>NC_142025.1:61123184-61723184 GCF_049901735.1 Notechis scutatus | reverse complement strand
GGCGGATACTTATTCTTCTATTGGTCTGTCCAATGTATGTGGCAGGGCATGATGCACAGGGGACTTCATATATGAAGGAACCAAATTAATATCCAACACTGAACACTCCAGCAAGAGAATAATCAGGGAAGCCATCGAGATAGAGAAACACCCCCATAACATGAATAGACGGGACAATACCTCCCACCTACCAGACATCTGGAACTAAAATCTTACAGTATCTCTGGAAACCTGCATAACTGGATAGAAGCATTCCTGTCAAACAGACAACAAATGGTCAAAATTGGGAGCGTCCTATCAAATTCTGTACCTGTCAATAGTGGTGTCCCCCAAGGCAGTGTTCTAGGACCAACTCTCTTCATACTCTACATAAATGACTTCTGTGATCATATTAAGAGCAACTGCATTCTCTTCACTGATGATGTAAAGCTGTTCAATACCACAGACAATACTGCTACCCTTCAAAAAGATCTTGACTATGTATCAGAATGGTCAAACAAATGGCAACTTCAAATCTCAACAAATAAATGCTCTGTCTTACATATTGGCAAAAAAAAAAAATCAGAAAATAAAATACAGGCTGAATAGTCAAGACCTTGTTGATGATCCAAACTCTGTCAAAGATCTTAGAGTACTCATCTCTAATGACCTAAGTGCTAGAGCCCACTGTAACTACATAGCCAAAAAGGTGTTAAGAGTTGTTAACCTAATCTAAGTAGCTTTTTCTCTGGTAATATTACACTACTAACTAGAGCATACGCAACATTTGCTAGACCAATACTCAAATACAGCTCATCAGTCTGGAACCCACATTATGTATCTGATATTAGCACAGTTGAGAAAATCCAGAAATATTTCACAAGAAGAGTTCTCCACTCCTCTACTTGTTGCAGAATACCTTATGCCACCAGACTTGAAACTCTAGACCTAGAAAACCTAGAGCTACGCCGCCTTTGGTCCGATCTAAGTAAAGTATATAAAATTATACATTGCAATGTCCTACCTGTCAATGAATACTTCACCTTCAACCATAACAATACAATAGCACACAATAGATACAAACTCAAGGTTAATCACACCAAACTTGATTGCAGGAAATACGACTTCGGCAACAGAGTGGTCAATGTCTGGAATACTCTACCTGATTCTGTGGTTTCCTCCCCTAACCCCAAAGCTTTAATCTTAGACTGTCTACTATTGACCTCACCCCTTTCCTAAGAGGTCTGTAGGGGGCATGCATAAGTGCAGCAACGTGCCTACCAACCCTGTCCTATTGTTTCTTTTTATTTCTCTTATATGTATCCATTTCATGTATTCATAACTATGTTTATACTTATACCTGTTATCTTCTAATTGCCTCACAAATAAATAAATAAAATAAATGGCCAAACTGAATGCCACAAGGCATTGGTGGCTAGCTGCCTTCCCTGGGTTTAGATTCAGCCTGAGGTACCAACTGGGTGTGGGGAACAGAGATACAGATGCTCTGTCAAGGAGCTCCAATGCACCTGTTGGAGAGTGGACCCGATTGACCCCTCACACTATTCAAGTCTTGTATAGAGGAGTCAAACACTGAGTTTGAGGAATAGCAGGGGCAAAAGCAGTAGGAGTCACTATTGTGAGTGTTACTAAGTTGTACTGCAGCCTCACACAAATTAAAGGGGAAAGTATGCCTGTTTTGACCAAGAAAGATCTGAAAAGGGATCAGGCAGAAGACCATTTTTGTGGGCTGGCTGTGAAGGCCCTGGGAAGTGGTCAGTGAGAGGCCCTGCTAACCAACTCCTTGATAGGAGCTCGGTTATTGCATAAAGAGTGGGCCAGTTACAGCTTGGAGGAGGTGTGGTTTGTTGGAAGGGCCCTTCAGATGGATCCAAGAAAAAATGGCAATTGTTCCTTCCAGAAAAACATAGGGAAGTGGTGCTGATTGTGCTAATGAGCATGAAATCTGGGACCAGAACGGATCTTCAAATTAGTGAGAGAACAAGTCTTGAATGAAAACGGAGGTTGAGTACTGTTGATTCTGCCTGTACTGTATCCAGTGAAAGACCCTGCCTTCCAGAGCTGGATCAATGGCACACCTGCAAAGTAATGGGCCCATGGATCGAGTTTCTGTCAACTTCCTGTGTCTGGAACCAGATACCAGTGGACAGGGGAATGTATTGTTTGTGACCGATCACTTTACTCACTATGCATAGGCCTTCCCAATGAAGATCAATGTGCCACTATGATAGCCAAGGTATTTGTAGAGAAATTGTTTATGCACTATGGATGTGTACACTTTGATCAAGGCAGAGATTTTGAGACAGGTTTGTTAAACAATGTTAGACCTACTGAGCATTTGGAAGTCACACACTACTCCCTACCACCCACAAGAAGGCCCGCACCCCAAGAGGTTCAATCACACTTTTCTTGATATGTTATAGATGCTAAGTGCAGAGAAGAAGTAACACTGGATGCTATGCATTTTTGTCATTGTGCACAGAAAATGATGCAATTGATGTTTGGCAGGGAGGCTCAGTTACCAATAGATGCCAATTTGGCATCTCCATGGATGAGACCTCACTCACTTCACACTGGAGCTATGTGGACCAGTTGAGAATATTTCTAAAGATGGCATATAAGAAGGCTCATGCTGTTTCAGGGGTCCAAGAACAGAAAAACAGGAGAAAGTATATGACCTGAATGTGGAAATTCAGGATTTAAATCTGGTGATATTATTGTGAAATCTCAGTATTTCCGGGCAAGCATAAACTGCCAGAATGATGAAGTTCCCAGTGTACATTTTCAGTGAGAACATACCTGGATTGCCAATGTATCAGATCTGACTGGAGGGAAGTGCAGGGCCTCTGAAAGTGTGGCACCATTTATTGTCTCTAAACAAGGCAGTATGTGCCTTCTGGCACTCCGCCCACAGATGACTGAACTCTGCCTGGCAAGGAGGAGATCAGTGACTCAAGTACAGCCTGCTCCATGCACAGGAGAGGGGGAGGACAACAATGAAGAAGAGGGCTTATGGTTGTGATTATCAGAGTACATTGAAACAGCTTTACCCACATCGGGCATTGAGATGGGGCCAGAGCAGTTCAGGCCAAATGTCCCTGAATTTATACCTCAAGTTCAGGAATAGAGACAAGTTATTGGGGGCCCCAAGTGGAGAGCTGATGAGATGTCAGATCCGTGTATCTGCCATTCTTCAATGGAAGAAGAAGAGGGGAGGGAAGTTGGTAAAAAAATCCTTTTCTTGGGCTTTGGTAAAAAAATTATCCATGCAATAGAAGCTATATATTATAAGCAAATGGCAAAGGTAATGATAGAGGGAGAATTGACGGATTCTATTGACACAAGAAAAAGAACAAGACAAGGCTGCCCATTGTCGCCTCTGTTGTTGGTTCTTGGTGTTGGTTCTTGGTTCTCTGTTGTTGGTTCTCTCTGTTGTTGGTTCATGTTGGTTCTTTCTTTGACAAAATACAGATCAAGATAAGGGGAGGGGCCCTAACTTCCCTTATCTATCACTGCATGCCTGGGAGCCGTTAGACTCTTCTTTGAAACCCTACTTGAACTGTCTCATCTCAATAAAGGATTCCTTTTGGAACATCTAGTTTCCAGAAGTTCATTCTTTCAGTTGAATGGGAAAAGTTCATTAGCTGACATGAGCAGTCTAGGTAGCTGCCAGAACTGAAGAGCATGCCACCAGCTCCAGAGACCCAAGGGCCTAGATGAGGTTATGGAGGAAATCCCAGTGGTGGGATTCAGCTGGTTCAGACCTGTTCATGTGAACTGGTAGCTTTTTCTGCAGTTTGGCAAATTAGCTGATCCCACCATTGGCTGGCCCTGCCCTGCCCCTCTCCCCTCTCCTCCCAGTCACTCCTTGCCTGGCTGACTTTCTGCCTAGCTTTGTCTGGCTGTTGGGGTAAAACTGATGGGGGCCTGGGGAGGAGGCATCTCACTTGCTGTGCCTGCCATCAGGCAGGGAGTGGCCAGGGATTGCAAGGCTATGCCACCTGCATCACCCCTCCACTAGCCGATTATCCTCACCAGCCCACCCACCCACTGGCCCACACCCTTCAGCTGAGCGTGGTGGGTCCAGAGTGTGTCTCCCTGCCATAGGCCTTACTTTCATGGCCAACCACAGTGAGAAGCTCCACACGGTAAGGCCTACCAGCAAGGAAGGGAGATCAGCCAAAGGGTGCAGGCTGGCGAATGGGCCAACTGCTTGGGGAGGGCCAGCTGGCAGAGAGGTGATGTGGGCAGTGCAGCCTTATGGTCCCTGGCTGCCCCTTACCTGCTGGCAGACGTGGCAGGCAAGATGCCTCCTCTCCATGACCCCATCTGTTTCCCCCCTGAAAAATCTAGGCAAAAAGTCAGCCCTCTCTGCTTCTCTCACTTCCATGGGTTCAGGTGGATGGTTGGGAGACTGGAGTGGGCAAAGCCTAAGAACACACAGATTCAGCCCCAACTGCATCCCTTGAATGGCGATCCCAGCCTTTACGAGCCAGCCAGCCAGCCAGCCCAGCCTGAGCCCATTGGACACTCCTGGACAGTCTCCTGGGGACCACGCAAAAAAGGGACAATCACCCCCAGCCCTGGAGAGGCCAACAGGTAAGGCCAATTGGTGAGGATTCCATGTCCAAGAAAAGACCTGGGTGGGAGGCTTCCTCCCCTCCCTCTTCTGGGCAGATTTACAAAGAAAGGGCTCGGAACTTAAAGCCAGGCCCACCCCACAGCCCCTGCCTCGCCCACCTCCACCCCCACTAGCAACTCTGGGCAGTAGTTCAGCTTTCCCAGCTGGCCATGACCCCCAATCCCCACCTACCCTTTCCTTCCTCTGACAGTTAGTGGCAGAGAGGAAGGCGAGCCAGGGCTGAACCACTCCCCAATCTGCATCTCACCCCTGTGGCTGCCAGTGGGTGGGGAGTGGCAAGGGACCGCAAGTCTGTGCCACCTGCATCACCCATCTGCTAGCTAGCTCTCTCTCCTGCCCAGTCAGGGCAGACTGTGGGAGTGCCTGGCCTTCTGGCCACCAGTTGAGGGGGAAGAGCCCAGATGGTGACGGGTGAGGAATGGGCTGGCAGGAGCGGGATGAGGTGAGGCATCCCTCGACATGAGGGATGTTGAGTTGGCCACTCAGCCACACCTATCTAGCTGGTCATTAGGGCAGAGAACTGGTTGTTAAATTTTTTTAATCCAATCACTGGGAAGACCCAATCCTCCCATATAGTTTGCAGTTGTCAGAACCAGAGAATGGGCACCCAGCCCCATAATCTATTGAGTGTGAGAAGCTTTGGAGGATGACTCATTCATTGCAGCTGAGCCCAAAGAACAAGGGTCAAATACATCCTTCTAAAAGACTGACATATGATACTTTGGGCCACAGCACAGAAGAAGCAGTACTCACTGCTAAACAAAGTTTTGATCTATCCCCTGACATTCTTGGTGAATAGCTCCTCACTCTTTGGGGGACCAAAGAGCTTTTTGAGCAGGGGGAGTATGTAGTATGGGGAGAAGGGAATTAAAGGAGGAGGTTTTGGCAGGAAATGGGGGAGAGCAAGGAAGAGAGAGGTGATAAGGACAGGTGAATCTCTTTTATTACTGGATGATTCCTGGATGATTTGGCCTCTCTTCTGCTGAGTGAAGGGAGAATGAAAAGGAGGAGGTTTTGGTGGGAAAGAAGAGGAGAACAAAAGTTAAAGAGAGAAGGGGTGAGGGAGAAGTGAATCTATTCGGGGGACAGGCCTGAGGGAAAACGGAGAGAAGGGAAGCAGGGCCTCTAGGCCCACTTGGCCTCCACCCCACTGAGTGAAGGTGGGGGGAAGCATTGCTTGAGGATAGGGTGAGGAAAGGTAGAAACAATGAGTGGGAGAGAAGATGGGGAAAGGTAGTAGAGGTGACTGAACAGTTTGAGAGAACAAGGAAAATTATATTTCACTCAGCCAAATTATTTGGCCTTCTAAATATGCTATAGGCAAATCTGGTGTCCTCCAGAACCTTTGATTAATTGCAGCTAACATGACTAATGACTAGAGATTATGGGAGCTAAAATAATTGGAGGGCACTTCCATGGGAACACTTTCACCTCAATTGCCACTTAGAATCCCTTTTAAAAGAACTTACCTATTGACCTTCGGCATATAATTGTAACTTACCATATAGCCCTTTATCTGGAGAGCTGTTGTCCATCAGCCTACAGCCTAATTCTGTTAGATGAACCCAGGGGTGGGACTCCAGTTGTTATGATTCTGCACAATTCGGAGAACCAGCAAATCATGTCACTGGCTGCCCTTGCCTGCCCCACCGCACCCAGTCACTCCTTATCTCACATGCACACCATCACTGCCTGCATTTCACACCTGCCATCGCTTTCTGCAGCCAGAGCCAGCCATCACTGCCTGCCTTCCATCAAAGCCCTGCCTGATCTGATTTCCCTGGGTCAGTGAGGCTCTGTAAATCCCAGTCGCCTACCTACTGCCACCGCCGCCAGCCCTGATTGAGCCCTGACTCCTGGGCTGCCTGGCCGCCATCTTCACATGGCCACCATTGCTGCCTGTCTTTGCAATCGGCGAGTGAGGCTCTGCAAGCAAGCCCCAGTCACCTACCTGCTGCTGCCACTTGACTCCCCCCCCCACTGCTTGCTTTTTGCAGCTGCCGCCCATCTTTCCAGCCATGCTTGCCTTTATTGCCGCCATCACCACTTGCCTTTCCGCTTGCTTTTGCCACCACCACTGCCAAAAACAGGTCGCTGGAGATCATGTGGAGCAGCTGCTCCATGTGGTCTCTGACCCAGTTGCTTCTCTCCACCACTGCTGTAGCTGGGAGAGCAAGAGAGTCTTTCACGGCACAAAATTTAGCTTTGGGTCCTGCAAGTCCCCCTCCCATCAGGAAATGGCTCCAGGTGGCAGAGAAGCAGCCAGGTTGAATCCTGTTCCTCTCTGCCACCCAGAACCATTTCCCAATGGGATGGGGACTTGCAGGACCCAGAGCTTAAATTTCACTGTGCCGTGACTCTCGCTCTCTCAGCAAGAGCAATAGGGGAGAGAAAACAGGTCACCGGAGAACTCGTGCACTGGCACCATATGGTCTGCGGTCCAGCGGCTGCTTCTCTCACAGCACAGAGAAATTTAGCTTTGGGTCCTACAAGTCCCCTCCCATCAAAAATGGCTCCGGATGGCAGCCAAGTTGAACCCTGTTCCTCTCTGCCATCTGGAGTCATTTCCCAATGGGAGGGACTTGCAGGACCCAAAGCAAAATCTCCCGGTTGCTAAAATAAATTTCACTGTGCTGCACAAAACAGTTTCCTAGGGTCCCAAGGGCCGTCCTCCCAGAGCACCACCACTGCCTCTCTGGAGTTCGCCTATGGGATGGATCAGTAAGTTGTTGCTTTGCTCCCTGGGAAGGGCTCCATCGTGGAAGGCTGTGTGTTTGAGCCAGCTGCTTTCTCTTGGGCCTCCCACCTCACATGGGGCTGTGGGAGAAGGAAGTGTGTGGTGGGGAAGGCTGTCTTCAGTTCTTGCAGCCAAAGCCGGGGCTGCGAACTTGCATCTATATGAGGTTGGAGCACCATGCATGCATGAGGTTGGAGCACCATGCACTTGCCCTAGCCAGTGTGTGTCAGAAGAGAGGGAGGAAGAAAAAATTGGCAAGTCTTCTCCTTCTCGGGCATACACAGAACATGCACATGTGAGGCCAGGACCTTTTGCATGGTGCACTCTGTGTGTATGCCCAAGAAGGAGAAGAGTTGCCAAACTTTTCTTCCTCCCTTTGCAGCACAAAGGCAACTGTTGCAGCCTGTCCCTTTAAAGTACTTTGAAATGGAGGAGGCAAGGGGGGACCATAATAGGACAGCCAGGCTGCGGAAGTTGCCTTCCGAGCAGCTCCACTGAGAAGGGAAGGGAGGAAGAAAAGTTTGACAATTCTTCTCCTCCCTCTTGGGTAGAGCATGTACACACGGTGCCAGGAGGCTCTTCTGCAAGGAGACTGTGTGTGGGCAAATCCCTCCAGCACCGTGAGATGTGTGCCTGTTTGCTCTGTGTATATGAGATTGAGAAGGAGGAGGAAAGCAGCCAGGTTGAATGCTGTTAGCATGGCTGCAGAGAGAAACCTCCTGAACAGCAGGAAGCAGCTGCCAGCTGCTGCCAGCTGCTTAGGTAAAGATGTTGCAGGTGAGGAGATTCGATCCCCCTCAGGAGCCGCAAAGCACTCGCCCCCCTCTAACACCCGCTAAGCCTTCTCCCACCATGCTTCTCTTCCTCCTCACCAGAAGTGTTATTTTTGGGGAGACTGCAGGATTGCCCCACCTCCCTGCCAGCCATCTGGTCTTCAGTACTGGCTCATCAGATTCCCACCACCCATCACCAGTTCAAAGGTTCCTTCCCCCCCCCACACACAGACAGAGAGAGAGGGAGAGGGAGGGAAAAAGAGAGATGAGAGAGAGAAAGAGAGAGAGATGAGGGAGAGATGAGAGAAAGAGATGAGAAACAGAGAGAGGGAGAAAGAAAAAGAGAGATGAGAGAGAGAAAGATGAGAGAGAGGGGGAAGAAAGAAAGAGACACACAGAGAGAGATACGTTTAAAAGAAAATAGAAAAATGGCTCTTTCAGTGTTTAAGGTTGCAGACCCTGGGTTAGGCAAACACCATGGTCGTTAAGTGAACCTTGTGGTCATTAAGTGAAAACTGGTTATTAAACAAGTCCATTTTCCCCCAAACCAGAAGGAATTGTTGGAAACTGGCAAAAAACATAGAAAACCTCAGTCACATGACTGTGTGGGATGTTATAACTGGTCACAAGAGTGTGTGAGTGTGTGTGTGTGTGTATGTGTGTGTGTGTACGTTTGTGTGTACAAAAACAGGTCAAGTAACTCTGGGGAGGTCTGTCGTAAATTAGAACACTTGCTAAATAACAGGCAATTAAGTGAGGACCACCTGTATTTGTCAGTCACATGGCCACTTAGACATACCCACCCAGTCACATGACCAACAGTGCCCAGCCAGTCACATGATCACCAAGTGAAGCCCACCAACTAAGCCACGCCCACAGAACCAGTTGTTAAAAAAATTGAATTCCACCTCTTGATGAACCAATGGTCTACCTAAATATAAAGCAGTTTCTATGATTGTTCCTAATCTCTCATCCTGAAGTTAAGTAAGTATTCTCTGACATTTTGTTAAAGAAATGAATATTGAGAATAAATATAAAATAATACTGCTCTGATTGAATGGTTTAAATTCCAGCTAAAACCTTAGTTTTTCCAGCTGGTCTTACATCAGCCAGATGTTGTTCTAATTAAAGGCATTTAACTAAAGAAAACATCATCCAAATCTGCTATATGTTGCTTTTATTTCAAGCTCATGTTAAGACCCTCTTCTCAAGAAGTACTTATTAGGGAATGCTGTATTCTTTCCAGCAATCTTAATATTATTTCAGGCAAAAATTATTCAGGTTTGGTATTGTATAAGAAAAGTATAAGAAATAATTCAGGACTGTGCAATGACAACAACAAAACAGTCACATACTTTACAGCCTGATTTGAAGCAAATAAACATGCAGTAAATATTAAACCAAAAATCATAATTAAAAGCATGGTATCTTGCTTCCCTACTTCAATATTCCCCTGATACATTGGGATCAAAATGTTTTCGGTTGACATTCGGCTCCCCTCACTTCTTGAAGGCGACCTGTACAACACACACAAAAACAAATTGATTGCAGATATGGAAACCCGCCCCCCCAGGCTTAGTTGGATTTTCTGCATGGAACCTTGCTACAAGGCGATCGACTTGGACGTTCCTACTCTTTACCCATGATGCCTCTGATAAGGGGTAGCCCTTCCACTTGATTAAATATTGGAGTTGTCTCCTGTGCCACCTTGAATCGAGGATTCACTGCACCTCATAATGGGTTTGGCCTCCTATAACAACGGGGTCTGGGGGCTCATGAGGTAGGGAGGTAGTGTTGATCCGACCATGGGTTTTAATAGGCTACTATGAAATACCAGGTATATTTTCCCTAACAATCAGGGCAACTTCAATTGCACCCTGACTGGGTTGATGATCTTTACTATGGGGAATGGTCCCATGAACTTTGGCCCCAATTTCTTGCTAGGGAGTCTTAACCTAAGATATTTGGTGGAGAGATAGACCTTCTCCCCCAACTGGAATGGTCGTTGCAGGGCTTGGTGTTTGTCTGCCTGTCTCTTATAGGTCTGTGCCACTTTTGCCAGTGCTTTTTTGACATTCTCCCAAGTTGCTTTCAGCGTTGACATCCAATTGGTCAGGCTGACTGAGGAGGTGGGGTCCCTTGGATACTCAAGCATTGGGATGAAATCCATGCCACTCACTACCTTGAAGGGAGTTAGTCCCATGCTACTGTGAACAGCATTATTGTACGTGACCTCCGCAAAAGGCAGGAGGTCTGCCCAATTGGACTGCTGATAATTCACGTAGCACCTCAGATACTGTTCTACCATGGCATTCAATCTCTCTGCCCCCCCCCCATTGTTGCTTGGATGAAAGGCTGAGCTAAGACCCCGGGCAACCCAATAGACCGCAGGAACTCCCTCCAAAATTTGGCCGTGAATTGGACCCCCTATGTCTGAGATAATTATCTGTGGTACTCCATGCAGGTGGTAGGTGTGCTTCAGGAGCAGCTTGGCTAACTGGCAGGCTGAGGGTAGTCTGCTGCAAGGTATGAAATGTGCCTCTTTGGAAAATAAGTCTATTACAGTCCAGATCACCGTGTTTCCCCCACTTTTCGGCAATTCCACTATGAAGTCCATTGCAATCTCCTCCCATGGTTTTGTTGGCTCTGCTACCATTTGTAGCAGTCTGGGGGGTGGTGGTTTCCTGTTCAATTTTTCATCACGGCACAGATGGTGCAACTTTTCACATACCTGTCCACATCTTTCTTTATGCCAGGCCACCAGAACTGCCTCCGAGCCAAAGTCTTGAAGAACTCAAAGTGGCCTGCCAGTTTAGCATCATGGATCCTCTGAAGAACTAGGGGTGCATAGGGATTCTGGGATGTAGAGTTTTGTCCCCTTTCACACCAGGTTATCTCTTTTTGTCAAGGTGTGTTGATTGTCCTGGAACCAGGGTTCTGCTAGCAGTTTGGTTTTGAGTTTCATAGTTAGGTCGTCTGCGGGTTGGTCTTGCCAATCACGGTGTTGTCATTTGGTGGTTACTTCAGCAGATATTTGGGTAGCGGGGATGATGGCATTTACGATCTTTTGCATTTGTACTGGGGCATGCAGGAGAAGGCGTCAGCTAGAAATTTCGCCCCACCCGGGTGTGCTTTAGCACAAAGTTGAATTGGTTGAAGTATTAAGCCCATCTGACTTGTTTGGGTGATAGTTTTCACGGGGGCCCTAAGGACTTCCAGGTTTTTATGGTTGGTCCAGACTTCGAATGGTCTCTGGCACCCTTCCAGAGGGTGGTGCCAGGTTTGCAGTGCCCACCTCACTGCAAAAGCATCTTTTTCCCATGCAGCCCATCTCCTCTCTGTGTTCATGAGCTTGTGGGAGGGGCAGGGGCAGGGCTGTAGGCTTCCTTGGTTGTTTCTTTGGAGTAACACTGTTCCCACTACCACGTCATTGGCATCTGCTTGAATGATGAAGGGTTGTTCAGGGTCAGATTACTTCAGTACTGGTTCTTTTGCAAACAGTTCTTTCAGTGTTTCAAATGCTTTTTGGCAGGTTAGGTCCCACTGTAGGGGCTGTCCCAGGCAGGGTTTCATTCCTGGACTCCCCATCTTGAGGAGATTCATCATGGGTTTGGAAATCTCCGCGAAGGAGGGGATGAATTATCAGTAGAAGTTTGCAAACCCCAAGAAGCTTTGTTGCTGTCTGCAGGTATGAGGGGGCTTCCAGCCCAGAACGGCTTGTACTGTGGCTGGGTCCATCTCTATGCTCTCATTAGAGACTCAATAGCCCAGGTAGTCCAACTGTGCATGGTGAAATTCACATTTTGACAGCTTGACATACAGGTTTGCTGCTAGAAGTTTTTCCAGTACCTGGCGGACTAGGGGTATGTGGTCGTCCATCGTCTCAGTATAGATGAGAATGTCATCTAAGTAGATAAGAACCCCCTTATAAAGATGTTCATGTAGCACCTTGTTTATTAACTGCATGAACACCGCTGGGGCCCCCTGTAGTCCAAAAGGCAGGACCTTGAATTGAAATCTCCCTAGGGGACAGTTGAACGCTGTTTTCCATTCATTTCTCTCCCTGATATGGACTCAATAGTATGCTTCTCTGAGATCTAATTTGGTAAAGACCTTCCCTTTGGCCAGGTGGGATAGCATGTCCTTCATGAGTGGGAGGGGGTATAGATTGTGTATGCACAGTCCATTGATCGCTCTAAAGTCCATGCATAACCTCATAGTTCCATCTTTTTTTTTCTTTGAACAGGACTGGGGCTGCAACACATGGTTTGGCTGGCTCGATGAACCCTCTTGCTAGGTTTTTGTTATATATTTGTGCATTTCTTGCATTTTCCGGGGTGTCATGGCATACATTTTGGGTTTTGGTAGTTTTGCCCCAGGAATGATTTCTATGGTGCAGTCTGTCTCACAGTGGGGAGGTAGTCTGTCACACTCAGTCTTGCTAAATATTTCAGCAAGGTCTTGATATTCTCTTGGGATCTGTCCGACCTCTGGGGTTTTGTTGGAGGTGGCTGCCAGTTGTTCTGATAAATCCTCTGGAAGAGTTCCCTGTGTGGGTAGTGCTTCTATTTGATGGTGAGGAATGGGTTGGGGTCCCTTTGCTATCCTCAGTTTGTGGTTACCCCCTTGCCACCAGATGGTCGGGCCCCACTTGTCTAGCCAAGAAAGCCCCAGTATGACTGCATCTGTAGTTTTTGGAGCCACTACAAATGGAATGGTTCCCCAGTGATCTGCTAGCTCTAGTCTCACTGGTTCGGTTGAATTGCATAGGCTCCCCCCAACAGGGAGCCATCTACTTGTTCGAACTCTGATGGGTCAGCTCTGATCCCCAGTTTCAGGACTGTGGTTAGGTTGATCAGGCACCTATTGCAGCCTGAATCTATTAGGGCTTGGAAAGTCCGCTGAATTCCTGTTTTGGGGGCCATGAGCTGTATTGGGAAGATGAAAGGGGGAACCGGTCCACTCATCATTGGATCATTTTTGCCCTCATCATCGCTGTCATAAGAATCTGGCAACTTCCAGACTTCCGGTTGCAAGGCTTCGGCGGCGGCAGGAATCCGCGATTCTGCGGGTCCCTCCTGCGCTCGCTGCTGAGGTACCCCGATCCAATTGGATTTGGGGTTGTTGCTACCCGGAGAGGTAGCGGAAGATAGAGGAGACCGGGCAGGGGTCTGGGGATATCGCAACCCCTTTCCCAGCCGGCTAGACTCCTTTTTCCTGAGGCGGTGGAGTGGCTGTCAGTAATGACAGCCACAAAGAGATCTTCAACTGGACAAGATTTGTGCAGGAGGAAGAATTAGAAAGAGAAAGTTTTTTGGCTGAACTGGGACATTAAGATACATTTAAACACCCTGGAAATCTGACTCTTTGATTGATACATTTGTTTCCAAAAGAGAGGCTCAAAGCGGATCAAAGTGCTGAAGGGAAAGTTCACTCCCCTTCCTTACGGAGATAGCAAACGGACATTGAAAACCTGCTTCTTTACAGAAGGTAAAAATAAGCTCTTTGTTATAAGTGGGAAGGAGAGGACTAAAAAAACTTTAAGAATTTGTTGGAGGAGACGCCTTGAAGTTTACAAGACCAGAAATTAACTGTAATAAGGCTTTAAAATATATATTGGGATTTTGCCCCAGGAGGAGAAAGTGCAAAGAGAAGAAGAGGAAATATTTTGTGTCTGTTTGGATTGCTTGATAACTTTGGAATGTTTGGAAATTACTTTAAGATTAAAAACATTTGGGCTGTCCTTAAAAAAAAGAAGAAGAAGAAGAAAAAGCTTTACAATGGCACTATCTGTGGATGAATTAAAAATATGAAAAATTAAAGGAAAGAGAACAAGAAGGCAAGGATTCTTTGGGAGCTGTCTTCCACTTTTTAGAAATGGCGATTTCTACTTATCAGCAACTACATGGGGAAGAAGGAGAAGAAGAAGAGGAAGAAGCCATCTTTAATGGACAAAAAAGTTAAACTAAGAAAGAAAATAGGAAGAGGGGAAGGAAAATTGAGAACTTAAGATTTAACAAAACAACCAAGAAAGAGAAAAATAAGGTGAAAAAAAGGTACAATGTTAGAAAGCAACAGAAAAGAGAAATACAACAGAGAGGGGAAGTTAAAAAGACAGAGGTTAGGAGATGGGGGGGGCAAAAAGGCCAGACAGGAGAAGAAAGGGATGGGAAAAGGGAAGAAAAGCCACAAAGGCTTGAAACAAGATGCCATAAAGCAGATCTTTTTCAGAGATAAAGGGTAAAGCATAATTAAAGAAAGATTCTGCAAGAGTACATAAGATAGTATTGTAGTATTTGCATTTGAAATAATGTATCGGAATACTATAAGATTTAATAAAATATTAAAATATTAAAATGTTTAATAGATTTCAATATTCAATAAAATATTAAAGAGAATGTGTAAAATGATTAATGTTTAGTTATAGTTTAATTTGTTATTGTCTTAATGTTATTATAAATTTACTATTTCATTTTCTTATTTTAAAATAATGTATTAAGCAGAATTAGAATTAGAATGGAAATTATATATTTAACTATATTATAAATTTATTATTCTTTTATTTTAAAATGCAACATGTAGAATGTACTAAGCAGAATCAGAATGGAAATTATGTATTATTTTAAGTGTCAATTTAGGGAAAGATAGAAAGGCGTCACACTTTAAAAGCGATTACAAGGGAAATTTTCTGTTTAAGAGAAGAGATAAATAGATAATCGGAAAAGAACGGACAAAAGATACAAGTATAATGATTTTAAAATAAGATGAAATAAACAAAATATAATTAAGAGAGTGAAAAGAATGGAGAAGCTATATAGAAAATATAGAATGGTAAATAAGATAAGAATGGTATATAAGGTGAGCATGAATTTGATTTAGGTCTGTAAAAAAGATGTAACCGGGGCTAAGCCACTTTCCAAAAAGAAGTTTTATGTTTTGTGTTTTGGTTAGCTATGTTTGATTGAGAATTAATAAAACCTTGGAGGAATAAAACTAAAGGGAGAAACAATGAGAAATTTGGAAAAGATATGTACAAATGATAATTTGGAATTATGTTGTATAAAAGAATGTCTTATTTGTTTTGTCAAAATCTACAAGTAGCCTTCAGAAAGGAGGTTTTATGTTTCTATGTCTTGTTTTATGTTTTGTATTTTGTGTGTTCATGTTTGATTGAGAATTAATAAAACCTTGATAGAAAGAAATATAATTGAATAAAAGTGAAGGGAGAAACAATGAGAAATTCAGAAAAGATATATATGTGTTTAAATGGAAATGTGATAATTTGGAACTATGCTGTACAAAATAATGTTCTTTGCTTTGCTAAAACCTATAAGCAGCTTTTAGAAAGGAGGATAGACATTTTAGTACTATGTCTTTTAAGAGATTGCAAAAACTGCAATTGGGTGTGGTTTTTCAAATGGCCATAAGATGGAGCCAGAAACCTGGGTTGTTTAGTCTGAGTCTCAGAAGAGAGTGTGAGTAAGTCTGTTTCCTTTTGTTGGAAAGTATTGCTGTTCCTCCATTTTTCCTAATTGACTGATATTCCTGGATTTGATGTAAGTCTGATACTGAACTGTTTTTGACACTGGAATTTGTTATGGATTATCCCTGGATTGAAAACTGACGGATTTACTTGTGAATGACTTTGGATTGCTTATTTTGGACTTTGCTTAAACCTTTATTGAAAGTAAAACCCTACATTTACTGTACAGTGTATCTGTGTGCTGTGTGTGTATTATTCAAACACTACTCTCTATACGTCTCCCTATATGCGCTCATTCTCCTAACGGGGAATTACCTCAACATTTCTCCTCTTTGGAGTTGGAGAGGAGTTGTCCTCCTTCTGTAATTATGCGATCAGTTTCTGTTTGCTTCTGGCTGGAGGCCAAGCTTTCTCCTGATAGCCTCTGCCATGGCTTCCTGAGTTTCTCTCCACACACACCAGATGTCGGGGAGCGATGGAAGAGGCCAGGATGCAGGCACCCCTGTGATTAATTATGAGAGTTGGCTATCTGTCAGGAATCTGGCAGTTACTCCAATTAAATCATGAGCCACGAGCCACACTCCCAAAGCTCCAAAAGATTAGAAGTTAACGTGCCGGCATTTGCCTGGGTGTAGTCGACTCTGAGATATATAATTCACTGTCACCCTTGATCCTGCTTTTCTTCCTATCCCTCTGGGTGTATCATCCAACGAAACACGTCCATAGCCAAGAGTCATCAATCATGCTCTCCAATTCGATTTTTTCGCGGCAGAAGCTTCAGTCATCTAATCAGTCTCTGAAGAAAATATGAATGGAATGTACTTTCAATTCCACACTGCTGCCTGCTCTTTGAAACCTCCCTTTCTTTCTTTTGACAACTATAAAACATGTATACAAAATGTTTTATGAGTTGACAGTTTGTTTTTAAATCCATTGATTTTGGAGGGCATTAAACTGAGAAAAAAAATGTTAAATTTTTATACTGAACTAAGAAAAGAAAGTTCTGCATCCATCAAACATGAGAGTCTAAAATCAAAGGAGAAATCTTAATTAACCCACTGCCTTAATTGTAGGTTCACATATTTTATCAGGTGCATGTGTATTCTCCTTTGGGAACTGCACTGTGATCTTTGGGTCCAGGACATATGAACCAATTAATGCAGATCTTAATACAGATGCAGTATATATGCAGATACAGCAATTAATTCAGACCATCTTAATGCATATAAAGAAAAGATGGTACCATTGCCCCAAACACTATTTTTGGGGTCTTTGTATACTTTACAATATAATGGCAGTGGAGAGTGATTAGTGATTACAATTTCCATTTTATACCAAAGAAGTAAAAGACCAATTAAAGAAAATATCTTCTCATGGTGTGGAAAAGGTCTCAATTACCCTTTATGAACAGTTTATTATTTAAAGCCAAAAAAAGCAACATCTAAAAAAATCTTGTTTCTGAATCTGGTCTGTTGTTATAAACATTGAAGGGAAGTTGTTAAAAAAGTATCTATGTTACAATGTACTGTATCAAAGTAAATTTGAGTCTCTTGAATCTATTGTAATCAAAACGTTTTATAGCCTAGTTATGAAACTTTATTTTATTATTATTAATAATTATTTTTATAGACACATTGACTAAACATTTGGATATTTACATTACAACTAATGAAGCCACAGAATAAAAAGTGGTCTTCAAAAAAAAAAAAAAGGAAGGAAAAAAAGAAAAAAAGAAGAGAAAAGTCTGAAGATAATTCTAAGAGCTTGGCTATGTGTTTCTGGTGGAACTAACCAATTGGATTGAAATATAATCCAACATAATTCTTGTTAGTTTTAATACATCTATTTTTTTGTAATTTAAGAATCCAATTAAGTTTGTATTTATTATGGGAAAAACAATTGCTTTAAGTTTAATTGCTAGTGAAATTTTATATAATACTTAAGAAACTATTTTGATTTTTCATACCTACCCTACCCCCAATGCTTGTAAAATTCAAATTCTCACAACTTTAAAGCTTTTTTCGGTTTACTTTTTAAAGTTTTCAGCAACATTGATAACAATGAAAATATATCTGTGTTCCATTCATAAAATCAATTTTCTACTATATTTCTAATCTAAGAGGGTAGTAGTCTCCTCCCTTGCCCCTAAATAGCTTTAATTGGTTCTGCAATATTGCTGAATTGGGTACAGAGGGATTTTTGTGTGTGTGTTTCTAAATGAGAAGATTGAAAAAAGAGCTGAAGCATGAAATAAATGGGAAACTATTTTTGACATTTTGAAACATCTTTACATGATCACAACAGCCATGTTTCGGGGGGAAAGAGGATGGACAATATCGTTTGCTTCAGCAGTGAAACTTGCTCTTTTTTTCTAGTTAAGTTTTATTAAAATTAGTCCCGTTTTAAGATAAAAAAAATAGGCAAAACAAGAAGAAAATGTGAGTTGAATTTTAAAGTATTATAACATGATTTAAATACACTGAAAGTATGGTAAGGACTGCAAAAGCTATTTTTATGTGATAAAATCAGTGGTGGAACTCAGCTGGTTCACATCAGTTCACTAGAACCGGTAGCTAACTTTTTGTGCAGTTCATTGAACTGGCTGAATCTCACCACTGATTGCCATGCCTGGCCGCTCACCCCTCCCATCTCAGCCACTTCTCATCTCACCCCAAAGAGAGGTGCCTCCTTTTATGCAGCTCCAACCTTTGCCCGGGTAAAGACAAAGAAAGGCACATTAAAAGGAGCAAAGGTCATTACACTTGGGAGAGAGAAGAGAGAGCAGCCAGGGGAGGCAGAGGGCTGCTGGGTTTCCCTGAGAAGAAGTGGCCCAATACACACCCTCCTTCCATGCCCTAAAGCCGAGCCCACCCAGCCACCAAGAGTACACTGGCGCTCACTCACCTGTGTGTTATAACCACATTGTAAATGATGACATAAGCCATCACTAAGACACCAGGGCCTTTCCGCTGCCAGCTGCTGGCCTGCTGAGGTTGCAGGCTCCTACTCCCATCTCTGGCCAGTGGCCGCTCCCACTGCAGCTCCTAGACCAGGGTGTCAAACTCGATTTCATTGAGGGTTATGTTTAACTTTGGGGGGGAAGGGTGTGGCCAGGATGGGCATGGCCAGCATGTCACTCGTGTTGGGGGAGCCTGTGGTGACCTGAGCGCTCTGCCAGTGAACATGGGCTGCCGAGCTCTGTTTTTGGCTGGGATGGTCTCCTGCAACCCTCTGACAGCAAAAACGGAGCTCAGGAGGGCCACGCACAGCCCTCATGAGCTCCATTTTCACTGGCAGAGGAATTGTGAGCCAGTCCTTTGCTGTTTCCAAGGCAGCCCTGTGAGCCAGATCTAAACATCCCCTAGGCTGCATCCAGCCACCGGCTCTTGAATTTGATATCCCTATCCTAGAGGTTGCCATGGTGCCACTTCAACTGTTTCCCTGTGCTGGGAAAGAGAGGCTGCCTGGCAGAGTTTCAACTTGTTTGTTTTGCTTCTTGGTTTCAAATACAATTGAGTAAAAGTTCCCAGTTCAAATTCAATGACATGCTTAAATATATAGCTTAAATAAATCCCTGTGTTTAACTGGATCAAATTCTTATTTAAGCATTGAAATTATTTCCTATTTATTTATATTCTATATATTTATATAATATTGTAAGACTCAGAGTTGCTTCAAAATTAGATGGGCAGCAAATAAATTTAATAAATAAATAGTCCAAAGCCTAGGCTTTCTATGCCTAATGCCCATTCCATCCCCCATCAGGCTACTAGTGTCCATGATTCAGACCTTGATTGCAACATTGGTTTTTTTTTTTTTACAAAATTTTATTACATTGTTTAAAAACATTGGACATGGTGAAATTATTTTTGACATCTCTTTTGTCTTACATCTTATGATATATGTAATATATATATCTTATATACATTTATACATATTGAATCTTTATACATTTAATTTTCCTTCATTACATCATCCGCCATCCTCAGTTTTAGTTCAATCACATGATCTCGGATATCCCTTCTGCAAATCCTATTTCTCTTTTTTGTTTTGAGTCCTTCCTTTCTGTTCCCACCAATAATAAAATTTGTTCCAAATCATGTAATATTCTGACTCATCCTTGTACTTCATTTCTAGGGTCAGTCTGTCCATTTCAGTGCTTGTCAAAATCTTATTTATCACCTCATCTTCACTAGGAATTTCTCTAATCATCCATTTTTGGGCAAACACCATTCTTGCTACTGTGACAACATGAGTTATTAAATAAATCTCCTCTTTGCTATGCTTTTCTGACATAATTCCCAATAAAAAGAATTCTGGTTTATAGTCTATTTTTAGTCCAATCATTTCCTCTAGCCATCTCCAGATCCAATACCTGTGCTTTTTTACAGGACCACCATGTATGGAAATATGTACCCCATTCTTGCGTGCATTTCCAACAGTTTGGTGACTGGTTTTTGTACATTTCAGCCAGTCTTGCTGATGGGTAATGCCACTGTAAAACATCTTGTACAGGTTCTCCTTGTATGATGTGCTGTTATTTTTTTATTCCGCTCCCATAATGTTTGCCATTGGTCCAGATTTATGTTATACCCAAAGTTTTTAGCCCATGCCACCATCGTTTCCTTTACCTGTTCCTCTTCCATTTTGTATTCCAATAGAAATTTATAAATTTTCCTTATTAGTTTATCTTCTGGCCCCAAGAGAATTTTATCTAATATCATTTCCTGTCTATTAATCCCCCACTCTTGTCTTTTCCATATCTTGATTGAATCTGCAAGTAAGCCCACCATTCCAGGTCTACCCTTGTTGTTTTAAGTCCTGTCTAGAGTTTAATACCCCTTCTTCATTTAAGATATCTTTATAGATAATAATTTTCTCCTGGTTAAACATATTTGGATGTACTATCACCTCTAGAGTAGATATCCAAGCGGGCGGGGGGCAGCTGTCAGAGTGAGTGGCTGTGCAAACGGGCAATTCTGCTTCACACAACCACTTTTCCAGCATCCGCAGGGCTGGAGGAAATCTTGGACGGACAAGTGAATGTTCATGAGCAGCAGCCCGTGGCGGGAAACGGGAGAAAACCCAATATGAATGGACAAGGAAGAAGGTGACCAGCAATTATCGACCAGAAGATCTGACAGAAGGATGAAGTAAGCGATGACCTAGTGGAACAATGGTGGATTGGATTTGATGAAATTTTCCCCAGGCTTCTGGAAGTAGAGACAAAAGGGAGTGCTTTCTATTGAAACGTGGAGTGGATCCTGGCAAAAAGATAGAGTCCTAGCTGAATGGGGGGAAAGCAGCAAGAGTAACTGTGGCAGAAGAGATCTCAGAGGAGAAAGCCAGGGAGCTAGCAGATACAGGAAAGGCTGAAAGTCTGATCAGTAGCAAGGAAAGCATGTGGAAAAGAGAGCTACCATGGAGTGGATGTAGATCGTGATAAGAAGTTTGGGACAGAGATCTGATAGACTTTGGCAAGTGGATGAACTATTGAAATAAAATGGAGTATCTATAAGGACAATGACATTGCATTATTAGACTGAGAGGAAAAGAGAGAGAGAGAGAGACACCTGTTAGTCACAGAGGAAGAAGATCTTTGAAAATGAAATTGGAAACGAAAAGGAAAGTGTTCCGGTGAAAATTGGACTATAAGAAAAAAGAAATCAACAAAAAAGGGGGCAAAGGATCCTGAAGTGACTTTGAAGTACTCCAAATGTGGTAAACTTGCCAAACTGTTATTGCTAGCATTGTTATATATACCAAAATTACTATTATAATAACATCATTATTATTGTTATATTATGTTATATTATATTGTTGTTGTTATTATTATTATTATTGTTGTTGTTGTTGTTGTTGTTGTTGTTGTCTGTATTCCATTACATTTGTTATTATTGCTATTAGTTTTATATAAATTACTATAGCCAATTAACTATTACAACTGAAAATTGCTATTATTGATTTACTATTTAAAGTTAAAATTAAAATTATTCAAAAATGTGGGATTGAATATGATATGAATAACACCTCTACAAAATAATATATTTAATGGTATTAGCTTGATAAACCAATATTGTGGGAACACTGCTAAAATCACTATTGTAAAGATGAGCATAGAATTGTGATTAAGAAAAGTGTGGTTATTGTCTTTAATGTTGATTTAAGATTTAAGATCCGAAGATTAGTCTTTGAACTTGACCCTTCTGTGTGTTATTTAATAGGTGTAATAAGGTTAATAGTAGTAACAGGTATACCTATATATATAGCGATATAGGATAAGAAAAAATTGAAAGGACAAACTGTGGAGAGGTATCGTGGTGGAAGAAGAAAGTGGGAATATTTGATAAAAAGTATTTTTTTCCGAAGATTGTTAAACATGATGAACACTACGAACTTAACAAAGACTGGACCAGGATGATGTCATCCAGCCCTTCTAATCAAAAATCCATTGAGGACATATTACATTTTACATACCCTCCCAGTAATATGCCCACCCAGCCACGCCTACCCAGCTGTTTATTAGGGCAGAGAACCGGTTGTTAAATAATTTGAATTCCACCACTGGATAAAATGTACCATGAGTTCAACTTTAATTTTTATTTGTATATGATAATTTTATATGATAATTTTTATAATAAACATGAAGAGTTCTCATGTACAGAGATAGAGATGTACTAACAATAGATATTATATTTTGCAGCTAAAAATGTTTTTTGTTCTTCTGAATGAAGATTTCCAGAAAAAAAGTGTTGCAGATCAATTACATTGTTCTGTCCCCATTACACATTAGTCTGGTTGCATCTTGACATGCAGCTAAACCCACCTATCCTCCAATAAAACAGACTCTGTGTGTAGATCTGAATGCTTTATTGAAAGAACAGGATATGGGGAAATGGGGAAAATAGGGACACATACAAGAGAACCAAATACAAGACAGACAGTATATAGTTACTGCTGAACATAACAATTAATAAATACAAGCAATTTAAATCTCACCAGTGATGCTCTGTGTGGGATATGCATTTGTCCTTGGATGACTGTTTGCTTCTGCCTTCTCCAAATGCCAAAAGAAATGGAGTCTGGCTTCTCAGTGTGCACTTGTTTGAGATTACAGGCTGATGGGTAAAT
Source organism: Notechis scutatus (assembly GCF_049901735.1). Lineage (NCBI taxonomy): Eukaryota > Metazoa > Chordata > Lepidosauria > Squamata > Elapidae > Notechis > Notechis scutatus. The sequence continues at coordinate 61,700,418 of NC_142025.1, read as the reverse complement.
GGGTGTGATCATTAGGTTGCTGCGCCATTTGAACTATGGTGTTGTCCACAGGTTCTGAGATATGAATGGCATAGACAGACTCTGGAAGCTGTGGCAAAAAGCATGTATAGTTTGTTCTTTATTGTTAGGTAAGGGTCACCTCTGTGAAGGGAAGAGGGTAATCTGGTTGTTGCCACCTTCTTTGACTAATCCCTGCTCTGTCTTTTCTAAAGGGAATTTGTCACCAATAAATGTTGCCACCTGGTTGTCACCTTCCATTGTTCGGAAGACTATGCATCTTAAATGCCCTTATTCACTGCCACAGACAAGGTTGTCACTAAAGGGGCTTATGAAGGAACAAGGTAAAGGGGTAATGTGCAGTGATTCCTTTAAGAGGAATTGGTTGTGGCTTGGCTGAAAAATAAAAGGACATCTATTCTCTAATGTACTTGTCAGCATGCTGCTAACAGAAGTTGGTTTGTGCATGCTTCCTATACAGACATCTCCAATAATGACCCACCCTAGGTCTATTTTCTGAGTGTAGGGAGCATTGTGGGGACCACTGATTTGAGCTCTTGCCTTGTGGACTCATAAAATATCTCTCCCTAGGAGCAAGACTATCTGAGCCTGAGGATCGAGCTCTGGTATCAGTTGTGCTATGCAGTTCAAGTATGGGTGATGAATCACTGTATCTGGAGTAGAGATTTCAGATCTATGGTCAGGGATCTGATTGCATGCAAGAAGAGTTAGTAAAGTCAGGCATGTTTTCCCATCTACCGACTCGACTTGGTAACTGGATGCTCTTCTTCCCACCATCTCCACAATTCCTGTGCAAGTTTTTAATGAATATGGAGTGCTGGGGCCTTTAATGCCAAAGGCACCAAAGAATGCTGAGCTGGCTCAAGACATTTGGTTGTCTGGGATGGCATAAAGTTTAATGGCTTTGTCCCTTTGGCCTGCTGGGTAGACTCTGACTAAACAGATTTTAGAGCAGGTCTTGCCATCTGCAATCTCTTTATAGACTTCTGTGCATTTTGTGTTGATTTCTGCTGTGATTGTAGCAGTATGTTCTTATCCCCTGCCATGCTCACTGGCACTGTAAGTGTGTTGTAAAGTCCCTGGTGCTGGCCCTGGGTCTGAAGCTGTGTTGTGCCTGTGCTGCCACATTCCATGCATTTTACACAGACCTCATAGTCATTAGCAAAGTGGGGGACCGATGGGCAGCACTTGTAGCAGATGTTGTTTGCTTTCAGGAAAGCTTTGCAATCTTCTATGGTCTTCTCTCTGAAGGCTCTGCATTTTAGGAGAGGATGCAGCTTCTGATGTAGAGGACACTACTTACCAGGATCTCTGATTTCTGTTTCTTTGTGAGAGGAAGTGGAAGACCTGTGAAGGGAATCTGGAGGAATCACATTAGTTGTGTGGACTGCTACTGGAGGCTTGTGAGGATTATGTTCTGAAGGAGCAGCATGTGACAACACAAAGTCAAAGCTAGGATCATTTCTTGTTTTAGCTTGTTGGCACACAAAGTCCACAAAAAGAGAAGGGGGAAATGGAACATTGTACTCTCTCTTGTATTTGGAGCCATATGTAAGTTATAGCCATATGTAAGTTGCTCTCGTAAGTTATAGGATAATTTTTGTATAATGGGGTTGACACCTCTAGCTGTCAAGTCCTTGAAAATCCCCTTCTGACTTAGCTACTTGAAGTTCCATTAGTAAGTCACTAAGTTCCCTAAGTTTCTGATAGGCTTTGTTAGATATTTTAGGAAAGCTAACAAGTCTTTCAAGCAGTGCATTTTCCACTGCTTCTGCTGAGCTATATACTCATCAAGTCTGTCCCAGATTTTTTTCAAGGCCTGTTTCAGGCTAGTTTATGTTTATTATCCTGATTCATTTTGCATGTTCAGTAGATTCAATTCCAAGCCATTTGATTATTAAGTTTATCTCCTCACTGCATGACAAATGTAAGCTTTTGGTGGCATTTTGGAAGGAACATTGCCAAGCTCTATAGCTTTCAGTATGATCATCAAACTTTTCAAGTCCTTGTGAGATTAATTCACATCATGCAAGGAACTTGGCAAGGTCTGTGGTGGCTTGATTAGCCAATTGTGCATTGCTGTGGTGAAAAGGTGTTGTGTAGTCATACCTTTTAGGAATCTCTGGTTTCAGCTGGTCCTTTCTATGCTGCTCTGAAATGAAGGCTAACCCTGTAGGATAACTTGCAGGGTCAAGTACCTTGGGTGTGATGGGTCTGTTACCACAGGTGGAGCTTTGCTTGAAGCATTCTTGTTTGTAGACTTGGGGCTTGTTGTTAGCCTGTAGTGATGCTGAGCAGCATCTTTGGCTTGTTTCTTGAAGGTTGTCTTCCCAATCAAGGTGAGTGTTGCTGGTTGGTCTGGAATGCTGATAGATGTGCTCTGAAGTGCATTGTAAAGGATCTTGGGGTTCAGCTTCTGGCTCAAGCATTTTTCTGCATTTACTGCATTAATCGTCAGAATGTACAACTCTCTCTAAGGCTTTGACTTCCACTGTGGCAGCTGCAGCTTCTTTCTCTATGGCTATCCACTCTAGGCTTGCTTCTAACAGGGCTTTCTGCATTTCCCGCATGCCTCTTGCTGCATTCTTTCAGCTTCTAACCATGCTCTCTTTTCTTTCATTTCTATTTTTTGTTCAGTGAAGGCTGCTTGTGCTTTTGCTGCTTCAGCCTTTGCACTGGCAATGGCAAATGCATTACTGGCTGATGACTGTTTGGAAGAATTTGAAACTTGAGACCTTGTCTTGTATGAAGATGTCTGGCTCTGTGACATGGTGTCTTCTGGAGGTGCTTGATTGTCTAGAGGCTGTTGTATGGCTATATGCAGGTAGCTGCATTGGCAGAGTAGCCGGTCTCTGTATAGTTTTTATCCAAACACATCCCACTTTCTGGGTAGACGCTGTTTCACTGTTCTGTCTCACTACATGTTAGTCTGTGTGCAGTTCGACATGCAGCTAAACCCACCTATCCTCCTATAAAACAGACTCTGTGTGTAGATCTGAATGCTTTATTGAAAGAACAGGATATGGGGAAATGGGGAAAATAGGGACACATACAATGAGAACCAAATACAAGACAGACAGTATTAAGTTACTGCTGAACATAACAATTAATAAATACAAGCAATTTAAATCTCACCAGTGATGCTCTGTGTGGGATGTGCATTTGTCCTTGGATGACTATTTGCTTCTGCCTCCTCCAAATGCCAAAGGAAATGGAGTCTGGCTTCCCAGCATGTACTTGTTTGAGAGTACGGGCTGATGGGTAAATGGGTGGGATCAGCTTCAAACAATATACTTGGTGCATATTTATCTCTCCAGCCACTAGATGGCAACAACAGTATATAAAGATCATATGGTGTGGCATGACACACATCTAAGAGAAAATAAGTATTAAAATTTTAAGACATTGTTCATTGTTACCATGCCAAAGGATATTCTCTGTAGAATTACTTGTTTGGGGGAAACTAATGAGGTTAAGAAGGATGAAAAGATAATTTGAGGGGAACATAGTTTTCAAAGATAAATATGTGAGAGCTAAATTTAAAACTTTTTTTTTTAATTCTGAGAAATAGAGATTCCAAACTTTTGGACTGGCCTTGGTGACAATCTTCTTTTTTATGTTTTATATTGTTTAATTTTACTTGATTTCATTTGTTTTGTACATATTGTTATGATTTTTATAGGCTCTAGTAATGTCTAGTTGATGAATTATATAAGTCTAGTTGATGAATTATTTTTATTATAAAATAGTTACCTCTTTGGTATTCTACTATTCTCTTATTGATAGAACTGTTCAAGTTCAATGAATCTGGTTCTCATTCATGTGTACAGATTGAATTGATATTTCTTAATTTCTCATCTATACTTACCAAAACAGACAAATATATATTTTTACTACCATTATTTTAAACATATAGGGTTTTTTCCACCTTAATCCCTTCCCCAAAAGATGAAAAGCAAAACAAAATAGTAATTCAAGAATCATACACAATAAAGCAAAGAAAACAATGGACCAGAGAGCACTGCCTGAATGTTCTGGCTCAACTAATTTTTCCAGATGCATTAAATCAAATGCCATAATTCTTTCATACTGAAATTGAACTTTGATATTATTTGATCATATTAAGAGAAAAGCTATTCTTACAGAGGAGAATTAAGAAGCTCAGTTCATCTGTCTGTCTGTCTGTCTGTCTGTCTGTCTGTCTGTCTGTCTACTATCTATCTCTTAAAATTGCTACATGTACATTCAGTAATAATCTCTGTTTTGTCATGACCAGACAGGAAAAAATATAACATTATTATTATTATTAAAAGCATGTTAGCATCAAATACTAAAGATGTTTTGCTAGAGTGGCCTGTATTTAATTAGTAACATTTTATTTCCTATTTGGAACTACTAGTTTTATTAAAGCAAGACTCATTTTTATTAAAGCAAGACTCACTTGTATTATTCAAACCACAGATAACACTTAGCAATTTGCTTCATGTTTATTATAGATTAGAAGTATTTTTTTAAATAAAGTTTTATTCGGGTTTTCACACATACAAAATACAAGTAAAACATCTTTTTTGAAAATAGCATGGTCCCGGGTTGAAGTTCTTTATACAGACACAAAGCTCAATTTCATGCTCCTTTTTGTATTCTATTCCATATCTTATACTATTTTACATTTTCTATATAGTTTTCCCCTTTTTTGATTTTCTCGATTTTAATTTCATTATCTCATCTCAATTCAAATCATTATATTTATACTTTTGTCTGTTCTGTTTCAATTTCATATTATCTTTTCTCATTAAACAAGTTTTCTCCTGTAGTTACTAATTGGAGTATGACACCTTTATATCTTTTAATTACATCCATTCAACTCTTATTTAAACTTCAATATATACCTTAAGGTTATGACCTTCAGTATAATACATAATACATAACTTCCAATCGAATTCTGCTTGGTACATTCTTATAATACACACTATATTCTTTTTTTTTTAAAAAGGGTTGTAAATATATGTAATTATAAACCCTCATTCCATTCCAGTTCATTTCTATCACTAATAATCATTAAAATCTTAACATCTTTAACACTTCTTTTCAATTAAATATCATACTTCCTTAAAAACACATATAATCTCCATAATTAATTTTTCCCTTATTTCTCTTCACATATGTTTTATAAATCATTAAATATACCTTTTATTACATTTATTTATTGACAAGCATTCCACTGAATTATGATAGCTATTTTATCAGACATTTTAATCATACATTGTTTCATATTTTCTAAAATTATTTCTGTTTCTAATATAACCATACTATCCTATGTACCTTTGCAGAATCCCTTTTTCCATTAAATTTTCACCCATTATTTCTAAATAGGCCCTGTTTCTCTGTATATTGTTTCTGTCCTTTATGATTTCTTTTCCTTTCTTTCTTCCCTCTCATCTTCTCCCTCCCCTTTTTACCCCCTTGTCTCTCTACTTCTAATTCTCTCTTCTGCATTTTCCTCTTCTGTTGCTTTCTGATTTTATACTTATTTTTCACTCTATTGTTTTTTGGAGTTATTTTTCCCAATCTTAAACTTTCCATTCTCTTTCCCCCCTTTCCTTTTCCCCCCCTTTCCTTTTTTCCCCCCATCTAAGATTACCTATTCATTAAAGATGGCTTCTTCTTTGTCACAATCTTCTTGTTCTGCAGTCATTTTCTTGTTGTTTCTCATAATTCCAAATCTCCATTTCTAAAAACTGAAATACGAAGCCAAAAGAACCTCTCCCTTCTTGTGCATCTTCTTTGTACTTTTTAAGTTCCATTTTCAGTTCTTCTAAAAGTGGAGCCATTTTAAACAGTTTTAAACAACCACCCGATTGATTTTAGTCATTCAAAACAATAACCAAGAATCCAGAAATCATCAAGTAATCCAGAGAGTCCTGAGTTGTATCTTCTTATTTCTTTTTCGACTTTCTCTTCCTGGGGTTTTTGTTGTGATATTTCAGTTAGAATGTATCTTTTGGAAGTCTTGTTGAGATTTTGTTATAAGTTCTTTTTTAATTCCAGGCAGTCTCCTCCCTTCCAGATCCTGCCCTTTTATTCTTCCTCTCTCTTTTCCTGTTTTCAAAAGCTTTTAATTATCCAGAAATCTTTATTATCCCTTTGACTTTTTATTTTCAGCATTAAATGCCTATTGATGTCAAAGTGGATTTTTTTCCAATTTCTTACTTAGGTCTCTTAGCTGTCAGTATAGGAAAAGGAGAAAAAAAACTAAATCTTTTCCCTTTTCTCTCTCCTTCGCAGCTTAAAAATCTTCTTAGGGAACAATGTTATTGTTTTTTAATAGTTTCAATTCCAGGGTACCTTATTTGTTGCTTTTGCTGTTTGACCCGGTCAACCAAAACTTTCTCCTCTTATCTTCCTCCTGCACATTCTTTTCCGGTCGAGTTCTTCTTTGTGGTGGCCATTTCTGACCACCGCTGCAACCGCCTTCAGGAAAGGGAGTAATGGCCAGCTGGGGAGGAGAGATGCGGCTCTCCTTAACCCTGCAGGCAGTCTCCCCCCTCTTCACCACCTCTACAGGGTGGCTTAGCCCTGAAGCCAGCCAACTCGGGGCGCTCCAGCAGCGAGCACGGATCGAAGCCTCACAGAGACGAGGTTTCGGTCTGTTGCTGAAGAAGCTCAAACCGGAAGCCTCAGATTAGAAGTATTTTTGAATTAACTTGTAAGTGCAGATAAATTACTATCCACATGATTTTAATAAAATTATTCTTGATCTGATAATATATATACAGGGTTGTTAGCATTACAAAAAGTTCTCCCATAAAATATTGCCTGCAAAGTAGCACATGGTAGCATGAAATCAACAGACTTTAAAACCTAGCTAAATAATTAATATATAAATCATGAAAAGTATTAAAAACATACTGAAGATAAAGTTTCTGGTGGGCTTTCCTATCACACATTAAGCAGTTCCAAGATATGGGCCCATTTCTTTGTTCATTAATTTCTCCAAATCACTGATCCATTGCAAAGGAAGAAGTAGAGTACTACAACTGTTCTCCTTTATTTATTTTTATTTTATTTATTTATTTATTTACTTACAAGATAATAGGTATAAGTATAAACCTGTGTAAGAATACAGGAAATAGGTACGAATAGGTACGAATCCTTGTCTGCTTTCCCTAAGTTGTCTGCAACCAGCACAACAAACCTTTTGTTAATGTGAGTGAACAGCAACGTTTAATGTTTGACACATTGACTGTACTATTTCCAAATTAAAGTTCACCACTTAAAATTACCTAGTTATGTTTTCTGCCAACTTTAAGCTCAAACAGGTAGATAACTATAATGCGTTCCAAAACGTATCTTTTTATTTTAAGAGTACTATTATTGGAGGATTTTGATTGTTTTTTAAATGTAGAATAAGAAAAAAGCAGACTACCTATATATTGAAACCCAATGGCAATTAAAGAAATTAAGTTTAGTAAATTAAAAAGAAGGCGGACATTGGACCACAATAATATAACACAACAGTAGTCAACTGCAACTTATTGATAGTTATTGCCAAACTTGCAAATCTGACAATATGCCATGCTTTACTTGCCATCATTGTAATAATTAATCTAAAAACAATTGTAATAAGCTTTTGCTGTATGAAGGAAAATAAGGAAATGGTCATTAGTAGAGATTTTAGAATTGCCTTGCTGCTATAAGATACTCATTAGTAACTTCTTAAATCAAATGCATCCTATTCTGAGATCACACAGCAGCTGTGGAGGGCAATTGTGCAAGCCTAGAAAAAGAGCAACTGTTTTAAGAAGTTGTCATCATTTTTTATGTTGGCGCACCCCATACTCCAAAGCAATTTTTTTGTTTTACATGATAACTACTACATAGTAGTAGTATTTATACTCAGACAAGCAGTTAATACCTTATCCTAATTTGGATGGTATAATATTAGTGATTTGAATCAGAATAAATTACTTCAAGTTACTCATACTAGTTCCAATTGACTAACCCTCTATTCATAAAATAGAACTGAAAAGCTATCGAGGAAAAAGCAAGGATGGGAAAAAGAGAGACAATAATATATCTAAATCTGAAAGTTTAAAAGCAGGCTAATCACAAGTATGATCTATGAAGATTGTTATTCAAAATGTTCACACCATTTGTATAAGACTTGCTAATTATCTTCTTCAATATAACAAATCTTGTTTATTCACAATACTTACCATTTTATGCTGAAATATGGGAATAGTTTTAGAGCTGCAGATGAGTGTCAAATCCTCTCTGGGGATTTAAAAGAGTTGTTCTCATGTTCCCTTCCAACTGCATATTGTATGTTGTTTATTCATTAGACTGAATAAACTGCCCATATGCCATTCTCTGCCTTTTAAAATATTCAGTAGCTGGTAACTTATACCAATGGAGACTCAGAGTGCATGAATTCCATTAATCAGGAAATATAATGGTGTGAGTTTATTTAACAAACAAACAATGATTTAAAAATAATTAGCTTTAACAAGACTCTAGATGAAAATCAGGCTTTTATATCAGGAAATGTAATCAAAATATGTTTACTGTCTATAATATATAGCTAAGTGCTATTGCTATAAGCACCTAAATGTAACATGTTCAATAACCACAAAATATTTTACAGAATCTCCTTCCACTCTTTAATCCCATGTCTCAATGTACAATCATCTTCCTTTCATCAATAAATGCTCTTTATACTTCCTTCCGGTGACATCACAACAAACAGAGCAGGGGAAAGGGGAGCTGTTAGCCCTGTTAGATTTTTCTCACCTGGTGATCCTAAATGTGCAGCACGAATCCGGAGAAGATTGCAGGACAGAGGGGATGCCCTGAAGACAGCAAGGGGAAGTGTGATCCCCCATCTGATAAAGGGGAACTCCTCAACACCGGCAAGAGAGAAGTCAGCCAACATGGAAGACCTGAAACCGTGAAAGCCAGGCACAAACCAGAAAGATAGAATTAAGAAGCAACACAAGTATACTGGGTGAGGACATTGTATTTTTAAGGCTTTGTTTAGGATTTACTGTGATTTAACATAGAAGTGGAAAAGTGGGACTCAGAGAGATTGGGGCAGGATTTATGCCCTAGGAGAACAGTGGCAACTAAGCGGCTGGAGCCTCTGACAGTTCCAGAGAAGAACACAAGAGATTTAGAAAAAAAGAAAAAGAAAATTGAGAAGAGAAAATCCAGACAAAGCAATTGATAAGAACTCTTAAGAAACATTTTAACCTATTTTTCTACTCGTGCCGATAGTGACTGAAATTAGAATGTGGGGAAAGCTTTTGATTAGTGTTGAAAAGTGCAAGGGCACTAGGGACAAGAAGATTTTATTGGAATCAGGTGACTGATGCAATATATATATAAGACATAAGAAATTAAGGAAGGACATTTGGGACATATAGTAGATGTTAGAGAAGAGAAAACACCTGGATAGATCTGAGACTTTTATAGTTAATTGAGTATCACTTGGGATATCATGTGGAAATTTGTGGAGATGTGGAGACTTTATGAACTACAAACTGCATAACCTTAAGACTCAAAGAATTTAAACAAAGGGATCAACCCATTGTGGATCATAAGCTAGACCATCGAAAGAGGAGAATTGTGAAAATATTTATATGAAAGGCATTTTGAATAATCTAAGGACTGGTTGAAATTGTAACCATTATTGATTATCAAATATTTAGTAGCAATTTTTTATTATTATTATGGTGGTGGTTAAACTTTGGTGAGATTCACAGTCTTTGGGGCTGGTTGGTAGCTCAACAGTTCGAGTCCTAACCAAGGATCTAGGAACTGTTAAGATAGTGCCAGAGGATATCAACTGTTCCAAGTAGGGTGGTTTTTTGTAGAATCAGGGTATTCAAGTCTGATAAATTCAGAATTTCCAAATAGCAAGGTAGTCCTTTAGGTATTGCTCCAAGGGCTCCAATTACAATTGGGATAACACATGATTTCTTTTTCCAAAGTCACTCAATTTCAATTTGTAAGTTCCAGTACTTTGTGATTTTTTTTCTTGCTGCCTGTCTTCAATTTGTGCATCACCAGGTATTGCAATGTCTATGAACCAAACCCTTTTCTTTTCAACTATTGTTATGTCAGGTGTGTTGTAGGCAAAGTGCCTCTTAGTCTGAATTCTTAAGTCCCACAAGATTTTGACTTTTTCATTCTCCAGAACCTTTTCAACCTGAAGTTCCCAGTAGTTGTTACTATACTCAAATCCAAACTTTTGGCACAATTTCCAGTGAATGATTTTAGCAACTTGGTTATGGCATTCTAGACAGTCAGTTTGTGAAATTTTGTTGCACCCATTGATTTAATGGTGAATTGTTTCATCTTTCCCATTACAGAGGTGGCATTTGCTGTTGGTGGTGACGTGCTGAATCTTTGCCTTCATGCAATTTGTGGCTAAGGCCTGTTCTTGAGCAGCCAGAATAAAGCTGTCACAACTCCAATGATGAACGGTATGAAGTCACGACAACTGAAGTTCGAGGTGGCTGTAATTGCATCTCCCTTACTTCGAGGAGCGGACTTGACTGTTCCCAATACCCGGATCCTATGATTGTTCTGGTGACTTCCTAACATGCGGAGAGATGACGTCAGCGCACTGGGAGGGAGCTGCGCCAGATCGGAGATTCACGGCTAAAGATCAGAACGGCTAGAAGAATTCAGGGGGCGTGTGTGGGGTGATATAGTTAGGTGGTGGGTTGAGGTGGATTTGTGATGAGGGTGTATGGGATCAACAATAAGGGATTGGGAATAGTTATTGTGTTTAGTTTAAACATTTCTGGATATTAGGCAGCAGTGGCCGGAAGATAGCTATAATTATTAGGTAATTATGACATGAATCTTCTTCTTCTTTTTCTTCAGCGTTTGTCTCGCGCTCTGGCGAGGTCCGCTAATGTCCTTGAGTATTGCTTCCACGCCTCTCTGTCTGCCACGTATGTCGGGTCTGCCTTCGCGATCTCTAGGTCGGCCTTGATCGTGTCCATCCAGCGTTGCTTAGGTCTACCACGCGGTCTCGCTCCTCCGACAGTCACCTTCATCGCAGATTTGATGATGGATTCTTCCTTGGCGCGACTCACATGGCCGAACCATCGTAGCCGGGACTGCCTCATGACCGTGGGGATGGGCACGACGTTGAACCGTCTACGCACTTCTTCGTTCCTGACGCGATCGAGTAGGGTGAGGCCTACCGACCATCGGAGCATTCGCATCTCCATTGTCTGGAGTCTGCTTTCGACTTCTTTGGTCGTCGGCCAGCACTCTGCGCCGTATATGGCCACGGGGCGCACCACAGAGTTATAGATTTTCGCCTTCAGGCGCATCGGCATCTTCTTGTCACAGAGGACGCCCGTGACGGACTTCCATTTGCCCCACGCTGCGTTGATCCTGGCTGCCACCTCAGTTGACCGTAACTGACCGTAACTGAGAGCAGACCCTCCGACGACAGGCCCACGCGACAGGCCGGCTGGAGTATTCAAATGCCACATCAAACATGGTGGAAACGTCCACTACAGAACACACGCCCAATGCTACCGCGTTCGGGGGAACCGACGGGCGCAGGAGACCATTGGCCTGCGTCAAAAATCAACGAAATGGTCCACGCAGAAAGCACGGCGCACTTGCACCGTGTGAGAAAGCTATGGCGGCTGCGTCCGGGTCTGGCGCGCACGCACGGAGACTACCCGATCCGTGTGAAAAATCGCAAGCGGGGAACAGAGGACTGCCAGACGCTCAAGGTGGCCACCTGGAACGTGGATTCGCTGACTGGACGCTCGACCGAGATCGTCAGGGCCATGCGGGACCGGAAGCTGGACATCTGCTGCCTCCAGGAAACTCGCTGGAAGGGCAACAAGGCCACCTCAGTAATTATGACATGAATGACATGTATAAATACAGCTCTGGATTGCAATGCAAGCCAGAGCTAACTTTAATATATTTTGCTCATTGTTACCCGCTCTTTTGGCACAAGAGGCAAATAAACAATTCACTAACTTTTGAATGTGAGTGGTCTCTTAACAGCCCTAATGTCAGCCGAACAGCTGAGAAAAGCCTTCAGTTTCTTTTTTCAGTATTCCTGATTTTAGCCAGTTCCAAGTAAGCTTTGCTTTCAATACTTTTCAGGTATTGACCATGCATAGCTTTGCTTTTCCCATTTCCATTTTGCTTCTCAATTACTCTTTTTTTGTATTCAGCTTTTGACTTGGTTGTCTTCAAAAGGCCTCCTTCCTTAATCATTGGCTCTTCACTTTTCTGGATGTAATCATTCAAGCTTATCTTTCTTCTTCTACAGTCTGCTTTACTTGTAGGAGACCCTCAACCGCCCTCTGCTCTTGGTAAATATAATCAATCAACATCACTTTTAGGGTGCAAGGCATGATTCATAGTCATAAGCTTCCTTGTTTTTCTGTCCAAATTGTCCAGCTCCATCTGGGTCCAGTCAATTATTCCTGCAGAGTATCGAATCACAGATATAGCCCAGGTATTTATTGCTTTTATGATGTTTCCACCACTCAATTTGGACTTTAAAATCTTGCAAATTCTTCAAATGTACTTGGGGGGCTGCAGCCTGAGCTGGCCTCCATTGAGTTTCTTTCCAAACCCATCCTCTGCCTGGATAAAATGCCCATCTCGGGGCGATTTGGTCAGCTGGAGGTAAATGAGGTGGGGGGAGGGCTCATTCCTCAATGGATTCTTTGTGGGCTCCCCCCTACTCAACCCTCCACATTCCACTTTCAGAGGCAAATGATATGTTGATGGAAGGTCTCCTGCAGCAGTAGATCACCCTCTTCTGAGAGGAGAATATTCTCCCAACAGCTGGGTTAAGCCGAAAGTTGACGGGCTGGAAGCTCTGGTTTCATGATCTCTCCGGGGGGGGGGGAATTTGCCTCCTTTGCCAGCCCCTGCCCTCACATCCAATCACAAGCTGTTCCAGCTGGTAGGGTAGATCCTCGAAAGTTTGGCTGCACACCACCATTTGGTATTGCCATTCAGCCAGTTCATTGTGGTCTCCCCTTGATCCTATGGGTCCTGTTGCAGCTCTCCACTCTAAGATCATGGCTCGAGACTCCCTGGCTGCCATTAACGGCTGATCGATTCGTGGGTCAGGAAGGGTTGCTTGGCCAAGCAGGTCTCTTTCCATCTGCTGGATACTTGTGCTTCCAGACCGCTCAGTCAGAGATTTCAGGCGGGCCCCCAGCTGGCAGGCAATGTCCTCCACGACCGCCATTGCTCTGTTGGTTTCCTGGGGAACTCTTTGGGAGGCTTGCTGCTCAGCCGACAACTTAACACAAGGCCCCCCGCAGAGTTTGCACTCACGTTCCAGTGCCCCCAGGTTCCGTCCTTCTGCCATTTTCCCTGAGTCTTTACTGTTACCCAAAATGCCAGATAAGCAGCCAGGGCTCAAGACTCTGAATAACAACCCCTCTCCAGGATTATGGTTTTTGTGAGATCCGGCATAATATCAGGTTTCCAAATAATGAAATCCAGGTTAAAAGAAAAATAACAAAGTCCATCTTCAAAAAGATTTCTTTTATTTAGGAAAACATCAAATTGGCAAAGTCCCCAAACAGCCCCCAAAAGTCACATTCTCCAACAGAAGTAATACAATGTAGCTTGATGTCATAAATCTCCACCTCCAGGGCCCAAAGCCTGGACAGCTCATTTCCCATGGAAAAGAAGATCACCTAGCCATAACACTCTCTTTATTTCCACTCCTTCCACCTTAGGAATGTGTCAAGCCTGCAACTCCCCCCACCCATGACTACCACAGGGAAAATAGAAAAAAGAATATATATTAAGACAAACTAAAATGGCCACACTTATGACAATTTCAGGCTTGACACTGAAGTTGATTCCTTGACTTTATTATGCATTAAATCAGAGGCTTCTAAAATCCCTAAGTACTTGTAGCCTTTTTCTGGTTTCATTGCCTTTATCATTTCTTCATTTTCAAGTTCTATTCTATCATCTTCTATGACCTTGCCTGCTTTGATTGCCATTGTTGCACATTTGTCAATTCCAAAGTGCATGCCAATATCCTGGCTAAATTCTTTCGTGCTTTCAATTAGTGAATTCAGTTCACTTTGTGTTTTACCAAACAGCTTCAAATCATCCATATATTATTGTTATTGTTAACTGTATAGATATATCGGACAGACCTTGTATATTGCTTATGTGACATGGGGGGATGGACAAGGTGTTGAAGAGAGACTGTAGGGGAAACATGGAAATTAAGAAGGGAATTAAGTATTTTAAAATATTTTGGAAAAATACCCTTTGATTTTGGAAGATGACAAGCACATCAGCTATCACAAAAATTGGAAAGAAAGCATCATCGACACCACCTAAAACATCACCCCTGACTAGCCAGAGATCGATAGAAAGCATATTGGGGGTGGAGAAGGCAGTTTCTATGCAGAACATGCAGGTGATGCTGCTTATGATACAAGAAACCATGACAAAGACCCAAGAAAATATATGCAGAAACCATGAGGAGATGAAGAACAAGATGGGGGATATGAAAGGAGACATCGACTTTACAGAATCAGAAAATAAAATCAGAAAAATAAAATCAGAAAATAAAATACAAGCTAAATAGTCAAGACCTTGTTGATGATCCAAGCTTCGTAAAGGACCTTGGAATACTCATCTCTAATGATCTAAGTGCTAGAGCCCACTGTAACTACATAGCCAAAAAGGCACTAAGAGTTGTTAACCTAATCCTACGTAGCTTTTTCTCTGGTAATATCACACTACTAACTAGAGCATACAAAACATTTGCTAGACCAATTCTCCAGTACAGCTCATCAGTCTGGAACCCACATTACGTATCTGATATTAGCACAATTGAGAAAGTCCAGAAATATTTCACAAGAAGAATTCTCCACTCCACTACTCGTTGTAGAATACCTTATGTCACCAGACTTGAAATTCTAGACCTAGAAAACCTTGAATTATGCCGTCTTCAGTCTGATCTAAGTATGGTATATAAAATCATACATTGCAATGTCCTACCTGTCAATGAATACTTCATCTTCAACCAAAACAACACAAGAGCACAAAATAGATACAAACTAAAGATAAACTGCACCAAACTTGATTGCAGGAAATACGACTTCAGCAATAGAGTGGTCAATGTCTGGAATACTCTACCTGACTCTGTGGTTTCTTCCCCAAACCCCAAAAACATTAACCTTAGACTCTCTACTATTGACCTCACCCCTTTCCTAAGAGGTCTGTGGGGCGTGCATAAAAGCGCACCAACGATGCCTACCGTCCCTGTCCTATTGTTTCTGTTATTTTTCTTATATGTAGCCATTTCATGTATTCATAACTATGTATATACTTATACCTGTTATCTTGTAAGCATTTGACAAATCAAAATAAATAAATAAATAATAAAATTTGAAGGATGGATGAGAAAATAGGGAACGTTCAACAAACAATAATTAAGAATGAACAGAGAATACAAACTGTAGAGTTAAGAATGAAACAAACAGAAAAGAAGATGGAAGAAATGGAACAAAAATTAACCTTGGCCAACAAGGACTTGGGAGACATAATACTTTTTCTGGAAATGGAAAAAGCATCTTTCTACCTGAGATTTCAGAACATAGTGGAAAATAAAGAGGAAGACTTGGTTACAGTAATGAATGACCTACTGACGCCAATACTACAGAAAAGCAAACACACAATACAAGATCTTGATGAAGTGTTCAGAATTCACACAAATTATGCAAGAAGGCAAAAACTGCCAAGAGAAGTACATGTGAGGTTCACCAAAAAGACACTGAGAGATGAAGTATATAGAAGGTCGAGATATGAACCCATGAAGTACAAAGGGAGAGAAATTCAAATCCTAAAACAAGTACCCAGGAGGTTAGAGAACAGAGGAGGAAATAATTGATCTTTGACAATGCACAGTGTGATGTTCAGATGGCTGATACTGGAAGGAATCTTGATATCATGGCAAGACAAGAAATTTAGGATTGATATGTTAGAAAAGTGCATGAATTCTTTGAACACCACTTTACAACAGATGAAGAGCAGGGGAGTAGGGAGGAAATGGAAAGTGAAAGCCAAGATGAACACCAAGTAGAAGAAAAAGAGACAGAACAAGAAGAAAGAATGAGGGTAGAAACAACCAGGTGGAGCGAGAAGGGACAAGAACAAAAATCCAGAGAGACAAGAACAACTAGAAGAGCGAGACCTACATATAACTAGAAAAATGGAAGAGGAAATCAAGATGATATCAATTAATATTAATGGATTGAACTCTCCTATAAAAAGAAAACAAATGCTGATAAGATTACAAAGACTGAATTCAGATAGAACCTGTTTCCAAGAAGTCCATATCAAGAAACAATATGGTAATCTACTAGAATACCCTAAAATGGGGAAGCTATACATATCCCTGGCATGCCAAAAGAAAAGAGGAATAGCATTGTATATCAAAGAAGCAAAACAAATATATACAGATGAAGAAGAAAGGATATTAATGATAGAAATATCAATAAATCAGAAGCAAGTGCTCCTAATTGCAATATACACCCCAACAGCAAACAAGAAGATTTTTATGGAAGATTATATGAAAATTTGTGTTTAGTAGGGGACTTCAATGCAGTTGTTGATGTTAAAAAAAGACTACAGAAGCAAAAGAAGGGGGGAAACGGAGAACACTACCAAATACATTTTTGAGATGGCACAGGAATTGGAGCTATGAGATAAATGGAGAGAATTAAATTTAAAAGCAAACCAACATACATTCTACTCCAACTCCCACCATCATGGTCAAGAATCAACGTGGTCTGGATGACTGCGGAAATGAGAGTAGATATTCAAGAGATCAACATAATAACAAATACATGGACTGATCATAATCCTATAAAAGTGGTATGGAGGGGGACAAAACGAGAACCAGACATGGACAATGAATCAAAACATTTCAAAAGATAAGGAATATATACAAATGGTGAAAAAAGAAATGAAATTATTTTTCAAAGAAAACAAAAAAGAAGAAACATCACTGCAAAATGTGTGGGACATGGTAAAAGCATACATCCAAGAACTAACAGTAACATACATGGCAAAGAGAAATATGAAAAAGAAACAACAGCTAAACATATTACAGAACGAGCTCCACAAATTAGAGTTAGATTTGCAAAAAGACCCTAAAAGTCACAAAATAAAGGAGAAAAGGGATCTAATAAAACACAGATTGAACTTAATAATACAAGACAAAATGGCACAAAAAATGGCAAAACAAAACTTTTTTGAATAGGTAAACAAACCAGGTAGATGGCTAGCATATAATATGGTTATCTAAGGAAACATCTCTTGCCATTCACATCCACCCAACACATTAGAGTGAGGAGGCAGGGAATGTTGCAGGTCCCACACCTGAGGAAAATACACCTGGTGGGACTCAGAAGAAGGGCCTTCTCCATGGTGGCTCCGTCTCTCTGGAACATCATTCCCCCAGAGATTAGAATGGCCCCTAACTAATACTATTCCAAAAGGCACTGAAGATCTGGTTTTGCCAGTGGGCCTGGGGAACCCAGAGAGGGATGGAGCCTGTTAGGAATATAAGTCACCTAACAGCTATTTGGGTTGGAAATATATGAACCAGGATAGACATTTTAATACTGTATCTTTAAGAAAATGCAAAACTGTAATTGGGTGTGGTTTCTCAAACTGCCATAAGATGGAGCCAGAAACCTGGATTGCTTAGTCTTGGTCTCAGTGAGTCTGTTTCCTTCTGTTGGAGAGTATTGCCGTTCCTTCTACTTCACTGTTATTCATGGATCTGATGTAAGTCTGATACTGAACTGTTTTTGACACTGGACTTTGTTATTGGATTATCCCTGATCTTACCTGTGAATGACTTTGGACTGTGTTTGAACTTTGCTTAAAAGTTTTGGGAAGTAAAAACCTACATTTACTGTACAGTGTATCTGTGTGCTGTGTGTGTATTATTCAAACGCTTCTCTCACTACGTCTCCCTGTATGCGCTCATTCTCCTAATGGAGAATTACCTCAACATTGGTTATGGGCCCAGGCCATACCAGGCTCAGATAACTGAGAGTTGGTGTGAATACACAGTACTGTATACAGACAGCTGTTTACTGTTTAATTGTGGGTTAATATCCTGGTAAAGATGGCACAAGACACTTCAACAAGTCTATCACTGATAACCCGGTTGGATGGAACAAACTATGTTTCCTGGTCTATGAAGTTCAGTATACTTCTGCGTAAAGAAGGTTTATGGAATGTAGTTCAAGACCCACCAGATGTAAATGCTTGGGATCCAGAAAATGAGGATGATGCCAAGAAGCTTGCTGTCTTTAAACAGAACAACGAACGAACTCTTTGTATAATTGGACTAACACTGAGTGACCAGAAGCTAGTCCATATTCGTGGAGAAGAGTCTGCTGCTAGGTGTTGGGAGAATTTGAAGATGATTTATGTTCGTGACAGTGTAGGTGCACACATACATCTTACACGTAAACTGTTTAGAGCACGTCTTCTGAAAGGTGGAGATATGTTAGCTTATTTGAATTTCATGGAAAGAAGTTTTCAAGAGCTACATGAAAAGGAACTGATATTTTCAGAGCTGCATCAAGTTTACATCATTCTTTCCTCATTGGATGAAAGTTATGATGACTATGTATCTTCACTGGAAGTACTGCCCAGAGATAAACTGACATTGACTGACATAACTGGAAGGTTATTAGAAGAAGCAAGAAGACGGCTGGATAGAGATCAACTGAGGAAGAAACAACCACAAGAAGAGGATTTATCTTCAACTGCCTATACTGTTAGGAAATGATTTTCTTGTGGGGCTAAGGGACATATAGCTAGATTCTGTAAAAAAGGAAAACAACAGAATACTGGTTATCACCAGAAGGCCAAGAAAAATGTTAGTTTAGCTATGTCTAGCAATTCAACTGCAAACCATGATTTGTGGGTTGTTTATAAAGATGTCCATGAGTAAACAACATGTATCATTGACAAATGGATGGAAGATTAAAGCATCAGGTCAAGGTACTGTATAAATGAACATTTGTATAATTCTTGTATAAATGAACATTTAACTATGTTATATGTACCTAAACTGAAATTTAATTTGTTATCAGTAAGGGCTTTAGTTAATCTTGGTTATGTAGTAACCTTCAGGGGAGATAACTGTATAATAGAGAAAGAGGGTAAAAGGATTATTGCTACTTTAGAGAATGATTTGTATGTGATACATGATGGCAAGTTGAAGATGGCTAACTCAGTTTATAACAATGTTAAGCCACATGATGAATGTATACATTTACTGCATAGACGTCTAGGGCACATTAATTTCAAAATGCTTAAACAAACTGTTGAATTGTCAGAGGGAGTAAAATTGAAACCCTGTAGCAAGTATTTAAACTGTAATGCTTGTAGCCAGGAGAAGAGCAAGGTTATTCCTGCAAACAGACTTAATGGGTTTAAGACCAAAGAACCTTTAGAGGTTGTGTTTGCTGACATAATCAGTCCTAAGAAACCAAGTTTAGGAGGTGCCTGCTATATTTTGAGTATTATGGACCATTACTCACGATATGGTTTCTGCTATCCTATGAAAAACAAAACAGAAACATTCCAACATTTCTTTAACTGGCTAAGGTTTGCTGAGAGAAAAATGAAAAGTAAAGTAATTACTTTAGTCACTTATAATGGGACTGAGTTTGTTAACAAAAGATTCCAAACTATGTTGAAATTGGCTGGTGTTGAGCATAAACGTTCTGCACCTTACAGACCACAACATAACTCATTTGTAGAATGGAGAGGGCAAACATTACAAGCCATGGCTCGTACTATGTTATCTGACTCAGGTTTACCTGAAACACTGTGGGGTGAGGCCATAATGTGTAGTAATCATGTGTTAAACAATGTAGTTTAACAACTGGAGAATTGCCATTCACTCGTTGGCATGGCAGAAAGCCAAATTTAAGTTACCTACACACATTTGGAGCTCCAGCATGGGTGCATATTCCCTCACAAGTAAGACTGAAAGGGCAACATAGAACTAAGAAGTTATTTTTTGTGGGTTACGAAGCTAACCATAGATTGTTTAGATTCTGGGATCAAGACACAGCTCATGTTTATTGTAGTGCTAGTGCAAAATTTCTCGAGCACATTGGGTGGGATAAACTGGAACAGGAATCCAGCAATGATATTATTATTGACACCCAAATAGTCTCTAAAGATAAAATAAGTAAACCACAAATAGCCATTAAAGAGGAAGCACAGGAGGAAGTAGTGGAACAGGCACAGGAAGAGGTAGAAGAACAGGAGCAGGTGGCACAGGAAAGTCCACCAGTTAGCCCTGTATTACCAAGATGTTCAACCCAAGTAACACGGCCACCTGATAGATATCAGGCTAGTGTTGTATGCCAAGTGAATACAGTTCCAAGTAATTATAGTGAACTAAAACTGTATCCTGCTAAGAATCAGGCTGATTTGCAGGAAGCTATGGATAAGGAACTGGAATCATTAAAAAAACTGGAAGTATATGAAAATGTTAAGTTACCACCAGGTTGTGGTAATATAACCTATTGATCATTTTATCATTTTCTGTAAGGCCTTTGTATAACTAGCAGTAAGTCTAGGAAGATGTGGGCATTCTTGGTGGGGGTAGGAGTATCTTTGCTCAGAGTGCCTCATTCTGTTTTGATTCTGCCAGTTTAGAAGGAATAGGAAAATGGGTGAAAGTTCAAGGTACAAGATACACAGTTGTGCTTTCTCATGGGACTTTCCAAACTTTCCCATGAGACTTTCCATGGCTGTATGATCTCATCCTAGCAAGGTAACATCTGGGACTTTCCAAGATTGTGTGTTCTCATGCTGGTGAAGTAATCTCCTGTTGAGGTCATTGTTTTCTGAATATGCATACTGTATATTTTGCTTGTGTTTTTTCTCAATAAATACTGCTACCTGAGTTCTCTCAGGGTTGGCATTTTTCTCAGAGACAGTTCCCTGTGTCTCATTCAAATGTCAAACCACCATACCAGGTAAACATGCCATAGGATGTAATTGGATTTATAAACTGAAGACAGGTGTAGATGGGACTGTTACCCATAAAGCCAGATTAGTAGCACAAGGGTTCAATCAGACAGCAAACAACTACGATGAAATGTTTGCACCTAGTCTGAAGGCTACTACATCAAGGGCAGCATTAGTGTGGCAGCTAAGGAGAAATACATTGTAAATCATTTGGATGTAGAGACGGCATATCTGCATGGACTGTTGCAACACACTATATATTTAAAGAAACCTTTAGGTATAAAAAATAATACTGATAATAATGATTGCTGGAAATTGAAAAAGAGTCTTTATGGTTTGAAGCAATCTGGATATGAGTGGAACCTGTGTATAGTTAAAGAATTAACTAAGATAGTCTTTGTAGCTGGCATGGCTGATCCATGTTTGTTTAAAAGAGAAGGTGATGGTATAGTGTCATTATTGTTATTGTTTACTGATGACATAGCATTAATCACCAAAACCAAACAAGAAGCTACTAGAATAATTTCACTGTTAGAGAAGAAATTTAAAATAAAACAGTCAGTAGAAATTAAACAATATCTTGGTTTAAAGATAGATAGAACTAGGGGAGAATACAAAATCTCACAGGCAGATAAAATTAACCAATTGCTAAAAAGTTTTAAAATGGAACTTTGTAAACCAGCTAAAAGACCGATGAGCCAGGAGTTTAGCCACAGTGATGTTCAAGGTCCTATTTTTGATAAGAACATTTATCAGTCCTTGATTGGTAGTTTATCTTATCTCAGTAATTGTCAAAGCCAGATATCACATACAGTGTTAATCGATTAGCAAGATTTAACGCTGAGCCAACTGACAGGCACTGGCAAGCTGCTAAACGTGTGTCAAGATATCTAAAACAAACAGACTTCCGGTTTGTCGGCTTCGCTAGCGGCAGGGATTCGCGATGCTGCGCGATCCCTGCGGCGCTAGCCGTTTGGTGCCTCCGATCCGGACGGGTTTGGAGGCTAAGGCTGCCCTGCAGGGGCGGCTGAAGATAGGGGGGATCCGGAGAGGGGTTTGGGGGTGTTGCAGCCCCCTCCCCGGCCGGCAAAACCCCCTTTTCTCAAGACGGTGCAGTGGCGGTCTGTAATGGCCGCCACAAAGAAGCCGGCAGCTGGGTAAGAATGTGCAGGAGGAAGAGGAGAAAGTTTTTGAAGTGAAAGTTTTTCTTGGCTGACCCAGGACTTTAAGGTACATTTAACATCCTGAAAACTATGGCTTTTTGAATGATACTTTACAGAAGAGAATTATAAGCGGCAATTTTGAGGTGCTGAAAAGGAAAGTTTACTCTCCTTCCCTATGGAATCAACAAATGGATATTGAGAAACCTGTCTTTTTATAGAAGGTAAAAACTTGCTTTTTGTGATAAGTGGGAAGGGAGAGGACAAATATATATATATATATATATATATATATATATATATATATATATATATATATATATATATATATATATATACACATATACATATACACATATACACATATACACATATACACATATACACACACATATATATATATATATATATATATATATATATATATATATACCCTGTTTCTCCAACAATATGGCCTCCCCCAATAGGAAGTCCCAGCATGTTTTATAGGCATGAAATGAAATTAAGCCCCTCCCCCAAATTAAGGCCTATATTAAAACATGCGAAATGGGGGAATGGTGAGGGGCGGCTTGCCGTTAGGAAGTACTTTTGTTGCACACCCAGATATGGTGCTGCCTGCGTTGACCCGATACTAAGTGCCCCACCAACGCCGAGGTCAACATCCAAGCCATCGCCACCCACCCACCCAAAGATGCAAGGGGGAAAAATTAAGTCACCCCGAAAAGACAGCCTAGCCATTTTTGGGCTCAAAAAAAAATAAGATCCGGCCTTATTATATGAGAAACACGGTATATATATATATGGATCTTTGGTTATTCGGGTTTCTCCTGCGTAGATTCAAAGTATCTGAGCAGCGTTTGGCGAGGTCCCACTCACCATCTTCAGGCTGGTGCTTAGTGCACTGGCACTAAGCCGAAAGCACCAGCCTGAAGATGGCGGTGGACCTGTTGCATCTAGATACTTTGAATCTTACGCAGAAAAACCCAATAACCAAAGATCCACATACAAATACCAGCGAGAACCTCAGAAAACAAATATATATATATATATATATATAAAGATGTTGTTGGAGGAGATGCCTTAAGGATTTGAAGACTGAAATTTATTGCAATAAGGCTTCAAAATACAGATTGGGTTTTTCTTTTTTTCTTAATTGATATTACCCCAGGAAGAGAAAGTGAGAACTTTGTTTTGGCTTGGATTGATTGATGACTTTGGGACTGTTCTAACTTTTGAAACATCTTGGTTGTTTTAAGAAGAAAGAGGGGAAAAAAAGAAAAGAAAAGATTTATAATGGCTTTATCTGTTGATGAACTGAGAAAAGAATATGAAAAAATAAAAAAAGAAGGCAAGGGCGCTGTGAAAGAAGCTTTTCTCTTTTTAGAAATGGCGCTTGCTATCTATCAACAAACACAACAACACATGGAGGCAGAAGAAGAAGAAGAAGAAGAAGAAGAAGAAGAAGAAGAAGAAGAAGAAGAAGAAGAAGAAGAAGAAGAAGAAGAAGAAGAAGAAGAAGAAAGAAGAAGAAGAAGAAGATGCCATCTTTAATGAATCTCAAAATTTAATTAAGAAAGAAAGGAGAGAGAGAGGAAGGAAAATGAAGGACTTAAGACTTAAAAAAATGCCCAAGAAAGAGGAAAATAAGATGCAAAATCAATATAATGTTAGAAAACAAAAGAAAAAAGGAATACAACAGAGAAGGGAAGCTAACAAGGCAGAGGCTAGGAGAGGGGGGGGGGGGTAAGAAGGCCTGGTGGGAGAAGAAAGGAAAGGAAAAGGTGGAAAAAAGCCACAAAGCTTTGAAACAAGATGGGAAAAGAGGAATTTATTTTAGGGACAAAGGGTAATGTATAATTTCTTTAAAAAAGATTCTGCAAGGTACATAAGATCGTACTGTAGCATTTGTATTAGAAATAGAAAATTAGAATGTTATAAGAATTAATAAGAGATTAAAATATTGAAATGTTTAGTAATGATTGATTTTAAAACCTAATAAAATATTAAAGGGAATGTTTAGAATATTGAGTTTAATTAAAGAGTCTAATTGACTATGGTGTTGATGCTATTATAAACTTATTATTGTAGCATTTGTTTTTGGAAAAGATAATTGGAATGTTATAAGATTCAATATTTAGATTTATCATTTAACTATGTATTTAATCATTTTGGATTTATTATTTTTTCTTTTTAAAAGTTAGTAGATAGAATGTACCAAGCAGAATCAGATTGGGTATTAGGTGTTATTTTAAATTTTAATTTAGGGGGATGATAGAAAGGCATTATACTCTGATTAGTGATTTCAGGAGAAATTCTTTTTCCTTTTTACTATAGGGAATGAGACAAATGGATAATAAAGAATGGACAAAAGATACAAATATAATGACTTAAATTAAAATGAATTAAATAAGATAGAATCAAGAAGAGTGAAATGTGTGGAGAAGCTAATATAGAAGATATAGAATGGTAAATAAAATAGGTAATGGCATGTAAGATGAGCATGAACATAATTGAAGTCCATATAGAGAGAGGTATCTGGGGCCAAGTTACTTTCCTAAAAGATCTCTTATATTTTTGTGTTTTGTGTGTTTATGTATGTGGGAGAATTAATAAAACCTTGCAGGAATGTAGGATGAGAATAATGGTAACCAAGTCAGAGAGAAATAGATGATAATTATAAATTGGATAAATATAGAGAATAATAATAATAATAATGAAATTGAATAAGAGTAAAGAGAAATAAGGAGAAATTTGATAAGAGATATTTGTATGTTCATATGGAAATGGTCTAAAATAGAATTATGTTGTATAAAATAATGTTTTATTTGACTTGTAAAATTTATAATGGAAAGAGGTTTATGTATTTAATGGTTAATGATGGTTTGTTTGTCTTTAAAATTAATCAAAAAATATTTTTTTTTTAAAAAAAAGATATCTAAAACAAACAATGCATTATGCATTGTATTTGGAGCCTAAAGATGAACTGAGTTTAACTGCATATGCTGATGCAAGTTTTGCTACAGACATAAATACACTAAAATCTACATCGGGTACTGTAGTATTATTGGGAAAAGCATTGATTGGATGGAGGTCTATTAGACAGAAACATCTAAGTTTGTCAACAATGGAGGCTGAATTCTCATGTTTGTCTTTATTATATACAGATTTAGTTTTGTATAAACAATTACTAATTGACACGGGAATTAATGTAACAGATTCTATTGTAGTTTATGTAGATAACCAATCAGCAATACAGATGGCTTCAAATATTGCTGTTAAGACAAGAACAAAACACACAGATTTAATATATTTAAATGTGACAATGTATGCAAAGTAAGATGATTAAGCTAGAATACTGTATGTCAGAAAACAATATAGCAGATCATTTTACAAAGGCCCGAGGCTCTATAAAGCATAAGGCTTGCTGTGAGGATTGTGGACTTAGAATGTAAGGTTGTATATATTGTCCTACCCAAAAGGGGTATTACCTCAACAGAGCCCATCAGGTGGCTAATGTGATCTGCTGTCGTCAGGGCTGGGGGTGGGAGATGGACTGCCTGCAGAATTGTATAAAATCATACAAGAGACAATAGGATCTCCATTGATGGAGGTATAAAATGATGCACTATTAAGGGCTGAGCTACCTAAATCCTGGTCAGAATTATACATCATGCTAATTCCAAAAGAAGATACCAACCACCAACAGATAAAAATCTATAGGCCAATTTCATTACTAACTGTTGATGACAAAATCCTTGCCTCTATAACTGCAGAAAGATTAAAAAGATTCCTAAATGAATTTATACACCCTGATCAAAATAATTTCCTTCCTAAAAGGCAACTGAAAAACAATATGAGAATCATTATGAACGTCCTGGAATACTATGAAGCACACCCCAAAAAACAATTAGCACTGTTTTTCTTAGATGCACAAAAAGCATTCATATGAGCTGGCAATTCATGATACAATGATTAAAAAATATGGATTTTGGTGAAAACATTTATAAAGATGATCTAAGCAATATATTGCAACCAGATGGCGAAGGTGATAATAAATGGGGAAACAACAGGAAACTTCAATATAAATAAAGGTGAGAGACAAGAATGCCCCCTATCCCCTCTATTATTTATATTAACACTAAAAGTTCGATTTAGACAAGACCAGGAAATAAAAGAAAATAAAAAAGGAGCAATATAAAGTCCAAGCATTTGCTGATGATTTGGCATTTATTTTGGAGGAATCATTAGAAACAGGACCCTAATTAGTTAAAAAGATAGAAGACTTCGGCGTGGTGGCAGGACTTAAAATAAATAAAGATAAGACTAAGATAATGACAAAAACCCGATAAACAGAAAAATGAATTAATGGAGAAGATGGGTATGCAGGTGACTAAAAAGATTAAATATTTGGGAATTTGGCTATCCCCAAGATGCACCGATCAAATTAATGCAGCAAATAAAGATAGATTTGGACAAGTGGAAAAAGTTACAACTCTTACTAATTGAAAGAATAGCTACAATTATAATGAACATTCTACTGAAAATTTTATTTTTATTTCAAGTAATCCCAATAAAATTAAGTAAAAAATTATTTAAAGATTTAAATAGATTAATAGCGAAATTTATCTGGTTATGGAAAAAGCCACAGATCAAATTGAAAATGTTACAGAACAGTAAAAGTAACAGTGGATTTGGACTACCAGACTAGGAGCTATATTATCAAGCCTCAGTCCTTACATAGATTAAGGAGTGGATATATTTAAAGGACAAAAGGATTTTAGCAATAGAAGGACATGACTTACAACTGGGGAGGCATGCATTCATTTGGGATGGGAAAAGCAAAACACAGTTATTTCCAAAGGCACTAAGTTAGAAATGGTAATAAGGAAAATACTTGATTGTGCTGAAATGGACAGGTTGACGATGGAAATTAAAGATAAAGGAAAATCAGATTATTATTCTGTTTGGGACATATGGTACAATTGTTTAGATAAGAGATGCAAAGATTAGAAAACTACAATGAAAGACAATCAAAGTATTAAAAACAATATGAGTATAACAATAGTTAAAATATATACATATAGAAACTCTGGTTATAACTATAGGAATAAGAAAAATAAATATGGTATTGTATAAAGAAAAGTTAAATGGTTGAACATAATGTTGATACAACCAGTATATTGTGGTTATAAAATTGAAGTTGTAATACAAAATGAAGAAAATGTATCATACAACTTTATTTTAAAAAATGCTGTTTACTAGAAACAGAATATAAATTTCTAATGAAAGACTTCCTACAGGTTTTCTCTGCCTTGATGCTTTCAGATCATAATTTCAGATTTAGCCATATTATATGGGAAATCTTAATATATCTGGGGGCATCAATTTGGATAAAAACTGCACAGTTCAAATATAGAATGTATTATTGTATAATTTTGAAAATTTTGAAATGTTTGACCATTTGTCTTTCCTCAGAATACTATTTTCAATAATCTTACATGGAGGATCTTTCTGCTGAAGGGAACTGAGTGATTTGTTACCAATTATGAGAGGCTGGGTTAAGTGCTGCCAGCCTAGGAAGAAAAACCAACCACAGGGAGGTAATTGTGGCACATACCTTTGATATATTCCGTATTTTTTCCCTGCCTGGTTATATCCCTATAGCATGCCCAATTTCATACCAATCTTGGAACTGGTGTAAATAATTTCCATTTCCAGTGATTTCAATGAAAGAGGTAGTTCTTTTTTTAAAAAAAAAGTCACTATACAAAGTGTTATGATGTGCAATCACCTGAAAGTCATTCAAAATACATCACTAGAAGCAGGGGTGGAATTCTACCGGTTCGGACTGGTTCAGTAGAACTGGTTGTTATGATTCTGCACAGTTCAGATAACCGGTAAATCACGCCCCTGGCTGGCCCTGCCCCTTCCTGCCCATCCACTAGCCCCACCCCGCCCAGTCATTCCTCATCTTGCCTGCCATTGCTAACCTGCCTTCGCCTGCCATTGCTGTCTGCTTTCCACCGTGGCCCTGATCTCCCTGGGTGATTGAGCCTACAAGCAAGCCCCAGTCCAGTTGACTCCCGGGCTAGCCTAGGCCGCAGCGCTGTTCTCCCCATCCCCGGGCTTGCCTGGCTTGTTTTGCTGTGACTAGCTAGGTAGCTGCCCTCCCACCACAAGGCCATAGCCGGCCACGAAGAAGCCGCAGGGCCATGGCTATGCTGGCTGGGAGAGAAGGGAATGATTGAAAGGAAGGGGGCATGGCCAGGGGACCACCATCTGGCTGGGGGACCACCCCCCTGAGGGAACACCCCACCATTGCCACCCTGGTGTGCTGTGCTACTGCTGCTGCCAAAACTGCCCAAGAAAAGTCGTCGCCACTGTTAAGTTTGAGGCATGGGTTTAATGAACGGAGACCAGACTGTAAACCGTGAACTTCAGCTCTTTATTCACAAGCATAACAGAGACAAAAAAAACCCGACTAGCAGTCACTCTTTTATAGAGTAAGCTGCTATCTGGATAACCAATGGATAAGCGTTATAGCGTTTGAATCTTGGCGCGCCCGCCAACAGCCAATCAGATTGCTCGGAATGAACCAATCATAACTTGCCATTATATGGGCCAATAGGAAGTGCAGGATTATGATCCTGCTATGCAAATGAATCTTTATTAAATACATTTCTTTGAGTTCACAACACCCCTCCCCCTGGGTTCCGTTTGACGGCCGTGGTGGCGTAATCACGCAGGTATGCAGGTCGTTTTACCTGCCTATTTGATTTTCGCTGTTCCACGGTTTTTGTTTAAAGTTCGGTTCGGTGGAGCGCAAGGCTCGTCTTCGCACGGGGTTGATTCCGCGGTGCTGTTTTCGATACTATCAGGGTCCCTTAAGTCCACTCCTGGATCGGGCGGGCATGTTTCCACTATGGTGTTCCTCTGCGGGAGGATGCCCCCGATCCCGGACCTTCTTCAGGTGGCGCGAGTATTCGGTTTAGCGGCCGTCTGTCCTTGATTACGTCGTCGCCCTCTCGGTATTCCCTCCCCCTTGAGTTTGGAAGTCCGGAGGGTCGCAGATATTGGGTTGTAAACGAGATCGAAGTTGATCTATGTGACATTTCCATATCTTGCCGTCTGTCGTTTTAAGGCGGTAAGATCTAGGGCCAGTGAGGTAGACTACGGTGGCTGGGACCCACAACAGTTCGCCGGAAGGTTTTTGGCATAGACCAAGTTGCCTACCTTGAATTGGCGATACGTTCCGCTGGATCCACAAGGTTTCTCTGGCGAATAAGAGCGGGTTTAATCGGTCGAGGTGGGAGCGAAGCTTCCGCCCCATTAAAAGTTCGGCTGGAGTCTTGTTGGTGACACTGTGGGGGTAATGTGCTGTAGTAAGAGTATTTTGTTCAATCTAGTGTCGATGTCCCCAGGATCCATTTTTGTAGTGTCTTTTTAGCGAATTGGACCATCCGTTCCGCCCTACCGTTTGCCGCAGGGTGAGCCGGCGGGTTAAGGCATGGCGGATGCCCCGATCCGCCAGGTATTGTTCGAAGGTGAGGGCCGTGAACTGGGGTCCGTTGTCGGAAACTAGAACGTCCCGGAAACTGTGTGTTGCAAATAATCTATCTAGTTTTTAATAACGGACTCAGTAGTCGTGCTTTTCATCTTGTGGATTTCGAGCCAGTTGGAGTAAGCATCCACGGTTAGAAGAAAGGTGTGTCCTTTAGTGGGTCCTTGAAATCAATGTGGATGCGGGACCACGGAGCCTCAAGGAGTTTCCCATTCGGTGGGAATTGCTCTCGGTGGGCGTTGCTGACCTCTTGGCAGTTTCTACACGTGGTTACCCAGGCTTCAATTTGTTTATCGATGCCTGGCCACCAGGCGTAGCTTTGAGCGAGCCTTCATGCGGACGATGCCCGGATGTC
Source organism: Notechis scutatus (assembly GCF_049901735.1). Classification (NCBI taxonomy): domain Eukaryota; kingdom Metazoa; phylum Chordata; class Lepidosauria; order Squamata; family Elapidae; genus Notechis; species Notechis scutatus. Next base: position 61,670,267 of record NC_142025.1, on the reverse strand, counting down.
CTTCCCGTGCAGGGTTTGCAACACGAGTCGCTGTAGTCTCTCTGCACGACGCACTCTATCTCCCCATAGGATGCAGCCCTTCTGGGAAAATAGTTCCGTTTGCCGGTGTTTGAACGGGCGCAAAAGTGGCGGGGTTTCTTCGACTGGCCACCCGCGTTTGACCCAACTGAGAACTTTTGCGAGGATATAGTCTTGTTTTTGTGCCGGCAGCGATATCTCTTGCCGTTAGTGGCGGCGAGTTGAGGTTTCAATTTGCAGCGTAGTGAGGGTTGGAGCTGGGTCGCTGACGGTTTCCGGAAGTGAGAGCAGCTCAAAGCATCAGCGTGGGAATGGCTTTCCCGGGCGATGCTGCAGTACGTAGTTGTAGGCTGCTAGGAATTCTGACCAGTGAGTCATTCTAGGCGATAATATATGCGGGGTTGGTTTATCACCTGCTAAAATGCCAAGTAAAGGCTTGTGGTCTGTAATTAGAGTAAAGGGCCGCCCGTAAACATATTCGTGAAATCGCTTCACGGTCGATACAATAGCAAGAGCCTCTTTGTCAAGTTGGCTATAGTTCCGTTCAGCCTTCGCTAATGTCCGCGAAAAGTACGCAATGGGAGCTTCATGCCCGTTTGGTAACACGTGACTCAAAACGGCTCCAACCCCAAATGGTGATGCATCACACTGCATTAGAACAGCATCGGATGTTAATAAGTCTTTCACTTTTTGAAAAGAGCGTTCTTCTCGATGTCCCCAGACCCAGGTGGCTTTCTTGTTGAGAAGTCTATGTAGGGGCTCAGCTACGGTGCCTTCTGGGACAAGAAGATGTTGTAAAAGTTAATGAGTCCCAGGAAAGCCTGGAGATCAGTCTTATTTTTAGGTCTTGGGGCATTCTTGATTGCCCTGAGTTTGTTTTTGGTAGGGTGAATACCTTGTTTATTGAGGAGGTATCCGAAAACTCTACCCTTTCAGTGCACAGTTGACATTTATTTTTTTAACCTTGAGACCGGCGTCCTTAAATCTATGTAAAACCAATCTGAGATGCCTTTCAAGCTCTTCTCTATTTGGGGCAGCAATTAAAACGTCATCGAAGTGCGGTACAACCCCTTTTATTCCCTGTAAAAGTCTCTCCATTAGACTCTGAAATATCCCGGGGCTACACTCACTCTGAACTGGAGTCTGTTGCATTTAAAGGCACCTCGGTGTGTAACGATAGTCTGTGCCTCTGCGGTTTCCGCATCAACAGGTAGTTGTTGATGCGCTTGCGCTAAGTCCAACTTTGCAAAGATCTTCCCGCCGCCCAGGGAGTGGAGATGTTGAACCACCGGCACCGGAAAAGCGCTCTGTTGGGTGCGTGGTTCAGGGTGGCGCGGTAGTCTCCACAAATTCTAATCGACCCATCCGGTTTGATGGGGTTACGATTGGGGTTTCCCAATGGGCATGGTCAATAGGCTCCAACACCCCTTGGGCTATTAACTTATCAAGTTGCTCGTCAATCTTGGGTTTAAGGGCGAACGGCACCCGCGAGGCTTAAAGGCGGATAGGGGCTACTTCTGGATTGAGGCTAAAGGATATAGGGGTCCCCTTGTACTTGCCTAAGTTGTCCGAAAACACATCGTGGAATTCCTGGACGATGCTCTCTTCCCAATCGTCGCTTCCGACCGGTGAATGCCGGCCACCTCGATCCCGAGTGGGGCGAACCATTGTAGAGCCTAGTAAACTGGGCGGTCACCATCGACGACAGTTAATGGGAGTGACACAGCACGATTTTTAAAAGATACTTGGACTTGACTCACTCCGGCGACTGGGATCGTGTTCCTTGGTAATCTCTGAGGATGATTTTCTGTGTCCTGAGGTCTTGACGACGGATGGCAGGGACCAGCTGTTTAAGGGTCTTCCAGGAAACCATCGAGAGGGACGATCCAGAGTCGACTTCCATCAGGCAAGGTTGGTTCTCGATGGCAACTTTCACTCGGATATTTTGTTTGTCTAATGACGAAGCGTGGCCGATAATAATAGTCTGGTGTGCCTCTTCTCGTCTTGCTGGAAGAGCAAATGTTTTGCTGCTGTAGGCATGGTTGTTCCATTGGTTATTCAAACGATCCCGATTTGCAGGGAGGTTCCCTGTGGTTTGGCGGAGGTTGTTCTCCTTTCTGTTCGTGTTGGATTCCCTCTTACTTCTGCAGACCCGTGCGATGTGGCCTCTCTTCCACAGGAGCGGCAGATTGCGTCGAGGAATTTGCAACTGGATCGCGGGTGGTTTCCCCCACAACCCGCACATGGGCGCTGAAATTTTAGAGTTTGTTGATCTCGTTCGGCGAAGTCTGTTAACCTCTTCTTTATCGCTCTCGGACTGGGACTCGAGGTCCTCATGGTGCGCTGTTGCTCAGTGTCTTTCTAGTTGAGGCGAGGCTCCACGGGCGAATTGACGGAGCGGTGCGTTGGTGCGGCGCATTCGACGGCCGACTTCTTGGTTGCCTCTGCTGCAGTAGCGTCTGCAATGGCATCTGCAAGACCGATGTCCCCCTTTGCCATGATCTTGCTCTGTACTGTGTGGTCATCTAATCCCAGAACTATGCAGTCTCGCATAGATTCTTCTAGGTCTGAAAAACCACAGAGGCCTCCCAGGTTTCTAAGGTCAGCAATGAAGTCTGCAATACTTTCACCCTTCCGCTGATCCCGTTGATAAAATTCGTGTCTCCGGACCAACGTTGGTGCAGCGGGGGCATAGTGAGCCCGTAGGATAGGTTGAGGTTGTCCCAATCCATTGATTTCACCTCATCCGGTTTCGCGGCGCTTTCGCCATCTTAAAAGCGGCCGGTCCACAATGGGTCAGAACACCGCCCGCTTCTTTCCGGGTGTAGCGTCTTTCAAATTGTTGGTTTCTAGAAACATTTGAAACCGATCCATATATGACTCCCAGTCTTCCTTTTCCGGGTCAAAAGGAGCGGGTGGTATAGCGCCACCTGACATCCTGCCGATGTAGATGCGCTCTCAGCCACATGCTTCGGTTGGTGCTCTGTAGGGTTTAGTCAGCTCTTTTGTCTCCGCATCTCACCCTCGTCGCCAGTGTTAAGTTTGAGGCATGGGTTTAATGAACGGAGACCAGACTGTAAACCGTGAACTTCAGCTCTTTATTCACAAGCATAACAGAGACAAAAAAACCCGGCTAGCAGTCACTCTTTTATAGAGTAGCTGCTATCCGGATAACCAATGGATAGCGTTATAGCGTTTGAATCTTGGTGCGGCCCGCCAACAGCCAATCAGATTGCTCAGAATGAACCAATCATAACTTGCCATTATATGGGCCAATAGGAAGTGCAGGATTATGATCCTGCTATGCAAATGAATCTTTATTAAATACATTTCTTTAGTTCACAACAGCCACCACCACCACCACCACTCACCTTCTGCCCCCTCCTCTCGCCTTTTGCAGCAAAGGCTGCTGCCAAAGCTGCCAAAGGAAATTCCCCACCAACGGCGCAGTTCCAAGATGCACTACCACCCCCGCTGCTTGCCTCTCCCTATTCACCTTTTGCTTTTTGCCACCACAGCTGCTGCCACCAAAGCCGCCCCAGAAAACTCCTCACTGCTGGGAAGTTCCAGGATGCGCCACCACCACTTGCCTTCTCGGCAAGAGCCTTCCTGCAGTCCCTCTCACCAATGAAAACAACTGGAGCATGCCACCATCACCACTGCCACACTCCAGGTATGGCGAACCCCAAATCGGGACTCAGCATACAGGGCATTGCTGGAGATGAGGGGGCTGGCCTTCCCCCCTTCCGCCAGCCGTGGGAGGAAGGTTGGGCAAGGTGGCTTGGTGGTCACATGACTGGGTGGGCATGGCTTGTCGGTCATGTGACTGGGTGGTGTGGCTTGGTGGTCATGTGACTGGATGGCATGGCTTGGTGGTCACGTGACCGGCTGGGTGTGGCTTGGTGGTCACATAACCGGCTGGGCATGGCTTGGTGGTCATGTGACTGGGTGGGCATGGCCAACTTGATGTCACTCACATGAAGGGGAGCCTCACCTGCCTTCTCCTCACCCCTCCCCTCCCAGCCAGTCCTCTTTTAACAAGAAAACAAATTTCTTCTTAAAAACCTCCAGTATACCCACAATTTCTGAAGAGATCCCATTTCTCTGATTAATTGTTCTCACTGTCAGGAAATTTCTTTTTATTTCTAGGTTGGATCTGTTTGATAAGTTTCCATCTCACAGATACTTCCAGTTGAGCCAGGCACCACTTATTCTATACATTTTTTTCTTGTCTGTTTAAAATCTTACTTTACTCTCCATTAAATTGTTTTACAGTGGTATTCAGTCTACTATAATGGTTTTTTCAAAATGCATTAAAGTTTAAAGAATACATCTCTGCTTCTACTGATAAAGATTATTCTTTTTGAACATTAAAGCATACAGTCAAGCAAATATTTTCAATCCTACAATTGAAAACACATTTGAAAGGTATTTTCAAAGCAGTCAGTTAGTGGATGTCTTACCATTCTTTCTCTTCTCCTTTAATTAAATCTTTCTACTTTATATATTTTTTTCTTCGGACTTATTGTAATATTCCAAAATTTTCACAGATCCTTCACAAAGAACCATTTCTAATTTAACTGGAATACAAAACAATCTTTCTGGTCTGGAATTCCTTGACTCACACTTACACCCCTCAGCTCCTCAACACTTCTCAATGTTTTCCTTTCCTTTTCTTTCTGTTATGTACAGAACTTCTCTTTTACTGCTCCAAAGGGAATTACTCAGGAGGGTGATATTAGCAATTCATAAATATAATTATCTTGCTCTCAGAAAAGATGGGGACTTAACAAACTATTTAAGCAATGCATGATTAACTGCATAGCACCAAAAGGCAGTCACTCCATACTCTGAAAACTTGCCTGCTAAATTGCTATTTTTCTGACCATCAGCTGTTCTGCTGTGCCGGGAGATTTAGATTGGCTAGGAAGCAGGAAATGGTTGGATTTCTTGCTTTCTAACTAGTTTTTAGATCTTTGGCTCTGTTCAGCCAAACCTCCCTTAGGACTGAAGATTCTATTATTCAGTGCAGACTCACGGCAAGCAAATTTTATGTGACAGACTGAGCTAGCCAATGGCAGATAGATCGCTGAATGATTCTGTGCCAACTCAATCTGCCTGCCTGCTTTGCCTGATTTTGGGCAAAAGTTGCTCTTTTTGTAAATAAAAATTATATATTTACATACATGGTGTGTTGTGAGTTAATTTTGTGAGTTTGCTTGCTAGCAAATTTTATGAGTTTGTTTGCAAGCAAATTTTATGTGACAGACTGAGCTAGTTGATGGCAGATAGATAGATCTCTGAATGAATCTGTGATTCTGTGAGCAACTCAATCTGCCTGCCTGTTTTGTCTGATTTGGGGTAAAAGTTGCTCTTTTTTTTATAAAAATTCAATATTTATATAAATATTTATAATATTTACATACAAGCCATGCCCAGCCAGTCACATAACTACCAAGCCACACCCACAAATTAGGCCATGCCCACAGAACCAGTTAGTGGTTCCTGGGATTTAAAATTATGAGTTTGGTGGTCACTGAGGTCCAAAAGGTTGGCGACCCCTGCCCTAGAGGTTGCTGTTCAAGAAGTATATTCTATTCACTATAGTCAGACTCCCATGGGCCATGTGGGTTCATGTTTATCTTGAAGTCAAATTTGGTTGAAGTGTGCTAATGCAATGAAGGAGCTGAGGGTTAATTCTACCTTTGTTCAGACCTTGCTGCTGGGAGTAATGGATTACCAAATTTGCATTTCTAAAGGCTGGCCTAATTTAGTATCTGCTTAGGGTCAGGGAGCTCACACTCTGAGTTTCTGTCTTTAGAAATATGTTTCTCTTCTTTGGGAAAATATAATATTCTGCCTTTTCAAATATTTCTCAAAATACTTCATTCTTCTAAGAGGGGTGGGTGCTAACTTTCTACACCGGTTCAGCCTGATTAATGGCTGCATGTCTGAATATATCTATGGGGACCAAATTATAAAGTCAGAGAGGAACAGATGAATCTAGTTTTCTCACTGACAAAATAGGTTTTGGCATGCTAGAAATTTAAACCATCCATCAAGAGACAGAAGTGATTCAAGCATGAAAAGTTTTAGCATACTGATGTCCCAACTGGCTCTTTAGCTGGATGGGCAGATATTTTCTGAACCATGTTTTTTGCCTCTTAAACAAATAAAATAAATAAAGATTTTGTTAAACTTAGTGTTAAATATGCATGACACTACATTTACATGAGTTACGTCATATGCAAAGTGGAGTCTGATGTCAGATTCCACTTACTGGTTTCAGCTGCTGGTGGAAAGATTGAGTCCCTGTCAATGGCTGAAGTGTCGGACAGTGCTGGCTCTAAAAAGCCGGCACTGGCCGCGTTTGTTTGCTTTTTGATTCCGGTTTGTAAATAAAGAGTTTCTCACACTCCTGAGTCCTGCTCCTTCCTCATCCGTGCCCATTTAACACTGGCAATGAAGGTGGGATTCTGAGGAAGACAAAAGGCCTCGTGGGGCACCGTGGCCATTTTCCAGCTGAATTGTGAACTCGACCATTCAGACCGACAGCGAATCAACATGGCCCACCGACTCCTATCATTCCCATTCGAGCCAACAAAAGAGAAGTGGTCCTTGTACATGGGAAGATTCAACCTAAATCTAGAGGTGAATGGGATGAAGGCAGCATCCAATGTAAAGAAGAAGGCTTACTTTTTAATTTATTGCGATTCAGAACTCTACGAACTAACTGAAGCCCTCGTTGCAGATGAGCTGGTGAACGTCTCCTGGGACGAACTGCAACGAGCACTGAAGGGGCATTTCGACCCTACCCCATTGTACCTGGAAAACTGGAATGACTTCTACATCCAGAGCCAAAAGGAGAAAGCATAAGTAGTTTCATGGTGGCACTTAGGAAACTATCAAAGAACTGCAAGTTTTCAAACACCGAAGAAATGATCTGGGATCGGCTAGTCCTCGGCCTAAAGGATTTAACCCTGCAGAAGAAACTGTTCGCAAGGGAGGACATCCCGTTCAAGGAGGATCTGGAAAAAGCAAAAGCTGCGAAAGCCTCTGACTGCTCAGCAGCTTGAGTCAAGGGCAGCAGCAAGGTCCACGCCACCCATGCTGCGAGGGGGGCACCGCGAAGTCCATCCTGCTCTGAAAGCAGCGACAGTGAGAAGGAAGATGTCCACTGGGTAAAACCCAGCAAACCAGGAACAGCCAAGGGAACCAAGCCTTGCGGAAGCTGCAGAGGGAACCATCCCCAGTCTGTCTGCCATTTTAGAGAAGTGATCTGCAGACGATGCGAGAGGAAAGGCCACATCGCAGAAGCTTGTAGAGCCAGCCAACCAATGGACAAACAAGCCGCAGAGCATACTCCCCAACCAGACAACACAAGGATCAAAAGACATTTGGCGTGAAATTCAAAAAACAAGATGGCGGCCGGGAAGAAGAAACCCACCATACAATTGGGGGCTACACACACGCCCACATGGGAATCCAACAAATTCCTCACCGAAGTGAGGATTGATGGGACCCTATGGTCGATGGAATGGACTCTGGGTCTTATATATCAATGATCTCCTGGACAGCTCTCCAGAAGATCAACCCCCACATCCGCTGAAACCAGCTCCAGCCACAATGGATAATACTAAAAGACTACCAAGGCTACAAAATACCAGTGCTGGGAAAGAAAATCTGCCACGTGGAATATAGAGATTTCCAGGGATCCCTACCACTGACTATTGTGGACCGAGACCTTCCCAGCCTCCTAGGGAGAAAATGGTTCGTGCCACTGCAAATTAGCTTCACCAGCATCCACATGACAGCAATGACCAGAGCAAGCAGGGGAAATGACCTAGCCTAGATGTGTTGGTGAGGGAATTCTGGGATGTTTTCAGCAGTGAACTGGGCAAATATAAGGAGACCCCAATCAGTTTTAACCTCGACCCCAACATAGCCCCTGTCTGACTGAAGTCCCAGAAGGTCCCTTTTGCTCTGCGGCCCAAGGTTTAAGAGCAATTTAAAAAGCTGGTGGCTCAAGGGATCCTTGAGCCGGTAGACCATGCGAGGTGGGAGACCCCCTATAATGACCCCTATAAAGCCTGATGGGTTAGTCAGAATCTGTGGAGACTACAAGAGTACCCTAAACCTCACACTACAACAGAGCACATATCCAGTACCGGTAGTCCAGCACCTACTACATTCATTGGGCCAGGTCAAGATTTTTGCTAAGTTGGACCTAGCACAGGCATATCGACAATTGCCTGTGGATGCAGCCATCGCTGAAGCGCAAATGATCGTAACCCACAAGGGCGCATTCAAGTGCAACTGGTTGCAATTTGGAGTTAGCATAGTCCCTGGCCTTTTCCAAAGTGTAATGGAAAGGCTGCTACAAGATCTGCCAGGAGTAGTTCCTTACTTCGACAACATAATAATCTTGGCCAAAGACAAGCCCCAACTAATGGAAAGGGTCCGAACAGTATTAGAAAGATTCCAAGAAGTGCAGCTTAAGTTAAAAAGGGACAAATGCTACATTGCCGTACCCAGCATAGAGTTCTTGGGTTTCCAAATCGATGGGTCAGGCATCCAACCCACGAAAAGCAAGCTGAAAGCAATTAAAGAAGCCCCCACCCCATAAAATAAAACTCCAAGCTTTCTTGGGCTGATTAAACTTCTATAACATATTCTTACCAGAAAAGGCGACCATAGCGGAGCCAATCCATAGACTGTTGGATAAAAATAATACCTGGAAGTGCCCCCCCGAGGACGCCGCATTCTCCAAAATAAAAGACATTTTAACATCTGACACAGTACTGATGCAATATAGCGAGACCCGGCTGACCTGCGATGCATCATGGCTGACCTGCGATGCATCACCTTATGGTATTGGGGCAGTACTGAGCCATAGACTACCGAATGGAAAGGAAGCCCCCATAGCCTATTATTCTAAGACATTGTCAAAAGTCAAGAGGAACTACGGCCAAATAGACAAAGAAGCCCTCACCACCGTAGCCGGAGTAAAACGTTTTCATGAATACCTCTACAGCAGACACTCCGAGTTGGTCACTGACCACAAGCCACTACTTGGCATTCTCTCAAGAAACAAACCCACACCCAACATCTTATCACCTAGGATGTTAAGATGGACAGATTTCCTGGCAGCATATAACTACAGCTTTCTACACAGACCAGGAAAGAACATTCCACATGCTAACGCACTCAGCAGATGCCCCCTGCCAGACCTAGTGGAAGACCCAGCTCCTGCATCTGCATCTTCCATATACCTTGTAGAATGTTTCAAGCCAGGTTTATTGACGGCAGCGGACATCGCGAGACTCACTGCGAAGGATAAAACGTTGGTGCGAGTTTTGAACTGGGTATGGTGAGGTTGGCCGAACAAGATGGAAGGGGAGGAATTCAAGCCTTTCAATGACAGACAGCTAGAGCTGTCAGCATTAAGGGGGTGTTTATTATGGGGAGACAGGGTGGTGGTACCACAACCATTAAGGGAAAGAATTTTGGGATTGCTACATGAAGGGCACCCCGGGATAGTAAAAATGAAGGCCCTTGCGAGGAGTTACATCTGGTGGCCGGGGATAGACAGAGACATTGAGACCTGAGACATGCTCACCATGTCAGGAATCCTGACCAGCCCCTCTCTCAGCTCCCCCACCCCTCAAGTGGGAAAAGCCCTCAGCACCATGGGGTTGCATACACATAGACTTTTCAGGACCCTGCCAGGGACAAACTTTCCTAATCATGGTCGACGCATACTCTAAATGGTTCGAGGTGGTTATCATGAAATCCACAACAACCAAGGCAACGATCAGAGCTTTGCAGAAAATATTCACCACCCACAGGCTACCCGATGTGCTGGTTTCGGACAATGGCCCACAATTCACAGCACAGCAATTTGAAAGCTTCCTTGCCCATCTGGGGATCTGACATGCCCTATTGGCACTGGCTCATCCAGTGGTGAACACGCAAGAGGAGAGAATGGTCAGAACAATCAAAGAAATTCTAAAAAAATTAGGCCCCGGTGATTGGCAAGAAAAAATCGACAAATTGTTGCTAACCCAACACCAAGTGCAGCAACAAACAGAAGCCCAGCAGAAATGCTCATGAACAGAAAATTAAGCTCCATCCTGGACAGAATCCATCCAAACTATACAAACAACACCCCTCTAGACTCCACAGGGAAGTGCAGAACATTCATATAAGGAGACACAGTGTATGCACGCAACTACATAGGAGGGGAAACCTGGGTCCCGGCAAAAATAATCTAAAGTACCGGAGCCAGATCATACAGACTGGAGGTAGAAGGGGGAAAAACATGGAACAGGCACATAGACCAACTGCGGGGCCACATAGTTCAACCCCCACATGAAGCCAAACAACACAACACACCTCCAGCAACAACAAAACCCCGGGAATTAGAAACCCCACAAAGACACATATTAGCAAGGGACATAGGACAGCGAGGACTTAGTTGTGGGAGGAGGAGCCCAGTGTAGTACTTCTGAGGCCTCTAGCTCAACAGAAACTGCCACACCTCCAGAAACTTTTGAGGCACTTCCAAAGGCAGAGTCTGGAGCACCAGCAGACCTGCCAATCAGGCCGCCATCTCAGGAACAACTGAACTGTGCAGGCCCAATTGCACCCACAGAAGCCCCTCCTACCTGAAGGACTATGTCTGTCGCGTATGTGGTGATTGGTCAGCCTGAACTAAGAGGGGAGGGGTGTTAAATATGCATGGCACTACATTTACATGAGTTACATCACATGCAAAGTGGAGTCTGATGCAAAGTGGAGTCTGATGTCAGACTCCACTTACTGGTTTCAGCTGCTGGCAGGAAGATTGAGTCCCCGTCAGTGGCTGAAGTATTGGACAGCGCTGGCTATAAAAAGTCAGCGCTGGCAATGTTTGTTTGCTTTTTGATTCTGGTTTGTAAATAAAGAGTTTCTCACACTCCTGAGTCCTGCTCCTTCCTCATCTGCACCCATTTAACACTTAGTAAAGGTGTAATCCATGTACTCCAATTGACTCCCAATATAAATAAGAAAACCACCCAGCTACCATTGTTTTGCAACTGAATTTCAGCAGAACAATCTGAGGAGACATGGGCAGAATTTTTTTTTGCTGGAGGGACACATGTGGTGCCTCCAAAGCTCTCATCTTTTAGAAAGCATGGATCTTGAGGAACTTGTCCCTACTTGGTCATGAAATTATTGAACCATCACTCCTGTAAGCCCAACACACCTCACGGAATTTAGTGAAGATCAAATGGAAATAGAAAGAACATTTGTGAAATTTAACAAGATATAAAAGCAAGGGATACTTTAAACAAATGATTATTTACTAGGAAGAATTGTCTGCTGTAAAAGATGGGCCAATTAAGTACTGAAATCAGTTGATTTGCTTTTTCATGAGAAAGGAGAACCTTCTAATAAACTTTACTTTCTTGTAATATTTCATATTTGAAAGAGCATGCCTTGATTCCAATGAACTTTTCAAATTAATGTTTAGGATTTCAGTCACTGCCAAAGGAGCTGTATGATGGTTTGTCTAACTTAGTTTATAAACTTGTCAAATGTTCCGTCCTGGTTTTCTTTTCTCTCCAATTCTAAATGTCTAAGGACATCATAGAACATTGGATTCAGCAACATATATTTGCCAAATTATGCAGAAGTAATATGGCCTAAACAGGACAGCAGCATGTCCAACTACAACTACCCATTAAACCATAATTTGAAACCAATTTCAAACAAAATAGAAACAAGGGTCAAATTTCTGCACTTCAAACCCTACTTAAATTATAAGACTTATTTATTTCATAATAAGCCTTCACTGGTTTTGTAGAATATGGTTTTGAAAAGGGCAAAATATCCAGTTTGTTTAGAAAACACTCTCAGTGTTTTCTTTTTTAAAGGCCATAGGATAGAAAGGGTTATAAAAATAGCAGCTTTAGCTTGCATCAGTAAAACAGTGCTTTGATGACTACACATCTGCCTTTGGTTAAGGCAAGGATAGAAAAGCAGCTACAGAAGTAGTTACTGCGGTCTTAAGAGTAAACTTCAGAAATAGCCACCCTTGAATTATGTTTACACAGTACAGCACTGGGAAATTTGCTGCACATTGCTTTTTGACTTTAAGACAGTCCCCAAGATAATTTAGAGTTGCCCAAAAGTAATGCAGCACTTTAATTATGGCACCTGTTGCACTGATAAGTAAGGAGAAGACAAGAAAGCAGTGGTTAGATTAAAAAGCCCCATTCTTCCTCCAATTATTTATCCAAAAAGCAAGGTTATAAGAAACATTTTATAATGTCTTTTAATATGTGTACTTTTACTCAAGTTTCTGGGCAAACTACAAGTCTCATAGCATAGCATGGCGCTCACTGAAGCAGAAATCAAACTTCAAGATAGAAAAAGGATACTTTCCTCATTACCTTTTCTAATTCCTTTAATCCTTTTGTCTTACAAGTTCCTAAAAGCTTCCAATTTGGGGGCAACCATGATTTTTATTTTTTAGAAAATGCATAAACTTTGCTAATGTATGTGCACTAAACTTTGAACTTATAAATTGTTTCTTAAAAACCAAGAAAAACCAAAATAAAATTTAGACTGTTAATTTTTCAGAAGAAGAATGACTTCCCACTAAACCAATTAGGTAGGATATAATGTCTGGGGAAAAGGGAAAGCTATACTCTTTTATTCCTCATTTGAAAAATATACTAAATATTCTGTATAATTTTTAAACTAGCATAATTTGGCTATTTATACCAACATTTGAATTTAGTTAACTAAATATAATGATTAACACAAAACATTGAAGAGTGCTCCAAAATATGAGATTGGAATTTCAAAATTGAAGAGTAATTTAGATTTAAAATGTTATCATTTCATACTTTATAGTTTGAAATATGCCCATTTTTATGTGAAAATTTAACAGAATATTTCCAAAATGTCAAAGGTGTTTCTCAGGAAGAATTTATATCCACCTTTATCAAAAAGAAATATTTCAAATAGCATCAAACTCACTCAGAACTGCTGAAACAATTGATATTTCCTGTGATTAGACTGCAATCCTGTTATAAATTCAAGATGCCCAATTATCTCTCCCATAGGCCAACGAATATATGTATCAGTTACTGTAGTCTTCCCTGTATCCCACAGCACACATAGATACAAGGCCACACAATTGTTCTTTCAACTTCTCATTACAGCATGGAACAGTTTCATTGATTATATGATACGATTCAGAGCACTAGCTTGTTGGTTGGTTTCTATATTTGACACATTTGCTGGAATTATATTGATCAATGGGAAAGGAAAATTACAGCAGCGTCTGTCCTCTTTCTCACCAAGTAATGATATTTTGCTGAAGTCTCAGTGCCTCTTTTGATGGATTGAATTCCTGGAGTTGACATCTAACTGGAAGCTATGGGAGCTGTATTTGCAATTGAAGGAATGCAAGTCCCTTGAAAAGCATTTTGTGTAAGAACATTCCGGTTGTCTTCCTGGTACTGTTTTCAACCTTTGAATGTCCCATCCTGTCCTGAGGTTTCTTTAACCCTGACCCTTTTTAGAATGCCTTTTTAGAATACCTTACCTGGACTCTAAATTGAGTCTATGTATATACTTTATGTAGTATTATTCTCACTGACAAATAGTGCTAACACAATTTATATCAGTGTCATATATTTTAAACTATTGAAATATATGCCAGATTTGAGTTGAATGTGTAGTCTGAAAAAAGTCTCTTTAGTTGATGTATTTGGTGAACAAATGTCTGAGTGCCCTAGCCTTTCACAATAGGCCCAGATTAAAAGAAATGTTTCATTACTTCTTTAATCCGCTTCAGTCCCTTTACAGAATTCTGCTCCAGATTTAATCTAATCCAGTGGTTCTCAATGTTTTCTTTAAATACCTTTTTGGCCATGAACCATGGCCATGGACCCCCAAGAACTAACTCAAGATTTAAAACATTTATTCAAGCCTTTGTGATCCCCTGTGATGACATCAAGGCCCCCAGGGACCACAGATTGACAACCACTGATCCTTTCCAAAGAAACTTGAGACTACCTGAGACTTTTCAGAAAACAACAACTGAATGAAAAACTGCTGGTGACCACTGCACCATAGAGAGCATTTTAACATACTGCACCTCTGTATGGTTTGCCAATTGCACAGTGGCAGATGGGAAATCACTTTAAGTTTTGAAATGTTGGAAACAAAACCTTGGCTGGTATCATGCAGGTTGGGCTAACCAGGCCAATAACAATTGTTTTAGAAAATAGTGGGGAAACAGGGAAGGAATCCTATTGGTTACAGGATAGCTATCCTGGCACAAACTAAGACCTATGGCTTACCTTTAACAGCTTATCTGCTTACTGGTTAAACTACAAAATTCTTGCAAAGCATTTAAAAGAGTAGCCAACTTGTCTATAATAAATAAATCACAGTCTATCCAATACAGTAATGAATAATTTATTAATTTAAGTTACTGAAGACCCAAATATAGTAATGTTTTTTTTTTTAAAAAAAAACACAAATGCCCCCCATTCCTCCAGGAATAAATACTTGAAAACTTTCCCACTAAAGAATCCTTTGAAACACATTCACTTTCAGTAACAATTCAAAAACCCAAACCAATCACGCAACCCCTCCAGAGCCATCTCGAAGATTCCAATAGGAAAAGATGAAAAATTGGGTACTCCGCTGGAGATAAACATCGGTATGTGAGTTGAAATGTATTTGAATATAAGTGGCTCGGGTTGATAGTTGGGCTATTGACCAAAAGCCCGTCTATATATGAACGTTTGCGTGCATGTGTATCTGTATGGATATATGATGCACACACCCGACGCTGGAAATACCTTTGATTCCTGGCTGGTGGTAGAGGCAGGAGAGGGGGGCTGAATGTCGTTTTCGTTCTCCACCCTCTCAAGGCTGACTTCAGTCGCGTTACCCGGAGGAATCATTTCGCCTCTGACAGGAAAGACCGCGGCTATGACTAGCTATCAAAAAGCTCTCCCTTTAGTTCACGTGTTTTCGCTTCACCATCCCTCCGGAGCCAGCGTGTTTCCTCGGACTCCAAGATGCAGGCGTGGATTTTCTACTTAACAACTAATAAATCCTACAGCCTTTTTCTACCGCCTTCGTGTTTTATGCCTCCTCCTCCTCCCGTTCTCAAAGCTCCTGCTTACAAGTTATGGATTGTTCGCCGGCATCAAATTAATCAGGGACGGTCGACGCAGCCACTGCCACTGTTCGCTCCTTTCGTCCCTCCCTTTTCCTTCCCAGCCGGGTAGATGTTACACGGAGAAGCCGACACACCGCTCCCCCCGCCCCCACCCCAGCCCTGAAAGGGAGCGAGCTGAGCAGAAAGCGTGGACATAACACACAGAGAGGCTAAGGGCGCCTCGGAACGAAACACGTGTTTTTAGTAGTGGAAAGGAGTTTAATCTGACGAAGAACGCAAAGCCTCAAAGACTTTGTCTAAAATCCAAATATTTCTGTTTCTAGATCACACTTCCAGTGAGGTAGTGGATAGCTGTTCTCTCATTTTTCCAGGAAGAATAAGATGTAACCCTGAACATCCCTTTATGCCAGATTGCTGCAATGGTTAGCCGTAGTTTACAAATCAGAGTTGATTTCAAATCCTGGTCAGTCATTGAGAATTTTTAAAGTAGCCATTTATAGCATCATATGGCTGTTGCTGTGGCAAAATAGGAGCAAGAACCGCAGACATTTTTTTGCCATGGTGGCAGTGATGTAATAAATTGTGGAAAGACTCTTAATAGCTGTCTCCTTATCATGTTGTATTAGTAAAACTGAGATCACTGCTATGGTTGTGTTTGTGCGACACCATGAGCCACATTTAAACATTATATTCTGACAATTCAAATTAAGGGTTTATTGTGTATAGTAGGTATGAACTCAGATAATTAGATGGTATAAGCAGCTATGGATTAATTAATAATGGAAAAGTGTGTTAGGCCAATAAAACCACTACATTTTCTCAATGAAGAAAGGATTGGCTTTATCAGGTATATACACAGATGCATGCATGCATGCATACTAACCCTCCCCTTCAATATAAGAAACCTTTAGTGGTGACAGTAGCATTACATCTGAAAAAACTCCAAGGAAGGATTTGTAGGTCTTCCCTTGGGATTTAAATAATTGATGTAAAATCCTGAAAGCTGAAAATATTGGAGGAGAGATTGTTCAGATATCAGATAAAAAATAGATAACAGAATTGGAAAGGATCTTGTAGGTCATCTAGTCCAACCTCCCCACCCCCAAGCAGGAGACCCTACATCATTTCTGACAGATGGCAGTCCCGTCTCTTCTTGAAATCCTCCAGTGATGGAGCTCCTACAACTTCTGAAAGCAGATTGATCCATTGGTTGATTGTTCTCATTGTCAGAAAATTTCTCCTTATTTCTAGGTTGAATCTCTCCTTGATCAGTTCCATCCATTATTCCTTGTCTTGCTTTCAGGTGCTTTGGAAAACAGGTTGACCTCCTTCTCTCTGTGACAGCCCCTCAAATATTGAAACACTGCTATCATGTATACCCTGGTCCTTCTCTTCACTAGACTAGTAATACCCAGTTCCTATATTTGTTCTTCATATATTTTAGCCTCCAGTTTCCTTATCATCTTTGTTGCTCTTCTATGCACTCTTTCTAGAGTCTCAACATCTTTTTATAATGTGATGACCAAAATGGGATGCAGTATTCTAGGTGTGGTCTTACTAAGGCTTTATTAGTATTAGTATTTCATTTGATCTTGATTGATTGATTGATTGACAGACTACAATGATGTAATACATATTGATTTTACAGAAGACATTGTTGAAAAAGCACTGCGCAATCTAAAACCATCCCTATCTATTGGACCGGATGGAATATGTGCCTACTTCTTAAAAAAGCTATCCACTGCTATAGCAAAACCTCTAAGCATAATCTTTGAAAAATCTTTCAGGACCAGCTCCTTGCCAAAACTATGGTCTGTAAGGTGCAGAATGTTTATGCTCAACACCAGCCAATTTCAACATATTTTGAAATCTTTTGTTAACAAACTCAGTCCCATTATCAGTAACTAAAGTAATTACTTTACTTTTCATTTTTCTCTCTGCAAACCTTAGCCAGTTAAAGAAATGTTGGAATGTTTCTGTTTTGTTTTTCAAAAGATAGCAGAAGCCGTACTGTGAGTAATGGTCCATAATACTCAAAATATAGCAGGCACCTCCTAAACATGGTTTCTTAGGACCAATTATGTCAGCAAACACAACCTCTAAAGGTTCTTTGGTCTTAAACCCATTTAGTCTGTTTGCTGGAGTACCTTGCTTTTCTCTTGGCTACAAGCATTACAGTTTAAATACTTGCTACAGGGTTTCAATTTTACTCCCTCTGACAATTCAACAGTTTGTTTGAGCATTTTGAAATTAATGTGCCCTAGACGTCTATGCAGTAAATGTATACATTCATCATGTGGCTTAACATTGTTATAAACCGAGTTAGCTATCTTCAACTGGTCATCATGTATCACATTTAAATCATTTTCTAATGTAGCAGTAACACTTTTACCCTCTTTCTCTATGAAACAGTTATCTCCCCTGAAGGTAACTACATAACCAAGATTAACTAAAGCCCTTACTGATAATAAATTAAATTTTAGTTTAGGTACATATAACATAGTTAAATGTTCGTTTATACAAGAACAATATACAATACCTTCACCTGATGTTTTAATCTTCCATCCATTTGCTACATGTTACATGTTACTTACATGATACATGTTATTTACTCGTGGACATCTTTACAAACCTTTTTCTATCTTTATTAATGCATTGCGATGCTCCACTATCAACAACCCACAAATCATTGTTTACAGTTGAATTGCTAGACATAGCTAAACTAACATTCTTCTTAGACTTCTGGTGTTTACTAGTATTCTGTTGTTTTCCCTTCTTACAGAATCTAGCTATATGTCCCCTAGCCCCACAAGAAAAACATTTCCTAACAGTATAGGCAGTTGAAGATAAATCCTCTTCTTTTAGTTGTTCCTTCTTCAGTTGGTCCCTATCCAGCCGTCTTCTTGCTTCTTCTAACAACCTTCCAGTTATGTCAGTCAATGTCAGTTTATCTCTGGGCAGTACTTCCACTGAAGATACATAGTCATCATAACTTTCATCCAACGAGGAAAGAATGATGTAAACTTGATGCAGCTCTGAAAATATCAGTTCCTTTTCATGTAGCTCTTGAAAAGTTCTTTTCATGAAGTTTAAATGAGCTAACATATCTCCACCTTTCAGAAGACGTGCTCTAAACAGTTTATGTGTAAGATGTATGTGTGCACCTACACTGTCACGAACATAAATTCCCTTCAAATTCTCCCAACACTTAGCAGCAGACTCTTCTCCACGAATATGGACTAGCTGCTGGTCACTCAGTGTTAGTCCAATTATACAAAGAGCTCATTCGTTGTTCTGTTTAAAGTCAGCAAGCTTCTTGGCATCGTCCTCATTAGCTGGATCCCATGCATTTACATCCGGTGGGTCTTGAACTACATTCCATAACCCTTCTCTATGCAGAAGTAGACTGCACTTCATAGACCAGGAAACATAGTTTGTTCTATCCAACCAAGTTATCAGTGATAGACTTGTTGAAGTGACTTGTGCTATCTTTACCAGGATAGTAAACCACAATTAAACAGTAAACAGCTGTCTGTATACAGTACTGTGTTTTCACACTAAGTCTCAGTTATCTGAGCCTGGTATGGCTTGGGCCCATAACCAGTGTTGAGGTAATTCCCCATTAGGAGAATGAGCGCATACAGGGAGACGTATTTGAGAGTAGTGTTTGAATAATACACACACAGCACACAGATACACTGTACAGTAAATGTTGGTTTTTACTTCCAGAAAGGTTTAAAGCAAAGTTCAAAACAAGCAGTCCAAAGTCATTCACAGGTTAAATCAGTCAGTTTTCAGTCCAAGGATAATCCAATAACAAAGTCCAGTGTCAAAAACAGTTCAGTATCAGACTTACATCAAATCCACGAATAGCAGTCAATTATGAGGAATGGCAATACTCTCCAACAGAAGGAAACAGAGACTCACTGAGACTAAGACTAAACAACGCAGGTTTCTGGCTCCATCTTATGGCCATTTGAGAAACCACACCCAATTACACTTTTAGGATTCTCTTAAAGAGACAGTATTAAAATGTCTATCCTGGTTTATATATTTCCAACCCAAATAGCTGTTAGGTGACTTACATTCCTAACAGAGACTATAAGTTTTTGGCAACACAACTTATCCAGAAGAACATAATGTTTCGATGGTTAATTCCAGAAGGTTTTTTGGTAACATGGCAGGAAAAGAGGATCAGGATAGATAACTTAGACAAGGAGCAAGATTTCTATGAGCAGATTGGAGGAACAGAAGAAGAAAGCAGCGGTAGAAAGGAGCTAGAGACAGAAAGCCAAGAAGAAGAACAACTGCAAGATATAGGAGGCCTAGAACAAGAAGGAGAGAACAAGGAGGAGACGGAAGGAAGAAGATTAAGAACATGCCCACAAAGAGAGACTAGAATTAACAGAAGACAGATAATATCCCACAAGTAGAAAGACGGAAATGGAAATGAAGCTATTATCATTAAAAATAAATGGTCTAAACTCACCCATTAAAAGGAAACAGATACTATCTAGATTAGCCAAAGAGAAATTAGAAATAGTATGCCTGCAAGAAGTTCATATTAAAAAACAATTCTGGAAATGTTTAGAATATCCTAAATTAGGAAGGTTATTTGTAGCCCTGGCAGATCAAAAACAGAAAGGGATAGCGGTATATGTTAAAAAAGAAATTAAGGCAGTAGAAAAATATGTAGACCCACAAGGGAGAATTTTGATACTTGAACTAGAATTAGGGTACAAGCCAATGTTATTAGTTACAATTTATGTGCCGAATGACAACCAAAGTCCATTTTATAAGGATTTACATGAGAGAATCGTTGAGATGGGACAAGATAATGTATGCATTGTGGGAGATCTTAATGCGGTAGTAGATATAAGGAAGGATTATTTTAGTAATGCAAAGAACAAAAAGAAAAGGAAAATTTTGCCCAGATACTTTTTCAATATGACACAGGAACTAAATTTGATAGATCAATGGAGGAGAATAAATTTGGGGGGAAAAGAATTCACGTTCTACTCTAATCTACTCCACACAAATCGTGGTCTAGATTAGACATGGCGTTCATGAATGCAGATCTAGGAAACCAACTAGATTCGATAGAGATTATGACAAATCTATGGGCTGATCATAACCCATTAAAAATAACTTGGAAAGGAAGGAAAAGGAAGAGTAGAATACTTAATCTCCAGATTTTAAAGGAGAAAGATTTTGGAGAGAAAATTAAGAAAGAAATGGATCTTGTTTTTAAGGAAAATACAGTGGAGCAAACATCATTACAAAATTTATGGGATACAGCAAAGGCAGTCTTGAGGGGGCTGGTAACAGCATATACAGCGAAAGGAATAAGGAAAGATGGCAAAATCAGAATAAATTATAGAAGGAGCTTAAAGACCTAGAAAGTAGATTACAAAAAAACCCACAAGATGAAAAACTGAGGAGAGATATGATTCTTACTAGGCATAAATTGAACATTATAAATCAGGAAGAGAGAGTTAAAGAGGTGAAAAGGGCAAAACAGAATTTTTTTGAACATGCAAATAAACCAGGGAGGTGGTTAGCCCATAAATTAAGATTAGAAAGAGAAAGAAGGTTGATACAAGAATTGGAGGATGATGATGGAAAATTAAAATATCGAATGACTGAGAAAAAGAAAATAGTACAAAAATATTTTGAACAACTATATAGGGAGGATGGAATAAACCCTGAGAATATAGAACAATATTTGAAAAGGAAAGGTCTCCCAGAAATTAGAGAGGAATAGAAAGAGATATTAAATAAAGAAATAACAGTGATGGAATTGAAAAGGGCAGTTGAAAGGCAGAAAGATAATAAGACGCCAGGACCGGATGGTCTTTCAATGGAACTGTATAAATGTATTTATGAATGTCTTGAACCAGTGATGTTAGATGTGTACAATGAGGTATTAGACTTTGCTAAATTACCCAATTCATGGAGAGAAGAGAATATCTCTCTAATTCCTAAAGAAGATTTAGATCACAAACAGATTAAAAATTATAGACCAATCTCACTCCTGAACGCAGACTATAAAATATTTGCAACAATAATGTTGGAAAGACTAAAAATTATATAAAATAAACTTATTCATATTGACCAGAATGGTTTTCCACCTTCTAGACAGATAAGGAACAATATAAGGATAGTATTAAATGTATTAGAATACTATGAGGCCCACCCGGGAAAGTAGGCAGCGTTGATTTTCTTGGATGCTCGGAAGGCCTTCGACAATCTCAGCTGGCAGTTCTTGATCCAACAGGTCGAAAGTATGGGATTTGGATCTAATTTCAAGAAAATGATTGGCACAATTTATTTGAACCAAAAAGCTAGGGTAATTATAAATGGGGAGACTACTGAAAACTTTAAGATTATGAAAGGTGTTAGGCAGGGATGTCCAATGTCGCCTCTGCTTTTTAACTTGACCATCAAAGTGCTTTTATTTTTTTTTTGAAAACAATTTTATTGATTTTCTACAAACAAACAAGACAAACAAAACATTAAAACATCAACTCCCTTATGTACGTACAGTGTGTCGGTTGGTTCATCAGTTTTGTGCATTCATTTCGTAGTCTCAATTACAGTTATATTACATAACAACTCATATTGTCAATCCAAACTTATATATCCTAATATCGTTATTAATAAATCATTTGACTATACTTTTAATCATTCATGCTTTATGAGATAACAATACTTTAAACAGTTTATTCTATAACAAATCATATAATCATACCAAATCTATCCTAAAAACACTTTATAGATATAATGTCAAATAACATAGTCAAAAGAAAAAATAAAGGTATTCCTTGCTATCTAACTTTCTAAATATTCTATTATCGTATTTTGTCATCTAGCCACTGATAAAAAAGATCCCAAATTTCATAAAATTGTTTATCCTCTTGCTCTCTAATTTCAAATGTCAATCTACTCATCTCAGCACATTCCAATATTTTCTTAATAATTTCTTCCTGTGATGGTATTTTCTCATTCTTCCAGTTTTTAGCAAATACAATCCTAGCCGCTGTTAACACATTTACAATCAGATATTTCAAATCTTTACTATATGTATCTGGTAAGATTCCCAATAAAAAGAACTCCGGTTTCAAATCTATCTCGTTTCTTTGTCATTTTTTCCAACCACATGCGAATTTTAGTCCAATATTTTTTAGCGTCCTCACAAGTCCACCACATATGGTAATATGAAATATCTGATGATATTTCCAGCATTTTTCAGATTTATTCTTGAACATGCTTGCTATTCTTGTCGGGGGAAAGTGCCACCTGTAAAACATCTTATACAAATTTTCCTTATATGCTGTTGACATTGTCATTTTATAATTTTGAGACCACAATTTTTGCCATTTCTCTAAATCAATCCCATATCCAAAATTCTTCCCCCAAACCATCATAGTTTCTTTAACTTGTTCTTCTTCTAATTTAATTCCCAGTAAATAACCATATAATTTTTTAATCACCTTCTCATCAGTACCCATCAAGATCTTATCTAGATCAGTCTGTTTATCATAGAATCCCTCTGTTTTAGAATCTTCATCATACCTTGAATGTATTTGCGCATATGGAAACCAATTCATCTTTATACCTTGTTCCTCTAAATTTTGTATCGATTTAAGTTCACCCTTTTCATCCAATAGTTCCCCATATCTAACTGTTTGTTCCTTCTTATAAATTATAGGATAGGAAAATGCTTCAATAGTCGATAACCAAACTGGAATTTTCAAATAACATTGTCTTTTTATCTTCTCCCAGTTTAACCACAAAAACTCCCATATATAATGTCTTCTAAAATAATCCTGTGTTTTAGTTCCCTTATACCATAAAAAAGCATGCCAACCCAACAGCAAATCATGACCTTCTAATGTCAGCATTCTAGTCTTTCTTAATGTTATCCATTCCTTAACCCACATCAAACTTGCAGCTTGATAGTACAATTCCCAATTGGGCAGGCCAAAACCTCCTCTAATTCTAGCATCTTGCAAAAGCTTTAGCTTTATTCTCGCTTTCTTACCTTGCCATATATACTTCAACATAATTTTATTTAAATCATCAAAATAGTCTTTTCCAAGCCTAATTGGTATTGTTTGAAACAGAAATAGGATTCTGGGTAAAATATTCATCTTGATTGTTGAAATTCTCCCTATTAATGACAATTGCAAGTTTTCCCATTTCTTCAAGTCTGTAGCTATCTGTTGTTTAAGCTTAATATAATTATTCTCTTTTAATGTGCTACATCTTGCTGTCAAATGTATCCCCAGATACTTGACCTTATTCGTAACTTGGATTTTCAACAGGTCTGCCAGTTCTTCTCTTTGTCTCAGTAGCATGTTCTTTGTCAAAATCTTTGTTTTGTCTTTATTTATTTTCAAACCAGCCACCTCACCATATATCTCTATTTTTTCCAATAACTTTAGAGCTGTTTCTAACGACCATCAAAGTGCTTTTAAATCAGATTAGACAAAGAAAGGAGATAATTGGACTGAAGAGCAAAAAAGAAGAATATAAAGTACAGGCATTTGCGGACGACTTAGTGTTTTTTGTGGAAGATCCAATGGAGCCAGGGACCTATCTAATTCAAGAATTAGAAGAATATGGGGCAGTAGCAGGACTAAAAATTAATAAAAATAAAACAAAAGTAATAACCAAAAACTTGACAGAAAGTAAAAAAAAAAAAAAACAATTGGAAAGGAAATTGGGACTACAAAATGTCAAAAAATTTAAATATCTAGGAATTTGGTTAACAGGAAGATGCTCTTCCATAAAAGAGGATAATTATATGAAATTACTTTCACAGGTAAAGATCTGGCCAATTGGGGAAAATTACATCTATCACTATTAGGCCGAATAGCAGCCATAAAAATGAACATACTACCAAAACTATTATATTATTTTCAAACAATACCTATAAAATTGGATAATAATTTTTTTTCAGGAATTAGATAGGATGGTAATGAAATTTATATGGATGGGGGAAAAAGCACGAATAAAATTGAAAACGTTACAAGATAGTAGAACCAGAAGCGGCCCTGGACTCCCAAAATGGGAAACATATTATCAAGCAGCAATTTTACTATGAGTTAAGGAGTGGATAAACTTAAAAAAATAAAAGAATTTTGGCAATAGAAGGTCATGACCTCCAAGTTGGGGCATGCCTTTCTATGGGATAAAAAGAATAGACATTTGATAAGGGACTCACTTTTACAAACATGGGAGAAAATAAAAAAAAGCATTATCTGACAAGACCAAACTGAATCTCACCTATGGAAGCTATAGCTATCCAAATACAAGGGACATTAAAAAAATGATTAGATATAAAGAATTGGTAGATGAACAGGGGGAATTAAAAACACTGGATAAACTAAAAGAACAAGGGATAATATTAGACTGGTGGATATATTTGCAAATTCAAACTAAATTTAAGAGCTGTAAAGGAGCTAGGGATAGATAAAGATTTACAAAAATCGGACCAAATCTTGACAGGCAAGGATATAAAATTTATAACACGAACATATAATTATTTACTGGAGGTAGAACTAGAGGAGGAAATTGTTAAGGGACCAATGATTGCCTGGGCAAGCAATGTGGGTCATAATATAAATTTGGATGAGTGGGAAAAGACTTGGACCGAGAACTGGAAGCTGACTTAATCGACGGCATTCAAAGAAAATCAATATAAAATGTTTTGTAGATGGCACTTAGTGCCAGCACATCTGATGAAAATGTATCCAACCTTGAAACCAGAATGCTGGAAGAGCAAGCAAAAGAAAGGAACATTTTTCCATATGTGGTGGCAATGTATAGAGGTCAAAAAATACTGGAAGAAAATACAGAGATGGCTTTTTGAGATTACAAAATATAAATTGAATTTGGAACCCGAAATGTTTTTATTAGGTATGATCAAAGGGAATTTGAGTAAATATAAAAGATAAAGATACCTTATTGTACACATCTTAACTGCAGCAAGAATCACATTAGCACAAAATTGGAAGAGTGATAAAATACCACCAGATGAAGTTTTGATTCAAAAAATAATGGACTGTGCTGGACTAGATAAATTCACTATGGAACTGAAAGACAAAGAGGATCGAGAATACTATGCGACATGGGAGAGGTGGTATGAATGGGTGAAGGGTAAGGATAAAAATAATGTATAGTCACAAAATAAGAAACATGTATATACAATGACACAATAACTGTTAATGGAAATGAGATTTTTGTATTTTTTGCTTTTAAAGAATATTCTTTTTTTAAAAAAGAGGAAATCCATTTCTTTTCTAGTGACTCCATAATTTTTCTGTTTCATTGATTTTGTGAAACAATTTACATGATGATATATACTAGAGAAACATATTAGGTGTCCAATTATCCAGATTTAGTGACATGCATGGTATATGACAGAACATGAAATAGCAATTGGGTTTGTATATAACTTCTTGTAATAGTTAGCATAATTGTGGTTTATTGAATATTCCACAATCAACTGGGTTAATGAAATTTGTTAAGATTTAAAAACTTGGTCAATGGACAATTGTTGTAGTTGAGCTAAATCCCAACATTATGGGATGGGATATTGTGTGAGCCAAGCCAATGAAGAAAATGAAAGGAAAATCAGAAGAAGAAAAAATAACATTGTTCATATAAATTTGGGTGCAAGGAATACATGAAAGGAAGCAATTGTGACAGTGAGTCCTAGCATGGGACTCAAAAGAATAAATTTGTTTTAGTGCTTGTAGTAATTATAATATGCACATAAAGTGTTTTATATATAGGGGGCGTGCATAAGCGCACCAACGTGCCTACCGTCCCTGTCCTATTGTTTCTCTTATTCTTCTTTTATTTTTCTTATATGTACCCATTTCATGTATTCACAACTATGTATACACTTATACTTATTATCTTGTAAACAATTGGCAAATCAAATAAATAAATAAAATAAAATAAAATATATGTTGTTAAAATGTTGTTTTTCTATGGGCCTAACTACTAATCTGTGTGGGTTACTTTGTTGAAGTAATATTTAGTCATGTGAATGGAAATATTCTTACAACTACACAAAATATGAAACATGGTACATCAAAGTGTGGCCAAGAAGATGGTGTTCATTTCTTCACATGCCATAGGGCTTAAATACCTAGATACCTTTTTGATGTATCAATCTACATAAATTGCATAGAAAATGAATGCAGATGTACAGGAGCTATATAAAGGTAAAAAAATGTGTCCCAGATCTCCATCAAACAGTAGCCATAGGTTGCCATGGTGATAATGCTGGCAGCAAAATGATTAACTAATTTTGCTCTCTTCTCTAATAAGGGCATTTGGATTGACACAATTGTCTTCTCTTTCTTCCATAGTGATTCAGCTCTGAGGATTAGTCAACTTGTTTGGATCATTGATAATATGGTGAAGACTGCTGTATACTTGCCTTTTCCCTCCTTTGTTCCTTCATGAACAGTAGATTGTCCAGAAAATAGTCACTTTTCCATAAGTCCCATTCATATTAATTCCTCCTCATAGTCCAATTCTATCATTTGTTTCAAATTTAGTGTAAACAAGGCTGGATTTCCTCAAAGGCATAATATTGCAGGGGTGGAACTCTATCGTTTGGACCGGTTCAGTTGAACTAGTTATTATGATTCCTGGTAGTTCAGAGACATTGCATGTATGCATGACAATAGCTGACTGCGCAGTCTGTCTTTGCCCACCCCCCTGCCCACCAGCCAGCACTGTCTGCCTTCCGCCATGATCTGCCTAGGTGAGTGAGGCTCTGCAAGCCCCGGTTGCCTACATGCTACTGCCGCCACCAGCCCCAGTTGAGTCCTGACTCCTGGGCCAGCCTAGGCTACCGCCACCATGTTACCACTGCTGCCCTCACCCTTGCCACCACTGCTGCCACAAGCCCCAGTTGAGTCCCGACTCCTGGGCCGGCCTAGGCCACCACCGGCATGCCACCACCGCCCTCAGTGCTTGTGGCCTAGCAAGCTTCCCCCTTAACCATAGTGACTGTCTGGCTTGCTTAGCCACCAGTGCCATGGCATGTGGCACTCATGGCATAGCAAGCTTTCCCCCCCACTGACCCCGCCTTCAGCTTACCTAGCTTGCTGGTGGCAGAGAGAAAGGCGAGCCAGGACTGACCCATCACTGCTTGGGTCCCTACCAGCCTGCATCTTGCCCCCTGCCTGTATCCTTTGCAGCTTCTGGGCCTTCCCTGCTAGGGGCGGGGTGGTTAGGGTGACCAGGGAGCATGATGCTATGCCGCCCAGCCCACATCACCCCTTTGCTTGCCGCCCCTTCCCTCTGCCACACCTTTGCCTGCCACTCCTCCCCCTTCCTTCTGCCCCTTCTCTCTGCCAGGGGCAATGCAATCAGCATAGCATCATGCTTTCTGGTTGCCTCTTGCACTCAGCTAAAATGCTCAGCCTGGTGAGGGAGGGGCAGCTGGAGATGCAGACAGCATAGCCTCATGTTCCTAGTCGCCTCCCACACACCCCTGGCAGCCATGAGCCCCAGCACCTGCGGAGAATCTGAGCAGGGGCCGAGATGCGGGCTGGTGGGGAATTGAGTGGTGATGGCTCTGCTCTGGCTGGCTCACCTTTCCCTCTGCCACCAGCCGCAGGAGGAAGGTAAGTTTGCAGGCAGTCAGGAAAGCCCAAACTGCTGCCTAGCCCACAGTGGCTGGCAGGGTAGACAAGGCTGCAAATTTCCCAGCTGGGCCTTTCCTTTCCCCAAAAGAGGGAGGGGAGGAAGTCCTGCCCGTGGCCCCTTTGTTGGACCCAGAAGCCCTGCGTGCCAGCTTTTCTGGGCAACGCAGGACTGGACATGAATGGACAATTGCGCCCAGTCCCTGGGACTTTGGGTGACTCATCACAAGCAACACATGCCAAATGAGTACTTTGTTGGAAGTGTGTGTGTGTTTGTGTGTATTTGTTTGTTTCAGGTGGGGCTCCTAGCTTTAGGAAGAGAGAAGGAAGGAGGAAGGGAAGGGATAGAGAGAGAGAGAGAGAAAGAAAGGGAAAGAGAGAGGGAAAGAGAGAGAAAAAAAGAGAAAGAGAGAGAGAGGAAGAAAAAGAGAAAGAGAGAGGGAAAAAGAGAAAGATAGAGACAGGAGAGAAGGAGAAAGAGAGAAGGAAGAGACAAGAAAGAAAAGAAAGAGAAAAAGGAAAGAAAGAAAAAGGGAGAGAGAAAGAAAGAGAAAGGAAATTTTGGGTTCAATTGTGATTGTAGGTGAAGGAGCATGTGTATATATCAATACAAGACTTTAAAGCAGGGGCCCTCAAGCGCTCAGCTGCAGCCCACTACTCAGCCTCAGCCCTTTTGGAACTGGGCCATGTGACAGTGGGTCAGTGTGTGCATGTGCATAGCTACACTGGATGACATTCACACTCACATAAAACTCTACTTGTATTAGTAACTGGTGCTTGCGCTTATGTGCAAAGTGCCATTCGTGTGAGCAGCAGGTGCATGCATGTATCATTCATGTAAATAGAGCTGTGCACACTCATACATCCCTACCACTCAGACAGAACATTCCTCTGCCCCCAGCTGGACCACCAAGCCAGAAAGTTTGTTTATTATAGCCTAGGCAACTCTGTTATCACTTTATCAATTGAAAAAAGTTTGACCCCAAATAGACAAAGCTTTTATTCATTAGACGCCTAAGTACTTTTGATGGCTGTTATTACAGAGAGTTAATAAATGGGATAATTGTACTATATTGACAAAAATATATAAAGTATCAAGTATACAGAATACTATTGTGAACTACAAATGGAACTTTCTAAAAAAATCTTGCATTGTGGTGTTCTACATATTTATCCCAAATAGATAATTTCTGGTCATCCAGTTGTATCCAGAAATGATTCTATTTTTAAAGTATTTCTCTCAATATGTAGTTTAATTTTTCAGGGCCTTTCATTTATGCATAAAGGATTCCATGGGTTTGATCAAAAGATAAATAGAAGCTTAACATTGAATCAAAGGACAGACCGATCATATTAGATGTTATAAATTATATGATTTTATATGAATATTCCACAAGATAATGCTTTGAAATTTGTATCACAAGTCACTTTCCATCTTGCTTTCTGACAACTCTAGTAGAGCAAGTTTTTGAACATAATTATTTTCAGATTGAAAAAGAACTTCACTGATAAATTAAAGGAGCAGCTATTATAGCTACTGAATTGAAAAATCATTTTTGTATGCATTTGTAGAGAATACTGACTTACTTTTTTAGAATAGAATAGAATTCTTTGTTGGCCAAGTGTGATTGGACACACAAGGAATTTGTCTTTGGTGCATATGCTCTCAATGTACATAAAGGAAAAAAACACGTTCATCAAGAATCATAAGATACAACTGTGATAGTCATAGGTTACCAATAAGCAATCAAATCATACTAGGAAACAAATAAAACAATATAAATTGTGAATATACAAGTCATAAGTGGGAAGAGATAGGTACTAGGAAGTGTTAATATAATCTAGTAGTAAAGCAGTGGTTCCCAAAGTGGGCAGTACTGCCCCCTGGGGGGCAGTGGGATGGCTTAGGGGGAGTGCTAAGAGGCAAGGGGGCTGACGGGGTGCTAAGAGGCAAGGGGGGTGCTGGAGGAGTCCAGCTGCAGTGAAAAAAACACGCAGTGGCTGGAGGTTTTTGCAGGCACAGAGGATCAGCGCAGCAGTACAGGCAGGATTCACCCTTCCCATCCCGGAAGCGCTGCCTGCCGTGACAAGTCCCCACATGGGCCGGGTCAAGCCAGCTGTGAGGAAGGTCTCCCCAAGGAAGTGAGGTAAAAGCGCATGTGCCGCCTTGTAGTTGTGTCGTAGGAATTACGTAGGGTGAGCCTTTCAGCATGTTGAGCCTTCTTGGTGGAGTTGAGTGTCAGGAAGTTTTGCTTGGTGGGCCAAGGCCTAGAAGTCAGTGCAAAGTGATGTCAGGGATTACGGGAGGTGGGACGGGCTCTGCTTGGAAGCTGCTGCTGAAGGGGGGCGTTAAGAGGTGGCAGGGAGGAATTCAAGGTGCCAGCACCACAAGCTCATCCCATTGACTGTTGCACTGGAGTGGTGCAAGGGGGTTAATAGCGTCAAACACAGCAGCAGAGGCACATTGGGAAAGTCACTCTGGCTTTGCTCTACTTTCCCAAAGTGCCACCGCTATCTCATTCTGTCTGTCTGTCTGTCTGTCCATTCATCCAAAAGATTTCTCTGTCTGTCTGCCTGCCTGCCAGCCTTCCTGTCTTTCTGTCTACCTACCTATCTACCAATATAGATCTATCTATCTGTCTGTCTGTCTGTCTGTCTGTCTGTCTGCCTGCCTACCTACCTATCCATCCATCCATCCATCCATCCATCCAATGCCTACCTGAGAGAGAGAGAGAGAGAGTGAGAGAGAGAGAGAGAGAGAGAGAGGAGAGAGAGAAACCTGATGCATCAGATTGAAATGAGGCCTGGTTTAGACTGAGGCCCTTTTCCACATTGAAACATCTTTGGCTTCTATTAAAAGTTTTATGGATGAAACATGGTCAAGACTATCAGGAAGCTCTCACATTTTGTTGAGGCTTTAAACAGGATCCATTGGACCAGATCCTCACCCTAAAAAATTACTTTTCCCCAATGTATTACAATGCCAATTCTGAACAAGGCAAAACCAAAATGTACTGGTAAATTACAAGGAGAACACAGACACACACACTCCCGTCTAACCCTGCTGGAGCAGGTGATTGGACTAGAATAGATATAGAACACAGACACACACACTCCCGTCTAACCCTGCTGGAGCAGGTGATTGGATTAGAATAGATATCTCATTATCTTTCTCCTCCCTCCCTCCCTCCTTCATTTCTTTTTCTTTCTGTCCCTTCCTTCCATCCCCCCTTTCTTTGTCCCTTTATCGTTCTTTTCCTTTTCTCTTTCTTTTCTTCCTTCTCTCTCTCTTTCTTTTCTCTCTCTCTCTTTCCCTCTCTCAGGCTCACCCCATTGACTTGGTGTACCGCTTCCCTCGGACTTGCTTGGGCAGGTCCCTCCAGTGCAGTGGGCTCAATGGGATGGACCTGCAGGGCTGGCACATAGAACGTGGCAGTGGCAGCACATTTGAAAAGTAGAGCAAAGCCAGAGGACAGTAATTTTTGCTGCAAAGAATCACAAAATCTTCTGGGCTGTGCACAAGAAGGGACACTCATGTCAATGCAATTCAGCAACATAAAATAAGGAAATACAAATAAAACAAATCAACAAGAATTGGCAAAGTATCTGATTAGATTCTATTCACTATTAGAATCTAATCAGAGATGCTTTGCCGATTCTAGTCCAATGACCTGCTCCAGCAGGGTTAGAATGTGTGTGTGTTTGTGTGTGTGCGCGCGCGTGTGGCTGTCAAAACTCCAAAAACAGGTCAAGTATCTCGGGAGGCCAGTCATAAATTAGAACACTTGCTAAACAACCAGCTATTAAGTGAGGACTACTTGTATTTGGTTTGCCAGTTACCTGCCCACGCCCACCCAGTCACATAACCACCAAACCACACCTACCCAGTCATGTGACCAGCAAGCCACACCCTCAAATTGGGTCACGCCCACAGAAATTTGAATCCTACCCCTGGGTGGGGAACACCGAGGATGAGTTTGTAGCACCAAGGGGGCAGTGGACTGAAAAAGTTTGGGAACCAAACTTTTGGGAACCATAATAGTAATACAGTCTTAGTAAATAAGTTGACAGTGTTGTAGGAATTAGTTGTTTAGCAGAGTGATGGTATTTGGAGAAAAACTGTCTTTGTGTCTAGTTGTTCTGGTATATAGCATCGTTTTGAGGGTAGAAGTTGAAACAATTTATGTCCAGGATATAAGGGGTCTGTAGATATTTTCACAGCCTCTTTTTGACTCGTCAAATACAGGTCCTCAATGGAAGGCAGGTTTGTAGCAATTATTCTTTCTGCAGTTCTAATTATCCATTTAGGTCTGTGTCTGTCTTGTTTGGTTGCAGAGCCAAACCAGACCATTATAGAGGTGCAGATGACAGACTCAATAATTCCTCTGTAGAATTGAATCAGAAGCTCTTTGTACACTTTGCACTTTCTGAGTTGGCACAGAAAGTACATTCTTTGTTGTGCTTTTTTGATGACTTTTTTATATTGGATGTCCATTTTAAGTCTTGAGATATGATAGAACCTAGAAACTTGAAGGTCTTTATGCTGTTGATACTGTGTTGTCTAGTATTGTAAGAGATGGTTGTATAGGAGGGTTTCTCCTAATATCTACCACCATTTCTACAGTTTTGAGTGTATTTAGTTCAAGATTATTCTGGTTGCACCACAAGGCTAATTGTTCAACCTTCTGTCAGCATGCAGATTCATTGTTGTCTCGAATGAGACCAATCACTGTTGTATCACCTGCAAACTTCAGTACTTTAACAGAGGGATCTTTTGAGATGCAGTCATTGGTATATAGGGAGAAGAGAAGTGGAGAGAGCACACAGCCCTGCCCTGGAGGGCTCCTGTGCTAAGGTATCTGATGTGATTTTTGCCTAGCTTCACCTGCTGCTTCCTGTCTGTTAGGAAGCTTATGATCTATTTACAAGTGTGGTCAGGCACAGCTAGCTGATTTAGTTTAGTTAGAAGAATATCTAGTATGATGGTAATGAATGCTGAGCTGAAGGACCCTACAAAAGGACCCTTGCATAGGTCTTTGGAGATTCAAGATGTTGTAGGATGTAGTGCAGAGTCATATTAACAGCATCATCTGTCGATCTATTTGCTCAGTAGGCAAATTGCAAGGAGTCTAACAGCGGATCTGTGATGGCTTTCAGGTGGGCCAGCACTAACCTTTCAAAGGTCTTCATAACTACAGAGCAACCGGTCTGAAATCATTCACTTCCTTGAAGGAAGATTTCTTTGGCACTGGGATGATAGTAGAGTATTTGAAGCAAGAGGGAACATAGCACATCTCTAGTGATTTATTAAAGATGCGGGTGAAGATGGGGACCAGTTGATCAACACAAGAAGGGGTTATCTTGTCTGGGCCTGCAGCTTTTCCTGGCTTTTGTCTGTGAAATAGACCTTGCACCTCATTCTCTGTAATCATCAGGGGTGGTGGGCCCAAAGCGATGGGTTAGTTAGGTTGTAGGAGGCTTGGCTGTTGTTGGTGTGTCTGAGATGGGGATTGTGGAGCTAGGTGGCAGTAGTTTTCTCTCAAACCTACAGTAAAACACATTCAGGTCATCTGCCAGTTGTTGATTTCCTTCAGCATGGGAAGGAGGTTTGCTGTAACATGTATTTTAAAGAGTTTTCCACATGTTTACTGGTTCATTTGTTGAGAACTGATCCCTAGTTTTCAGAGTATTATCTCCCTTGTTAATACGTTCCTGGCCTGATTGTACAGTATTATATTGCCTTTTCTGTAGGCTTCCTCTTTGGTATGATGTAGCTGCTTAAGTTTAGCTGTGAACCAAGATTGCTACTGTATATTCTCAGGTTTCTGGTTGGCACACATATGTCCTCACAAAAACTGACATATAATGTTACAGTATCTGTGAGTTCATCCAAGTCTGCAGAGATGTCTTCAAACACAGTCCAATCAGTGCAGTCAAGGCAAGCCTGTAGCTTTAGCTTTGCCTCCTCAGTCCAAGTCTTCACTGATTTAGTTGTTGGTTTCATGGTTTTAAATCTTTGTCTGTAAGTAAGTACAAGGTGAATCATACAATGACCAGAGTGTCTCACAGCTGCTTATGGTAAAGAGTTGGTCAAAGAAATGCCACATACATATATGCTTGGTGAATATGCATAAATATACACAGCTATCATTATTTGTATTTGGAAAACTCAGCTGGATATTTTAGTTGAATATAATATGTGGTTGCATCAGAGTGACATTCAGATTTATGGTGCAATTAATCCTATATTTATGATTGGTTTAAATCCAAATTTCTTTATATAAAAATGCATAAAAATAATTATGTCAGGGTTCCAGAAAAACCCAACTTCAACCCAAAACTCTGAGACAGGCATTTTCTCAAAAGTTCCTTTTATTAGAGTAGGTATACTGGCACATTGGGAAAACCCAAATCTGGGAGTTCCAGGTTTTCCCTTACTAATTCAAAAGTCCAAAGCCATCAGTCCATAACATGGTCCAATCGCAATCCACTCCAGCTAGAGACATCCCTTCAACCACTCCTCCTCCAGGAATAACATGACCTTGACTGAAGAGAAGAATGCTATTATGTCTAACTACCAACACTCTACAATTTCCCCGTTTACTTTCCCAGGCACAGGAATGTGGCAGTATGGAAGCTTCCGGTACTAATATAGCTTCCAAAGCTGACAGATGTCCCCCCATGAAGAAAAAATCATGTCCTGGAAAATAAAATAGACAAAACACAATAAGAGGTTAATGCATTGTCCAAGCAAACCACGTTAACCCCCTCTCCCCCCTCCAGGAGGATCTTTTGGTTTATCAGGAAAGTTTTCATGAAATTGTTTAACTAGTCCAGTGATGGTGAACCTATGGCATGCGTGCCGGAAGTGGCACGCAGAGCCATTTCCATCGCCATACAAACCGTCACCCCAGAGCAGGTCCACTGTGCAAGCGCATGCACCATCCGCCAGGTGATCGTCAGGTAGCTGTCATGCATGTGTGGGGGTGCACAGGAGATGCACACGTATGCACAGAAATGCACGGCACATGTGGGGGGTCACACATGCATGTGCAGAAACACATAGCACATGTGGGGGGATTGCATGCGCATGTGCAGAGATGTACTGCACATGCGGGGTTTCATGCGCGCATGTGCAGGGGGCAAGGGCAGCCCCGTGTGCATTATCTTATGGGTGCTGGCACGTGTTGGCATGCGAGGATGGAATGTGATAGATTGAACTAGTCTATCAGCTTTGACATCCCAACTTTGCACCTAAATTACTTCTGACAATTACTACTTCCTTCCAGTGAACCAAATATTGTAAGTGACCCCTCTGCAATCAAGAATCAAGAATCTTTTTTACCTCATAATGTGTTTCACCCTGTACTACCACAGGCTTGCGTGGAGCAGCAGGTATAGATCTTAAAGTAGAACCTCTAGCTGGCTTTAACAGACTGCTGTGGACTACTGGATGTATTTTCCCTAGTATTCAAGGGAAGTTAATTACTTTCAATATGGAAAAAGGGCCAACGAATTTTGGTCCAAGTTTCTTACTAGATAATTTCAGTCTTAAGTATTTAGTTGATAAATATATTTTGTCTCCCACTTGAAAAGGTGGTTGGAAAGATTGGTGTTTGTCTGCTTGTTTTTTATATTCCACAGTCGCTTCTGCTAAGGCTTTTTTTGTATTGCCCCATACTTTCTTTAATGTGTCCATCCATTCCGTTAGGGACATGGAGGTGGGTGGTTCTCTAAGTAACTCAGGCATAGGCACAAACTCCATGCCAGTAGTTATTTGAGAAGTTGTCAACTCAGTATTACTGTGTACAGCATTATTATAAGCCAGTTCTGCAAATGGTAACAAGTCCACCCAATTTTCCTGTTGATAATTTACATAACATCTAAATTATTGTTCCATCATGGTGTTTGCACATTCTGAAGATCTGTTGGTAGCCAGATGGAAAGCAGAGCTAAGCCCCTGGGATGATCCAGTGAACTTTAGGAACTCCCTCCAGAACTTAGCAGTGAACT
Source organism: Notechis scutatus (assembly GCF_049901735.1). Lineage (NCBI taxonomy): Eukaryota > Metazoa > Chordata > Lepidosauria > Squamata > Elapidae > Notechis > Notechis scutatus. Next base: position 61,634,369 of record NC_142025.1, on the reverse strand, counting down.
GGATTCTGCGATCTGAAATTATTCACCGCAGAACTCCATGAAGTCTGTAATATGTTTCACGAAAAGTTTGGTGGCCAGCTTTTTCATTGAAGGAAGTCCATTGCAAGCAGTGAAATGGGCTTGCTTAGAGAATAAGTCGATGACAGTCCAAATGACTGTATTTCCACTGCTGTTTGGGAGTTCAATGATAAAATCCATTGCGATTTCCTCCCAAGGTTTTGTTGGTTTGGCTATGGGTTGGAGGAATCCAGGCAGCTTCCCTGGTCTGTTTTTCATGATAGCACAAACCAAGCAGCTTCTTACATAGTCCTCTACATTGGTTTTCATCTTTGGCCACCAAATTGTCTCCTTGCCAAATGGAGCATTTTTAGAAATCCAAAATGACCCCCTAGCTGAGAGTCATGACTCCGTTAGTCTCATGCTGGCGGGCACATATAACTTACCTCCTTTCCAAGCTAACCCTTCCCACAAAGTCAAATCTGCTTTGTTTTCTTTAAACCATGCATCGTTTGACAATGCAGCTTTTAAATCTGCTGTCAACTTGTCTTTGGGGAGGTCAGAATGATACTTGGCTCACACTCTAGAGGTTGCTTGGGCTGCTGGCTGGGCTTCAGGGATCATGGCATTCACTATTTTCTCTCATTGGCTGTCAAATTGGGGTTTTCTGGACAAGGCATTAGCCAATAGGTTTTCCCCCTGGAATGTACTTTAAGTTGAAGTTAAAGCATTTAAAGTATTGAGCCCAGCAAACTTGTTTGGGGGAAAGCTTTTGAGGATTCTTCAGAGCCTTTTTTTTTTTGTGATCAGTCCACACCTCAAAAGGCTCTGTAACTCCCTCCAGGAAATTCCTCCAAGATAGTACAGACCATCACAGCAAAAGCCTCCTTCTCCCAAACTGTCCATCTATGTTCTGTGTCAGTCAACCTTTTTGACACATAAGCACAAGGCATCAGTTTGTTTTGAGAGTTCTTTTGAAGTAGCACAGCCACTACAGCCTTGTCACTGGCATTGGCTTGGACTACAAAAGGTTTATTTGGAATCAGATGTTGGAGGATAGACTGTGCTGCAAAAAGGCACTTTAAAGTTTCAAAGGATTTTTGACAGTCCATCGTCCAAGTGAGAGGTTGATTAGATTTTGGTTTGATAAGGACCGGTATTTAGTAACTCTATTAAAGGGAGTGCAACCTCAGCAAACAAAGGGATGAATTGTTTATAAAAATTTGCAAAACCCAGGTAGCTTTGAAGTTGCTTACATGACTTTGGGGGTTGCCAATCTAGCACCACCTTCACTTTTCCAGGGTCCAACTCAACCCCCTGATTTGACACTCCATAGCCCAGATAGTCCAAAGACTCCTTATGGAATTCGTATTTTGACAGCTTTGCGTATAGTTTGGCAGCTAAAAGTTTTTTCAGTACTTGTCTGACTAATTTGACATGCTATTCCAGGGTCTCGCTAAATATAAGAATGTCTTCCAGACATTATACAAATGTTCATGTAGCACCTCATTAATCAGCTGCATAAATACAGTGGGGGGCATGAAAGGCATGACTCAGAATTGGAAACTCCCCTGGGGGCAGTTAAACACCGTTTTCCACTCATCTCCCTCTTTTATGTGGACTTTTCTCAGATAAAGATTTTGCCTTTGGACAGGTGATTTAGCAAGTCCTTCATTAGGGGGAGGGGGTATGTTTTTGTATGCACACCCCATTCACCCACTGGAAATCCGCACATAATCGGAGACCCCCATCTTTTCTTTAAATAATACTGGGGCTGCCAACCTAGATTTTGCTAGTTCGATGAACCCTCTGGCTAAATTGGTATCAATGTATTTCCTCAACTCAGTCATTTTGGTAGGTACATTTTGGTTTGGGAGCTTTGCCCCAGGTTCTTATTCAATGGCATAATCAGTGGCTCGATGAAGGGGGAAGATGTTGCATTCCTCCTCACTAGCCTCAGCTAAGTCTCTATATTGTTTAGGAATCTGAGGTTTACCTGGAGGAGAATATGAAGTGGTAGCTGCTGTTTCTGGTTGTAGGCACCTATTGGTTGTCAGTCTTTTATCAGGAGGGACAGGGGGCAGCGAGCCGGTCAATTATGATTTTCCTTTTTCTTTTTTTCCAAAATTTGTATTAATTTTCAATAAACAAACATAGACAAACAAAACACAAAACATGAAAACGTAAAACTTCTTTTTGGAAAGCGGCTTAGTCCCAGGTTAAATCTTTTTGTACAGACATAAATCAAATTCATGCTCACCTTATATACCATTTCATATCTTATTTAGCATTCTATATGTCTTCTCCCCTCTTTTCACTCTCTTAATTCTATTTTATTTATTTCATCTCAATTTAAATCATTATACTTGTATCTTTTGTCCGTTCTTTTTCAATTATCTATTTATCTTTTCTGTTTAATACAAATTTTCTCCTGTAATCACTGGTTGAAGTGTGACGCCTTTCTATCTTTCCCCTAAATTTAACACTTAAAATAATATATAATTTCCATTCTGATTCTGCTTAGTACATTCTACGTACTACATTTTAAAATAAGAAAATAATAAGTTTGTAATATAGTTAAAACAATGTTCCATAGCAAATTAAACTCTATCATTAAATCTTAGACATTTTACACATTCCCTTTAATATTTTATTAACTCATATAATATTCCAATTTTCTAACTCTATTTCAAATACAAATACTACAATACAGTCTTATGTACTTTTGCAGAATCTCTTTTTTAATTGTATTTTACCCTTTGTCTCTGAAAATAACCTGTTTTTTAACATCTTGTTTCAAGCCTTTATAACTTCTCTTCCCTTTTTCCCTTCCTTTCTTGTCGAATCTAGCCTTTTTACCCCCCATCTCTTAATCTCCGCCCTCTTAGTCTCCCCTCTCTGTTGTATTCCTCTTTTCTGTTGCTTTCTGAAATTGTATCGATTTTTCACCTTATTTTTCCCTTTCTTGGTTGTTTTTTTAAATCTTAAATTGTCCATTCTCTTTCCCCTCTTTCCCTTTTCTTCCTCGACTAAAATTGTTTGTTCATTAAAGATGGCTTCTTCTTCTTCATCCCAGCCTTCTTGTTGTTGTAATTCCTGGTAGATAGAAATCGCCATTTCTAAGAAGTGAAAAACAGATCCAGAAGAGCCCTTCCCTTCTTGTTCCTCTTCTTTTAGCTTTTTGAATTCCATTTTCAATTCTTCAACAGATAATGCCATTGTGAGATTCTTTTTAAACAACCCAAATGTTTTTAGTCTTTCAAAAAATAGTTTCCAAAAGTCCCAAAGTCACCAAGCAATCCAAATCAACACAAATTGTTTCATTTAGCACTTTCTTCTTTTTATACTTTCTCTTCCTGGGGTAGAATTCAATTGCAAAGTTCCAAAATGTATTTTTAGAAGTCTTATTACAGTTTATCTCTGATCTTATAAGCTCCAAGCAGTCTCCTCCAGCAAAGTCTTAATATAAATTCTTTACCTCTCCCTTCCCACTTATAGCAAAAAGATTTTAATTTTTAATTCCAATGTTCAGAAATCTTTAATGTCCCCTTGGCTTTAATTTTTAGATTTAATTACCTTCTGTTGCCAAAATGGGTTTTTCCGATTTCCATCTGCTATCTCCGTAGGGAAGGAGAGTGAGAAAAAACAAACTTTCCCTTTTCACTTTCATCCGCTGCTTTTTACGATCTTCTTAGGGAACAATGTATCTTTAAGAAAGTTGAATTTCCAGGGTATTTAGATGTTACTTGTTGTCCCGGTTCAGCCAAAAACTTTCACTTTCTCAGCTTCCTCCTGCACATTCTTGTCCGGCTGAAAGCTTCTTTGTGGCGGCCATTGCTGACCACTGCTCCACCACCTTTGGAAAAGGGAGTTAAGCCAGCTGAGGAGGGGGGTTGAGATTCCCCCGGACCCCTGCCCGTATCTCCCTTGTCTTCAGTTACCTCTACGGGGTAACTATAGCCTCCAAATCCAACTGGATCGGAGGCACTCCAGCAGCGAGCGCATCAGGAACTGCGCACGATCGCGGATTCCTGCCGCCGCCGAAGCCTTGCAAACCGGAACTCCCAATTATGATTTTCCGTTATCCATCTTCCCATTTAATGGTAGGGGCCCATTTGTCAAGCCAAGCAAGTCACAATATGACAGATTCTGACTTTTTTGGAGCTACTATAAATCTTGTTTGGCAAATCAACTGGTCTCTGGGGGCTTCCGTGGAGCCCTTCTGCTTCTGGCTGCTGTAGCTGGGTGCTGTTGTGGAACCGGTGCAGGTGTTAGACACTCAGAAACTTGATGACCAGCTTGACCACAATGGTAGCATTTGATAACCCCTGCTGAAACTAAGTCATGATCTATTTCTTATTGTTCTCCATATTGATCTATATGTGCCCAGACTTGGCTGAGGAAGTAAGCAAGTTTTGCAGGCTTCCCATCTAATGTTGCTCTAAACCTTGGTGGCACTGGTCTCATTGGTGGAATTGCCATGGCAACCGCCGGTGGGGCAGGGACCTGCTGCTGCTCTGCAGTGGGCAGCAGAAGGGGGACCTGCTGGGGTGCTGTGATGGGGCAGCGGGGTAGCAGGGGGTGACTGAGCTGGAATCTGCTGTAGCACTGCCGCTGGCTGCTGGACAGTGGCCAGCTACTGAGCTGGTTGTCAAGTTGGAAAAGGGGGTGGTGGCTGCAGCCTGCTGCTGGATCAGACCCCATTGCTGCACCGGGATTGTTGTGGCAAATTGGCCCTATGGTGGTCCCAAAGAAGGTGGTGCAAACGATGCTGACATCCACTGGCATTGGACCCACCCATGATCAAGATAGAATACCCAGCCTGGGGGAATACATTCCAAATGCCAGTTGCATCTGCTGTCTTCCCCCTGCTGTTTGCCCCTGTTGTGCTGAGCCAATTCTCCGGTCATCTCTAGCTGAGTGGAAAGATGCTGATGCCATGCTGTTTCCACTGCCAGGTCAGGAAAAGTGAATGTGGGTTGTGTTAAGCTCCATCTCAATTGGGGAGGTTGGGACTTTGGGACATAACTTCCCACTTCAAGATGCTCAAAATGTTCTGGGAGCCCTGTCAACAATTGGCTATGAGATGGAGGCAACAGGTTCCAGTCTCAGGAGTTATTGGATTCCAAAGCTCCCACATTTCTCTATTCTGGCTAGTGGGCTGACTTCATGGGCTGGAGTCGGAACAATATTCACGCAACCGTTCCTCCAGTCTCATCTCTGGAGTTAGATCAGTCTGGCAACTTTTCCAAGAATCCATTTCGTTGGGCTGAATGCCCAGCCTTTGTCTCTCCTCTGCAGCTTCAAGGGCTCACACCACGTCTTCAGAAGGAGAATACTGGGTCTCGATAAGTTATCTGGTATCCGTTCCCACAGCTCCTTCTGTGATCTCCTCCTTCTCATCCATTTTTGCTGAGTCTTTGCACCGCCCGAACTTTAGGTTGGTACTGGGGCTCAGCACTCTGGATAGCCCCCTTTCAGGGTGCTGGTAACTATTCAGAGATTCAGCTTAATGTCAGGGTTCCAGAAAAACCCAACTCCAATCAAAAACTCTGAGACAGGTATTTTCTCAAAAGTTCTTTCTATTAGAATAGGTATACTGGCACATCTGGGAAAACCCAAATCTGAGAGTTCCGGGTTTTCCCTTACTAATTCAAAAGTCCAAAGCCAAACCCCTGCACCCATCAGTCCATCACATGGTCCAATCACCATCCACTCCTCCTCCAGGTGCAGGAATAACATGACCTTGACTGAAGAGAAGATTATGTCTAATTACCAATGCTCTACAATTCCCCCCTCCTGCTTTCCCAGGCACAGGAATGTGGCAGTGTGAAAGCTTCTGGTACTAATATGGCTTCCAAAGCTGACAATTACACTTCCCATTCCAAAGAAATAAGATATAATTTACCCCAAGAATATATTTCTGATAATTTGATATATATTGATCCCTTAAATTGATTTTAAAGTTGAAGATATCAAAAGATTAGCTCTTAATAAGAGGATAGTTATAATCATTGATGTTTCAGATATGCAGAGGTCTCCAAACTGCTTATAAAAGCAAATGGAATCAAGAGACAATATAAGTTCCAAGACATTGCTGTTATTTTTGATATATAATGCAGAAATATTTTTAAATTTTTTAGATATTTTGGGATATTCCAGAATGCAAAAGAATAGCCTTTGAGCCTCATCATGCCTTATGATTTTGACAAATCAGGGCACTATTTAACATAGTCCATCCTGGTGGATTTTTTCAGCTACCTAACAGCCATCAGGCATCTGATCAAACTCTGGAGCTCAAAGATAGTCATTGCTCCCAAGTAGTCTCTCTGATGCTCTGATGACCAGTTCTAAGGAACAAAGCATCATGGTTCAAAAACAGAGAGGTAGAGGCTTGAAATAGGTTTCTATATATTCCCTTTAATTTTTCATAGTTCCAGTAATATTAGACAACTTTTGCCCTATCTTCAGCCTCTACATTCTGAGGAAGATATTCAGAAAATGATACAAGGGTTGAGGGGAAAAGCTCTTTGCCCTGGTGGATGACCATCGTGGTAATATTAAGAGAGGAGAAAGTAGCTAGGGTTTGCTTCCTTGTGGGGTATGGCATTCTTGTACTTTAACTTAAGAAACTATAAGGAAAAATAAAATATTAGTTCAGAATGAGTACACAGTATGTTGATTATATTAAGCTGTAAACATTCATGTTGTCTGGAGATGTTCTGTAAGTTTTGACCAGGTCGCTTGTGGGTCTGAAAGATTCAAACAAGTTTAATTTGAATTCTTGCAAGGTGGTGGCACTGCTTATCCCAAAATGATCTGGCTGCCACACATTTGCTGGTTTTGTCTCTAACTAGGATAACATTTTTCATGAAAGAAAAATCTATGATTAGAGGATTTTGCTGGATTCATAATAACTGCTAGGTTGGAGAATGGTTGGTGGCCATATCTCAGTCAGGATGCCTTGATCTTAACCCTTACCCTTATTGCCTTGAAATCACTTTACATGGGCTAACTTTGAAGATTATTCAGAAACTACAATTGTTGGAGAATGTGAGTAGTAGTGAGACCTACAAATGCCATTTCATATTGGTTCCTATAGGCTCCACATTGGCTTCCAACACAAAATCCTGAATCAAAGTTCTGTTTTTAACTTATAATACCTACATGGTTTGTCTCTTAAGTAGTTCCAGAACTGTTAGCTTAAAGTAGAAATGGTACATTCTATAAGGTCCTCCCAGGAAAGATGTTCAAAGAATACTCCATTTATGATATCTGGGGGAGAGAGAGCAGAGGCACTGTTTCTTCTTCCTTATGGCATAGCTTAGAAGTTTGGGTGGTAATCACTGTGCTTGCATTTGGGAAACAAATGCAAGCACAATCTTTAAGAAAGTATTATGGACATGTTTCTCACCATTAGGACTACCCACCAGTTGCAGGGGATTATTATTAGATTGATATTTTAAATTGCATTTTTGCTACTATTAACACTAGGAATCTTTCTGGAATTGAAAATATAGAAACAGCTGTAATACATAATTATGTACGGAGAGGAGGAATATAGTAGTGCTATTTAAATATCTGGAATTTCTTAGAAGAAAGCCAGGGCCAGGTCTCTGCTGTCATATTATGCAGACAAGAAATAATGAGCTTTAGTCATAGGAAGGTAGAATCCAATTACATGTGAAGAAGTTTTCTATAAGACCAGTTGGATGGGAAAATCAATTATCTAATGAAGTAGAGGGTTTCTCTTCATCAATGTCTTCAAGCAAAGACTAGACACCTTCTGTTATGTATGCTTTAATTTAGTTTTTTATACTGAGCAGAGGAATTAGACTTGATGAACTTTTCAATTCTATGACAACTTACAGACTTGCATTTTAGCATTGAGGCCAAACACCCAGGTTCCCTTCCCATCATTTTAGGAGATTTCAGTTAAGCAAATATAAGGAAAGAGCTCCCAAAATATTTCCAGCATGTGAATTGTCTCACCAGAGGCAAAAATACTTTAGACCACTGCTACACAACAGTAAAAGATACTTATAGATCTTTACCACAAGCAGCTGTAGGACACTCTGACTATTACATGATTCACCTTGTACCTACCTACAGAGAAAGACTTAAAACCATGAAACCAACAATTAAATCAGTAAAGACTTGGTTGGATGAGGCAAAGCTGAAACTCCAGGCTTACCTTGATTGCACTGATTGGAATGTTTTTGAAGATGCTTCTGCAGACCTAGATGAGCTCACAGATACTGTAATATCATATGTCAGCTTCTGCAAAGACTTATGTGTACCAACAAGGAACCTGCAAATATATAGTAACAATAAACCTTGGTTCACAGCTAAACTTAAGCAGCTACATCATACCAAAGAGGAAGCCTACAGAAAAGGCAATATAATACTATACAATCAGGCCAGAAACATATTAACAAGGGAGATAATACTCTGAAAATTAAGGGATCAGTTTTCAACAAATGAACCAGCAAACATGTGGAAAACTCTTTAAAATGTCACTGGTTACAGCAAACCTTCCCATGCTGAAGGAAATCAACTGGCAGATGACCTGAATGTGTTTTACTGCAGATTTGAAAAGAAACTACAGCCACCTATCTGCACAACCCATATCTCAAACACACACCAACAACAGCAAGCCTCCTACAATTGGCCCCAATCCATTGTGTTCACAACCTCTGGTGATCACAGAAAAAGAAGTGCAAGATCTATTACACAGACAAAAGCCAGGAAAAACCACCAGGGCCAGGCAAGGTAACTCCTTCTTACTTTAAAAGTCTGTGCTGACCGAGAGGGGGTGGAGCTGGCGTCTTGGAGATATGGCATGCGATCTTGGAGGTCTGAGATCGCTGCCAATATCTTTGCTCCTGGATGGTCCAAATGGATCTAAACCATCCCGAAGAGATGGTGAATGTAAAGAGTGCATCCTGTCAATCCCAGGGATACTGCAAAGTCCCTGGTAGATCCAGGAGAAGCTCTTTTTGCCAGCGGCAAAGAGGCAGCCATTAAAGCTGCTAAAGCTCCGAAATGGAAGAGGATAGAAAGAGAAAGTGTTCCGATTTGGTGAGAAGTTTTTCTTTATTTTAAGATTTAAAAGGACACCCTAAGGAAAAGAAAGAATCTGTAAAATCTCAGACAGAAGTAATTAAGTGGCGATTTCAAATGGGAAGTCAGATTAATTTTTACTTTTTTTTGCTGGACTCTTTCAATACGATTTTTTACTTTGAACTGGACTGGTCTTTTTTTCTATCTTATTTTTCATTTTTGTTTCTTCTCCTTTTTGTCTTTACAATATTTTAGGCTAGAGATCCCCTTTTAGCCTTTTTGTTTTTTTGAAACCCTTTTCACTTTTTAATTAACTTTTTAATAATAATTTGTTTGGAAAAGGAGGGGAAAAGTGAAAACAGATGAAACTTTGTAACACTGCCAACTAGAGGCTTAGAAATATTGTTTCTCTTTTTTCTGTTTCAACCAGACAAAGCTGAGAAAGAATTCAGACTTCTTTTCAAGGACTTTGAGCCTGTCTGATAAGATAGAGGGAAGAGCATGGGAGAGTATTATTGCAGGTGCTCTTCTGGCTTTCTATCAGTAGCTGGAGTCTGGTGTTGAAGTATACAGAAAAAAGATGATAAGATTCTAGAGAAGAGAGCTATAAAAATTAATGAAAGCCTTGGATAACTAAATAGGTGCAGTGTTTTTTTTCCTCTTTTTTAAATTGGGTTATTCTTCACACCCCCTCCTTATCAGCTTATTATTTGTAATAGTTATTTGGATCTCTGGACTCTTGGAACCTGCTTTGGTCTTTCTTTTTGCTTTTGGAGCCTAATTTTTACTTTTGCATTCTATTTTAAAGGAAAAGCCTTAGTATTAATGTTTTCCTCCTCCTCCTCCTTCTTTTTTTTAAGGAAGTAGGCTTTTTCTTTTTCTCTCTCTCCCTCTCCTGCATTTTTTATCTACCCTCCATATTGGGTTTTTCTTTGTGGCTTCCTTTTTTTTTTTTTGTATACTTTTTCGTACCTGAGACCTTCTAATTGGATTTAGGTGTTGAAGAACCTGAAGAAATTCCTTATTCTTTTTAGTTTTCTACTTTTTATTTTTCTGCCTTTTACAAGATTTAACAATTTTTTCCTTTCTCTGTTTACGTTTTTTTTCTTCCTTTTTTGAGTTTTTACTGCTATTTAACTAAGCAATTGGATTAAGGTATACAAGAACCTGAAGAAATCTTTTTTTTTTCTATCTTGCTTCTTTTTTTCCATTATTTTTACTTGGATTTACAATTGGCTATTTCATGAGTGGATTAAAGTTTAGAAGAACCTGAAGATTTTGAATTGTCCGAAATGAGCAGGAAATTAACAGTGGCTGGTTCTTCAATTCCTACTTCTTCCTCTTCACCATCTGGAGGACAACGCTCAATACAGACGATGTTACAGCAAGGAAAAGAACAGGAAAAGGTGACATTGCAGATGATAATGCAAGGAATTCAAAGCATACAAGCCGGAACAGAGAATATTGAAAGGAGAATAGAAAAAACTGATGAAAAGGTGGAGATTATTCAACAAATGATGATGAAGTATGATGAGAAATTCAAAAAAAATGAAGAAGATAAACAAAGAGATAAGATTGGATATATTGATGACAGATTAACAGTAGTTGAGCAAGATAAAAATGGGATGCTGAGATGGGAGATGGATAGATCAGAATTTTATCTCAGATTTCAAAACATAGAGGAAGAAAAGGGACAAAACTTAGCTGAGATAATGATAGAAATCTTGGCTGAAGCTCCGGAAATAACCAAAGAAAGATGATGGATGGAATGGATGAGGTTTTCGAGTCTTCACAAGATATGCAATGAGAAATAGCTTACCAAGAGAAGTTCACATCAGATTTACAAAGAAAGCCTGAAAACACAAATATTGCAGGTGGCAAGAGAGAAAACATTGAACTATAAAGATAAGGAGATTGTGGTCCTGAAACAAGTACCCAGAAGAGTGAGAGAGATGAGAAGAGAATACGGATTCCTGATTAAAATTCTACTTAAAAAGAGGTGAATTATAGATGGCTGATTCCAGAAGGTTTAATGTTCACATGGCAAGAACAGAGACACAGAATTGACTCAATTGAGAAAGCTGAATTATTTTATACTGAATACTTTGGAGGGAAAGAGGAGGAGACAGAAAAAGAAATGTCACTAATTGAATTCCAAGAGGACTGCCAAATAATGACTGAAAAAGAAGAAGGTGCAGTAGGCGGAAAGGTGGAAGTTAAAGAACAACGTGAACCAAGATCTACGAGAGCTGCCAAACCTACCTATAAAGTATAACCATGGAAGAGAAAAAATTGATTACAATTAATATAAATGGACTTAACTCAGCCGTTAAAAGAAGGAAAAACTTCCATAAATTAGAGAAATTAAAATTTGATATAATCTGCCTACAAGAAGTACATATCAAAAAGCAACATGAACAACTGTTGATACAGCCAAAGTTAGGGGAAATATCTACTTCTTTGACACAACGCAAGAAAAGAGGAGTGGTTTTATACATTAAAGATATTATCCCAGTGAAATTGATCCATACGGATGATGATGGAAGAGTATTAATGGTGGAAATAATGGACAATAACATGAAAACACTCCTGATTGCAATTTATGCCCCGAATGACAATCAAGAAGAATTTTATAGAAAACTACATATGAAAATAATTGAACTGGACTATGCTAATATTGTTATGATGGGAGATTTCAATGGAATTGTAGACAATAAATTGGACTATACAACACAGAAAACAACAAAGCTAAACAGAAAGACCCTCCCTAAATCCTTTTTTAAAATGACAGATGAAATAAACCTAAAAGATGCATGGAGAAAAAGAAATGCTAAGACTAAAGCTAAGACTAAAGCTAAGACTAAGACTTTCTATTCAAACAAACATTCATCATGGATATGATATGGATGTCAACAGAATTGTTAGCCAATACGCAAGAAATAAATATTGAAACAAGTATTTGGGCAGATCATAATCCAATGACAATTAAATGGAAAGGACAAAGAAGAAGATCTAGATGGATGTCAAACAATACTATATTAAAAGAAAATGACTTCATACAGAGGATGGAGAAAGAACTGCCTTTTTTCTTTAAAGAAAATAAAAAAGAAGACACATCAACGCAGAATGTATGAGATACAATGAAGGCATATGCCAGAGGCTTGATAATAGACTATACAAGGAAAAGAAATATCACGAAAAGACTAACCTCTAAGACTTAGAGGATGAGTATAAAGAACTTGAAAAAGACTTACAGAAAATGCCACAGAAAAAGAACATTAAGTTAAAAATGGATATAATTAAACATAAAATATGGGATTAATGGAAAAATAAGAATTAGCACAGAAAATCAGAGGCACGAAACAGAACTACTTTGAAAATGCAAACAAACCAGGTAGATGGTTAGCATATAAACTGAGAAAGGAAAAAGAATCAAGGAAAATATTGCAATTAATAGATGATCAAGGCCAAGTTTGCTATGGAAGTAAAGAGAAGAAGGAAATTATACGAGACTATTATGGGAAACCATACACACAAGAGAATATTGATGAGGAAAAAGTTAAACAGTACTTACAGAATGCTAACCTACCCCAGATACCTAAAGAGATTGAAATAATGTTAGAAAGTAATATAACGATGATGGAGTTAACTAAAGCACTTAAGAAGCAAAACAATGGAAAGGCACCAGGCCCAGATGGACTTCCAGCGGAATTTTATAAAACACTACAAAAATCACTGAATCTTCCATTGCTAGAAGTTATGAATGAAGTTATGTCAAAGAAGAAGATACCTAAATCATGGTCAGAAGCTTATATTACACTTCTCCCAAAGGAGGAGGCCAACCCATTACAAATAAAGAATTACAGACCTATTTCCCTACTAAATGCTTCAATATTGGCAGAAAGACTTTAAAAATACTTAAATAATTTGATTCACTCTGACCAAAATGGATTTCTGCCAAAGAGACAAATTAAAGACAATATGAGAGTAATTTTGGACACTTTGGAATACTACGAGGCACACCCTGAAAAACAAATGGCTTTGGTATTCTTAGATGCACAGAAGGCATTTGACAATGTGAATTGTCATTACAGCTGGAACAGATGGGTTTTGGTAAAAAATTCATCCAAGCAATAGAAGCTATATACTATAAGCAAACTGCAAAGGTAATGATAGAGAGAATTAACGGACTCTACTGACATAAGAAAAGGAACAAGACAAGGGTGCCCACTGTCATCTTTGTTGTTTGTGTTAACCTTGGAAGTGCTAAACAGAAATATTAGAGAAGAAAAGGACATAAAAGGGATGAAAATTAAAAAAGAAGAATTTAAATTGCAAGCATTTGCAGATGATCTGGTTTTCATTTTAGAAGATCCACTAGAAACAGCATTAAAATTGATAGAAAAGATAGAGGTATATGGGAAGGTGGCTGGTTTGAAAATAAACAAAGACAAAACAAAGATTTTGACAAAGAATATGTTATCAAGACAAAAGGAAGAACTGGCTGATGTATTAAAAATCTAGGTCACGAATAAGGTCAAGTACTTGGGGATACATTTGACAGTAAGATGTAGTACACTAAAAGAGAATAACTGTCAGCCTTCAAGATTTTCTTCCTTTGCTTTGCATCTTTCAGCTGTCATAAGTAACGGAGGAGGGGGGGAAAGTATGGGAAGTGAGCTGGAGGTGTTGCAAACAGTACTGTATAAACTGAGGAGGGGGGAGAGTACATTTTTGCTTAGGTTTCTGTTTCTTGCTTAACTTTCTCTTTTCTGCACAACTGCAAACCTTTATCAAACTATGCCAAGGTCAACGGACAGAAACCTCACCACCACCTGAAGATGTCCACATGATGATATTCACAACTTTTAATTGGAAGAACCATTTGAACTATTGGGGGTGGGAACATTGCCATCACTTTGTATATGTGATTTACGCGCCTATTTCCTCAGATTCAGAATTCTTTTGTTGCTACCACTTGACTTCCAGTAAAAGATATCTTTTCTCTAATTAAAAGAGTCTAAGTATTTCTTTCTTGGATTTTGAATGGAGCACCAGCTGACAATAACTATATTAAACTTAAGCAGCAGATAGCGCTAGATTTGGCGAAATGGGAAAATTTACAACTGTCATTAATAGGGAGAATATCAACAATCAAGATGAATATATTACCCAGAATTTTATATCTGTTTCAAACAATTCCAATTAGGCTTTGGAAAGATTATTTTGAAGATTTAAATAAAATTGTGTTGAAATACATATGGCAAGGTAAGAAAGCGAGAATAAAATTAAAACTTTTGCAAGATGCTAGAATAAGAGGAGGATTTGGTTTGCCTAATTGGGAGTTGTACTACCAAGCTACGAATTTGATGTGGATTAAGGAATGGATAACATTAAGAAATACTAGATTGTTGACACTAGAAGGACATGATCTGTTGTTGGGGTGGCATGCTTTTTTATGGTATAAGGGAACTAAAACACAGAGGCACTTTAGAAGACTTTATATACGGGAGACTCTGTGGTTAAACTGGAAGAAGACTAAAAGGCAATGTTATTTGGAAATTCCAGTCTGGCTATCGACTATTGAAGCTTTTTCTTATTCTATAATATGCAAAAAGGAACAAACAGTTAGATATGGTGAAATATTGAATGAAAAGGGTGAACTTAAATCTATGCAAAAATTAGAAGAACAAGGTATAAAGATGAATTGGTTTTCATATGCGCAAATACATTCAAGGTATGATAAAGATGCTAAAACAGAAGGTTTCTATGATAAATTGACTGATTTAGATAAGATTTTGACAGGTACTGATGAAAAGGTGATTAAAAAATTGTATGGATATCTATTAGAAATTAAACTAGAAGAAGAACAAGTTAAAGAAACAATGATTGCTTGGGGAAGAATTTTGGATATGGGATTGATCTAGAGAAATGGCAAAAATTGTGGTCTCAAAATTATAAAATGACAATGTCAACAGCATATAAAAAAAATTGTATAAGATGTTTTACAGGTGGCATTTCCCCCGACAAGAATAGCAAGAATGTTCAAGAATAAATCTGAAAAATGTTGGAAATGTCATCAAGTACCTGGCTCATATTACCATATGTGGTGGACTTGTGCAGATGCCAAAAAATATAGGACTAAAATCCACACATGGTTGGAAAAAATGACAAAAAAGCATATAGACTTGAAACCAGAGATATTTTTACTGGGAATTTTACCTGAAATATATAGTAAAGAATTGAAATACCTGATTGTAAATGTATTAACAGCAGCTAGGATTGTATTTGCCAAAAACTGGAAAAATAAGAAAGCACCATCACAGGAGGAAATTATTAAGAAAATATTGGAATGTGCTGAAATGAGTAGATTGACATTTGAAATCAGAGAACAAGATGATAAACAATTTTATAAAATTTGGGATCTATTCTATCAATGGTTAGACAATAAAACATGGTAATGAAATGTGTAGATTTTTAGAACATAATGAATATATAAAAATGTATTTTTTTAAATTATATCTACAAAATGATTGTAGGATAGATCTCAGATGATAATATGAACTGTCACAAAACAAATTAAATAAAATATGGATTATCTTGTAAAACATGAATGAATAATAGTATAGTCAAATGATTGATTAATGATGATATTAATGTATTGAGGAATATTTGATTGACAATATGAGAATATATACAATGTAATTGTTATTGAAGACTACAAAGTGGAAGCACAAAACAATTTCTAAACAAACCGACACACTGTACAATTTCTTTTATTTAGGAAAGCTTCAAATTGGCAAAGTCCATTGTAATTCCAGATCTGACACAACCCAGAATTACCCAATAATAGAAGTTAGAAATAACCCACAAAAGTCACATTATCCAATAGAAGTAATTCAACGTTGCCTGGTGTCATAAATCTCCACCTCAAGGGGCCTCAGCATGGTCAGCTTGTGTTCCCACGGGAAGAAGAATCACTTAGCCTAAACAACTCTATCTCCACTCCTCCCTCCTTAGGAATGTGGCAAGCCCGAAATCCTTCTCCCATAATCAGCAAAGAGAAAGTAAGAAAAAGAATATATACTAAGCCTAACTAAAATGGCTACGCCTATGTCAATTTGGGGCTTTACAGGATGCCCTCCCTCATTTGAAAAAAAACTCCTGCAACAACATAGAATACACAAAGATTTAAATTAGGTTAAACACAATCACACAAAGCACATTCTAACCTCTTCTTCCACCCACAAGATTCGCCTTGGGATTGTGTGGATATTTTTCATGGAATTTTCCCACCAGTCTATCAGCATTGACTTTCCAGCTATTTACCCAAGTTGCTTGTGAAATTGGATAGCCTTTCTCATAAATTAGATATTGTAACTTCCCCCTGAAAATCCTAGAATCCAAAATTTTCTTAACCTCATAATGTTCATGCCCCACAATGAACAAAGGCTTCGGAGCTACACATTCTACTGGCCTCAATGAAGAATCAACAAACAGCTTTAACAAACTACTATTAAACACTGGATGTACTTTTCTCAATAACTTAGAGAGATTAAGTTTCACAGTTACTGGGTTTATTACTTTAATTATCTGAAAAGGCCCTATGAATTTTAGACTTAATTTCCTAGAACGTAAGTGTAACTTCAAATATTTAGTTGACAAATAAACTTTATCCCTCACTTTAAACTGTGATTGCTGGGAACGATGTTTGTCAGCTTGCATCTTTTGGATTTGTGCTGCCTTATTCAAAGCCTTTTTTGTGTTTTTCCAAAACTCTTTAATTGCGTCCATCCATTCAGTTACTGACATGGATGGGGGGGGGTGTCCCTCAGCAATTCAGGCATGGGAACGAACTCCATCCCAGTATTAATTTGGAAAGAAGTTAACCAGTACTGCTATGTACAGCATTATAAGCAATCCCTGCAAATGGCAGCAAATCAGCTCAGTTGGTATGTTGATAATTTACATAACATCTTAAATATTGTCCAATAATTTGATTAGTTTTCTCAGAAAGTCCATTAGTTTCAGTGTGAAATCCTGAGCTTAGACCCTGAGAGGATCCAATTGCTTTTATAAATTCCTCCAGAATTTTGCAGTAAACTGAACCCCTCTATCTGAAATGATTCTGCGAGGCACTCCATGCAATCTATATATAATGATTCACAAATATTTTGAATAATTTCCTGGCTGATGGTAGTCCTGGGCATGCAACAAAATGAGCTTGTTTGGAAAATAAATCCACCACAGTCCAAATGATTGTGTGCCCCCCACTCTCAGATAAATCTACTATAAAATCCATCCTTACCTCCTCCCAGGGCTGGGATGGTTCTGCTACAGATTGTAATAATCCCGGAGGTTTTCCTGGTCTGGTTTTCATTGTGGCACAAGGGGCAGAACTCTTTACATAATCTTCAATGTCTTGCTTCATTTTTGGCCACCAAAACTGGCATCTGACCATGTGTAGGGTTTTTAAATATCCAAAATGTCCTGCTTGTTTTGAGTCATGATTTTTCTGAAGTGCATGAAGATGTCAAGCTTTGGGGACATATAGTTTAGAATTCTTCCATGCTACACCCTCCCACTTGGTTAATAGATCCTTATTTTCTTGATACGAAGAAACTGCTGTTAACTCATTTTGCAACTTCCTAATCATTTCTGATTTGTCTTTGATTTTTTGGGTTTGAGCTTGTGCCCACATGATTGCTTGAACTGTCTCTTGAGGGGACGGTGGAATGATTAGGTGAAATACTTCTTCTCGCTTACTGTCAAATTGGGGCTTCCTAGACAGCGCATCTGCTAGTAGATTTTTTACCCCCTGGGAGGTACTTCAATTGGAAATTGAATCTTTTGAAGTATTGGACCCATCTAACTTTTTTAGGAGAGAGTTTTCTATGTGTTTTTAGAGCTTCTAGTTTTTTGTGGTCTGTCCACACTTCTTTTTTTTCCCCCAAACAATTTCTTTTATTTAGGAAAGCATCAAATTAGCAAAGTTTGTGGTAATTCTGGATTTGACACAACCCGGAATTACCCAATATTAGAAGTTAGAAACAACCCCCAAAAGTTACATTCTCCAATAGAAGTAATTCAACATTGCCTGGTGTCATAAATCTCCACCTCAAGGGGCCTCAGCATGGTTAGTTCATGTTCCCACAGGAAGAAGAATCATCTAACCTAAACAACTCTCTCTATCTCCACTCCTCCCTCCTTAGGAATGTCCGAAACCCTTCCCCCATAATCAGCAAAGAGAAAGTAAGAAAAAGAATATGTACTAAACCTAATTAAAATGGCTACACCTATGTCAATTTTGGGCTTGACACTAGGATTGGTTCAAATCCAACATGCATCTCACACTTAGATGCTTGAAATGATAATAGGATATAATGTATAAAGATATAAATTAATAAATAAAATTTCACCCAGCAAAGTTGAATCTTTCAAACCTCATTTTTATTTCCCATCCTCTAAAAACATTTTAAAGGATTCGGGAAAGTCAGGTTTTAGTTTCAAGCAATTTCTCTTTTTTCAATTTTTCTGTCTAGGAAAGCTCCATAAAGTCATACAAGAGAAAAGGGTCTTGAGGTAGAAAAGTATAGTTTCAGTTGCATAAAATGACAATTGGTTTGAAGGGTCTGCCTGTTTGCTTTGCATTCCATGGTATTTTTTTTCTATCACAAATCTCTCCATTTGCTATAAAAGATTTGAAAGCTAAGTTGCTTAAGAAAGAATGGAGGGATAATAGCACAATATATTTATCTGATCTGAGCATACTGTTTCATTATCTATTTTTAGCATATTACATTATTGCCAAATAAAGACAGGTGGAAAGACTTTTAAGGCAGGAAATATTTTCTGGGATAACTGTCAAGCTGCTGACAGTTTGGTGAAAGCTGACATGAATAATTGGGAGTGTTAAGTATGCCGCTTGGAAGAAGGCTCGGGAGTCAGTGACTAGGTTTTCAGCTCTTTATAGGTCCCGAGATCGACTTGGGGTTCAGAGGTTTGGCGGCGGCTTATATTGCCTGGCCACGCCAGCCGCAGCCAATGGCACCGCTTCAAATCTCCCGCGGTTAGTTTCCACCAACCGCAGGGATTTGCGGCGGGCCAATCACTGTGGCTCGCTCAGCCAATCCGGTAGCTGTGCGCTCTGACCAATCTGGGCGCGGTATTTACAAGTATGTTAATGGACAATACAGAACACCCCTCCCCTCTTGGTATGGTCCTACGTGACGTAGTCCCGTAAGTAGGTGGGGCTCCGTACTTGCCTACTGGACCTGCGCAGGTTAGTTGATGTCTGGCCTTCGGGCGGTTCGGTTGGGTTTGTGCTGCTCTCTGCCTCGTAGATGGAACCGCCTCGAAGGGTGAGCCGGGCCTTTGGTCGCAGCTCCCTCCCGGTCTACCCAGGCTGGTCGAGCTGCTGGCGTTTCTGCTCCTGCCCGGTCTTTCCGGGCTGGTTGAGCTGGCTTGGCTGTTTCTTCCCGGCGAGACTTGGGGTTCAGAGGTTTGGCGGCGGCTTATATTGCCTGGCCACGCCAGCCGCAGCCAATGGCACCGCTTCAAATCTCCCGCGGTTAGTTGGTGAGTATTCCTGGTTTCTTTCTGGTTGGGGTTGGTTCCCGGGGCTTTCCCTCCCCTCTTGGTTGGTGCTTGGGTGGTCTTTTTCCTTACCTGGGTTTGTGTATCTGTCTGCTTGCGTGTCGGTTGTATTTCCCGCGGTTGTTCTCAATCTTATTTGATCGATGTGTCGTTTCCATGCTCGTCCGTCGGCTGTTTGTAGCCGGTACGAGCGGGGACCTGTTGCCTGGGTTATCGTCGCGGGTATCCAGAGGGGGTCCACTCTAAGGTTTTTTGCGTATACTGTGTCTCCTGGTGTAAATGTTCGGTGCCTGCTCAATGAGTCGGTGGGCTTTTCGGTGTTGTACGTGGGGTGCAGCCTATCTAGGGGGGATCTTAGTTTCCTCCCCATTAGTAGCTCTGCGGGGCTCTTGTTGGTCGTTGTGTTTGATGTTATATGTTGGATAAAAAGTAGTTTATTTATTTTTTCTTGCATGTCCCCGGTTTCTATTTTTTGAATTGTTTTTTTGGTAAATTGGACCATTCGTTCTGCCCTACCATTCGCCGCCGGATGTGCCGGCGCTGTCAGGCGTGCCGTATTCCCGTTCCGCCAGGAATTTTTCGAATTCAGTGCGGTGAACTGTGGCCCATTATCTGACACGATTACATCTGGGAGGCCGTGGGTTGAAAATAGTTTGTTGAGTTCTTTGATGACGGCCTCGGTGGTGGTAGTTCTCATGTCGCTTACCTCCAGCCAATTGGAGTAAGTGTCTACCATTATGAGGAATGTGTGTCCTTTTGTGGGTCCGGCAAAATCTATGTGTATCCTGGACCACAGTCCCCTGGGGGTTTCCCATTCCAGGATAGGGGCGGCGGGTGGGCTTGGCCTGGATTCTTGGCATTGCTTACAGTTTGCCACCCAGGCTTCGATTTGTTTGTCCATCCCTGGCCACCAGGCATAGCTCCTGGCCAGGGCTTTTGACCTGACGATGCCCGGGTGTCCCTCATGTAATAATTCCAGGAACCTTTTTTGTCATTTTTCCGGAATAACAACCCTGTCCCCCCATAGTATACAACTTTTTTGCGTGAAAAGTTCTGTTTGTTTGTTCCGGAAAGTCCTGAATGTCTCGTCGTTGTCTTTTTCCGGCCACCCTTTCTCCGCCCATTGTAACACCCACGCCAGACGTTTGTCTTTATTTGTTTTGTGGGCAATGTCTGACGCGGTTAGGGGGAGGTTGGGTAGGGCCTCTATGCTCAGGGTAGATGTTGTGGGTGCCGGGTCGGTGTCCAGGTCGGGTAGCGGGGTGCGGCTCAAGGCGTCTGCGTGTGCGATTGTCTTGCCGGGTCAATGGGTCAGCCGGTAACTGTAGGCGGCGAGGAATTCAGACCACCTTGTCATTCTTGGAGATAGAATGTTCGGAGTGGCCTTGTTTCCTGCCAGGATGCCCAACAACGGTTTGTGGTCTGTGATGATGGTGAATGTCCTGCAGTAGAGGTACTCGTGGAACCTTTTGACGGCTGCGATGATCGCCAGGGCTTCCTTATCTAGTTGGCTATAGTTCCTTTCCGGCTTTGAAAGGGTTCTCGAGTAATATGCGATGGGTGCTTTGTTTCTGTTCAGGAGTGTGTGGCTGAGGATTGCCCCAATACCGAACCTGTTTTGAAAGAAGGTCAGTTACAACCCAAATGACAGTATTTCCTGCACTTTCAGAGAGCTCCACTATAAAATCCATAGAGATCTCTTTCCAGGGTGCTGAAGGTTCTGCCACTGTTTGTAATAGTTCAGGAGATTTTCCTCGCCTTCTTTTTGCAGCAGCACAGATGGGGCAACTAGCAACATAGATCAATGTACTTTTTGAGAGATGGCCACCAAAATTGTCTTTTGATGAGGTACAGGGTTTTTACAAAACCAAAGTGTCCCGCTATTTTTGAGTCATGGCATCGTTTCATGAGGTCCACCCTCTGGCTGGCAGGGATGTAAAGTTTGTTTTCTACCCAGGCTAGACCATCTTTGAGTAAGTGTCTTTGTTAGCCTGGAGCCAGTCGTCCTTAAGTAGTGCCTCCTTAAATATTGAAGTCATTGCATTATCAGTCAGTGATTCTTTCTTCTCTTGTGCCCAGGTGATTACTTTGACTGCAAGTTGGGTTGGTTGGATCATGGGTTTTATAACTTCAATCTTTTTGCTGTTGTATTGGGGTTTCCTGGACAGGGCATCTGCCAAGAATTTTTTTTTCCCTGGGAGATATTTGAGAGTGAAATTAAACTGTTTAAAGTATTGAGCCCACCTTACTTGTTTTCCTGAGAGTTTCTGTGGAGTTTTCATGGCTTCTAGATTTTCATGATCAGTCCAGACTTC
The DNA here is from genome assembly GCF_049901735.1 of Notechis scutatus. Taxonomy (NCBI): domain Eukaryota; kingdom Metazoa; phylum Chordata; class Lepidosauria; order Squamata; family Elapidae; genus Notechis; species Notechis scutatus. The sequence continues at coordinate 61,612,398 of NC_142025.1, read as the reverse complement.
AAAGGGGATTTGGTTCCCTTCTTGGAAATGTCTTCATGTGAGGAGTGCCCATCACACAGCATATGCCTCTTTCTCCCATATGGCCATCTTTGCTCGATTCCTGTCAGTTTCTTGGAAGTATAAGCACATGGTTGTAACTGTCCACGTTCATTCTTTTGGAGTAGAACTGCTCCAACTGCTACATCACTAGCGTCTGCTTGGATGACAAATGGTTGTTCAGGGTCTGGGTATTTCAGGATTGGTTCTGCTGAGAACAGTTGTTTAAGTTTTTTGAATACCGCTTGGTATTCCATCGTCCAGGTAAGGGGTTGCCTCAGTTTGGGTTTCTCCCCCCCCCTTTCATTTTTAATAAGTTTGTGATAGGGAGGGCAATATTCGCAAAAGCTGGAATGAACTGGTGGTAAAAGTTTGCAAAACCCAGGAAGCTTTGCAGTTGTTTACGAGTATGGGGCAGCTCCCAATCGATGACATCTTTTACTTTTTGTGGGTCCATCTCTATTCCCTCATGGGATATTCTATATCCCAGGTAGTCATTTTTTTTCTTGGTGGAATTCACATTTAGAGAGTTTTGTATATAGTTTGGCATTTTGGAGTTTTGTGAGAACTGCTCGGAGTAACTTGATGTGTTCTTTTTTGTTTCGGTGTAGATTAAAATATCATTGAAATAAACTAGAACCCCTTTGTACAAAAAATCATGGAGAGTCTCATTAATTAATTGCATGAACACAGCTGGTGCTCCTTGTAGTCCAAAAGGGAGGACTTTAAATTGGTAGAATCCTAGAGGGGTGTTAAAGCTGTCTTCCACTCATCCCCCTCCCTTATTCTGATGTGGTAGTATGCCTCTCATTTTGAAAAAAAAATCTTTTAGAGAGGTGGGCTAGCATGCCCTTCATGAGGGGGAGTGGGTACATATTCTCCACACTCATGATATTTACATTTCTGTTATCCACACATAAGCGCACTAAGCCATCTTTTTGCAAAATAATACTGGGGCTGCTATTTTTGGTCGGATAGGTTCAATTTAACCCTTTTTTATATATATATTTTTTTAAAACAAGTTTTATTAATTTTCAAAACACACAAATCATCATTATCCATTACATATTTAAACCTTTTTCCATTATAAATTTAACAAGTCAGATGAACTATAATTCTGTTTTAAACCATTTCCATATAAACATACAAAAACCTCTTATCCAATTTCTCTTTATTTCTCTTTACTCTTATTCAATTTTATTATTATTATTTCATCTATTTCTTTCTGACTTAATTACCATTATTCTCATTCTATATTTCTGCAAGGTTTTATTAATTCTCCCCCGAAAAAAACATATATACACAACACACAAAACATAAAAAAATCTTTTTGGAAAGTAACTTGGACCCAGGTATCTCTCTGTTCATGGACTTCAACTGTATTCATGCTCATCTTACATATCATTACTTATTTTATTTACCATTCTAAGTCTTCTATATTAACTTCTCCACATATTTCACTCTTCTTAATTCTATCTTAATTAATCATCTTAATTTGAGTAATTATATTTGTATATTTTGTCCATTCTTCATTGTACCTTTGTCTCATTCCTTATAAAAAAAAAAAAAAGAAATTTCTCCTGAAATCACTAATCAGAGTATGATGCCTTTCTATCTCCCCACTAAATTAATCAAGTTAATCTTTAAAATACCACCCAATACCCAATCCGATTTTGCTTGGTACATTCTATCTAAATAATACATCCAGAATAATTAAATACATAGTTAAACAATAGATCTAAATATTAAAAACAAATACTATAATAAAAATTTTATAATAACATCAATACCATGATCTTATTAAACTCTTTAATTAAAACTCAATATTCTAAACCTCCCCTCATATTATTAAATTTTAAAACCAATCATTATTAACATTTCAACATTTTAATCTCTTATCAACTCTTAAGCCATTTAAGTTTTCTATTTCTAATACAATACTACAATATCATCTTATGTACCTTGCAAAATCTCTTTGAAGAAATTATACTTTATCCTTTATCCCTAAAAAAGATTCCTTTTTTCCCATTTAATTTCAAAACTTTGTAGCTTTTCTCCACCTTTTCCCTTTCTTTCTTCTCCCAACAAACCTTTCTACCCCCCCCCCCACCTTCTTCTAGCTCCTGCCTTACTGGCTTCCCTTCTCTGTCGTATTCCTTTTCCCTTTTGTTTACTATCCTTATATTGATTTTGCACCTTATTTTTCCCTTTCTTAAATGTTTTTTTAAATCTTAAGTCCTTTATTTCTCTTCCTTTCCCTCTTCCTTCTTTCTTGGTCGAGTTCTGAGATTTATTAAAGATGGCTTCCTCTCCTTCTTCTTCTTCTGCTGTCTTCATCTGTTGTAATGTTTGTTGATAGTTAATAAACGCCATTTCTAAAAAAAGGAAGGCTTCTTTCAAGCCAGCTTTACCATTTTTTTTTTGCTTGTTCATAATCTTTTCTCAGTTCCTCAATAGAAAGAGCCATTATAAATCTTTTCTTTTCTTTTCCCCTTCTTTCTTCTTACAACAACCAGAATATTCCAAAGAAAAAATAAAACAGTCCCAAAGTTATCAATCAGTCCCAACCAAGGCAGAGTTCTCACTTTCTCCTCCTAGGGTAGTATCAATCAGAGAAAAAGAAAGTCCAAATCTGTTTCTTAAAATCTTATTGCAATATATTTTAGTCTTTCAATCCTTAAGGCATCTCCTCCAACAAAGTCTTAGCATACAAATATTTTTTTTTTAGTCCTCTCTTTCCCCACTCATCGCTCAAAACCAGTTTTCACCTAAAAAAAAAATAGGTTTCTTAATATTCACTTTTTATTCCGTAGGAAAAGAGGGTAAGCTTTCCCTTCAGCACCATCAAACTGCCGCTTTTTTCCTCTTCTCGAAGGTATCATTCAGAAAGTCATACTTTTCAGGAATTTTGTTAAATATGTCTTAGAGTCCTAGGAACCAAGAAAAACTTTCTCCCATCGAACACTTTCTCCACTTCCTCCTGCGCATTCTTACCCGGCTGCCAGCTTCTTTGTGGCGGCCATTACGGACCGCCGCTGCACCGTCCTGGGAAAAGGGGTTCTGCCGGCCGGGAGGGGTCTGCAACACCCCAAACCCCTCTCCGGATCCCCCTACCTTCAGCTGCCCCTGCAGGGCAGCCTAGCTCCGTACCCATCCAGATCGGAGCCCCAAAAACGGCTAGCGGCAGGGGATCGCGCAGCTTCGCGAATCCCTACCGCTCGTGAAGCCGACAAACCGGAAATTCCCCTTTTTTATATTTTTATCGATAAATGCTCTGAGTTCTTTTAGTTCTCTGGGGGACATGGAGTACATTTTCGGTTTTGGAAGTTTAGCTCCTGGTAGGATTTCAATGGCACAGTCTGTGGCGCGATGGGGTGGGAGTTCATCAGAAGCCATCTCTCTAAATACTTGGGCTAAATCCTGGTACTCTTTGTGGATGTTAATGGGTTCAGCCAGCTGACCAGCCATGGCTGGTTCTCTCTTCTCTGTTCTCTTTCTTTTCCTTTCCACTGGGCTGTTTGCAAATGCTACATGTTTCTGGAAATGTATGGTTCCTCTCTTCCAGTTTATTTTTGGATTCCATTTCCATAGCCATGTGATTCCTAGGACTAGTGGCCCTTCCATTCCTGGTGCTACAATGAATGTGAGCATCTCACTATGGCTCCCTAGTCTTATTTTCAATGGTTCTGTGGGAAAACTGGCTGGCTCCCCGCCCCGCTATAGTTCCACTTAATTGACAGAAAGCGATGGGATTTTCCATTTTCCTTAGTTGGACTCCCAATTTCTCTGTTAGGGTGAGGTTGATTAGGCACCGGGTGCATCAAGAATCCAGTAACGCTGCAACTTCCTCCCCCTTCCCTGGGCTGGGGATAAACAGTCTTAGGGGTAGAGTGAGTGGTTCAATTGGGTCGCTTACCAGCCGGTCATCTTCCAGATCGCTTTTGGACTGGCTCAGGTCTCCTTGGGGCATTGGGGATTCTTCCTGGGTTGGGGGGGAACCGGAACCTTACAGCTTCTTGGCTTCTCAGGCCAGTTTCTTTTCCTTGAGGGTTGGATTTTCCAGGTTTCCCCCCTGATGGGTAGTCTGGCTTTCTGGCAGGGGTTTTTGAATGGCATTCTGCTGCGCGGTGCCCCTCTTTTCCACACTTAAAGCAGCCAGATGGTCTTGGAGTCATGGTGGTTTCGGGTTTGAAAAATTCCCGTTTTCCCTGGGGTGGGGATCTTCTCCAAACTCTGCCACTGTGGTACTGGTTACAGGTCATGTCTATCACTGCCTCCTCTGCCATCAGGTACCATTCATACAGGAAGTTTGGGGCCCCACGGGCCAGGCAGGCAATGTACAGGTCATTGTTGAGTCCATGAACCTTTGAATCAACAGATTAGGCTATCTTCTGGCCAGTCGACTCGGCCAGCCAGGTCACGAAATTCCTCGGTGTACTCAGCTACCAGGTGACAGCCTTGCTTTATGACTCTCATGCAGTCACGGGCTTTTCTATTGGTGAGGGGGTCTTCGAAGTGGTGGTGTAGGGCTATCATGAATTGATTGAGGTTCCTCAGTTCTGGGGCGTTGATGTTGTGGAGAATCACCATCCATCTGGCTGCTACCCCTTCTAGGGCCAGGGTGACGACTCGCACTCGGGCCCCCTGGGTCGGGAAATTCTGCCTGTATTCTTGCATGTAGGTGAGGACTTGCACCAGGAAAAATCCCAGTTTCTGGGGGTCCCCATTGAATTTTACCCCCAAGAGCGGGATCTTTCTCTGCAGTTGCATTTCTCAGGGTTGGACAGGGTTAATCCCCTGCTCTGGAGTGACAAGGGGTCGGGTACCTGGTATGGCTGCTGGTCCTCTGGCTTGTTCCAATGCCTGATCATTCTCAGCTGGATCAGGGATGACAGCTCCTTGCTATATTCAGACATAAAGTTAAGTTCTTTTTTTAAAAAAAAAAATTCCTCTCTGGGTTGACCTCTATTGCAGATTCTGCTTTATGCAAGCACTGGACTTTTCCCTTTCTATTAAAAAGTTATACATATTCAATATAAGGTTTAAGATATTCAGGTTACATAAAAAAATATTACTTGTAAAAACTCGCCCCCCCTTCTTCCATTGAAGAATGGCAGATACACAGATCTGACACCACAGCCCCAACTGTGTGGAGTGCCTTGGGATTCACTTCTGTCTGTCTCCTTTCATTTAACATTTACCTGAGGTTGCTGGGTGAGGTGATCCATTGATCTGTGGTGAGATATCATCAGCATGCAGGTGTCACCCAGCTTAGGCTTCTTAAATCATGCTGTGGACATCACACTTTATGGAGGCTGCTGGGAACTGGATGGTGTGAAAAAAGCTCCATCTTAATCCTAGCAAGATGAAGTGGCTTGTGGATATTTGGACCTTCCAGAATCCAGATTCTTCCATCTTTAGTTCTGGATGGGTCTGTGTTATCCCAAACATACCTGGTGCACAATCTGAGGGTCATCCTATACCTTGGTTCCTGCTTGAAGAGCAGGTGACAGCTGTGGCTAGGAAAGCTTTTGCACACCTTTAGATTGGAAGGCCTTGCTCACAGCAACTTGACCTTGTAACCTCTTGTTTAAACTAATGCAACATGCCAAAGGGGCTGCTCCTGAAAAGCATTCAGAAACTTTAACTGGTGCAGAAGCCAGTTGTTATGTTTGGAGATCAGAATAAACACTTGGAGCCTGGCTCTGCTATACTCGTTTATTGTCTGGTAAGTATCTGCAACAATGTAACAACGGGCAACTCTCGCTGGCAGGGCAGCCTTTATATAATGGCTACTTGCCGATTGGTTGCCCAATAGATTTAAATTATTTTCCTGCACTGCTCTCAACAGGTTACTTAGTGTCCGTGCCTGCGCAGACTCAACCCTTTTTGATAGATTTTTTATTGTTTTATTTTAAAATAAAAAATAGAAAAGAAACAAAATGCAGAAAAATAAGAGAGAGAAGTGTAAAGAGATAAAAAACATGACTTCTGACATGTTTAGGGTAGCAAATTGCAAAAAATTATATATCAACCTTTTGCTTTACATTTCACATATCAAGTCATTTCTAGAATTACAAAATCATTCTAATTGAAATTTCATTTTTTTCAGTGATGAACAAAAAGTCCAGAAGTGGTTTCCAAATTGAAACAAAACTAAATTCATTCTTTTCTTTAATTAAAACAGTCAATTTTGCTGACTCACTTACTCTGCCATAGAATTGTATTTTTCCATCTTTGTGCATATAATATTTTCACTGGTGTCAACAAATATGATAACAACGTTTTAAATTTTTGTTCAAGCTCTTTACCCATCAAGCATAAAAGGAAAACTTCTGGTTTCAGTTTATTTTGAGAATCTTCTGAATTAAAGTAAAAATATCTGATACAAATATTTCTTTATTTAACATTCTCCAGAAATGATAAAAGCATCTCTTTACAATTATATTTCCAACTCCCTTAAATATTAAAATTGTAGCATTTGTAGCATTGTACAGTAAAATTGAAGAATTAAGGGGGTAAAAATATTGGGATTTCCTCACATATAACTGAATTTTGTTCATGCCTGGTACAGTGTCAAGAGAAACTTAATTTTGTTTCTGTTGTAGATGAATTTGTATTACTTCTAAATAAAATAAAAGAACAGATCAGAATATATTAAGCTGAAATATATATAAAAAATATTTTATATTTAAATTCTGGATCAGTCCAGGAAAAAAAAAAATCTGAAATAACAACATGAAACATTTTATGTTTTAAAACTTACTTTTCTCTTCCTAATCTTTCATCAATACTAGTTTAAAGGATCAGAAATTGTCTCAATTAAAGAAATTCAAAATAATAAAGACAAAAGTATTTGACAAGTAAGGAAAAGAAAAAAATACACAAAGAATTGGCTTTCCATCTCTACAGCAGTTACAAATAAAGTATATGTCATCTATGCTCAGAGTACCTGCACTAATGATTTTGCACTGGACACACATTTCTTCCTCAACCATTGTGTATGTTATTAATTAAAATTCAGCATAGTAATTAAACATTGCTTCCATTTTTCCATTGTGTTTTTCTATGCTGAAAATGGTAAGCATTTATAAATATATTATTGATAGAAATCCAACAATTCTCTGGCTTATTTAATCACAGAACCTTTTACAGTGATTCAGATCAAATTATTTTATCTTATTCTATTAAAAAAGATATTTTAGCTCTAAATTGGTGCTGTTTTAAATGGGTGTCTCAGGAAAATTCATGCATATAATCATAAACTAATTTGAGTGAGTCTCTTTGGAATTATTGTGCATATTGATGTGTTTTTTTTCTTTTCTTTTTTCTTTTTATAAAAGACAGATTCCTGTCCTTTAAAGACTTGCAGTCAAAAGTCAAATGTTTTTGGGACTCCCATATAACTGGCTTCAAATAGCCTATGCCCCCCCCCCCAAATCACCAGTTTTCTGTTGTTTGTCACACATATCTGATGGTCTTTCTTCGGTATGAAATAAAGAGTTCTTGTGGAGGTCACTGCCTATGGTTATGTCACCTGGTGGTTGAAATATGCAATATCATAAGATTCCTATGATATTGGGAGTCTTTGCCACTGTGGGAAGAAATATCCATCTGGTTCAGGTCCAAGCCAGGAGAAACACACTGGAAACATGAAGGCTGTTTGGAAAGGCAGCCCCATTTATAAGATGTAGGCATGCTCAGGGCTTAGCCAGGGCATGAGAGACTTAAATAGGATCCCTCAATTTAGGAATTGGCACAATTGATGCACAATACAAAGTTGTGCGCAGCCTGCCTCTCCCCGTGGCCCTGCTCATTGAACAGAAATTGTGAGTCCAGAAAACTCACAGATTGTGAATATGGTCAGTTGGGATAGTGCAATCCCCTCCAGTACCAAATATGATGCAGTCCCAGAATCAGGGATCTCAAACCACTTACACTTTCCTAGGTTCAACTGAAGCCTGTCATTCTCATCCAGAACCTCACAGCCTCTAGACATCATAATAAGACATCCATATCATTACTTAACTCACCAGGAGCACATAGGTATAGTTGGGCATCATCAACATCCCACCTTGGCCTATGGTGATGGATGAGCAAACCCAGTAAGTGTTAAATGGGAAAGGAGAGAGCACCGATCCATGCAACACTCAATATGGTAGGGGCTGAGAGAGGGATCTTTCATGCTGAATCACCACCGATTGGAATTGACCCTGGAAAAAGGAAAATGGAATTTTCAAATCTCAACAAATAAATGCTCTGTCTTACATATTGGCAAAAAAATCAGAAAATAAAATACAAACTGAATAGTCAAGATCTTGTTGATGATCCAAACTCTGTCAAGGACCTTGGAGTACTCATCTCTAATGACCTAAGTGCTAGAGCCCACTGTAACTACATAGCCAAAAAGGCATTAAGAGTTGTTAACCTAATCTAAGTAGCTTTTTCTTCGGTAATATCACACTACTAACTAGAGCATACAAAACATTTGCTAGACCAATACTTGAATACAGCTCTGGAACCCGCATTACCTATCTGATATTAATACAGTTGAGAAAGACCAGAAATATTTCACAAGAAGAATTCTCCACTCCTCTACTCATTGCACAATACCTTACCTTTCACCAGACTTGAAATTCTAGACCTAGAAAACCTAGAACTATGCTGTCTTCAGTCCGATCTAAGTATAGTACATAAAATTATATATTGCAATGTTCTACCTGTCAATGAATACTTCAGCTTCAACCATAACAATACAAGAACACACAATAGATACAAACTCAAGGTAAACCGCACCAAACTTGATTGCAGGAAATACGACTTCAGCAACAGAGTGGTAAATGTTTGGAATATTCTACCTGACTCTGTGGTTTCTTCCCCAAACCTCCAAAACTTTAACCTTAGACTATCTACTATTGACCTCACCCCTTTCCCAAGAGGTCTGTAGGGGGCGTGCATAAGTGCACCAACATGCCTACCGTCCCTGTCCTATTGTTTCTTTTTTATTTTTCTTATATGTATCCATTTCATGTATTCATAACTATGTTTATACTTATACCTGTTATCTTATAATCACTTGACAAAATAAAATAAATAAATAAAAATAAAATAAAAACCTTGCTGCCCACTCTCAATTCTCGGAAAATCCAGAATGACACAATGGTTATAGTATTGAAAGCTGGTGAGAGGTCAAGTAAGCAAGGATAGATGCACATCACCATTCTTTCCATGCCAGAGATCATCCAGAACTGTGATCAATGAGGTTTTTGTTCCATACTCAGATCTGAATCCTGACTGAAAAGGATCCAGATAATCTGAAACTCTTATACAGCCATCTTCTCAATCAGGTTCCTTCAAAAGGGGAGGTTGGATACCCCAGCATCATGGGGTCCAGCAATGGCTTCTTCAGGAGGGGATGAATCAAGGCATCTTTAAGTGATATTACAGTTTGGTAATATTCCAAAGTAAGCAATCTATTTGCAGACTATTCTGATTATCATGATCTTTCTCCCAGGAAGATTCACACAACCCTCCCCCCAATTATATAGTGCATCTCTGTTCATGATCTCAAGAGAGGGGATTTTTTTTACCAACTTCATTTCTTCACTATTAGTGGTTAATTCACTAAGCAAGCAGATTAGCTATGTCTTAATTGTTAAGGGATTTTGAGTATGCCTATTTCTTTGAAAACATAACCTCAGAATATCTAAGAGGAAGCAAAAAAGAAAACCTGGCTTATACAAACATGACCTTCAGCACAACTCATATACAGTGTATAAAACATCAGGTGGGAGAAATAATGAAATTAATGAGATGTGGAAGAAAATTAGCTGGTGTTACAAATCAATAGGCTATTTCATAAATAATATAAGAGATTGTAAGTATTACTTATGAATTGCTAGTATGGAAATCTGAACTTAATTTTATCCCAGTGGCTTAGTGTGGGAGAATAATTTTACCAAGACAATTAGTTCCTTTAGAGTCATAAAGTTAATCTCAAATTAATATGAAAGATATTCTAGAGTGTATGAAAAAAAAATATTCAGACCATTAGGGCTATATGCTATTCAGTAGTGCTACCTAAAGAAGAACCTAATTATGGTAAATTATTTAAAACATGGAAATAAATCCCTGAAAGTGCTGAGTGCACATCTGCTGAAGGAAAACTCTAGAACATTTCTAGTTCATGACATCTTTCTTTCATATCTTATGTGGTTTTAGTTGATGATATTTATGCATAATGGTCTTCCTTGTTGGCAACCTATATAGACTAGAAAATTATTAGGCCATAATAGTTTAAAATGAAAAGCAAAAACAAATTATCCATTTTGTTTAGGTTTGTCTGGTTTTATTTAATAAAGTCAAGGTATTAAAAAGCTTTATCATACCTATTTTCAAAACAGCAGCATGTAACTATGCTCAATTCATTTGTTTCCAGAATAGTGTGCTTTGGAATCCAACATAATGCTTACCAAAGTGCCAAGTTGGACTTGAAATGAAGAGATTAATTAGAATCAGGATTGTTAAAAGAAGACAAATATTTGATATTTGAAGAGATAGGTCCTAGCTAAGAACATTTAGGGAATTGAACACCTTGCCTCAAGAATTTTGAATGCTGGAAGTTTTTAAGAAGAGATTGGACAACCATTTGTCTGAAATGCTATAGGGTTTCCTGCCTGAGTAGAGGTAGAAGATCTCCAAGGCAGTGGTGGGATTCAATTTTTTTTACTACTGGTTCTGTGGGCGTGGCTTGGTGGGCATAACAGGGAAAGGATACTGTAAAATCTCCAGTCAGAGGTGGTATTTGCTGGTTCTCCGAATTATACAAAATTTCCGCTACCGGTTCTCCGGAACTGTTCAGAACTTCCTGAATGCCACCTCTGCTCCAAGGTCCCTTCCAATTCTATTCTATTCTATTCTATTCTATTCTATTCTATTCTATTCTATTCTATTCTATTCTATCCCATCCCATCCCATCCTATCCTATCCTATCCTATCCTATATACTGTTTGCCTATAAGCAAGAACTAGTAGGACTATAAAATGGAACAGAACAAAAAATGTAGTAGTGCTTTGGGACTTTGGAATTCAAACAGACAAGCACTGCAACATAATACCTCAGACTTAACAATTGTCAATAAAAGACAAAAAATAGTCTGGATATCGGACATGGCAGTACCAGGAGATAACAGAAGAGAAGAGAAAGAACTAGAGAAAATCATAAAATACAAAGACTTGCAAATAGAATGACTATGGTAAAAGAATTGTTTTTGGCCACAAATGCTGATGTGCTTAATAAAATAAAAATAAGCCAACACATGAACCAAACACATGCAGGAATGGGGAAAATGGGTTATCAAAGAGGTAGCCATTTAAAACTTTATACATATTCAGGAATAATTTTGAGATGATCTCAGAAATTTCTGTTATTACAGAATGTGTCAGCCAGACCTCTTACAGATATGGTGGCTCAAAAATAAGAAACCATGTAAGTGATGCAAAGGAAATCTTGGGGTTTATTTTGAAGAAAGCATTAGTTGTTCATCTTCGTATATCTCTGCTGGGTAAGTTTGACTGATTATTGTTTCAATAGTTGCATAGATAAAAAGCCAGTTGGTAGAGATTCAACTTGACTTCTTTTCTCCTTGTCTTGAAAGAACGGATTCTAATTTTCCCTAATATTAATTATTCCTTTATAGTACATAAATATATTTTTCCTTCTGTTCAGGTTGTAAATTCAGAGGTTGACTAACATAATTACATGTTGATTGGGCATAAAATTTTAGAAAGTGTCAACAGGTACACTTGCATTAAAATACAAACTGAACAATTTCTCCATGTCTGTAAGTACATTCTTACATTCTGTGCTATAGAAATCAGTGAATAGTTGTTGGAATTGCTTTTTTCTTCTTTTTGTTCTGAATTACTACTATTTTTCCAGCAGTGCCACAAAAATTATCTCAGTATAAACAACAGGGCTACATGGCTTACTTCTGATTCCAAAGATACTTAATTATATATCTGAACATTTTATTTCAGTGGAAGTTATTTCTGAGTAATTACTAATATAATCTTTAGTGTTAAAATCAAATTGTTATGATGAACATTCATAGTAAAAAAAACAACTTGCTAAGTGCCTTTTGAAGGAGAGGGGCTAGAAAAATAGTGTTAAAAATAATAACTACTTTATCCAAATATAGAATCTAATTAAGGTTTCAAAAATATTATGGCACAATTGAAACTTGTAATTGTTCTTGTTCTTTTTCTTTTTCATTAGCTATTAATAAATATTAATTAGTCTATTGAGATTGAAATCAGCCATTTATTGATTCAATCAACTTTATAATTGAGCTTATATAAATGTTTTGATCTAATTTGCAAAAGACTATTTTCTAAAAATAGCGAGTACCATACAATGTTTCATCAAATATTTGACCTCTTATTTAACTTATAACCATGACCCCCAAATTATATAAAAAAGCATGAAAAAGGAACATAGATATTAATGCAGGTTGAAAATTCTGTCCTGTTCTCTGAATAAAGTGTAGTAAAATCAGTGAACTTTGCAAAAGTGCTGGAGATATTCCAACCCAGATATCTTGGCAGCAGCATGTCACTTTGTTTATTTATTTAGTGTATGGCACGTGTTAGCCAGAGGTCACTGAGGTGGCTGGCTGCCTCTATGAAATAATTTTTTTCTGGCAGTGTTTTCTGTGGGACGCCTGAATGCCAGTAGGCAGTTGGGGGAGGCTCCTTTCTTGTCCCTCTGCGATTTATTTATTATAGTGTAATCGGAACTCCCAAAGTAAAATTATAGTGTTATCTGAATTCCTATGAAGAGTGAAATTATACTGCTAATCTGAATCCCAAAAATGAAATTATACTGAAAATCTTTGACTTCCTATGAAAAGTAAAAGAAGTAAAGGAGGATTTAAACTCTGAACTCTCTCCCTCTCCCTCTGAGCAATTGAAGTTATAAAGCCTGTTTGAATTATGGGGAGGGGCCAGAAATTCCCCCATTTGCTAGAGACAAACAAGTGGCATCTTCTTCGAGCCCTTCAGCTGTTGTCTTCAGACCCTTTACAAATGCAGTTGAAATAGACTGAGTAATCTTTTCTTCTAAAAAAAAACCTGTTTGTGCCTGGGAGGAAAGACAGGGTCATAAAGAGGCCCTTCTACTCAAACTAAACTCTTATGGCATTTCTGGATCCCTCCATAAGTGGATTACTGCATTCCTGTCAAACAGGCAACAAATAGTAAAAATAGGGAGTGCTATATCAAACCCTGCTCCAGTTAACAGCGGTGTCAAGGCAGCGTTCTAGGACCCACGCTCTTTATATTCTATATAAATGACCTTTGTGATCACCTTATAAACAACTGCGTCCTCTTTGCGGATGACGTAAAACTATTCAACACCACTGACAATGCTACTATCCTTCAAAGCGACCTTGATTATGTATCTGAATGATCAAACATCTGGTTGAGCAGTTGGAGCAGTCCTCCTCCAAAAGAATGGAAGTGGACAATTACAACCATGCGCTTATACATCCAAGAAACTGATGGAAACCAAGTAAAGATGGGAGAAATAGGCATATTTGGCTAGGTTTTGTAGAGGTGAGTCTCTACCTAGCCAAATTTCTCGCCAAACAACTACAGCCCTATGCAGAATCCATCAACTCACATGTAAGAAACTCATTCCAGTTCATCGAGATCATAAAGAAACAAAACTTACAACCCAGCGACCTACTAGTGAGCTTCGATGTCATATCCCTCTTCACCCAAGTGCCTATAAAAGAAATCTTGACAGCCATCCAAAACAAATACAACCCCCCCAAGCACATCCTAGACCAACCACTGCCTATCCAATACATACTTCACCTACAATGGACAAAAATACAAACAAATACAAGGAGCACCCATGGGATCACCCCTCTCACCTGTCATCGCAAACCTCTACATGGAACACTTTGAAACACAAGCTCTAGAAAAATACGATCACAAACCCAAACTCTGGCTCAGATACATAGATGACACCTTCATAATCTGGCCACATGGGAAAGAAAAACTGAACAACTTCCTCACACACCTCAACAGCCTACACCCCAAAATACAATTCACCATGGAAACAGAAGCTAACAATCAACTTCCCTTCCTAGATGTCTTGGTATACAAAAAATCCAATGGCTCCCTAGGACATACCATCTACCAGAAGAAAACACATACAAACCGCTATCTACACGCACTCTCACACCACCACCCCGCACAGATCAATTCCGTAGCCGAGACACTCATCTCCAGAACAAAATGCTTAGCCGACGAACAACACCTAAAAACCGAACTACACACTCTCACTAACATACTAACAGCCAATGGATTCCAAAGAAAGAAGATTACCCACCTAATCCAAAAAGAAACCCCAACCAAAATCCAAGACAGAGAACAAGAGAACGGCAAAGCCCTCCTCCCATATATAAAAGGCACTACAGACAAAATCAGCAAGATCCTCCAAAAACACAACATTAAAACAGCATTCTGCACAAACAGAAAAATATCCGCCATCCTAAGAAACCCTAAAGACAAAATCGAGTTAGAAAACCAAGGAGTATACGAAATCCCTTGCACCGCCTGTCCCACCACGTACATCGGACAAACTAACAGAAGAATAAGTGCACACATTGAAGAACATAAGAACTCAATCAAAAGAGAAGAACCGACCTCTTCCCTGGTCCAACACCTCAAAGCCACAGGACATGAGATTGACTTTAAAAATACCAGAACTATCGCCAAAACCGAACATTTCAACAACAGAATAATCAGAGAAGCCATAGAGATAGAAAAACGCCCACACAGCATGAATAAACGAGATGACACCTCCCGCCTACCAGCCATTTGGAAACCCGCCCTCATGAACAGACGAGTACCTAACATGAAGAATGACACCAGACCCACACCCACGAGGGCCACACAAGATGCCACCACCACACTTCCATGTAGAAAGCAGACTCACACCCACACAGAAGATGAGACACGACCACGGACCAGAAGCCGCACTGCAGCTGCATCACTACCCACTTCAAACCCCTCCGAGCCATACATGAAGCAAACTGACACCCACCATGAAGATGCAGCACGACCACGAACTCGAAGCCAAACAGCAGGATCACAGCTCACCAGCTCAAATCCCCCAGCAACTAAGACCAACCTGAGCACAACCAAGCCCCCACCTGAACAGAACACATCTCCAGCCAATCAGAACACGGCCAACCCCCAACCAATCAGAACACAACCAAACCCCCAACCAATGAGAACACACCCCCACCCAATCAGAACACAGCCAAGCCCCCACCCAATCAAGTCACACCCCCACTAGCAGTTAAAAGGAAGAAGCAGCTGCAAGCTCACATCACTCTGAGAAGCACAGAGCCGAGGACACAAGCCTGAAGATGATGAATGAGACTTCATCGAAATGTCGCCTAGATACTTCCAATCTTACGTGGGAGAAAACCCAAATAACCAAAGATCCACATACAAATATATATGCAAACTGCTTCTGTCTTATAATTTCTTCCTTGCAAAAAATTTTTCCTTTGCAAACAGTCCTTTTTTAGGTGTGTCCACAGCTAAAGGTGTGTCCACAGATAAGGCACTGCCTCTGTTGCTGGGTTGTAATCTGATCTCTTCTACTGCTTTTCTCTTCTCTGCAGTCAGCTAGCCTGTGGGATTTTCCATAGCTCTTATCTCTCTGCTCCTTGGGCCCCCTCCTCAGGAAGTTTTTCTTGTGGCTATGAAAATGGCATTCAGACACATTTTCAATGCCTCCAAACAGAATTCCTGCTCTGGTTTGCATGCAAATACTTCAGAAACAATGTCTCACAAGTCATCTAGAAGGTTCAAAACCAGCAGCACTTTCTGAGATTCAGGAATCTGCATTCAACACTGTTCTAACTCCACAAACAAAGTTTGCATTGTTACTAAATGCTGTTCCAGAGACTCTCCTGGTTGCAAACTGGCTCTGTATAACTTTCTTGATAATTGAACAATATTGCATGCAGACACCCTCACATGCACACTTCTTAACTTCAGCCAGACCTCCTTTGCAGTCTTTATATCAGCTACATTGATAAACTATTCATCTTTTAAACTCAAGATGATATAAGCAATTGTTTTCATTCCCAGCTGGAATTAAGTTCAAACAGTCCCCCAAGATAAGCACACACCTTTCAGTTCTGTGAAGTGCTGCCAAAACAGAAATATCAAATTAACTAGAAAAGAAACCAACAAAAGTACAAAAAAAAAACAACCCCAAACCAGTACAAAGAACTTCAAGGATGACTCGGAACCGATCAAACTACTTTGCTTCCTGCAAAGGTTTCATCATCTTTGCCTGACTTTTATCCCTTATGGGTGGGGCAATGATGTCCCAACCTTACTCCCGAGTCATCCCTTTTGTTTCAGCTGCTCTCACCTTCTAGAAGCTCTGCGCACATGCGCACTGGGAACAGGCTCCTCTGGGTCCTCTGCCTTGCTGCTGCCAGACTCAAAAGACTCCGAAGGCAGCACCCCACTCCCAAATGGTCCTAGCCCCATTGCTGTATTGGATGCAAGACCCTCGTCCGAGTCCTCTCCAGACTCCCTGACTGTCCGATTCCGCTGCCATCTGCATCAGCTGCTGGTGAACTACAACAATCATGCTGCCTCTGATCTGCAGCAGCTAATGGTACTTGGGGTGGGTTTTCAACAATATCCCACAGTTCCTTAGCTCTCAGGAAACATTCCATCTTTGCAGCCCAAATTATATAATTCTTCTGACCCAAATGAGGTAGAGAGCTTTCTTTAATTTTCTCAACCATCCTGCAAGCTTTCTCTGCCATTTAAACACAGGCTGTCTCTCTCAGCTTAAATTACAATGCAGCCTTTTTGTGTGCTATGGGCTGCTGGGCCCATAACCTGTTAGATTTTTGCAGATTCAAATCCACAAATCTCACACAGATGACTGATTCAGCAGGATTCATTAACCTTTTTATACATAATAATATTTGAAGTAAAGTTTACAATACCAATAGTAAATTCTTCCAATGTAACACAAGCAAAACACAAGCAGTAGCTTCAGAAACCAGAGCAGAGACCAGAGCCACATCCAGACTACTTCTGGTTTCACTTTCTAATTCAGCTCCCGTTGGCTGATCTATTGCCATGCCTATTCATTGGCAGACTTTGTTATTAAACTCTATTCCAGTTCATGAATATACTCTGACAAAAACTATAATATATTTTTTAAAATGGTGAGAGATGTGTGAATTGGCTACTCTAGCCAATATGGGCAGCCATTCTTCTTGGGTAAATAGCAACAGCACTTATATTTATGTACTGCTTCACAGTGCTTTACAGTCCTCTTTAAGTGGTATACAGAGTCAGCATATTGCCCCCAACAATCTGGGTCCTCATTTTACTGATCTCGGAAGGATGGAAGGTTGAGTCAACCTTGAGTCTTGTGAGATTCAAACTACCAAATTGCAGGCATCCAGCAGTCAGTAGAAGTAGCCTGCAGTACTGCATTCTAACCATTGCACTACCAGGGCTCATAACTTGTAAAAAGGACTTATATACTTTTTTTCTGATGCATAATCTTTTAGGGATGTGTCTCACTTTTATAGGCCAATTGTACTCCTTTAAAACATATGTAGATGAAGGACTTCCTATTCTTGCAAATTCGTTTATTGCTGTCAGACTGAAATTTAATTTCAGATGAGCTCATATCTTCTGTGCCTTGAAGCCATCTAAACTTCCTATTGCTCTCCATGGGAAAACACACATTTTCAAACACGTTAGGGATGCTATACATAAATCTTTTTTTTTTAACAAATTTTATTAATTTTTAAAGACATACAAAACATAAAACATAAGAACATAAAACCTCTTTTCTGAAAGTTATTTGTAAATTTTAACAAAACAAATAAAACATTTTATACACCATTGGCACATCTCCTTATAAGCACTTACATATCCTTTCAAGTTTCTCATTATTTCTCCCTTTACTTTTATTCAATTATATTTCTTTTCTATATTTATCTATTTTATACGTTTTTATTCACTATACCTATTTTTCCTTCTGATTTGCTTTATTCTCTTCTATCTTTTATTCTCGATTGTCCTCTTCTAACATTCCTCCAAGGTTTTATTAGCTCAATCAAACATAAACACACAAAAACACAAAACATAAAAACATAAAAACATCTTTTCTGAAAGTTGCTTAGTCCCGGGTTACAACTCTTCGTACAGACACAAGTTCAAATTCATATTCATTTTGTATACCATTCCATATCTTATTACCATTTTCAATTTTCTATATAGCTTCTCATCTCTTTTAAATTTTCTTAGTTTTATTTTATTTATCTCATCTCAATTCAAATCATAATATTTATTATTCTTTGTCTGTTCTGTTTTATCCATTTATCTTTCTTCTTTAAACAAAACTTCTCCTGTACACTAATTGGAGTATGACGCCTTTGTCTCTTTCCCCTACATTTATAATACTTAATATAAAATACATAACTTACATTGGGATTCTGTTTGGTACATTCTAAAATTATACAATATTATCAATGCCAATACAAATCTATTCATTAATATTAATATTCATTTATATCTTAGACACTTAACACATTACTTTTCAATTAAATATCATACTTTTATGGGAACACCAATTTTCCATAGTTATTTCCCCCCTGCATCACATATTTTAAATCATTATTTCATTAGATTGTTCCCCCTTCTCCTACTTCAAATCTCTCATTTCACAAAAAATTTCACTGGGATAACACCATCTAATCATTAATATTAATATTCTTAAACATTTCAATTAAATATCATGCCTTTATGGGAACACTCATGCTTTCCATAGTTATTTCCCCCCCACCCACCCACATCACATATTTTATATCATTGTTTCGTTAAAATGTTCCCCTTTCTCCTACTACAATTCCCCCATTTATTTACTAAACATTTTATCAGATTTTAAATTACTTATTGTTTCCAATTTTCTAAGATTATTTCTAAATACAAATATAAAAATACAATCTTATGTACCTTTCCAGAATCCCTTTTTCAATAAAGTTTACCCATTATCTCTAAAAGACTTTTGTTTCTTTGCATCTTGCTCCCCACCATTGAGGCTTCTCATTCTCCCTTGCTTATTCTTCTCCTTGCCCTCTTTACCCCCGTGTCTCTCCACCTCCCTTTTGTTCTGCTTTCCTCCTTTCTGTTATTTTCTAACAAGTATCCATAGTATCCAATTTTCACCTTATTCTTCTCTTTTTTGGTTGTTTTTCCAAATCTTAAAGTCCCCTTTTCCTTTTTCTCTTTCTCCTTTTCTTCCCCAACTAAAGTCACTTGTTCATCAAGAATGGCTTCTTCTTTATCCCAGTCATCCTGTTGCGCAGTCAGCTTTTCATAAGTACAAACCGCCATTTCTAAAAATTGAAAAAGAGTGCCAAGAGAATCCTTCCCTTCTTGCTCTTCCTTTTTATATTTTTGGTATTCAAGTTTCAATCCATCCACAAGTGATGCCATTATAAAGAGAAAAGGTTTTTCCAAACAACCACCCAAGTGCTTTTAATCAAAGATAGTTCAGAAGCTCCAAAATCACCAAGCAATCCAAATAAGCTGTTTCTTTTAAGTACTTTCTCCTTCTTCACTTTCTTTTTCTGGGGTTAATGTTTAGTCACAAAGTTTCATTTAAAATATATCTTTTAGAAGTCTTATTGATGTTTAATAACTCTTTAAAATTCTAGGCAATCTTCTCCTTATTTTCAAATTTTGCTCCAATTTTTTTTCCTCTCCCTTCCCACTCACAGCAAAAAGGTTTTTTTTAAAAAAAAAATATTCAGAAATCCTTATCCCTTCAGCATTTAATTACCTCCAATGCAGGTTTTCTGATTTCTCTTATAGTTCCATCCGCTGTCACGTTAGGAAGGAGAGTGAAAAGAAAGAAAAGAAAAAAAAGTTCCCTTTTAGAATTCCATTCGCCGCTTGTAACTCTCTCTGGAAACAATTTATCTTTGGCAGCTTTCAAATTCCAGGGTACTTTCTCTTACTTTATCCTGGTCAAAAACCACTTTCACAGCTCTTCCGACTTTCTTCCTCCTGCACAATCTTGTCCGGCTGCAGGTTTCTTTGTGGCGGCCATTACTGACCGCCACTCCTCCGCCTTGGGAAAAGGGGGTTTTGCTGGCTGGGGAGGTGGTCTGCAACACCCCCAAACCCCTATCCGGATCCCCCTTGTCTTCAGCTGCCTCTACGGGGCAGCTATATCCCCCAAATCCAAGTGGATCGGGGGAACCTTGGCAGCGAGCGCAGCAGGGATCGCGCGGTATCGCGAATCCCTGCCGCTGCCGAAGCCTTGCAAACCGGAACTCGCTATACATAAATCTTATTTCTTCAACCAATTGATGTAGAAGTCATTAATTCTACTCCTTTTAAAAGCACATTTCTTATGAAAAACAACTAGAACCAAACAAAAATTACCAGAACTTGCTCTGGTCTGGGTAAACAACATATTCTTAAAAGCTTTTAAACTTAATTTTAATCTTTGGAGGCATCTATGGCTAGACAAACTATTTATTTATTTATTTATTTATACTGTAAACAATCAATAATTTTTAGTTTACTCATTTGCTATTTTACTGCTTCAATTCCCATGACTTTTGCTATAGCATTGCAGCTACCACATACATCCAGGGGTGGGATTCTACCAGTTCGCACCTATTCGCTAGAACCGGCTGTTAACATTCTAAGCAGTTCGGAGAACCAGTTGTTAGAAGAAATTACTGGCCTAATCCTGTAAGGAAGGCAGGAAGGAAACATTCTGGTATTGCTTACAGAAACTGCCTTATTACATTCTTGGCAGGACTAGACTTCCTGTCTCAGGAATGTCTCTGGAGTTTTTTCCCCCCTTTGCTTGTGTGGAGTGACCATTTAAAGTTACAATGGCATTGAAAAAAAGTGACTTATGACTGTTTTTCATACTTATGACTGTTACAGCATCCCCACAGTCACAAGAGGCCAGGCGAGGAGATGTGTGCCTTGATGTGAGTGATGTTGAGTTGGCCACGCCCAGCCAATAACATGACCACCAAGCCATGTCCACCCAGTCACATGACCACCAAGCCATGCCCATCACCTAAGCCACGCCCATGGAACCAGTTGTTAAAAATTTTGAATCCCACCCCTGCATACATCCAAATACCGTATTTGTAATATCATTTATTAAATCTTCAAAGAATGTTCTAAGAAACTTTGGTAAATCTACACAATTTTGTAATTCCCTTGCTGGTAATGTTTTAACCAATTACAATGTGTTTTTAAAGATTCTGCTTTGTTTCTATTTTGCTTGTAGCTTTTTCCTCCCTTGGCAGGTACCATTCTTATATTCCTAAGATTTAAATCTGCTTTTTGTACATATTTAATCAAATAAACTTATTTAATCAAATGAAACTTCTTGTACACAGAAGTTGTAGTTGGGGGCTTCAGTTGCTAGACCATTTTTTGCAGTGATTGAAATCCTTGCTATGAGACATGTGGCTTGAAGTCTTGCTTAGACAACTAGAAATGCTTTTCTGTAATGGGTTCTTGGAATTTTATATACAGTAATGATAAAAAGCACAGTAGTTTTAAGGCTCGTTTATCATTCTGAATACAGAAATTATTGCATGACAGAAGATACAGTAATATCCAGAGTTATCAAGTAAGGTCTATGCAAATTATGTTGCTTTCTACATTTGTGTGATCCCACTTACCATAATATATGTTAAAAGAGATTAAAAAACATTTCCAAAATGTGGTCTTAAGAAAAGAAGTCATCTTATTCCTTCTACAAAAGTTCAGACATTATGAAAAGCAAATATAAAACTCTGTGCGTGGCAGTAGAGGCTGATTTTAGTCAGGATCAGTTGAAGAAATTGAAGGTGGTAAGTTAGACTAATTTTTATTTTTAAAAAAATCTGGAAGTAGGTAATAGGAAATTCCTTCTATACAGTGCAAATGTTTCTCAATCTTGGCAGCTTTAAGATATGTTATTTCAATTCCTAGAATTCCCCAAGCCAGGTTGATTCTGGCAGTTGAAGTTCATACATCTTAAACTTGGCAAGATTGAGAAATATCACTCTGTATTTGTAGACATTTTCTAAGATTCAGGAATTTTATATACTAATCTGAAAATTGTCTTAGAAATTGGGAGAAAATTGACAGAAGATGGTCCTCAAATACCTAAGTGACTGATGTACTATACTTCATCTCGGTTACAATATATCATAGTAAATGAAATGCAAATATAGAAACAGGCAGGATTTTCATTCATAATGACATTCATAATCTTTTGAAATTATAATTGTAAAGAATGAACCATATGTACTTCCCTAGTAAAAATTCCATGATTGATGCACAATTTAACCTTATGGATACATATGGTTACATATGGATTAAAAATAACATAGTAAAATGTGCTTTTAATAACATTTTTATTTCCTGCTGTTGAAACATGTAATGTGAGAGAGAAATTAGAATAACGCTCTTGAAAAAAGGAAAGAAAAATGAGATTTTGTTTTTGAGAACTTTTGAATATAAACAGTGAGGGGAAATGGTATGTTACTTATGCTATTAATAATGGTCACTCAAAGCAATATAGTATACAGAAATAAGAGAAATGTGATGATAAATTATTATTTTACATATCAATTATAAACATTTGCTTGGCTTGTTTAACATAGCAATTATATAATAAGTACATGAAGGCAGATTGGATAATGTTTTCAGTTCTTGTAGTCTTATACCATATATATTCCTACTTATCAAAGCTTCTTATAGATTGTCATGCTCCTGTCGGAATCTTGATTCAGAGGGGGAGGCCGAGCAGCTGACAGGGAGTGGGAGTGTGGCTCCATTGGCTGTGGAAGAAACTGGGGAAGGGCAAAGGCCGGCTGGGCAGAGCAGGGGAGAGGTAGAGCTAGGGAGAGGGAATTTGGAGGAAGACCCAGGTCCACCCCCTCTTCATCCTAGGGCACGCAGGGAGGAATGGAGAAGGGAGCAACGTGAATTGCGTGGCTTACAGGAGAGGAAAGGGCCCTGATTCCCTTCATTAGCTGCAGCTGGGAACACAGTGTTTAAAAAGGGAAGGTGCACACAGCAAAGTTGTTGAGAGCAAATTGTGAATTATCTGGTATCATCGAGGCTTATCTAGGTTTCTGGCATCTTCCCAACTGTGTGTGTTTTGCTGGGCTTTCAAGTCTGCAACCCCTTCTCCTGCCCTGGCAAGTTAATTACTCCAGCGTGGTTTGTGTGGACTTTTATTTACAGTTTGTATGTACTTTGTTTTCAGACTGAATTTCCTCCACTTAAAGACTGTTCTTGGGAGAGTTTTTTCTCCAGCCGAAGGTAACCTGGACATTGAGGGCAAAGTTGGAGGTACTAAAGGGATACTTCTTGCTTATTTGACTGTGTTGCCTTTGTGCCATGCCCCAGGTCATCACATAGATACAATATTAATTCACTGTAAAATTAGAAGTTTAAAATTATACTATAATAGCTAAGATAACTGAAACTATTGTTTGTTCTAGTGAATGAAATATTTAGGAGTTATAGAAACTGGAAAACTATACAATTAATTATTACTGTTGTATTCCCAAGCTCAATAATAATAAAACGCAATGAACATCTAACAAAATAATGTAAATAATACAAATAACATATATTAGTAGCTTGCTCCCTATGTCAATCATAGTTATTGGGAGAAATGTGACACAGTAAGAAAAGAGACCGGTTCACTGTGAGACCTGCTACTCACTCTCTTACAGTGTAACGGCCCCACTTCCAACTGAACATCATTACAGGGACATACATTGAGACTAACTTAATTCAGAAACAAATATAGAAAGATAGAATAACATTAGCAAGGCATCTACCACATTCTAGTTTTCTTGGTATTTCAGGTTTGTACTATTGAAATCTATGTTTTTTAAAAAATAAGGTTTACAGAACCTTATGTGCTTCTCAATGAAATAGTAATATTTACATTCTATCTTCAACACTAATAGTTTGTAGTGACCTAAAAATGTAAATATCATTTTGATGTCATTTTGATATTGATTTATATACTTAGAAATAAACTAGCTTTGATTTAATATTAGTATAAACTGAATAAATTATAAATGGAAGAAAAATATTTTTGAAGTCAAAGAATAAATAAGAAGCATTACCCCATTCATGAAAGTAAAAGAATATACTCACAACTATCATAATTACAACAATAATATTTCACAATAGCTCATTTGTCTAAGATTTTTAATACAATCCCCATTCTTCCTAAACATGTATACACATATTTACATATACCGTATTTTTTGCAGTATAAGATGTTCCAAAGTATAAGACACATCTAGCTTTTGGGGAGGAAAACAAGAAAAAAATCTTCCTCTGCCTCCCAGCAATTTGCCTCCTTGCAGGAAACAGCCTGTTTCAGTTTCAATTTCAGTTTCAGTACAGCCTGATTAGCACCAACAGCTGATTGTCTATTGGATCGGCCTCCCAACAATCAGCTGTTTCAGGTTGCAGAGATTGCCATAGCTTATTGCCGCCTCTGCACGTCCCATTTTCAGCCTCCACGCAGCCCAATTTCCACCCATTCTGGGTGGCAGGGATTGAAATGGGAGGAAAATGGGGTATGCGGAGGCCGAAAATGGGGCGTGTGAAGGCCAAAAATGGGATAAGCAGAGGCAGCAAAAGGCAATGGCAATCTGTGCAGCCTGAAACAGCTGGTTGTCAAGATGCCAACCCAACTGACAATCAGCTGCTGGTGCTAATCAGGCCTTCCTGAAACTGAAACAGTATCAGCATTCCAGCAAACCTCCTTTCCAGGCAAGAACTCCAAGACAGACATATCTCAAAGATTGCTTTATTTGGATAGTAACTGGTACATCTGTGGAATCCCGAATCTGAAAGTTTCGGGCTTCCTTGCAATATTCAAAACTACAAATCAATCCCCCCTTGCCCGTCATTACATAATATGGCTCAATCATGATCAATCCTAAACTGAAATTCTTATTTCATTTTGCATCATACTCAATGACTTGAACTAGCAAAAGAATTTTATTTTGTCTACTTAGAGATACTCAATTGAATCCCCCTCCCACTTTCTCAGGCTTGTGGTAGTGTGGGAGCATCAAATCTCAATATGGCTTCCAAAGCTGACAGGCATTCCCCCCTTGAAAAAAATCACATTCTGGAAGAGATAATAAACAAAACACAACCAGGGATTAATGCTTAACCTTAACCCACTCTCTCCCCTCCAAGGGGACCCTTCAGTTTGTCAGGGAATTTGTCAGGGAATTGGTTAACCAATCTATCTGCATGTATATCCCAACTTTTTACCCAAGTAGCGTCTGACAAAGGGTATTGTAATCATCCTCGGTGTAATCTAGAATCAAGGATTTTCTTTATTTCATAATGTGTCTCACCCTGTACAATCAGAGGTTTGGGGGGAGCTGCTGGTATTGGCCTTAGATTTGACCCTACAGCAGGCTTCAACAAACTACTATGGAATACTGGGTGTATTTTCCCCAACAGCTGAGGGAGATTTAATTGGACTGTGACTGGATTGATAATCTTAGATATAGGGAATGGACCCAAGAATTTAGGGCCCAACTTCCCACTGGGAAGTTTCAACTTGAGATATTTAGTTGACAAAAACACTTTGTCCCCTACTTTAGAGGTGGTTGGAGGGATCTATGTTTGTCTGCTTGTTTTTTATATTCCTCAGCAACTTCAGTTAAAGCTTTTTTCATATCCTCCCAACTTTTTTAAAATTATTCCATCCACTCCGTTAAAAACATGGATGTTGCCGGTTCCCTAGGCAACTCCGGCATAGGGACAAAATCCATGCCGATGTTGATTTGGAACGGAGTCAAGCCTGTGCTGCTGTGTCTGCACTATTGTAAACAATTTCTGCAAAAGGCAACAGTTCCACCCAGTTCTCCTTTTGATAATTCACATAGCATCTAATGTATTGTTCTACTATGGTGTTCGCTCTCTCCGCTGTACCGTTGCACACAGGATGGAACGCTGAGGAAAGCCCTTGGGACAATCCAATGGACTTTAAAAACTTCCTCCAGAACTTAGCAGTAAACTGTACACCTCGGTCTGAGATTACTCTACGAGGTACTCCGTGGAGCCTATAGATATGCTTCATAAACAGTTTCGCAAGTTTTCTAGCTGAAAAAAAATCTGTTACAGGCTGTAAAGTGAGCTTGCTTAGAGAATAAGTCAATAACAGTCCAAATCATGGTATTTCCTCCACTCTTAGGTAACTCTACGATAAAGTCCATTGCAATTTCTTCCCATGGCTTCATTACTTCAGCTACTTGTTGAAGGAGGCCAGGGGTTTTTTCAGTTCTGTGTTTCATCATGGCACAAATTGAGCAGCTTTTCACATAGCCCTCAACATCAGTTTTTATTTTTGGCCACCAGAATTGTGTCCTGACTAAATGTAGGGTTTTTAAGAACCCAAAGTATCTCCCCAGGCATGGCTACATTTCACTATCATCAGTCTTAGAGTATTGGGTACATAAATCTTGGTTCCTTTCCAAGCCAATCCTTCATTCATTGCCAAGTCGGTTTGATGTTCAACAAACCATGGATCAGTTAAAAGTGCTGCTTTCAAATTGGTAGTCAGTTTGTCATTTAGGCATCTGGGACTACAATTGGCTTGGCCTTGGGTGGTTACATGGCCTGTGGGTTGGGCTTCTGATATCATAGTTTGCACTCTCTCTTCCCGGCAACTGTCAAACTGGGGTTTTCTTGACAGGCATCTGCCAATATGTTTTTCCCCTCTGGGATATATTTCATGTTAAAGTTGAATCTCTTGAAGTATTGAGCCCAGTGGACTTGTTTAAGTGATAGCTTCCGAGGTGTCTTTTAGAGCCTTGAGGTTCTTATGGTCAGTCCACACCTCAAAAGTCTCCTTCATTCCTTCCAGGAAATGTCTCCAAGATAGTAAAGCCCATCGCACAGCAAATGCCTCTTTTTCCCACACTGTCCACCTACACTCTGTGTCTGTCAACTTTTTGGACACATAAACACAAGGCAGTAACTGGCCTTGAGAATTCTTCTGTAGAAGAATTGCTGCAACAGCCACATCACTAGCATCAGCTTGGACTATAAAAGATTTGGTAGGGTCTGGATGCTGGAGGATAGGTTCAGTGGCAAATAGGCATTTTAGTGTCTCAAAAGACTTCTGACAGTCCATTGTCCAAGCACGGGATTTATTGAGTTTTGGTTGGGTTGGGGAAGGCCTAGTTTTCAGTAACTCTGTTAAAGGGAGGTGATCTTGGCAAACAAAGGAATAAATTGTCTATAGAATTTTGCAAAACTCAAAAAGCTTTTAAATTGTTTATGTGTTTTGGGGGGTTGCCAATCTAGCACCGCTTTCACTTTTCCAGAGTCCATCTTAATCCCTTGGTTAGACACTCGGTAGACCAGGTAATCCAATGACTCCTTATGGAATTTGCATTTTGACAACTTTACATATAACTTGGCAGCTAAAACGTTTTTTCAGGACTTGTCTGACCTCTTGCAGATCATGACCTTCCAATGTTAACAGTCTAACATTTTTCAATACAATCCAATCTTTCATCCACATCAATATTACTGCCTGGTAGTATAATTCCCAATTGGGTAATCCAAAATCTCCTCCCGTTCTAGTGTCCTGTAACAATTTTAACTTAATTCTTGCCTTTTTTCCTTGCCATATAAATTTCAACATCATTTTATTTAAATCCTCAAAATATTTTTTCTTCAGTCTTATTGGAATCGTCTGGAATAAGTATAGTGTTTTTGGCAATATGTTTATTTGAATTGCTATTCTCCCTGTTAAGGATAATTGTAAATTTTTCCATTTTTCCAAATCTGTCGCAATCTGTTGTTTCAATCTATAATAATTGTCCTCTTTAAGTGTTCCACATCTTGCTGTTATTTGTATCCCCAAGTATTTCACTATTTTTGTGATCTGGATATTTAATCTGTCCATTAATATTTTCTTTTGTTTTTCTATTATATTCTTCACTAAAATCTTAGTTTTTTCTTTATTTATTTTCAGTCCTGCAACCTCTCCATATTCTTCTATCTTTTCTATCAACTTAGGGCCTGTTTTCAATGGTTCTTCCAATATAAAAACCAGATCATCTGCAAATTCTTATAATTTGTACTCCTCCTTTTTTATTTTCATTCCCTTTATTTCTTTATTTTTCTAATATTTCTGTTCAATATTTCCAAAGTCAATATAAATAGCAATGGTGACAATGGACATTCTTGCCTGGTTCCTTTTTTGATATTAATATTGTCTGTCAAATCTCCATTTATCATTACTCTTGCTGTTTGTTTGTAATATATCGCCTCAATTGTTTTAATAAATCTGTCTCCAAAGCCCATCTCCTCCAATTGCAACAACATAAATTGCCAATTTACATTATCAAAGGCTTTCTGTGCATCTAAAAAAAAAAAAAAACAGAGCCATTTACTTTTCTGGATGTGCTTCGTAGTATTCCAGTGTGTCCAGTATAATCCTCATATTGTTTTTTATTTGCCTCTTAGGCAGAAATCCATTTTGATCTGAGTGTATAAAATAATTCAAATATCTTTTAAGTCTTTCTGCAATTATTGAAGCAAATATTTTGTAATCTGCATTTAGCAGGGATATTGGTCTATAACTTTGTATATGTTGTAAATCGGTATCTTCTTTTGATATAAGTGTAATATATGCCTCTATCCATGAATCAGGAACTTTATTTTTATCAAAACCTCGTTCATTACTTCTAGTACTAATTTAGTACTAATTGATTCCTGTAATGTCTTATAGATTCTGCTGGTAACCCATCCAGGCCAGGTGCTTTCCCAGTGTTTTGTCTATTTATTGTTTCTGTCAATTCCATCATTGTTATTTTCCCTTCTAACATTATCTTAGTTTCATCAGGTATTTTTGGTAATTCTGCTTCTTGTAAATATTGTTTGACTTTCCCTTCTTCAATATTCTCTTGCTCCAGAGGTGGTATTCAATTGGTTTGCACCAGCTTGGGTGAACCGGTAGCGGTGATTTGGCGTGAGTTACCAAACTGGTGATGACCCTTGGTTGGCCACACCCCTGACCTAGTCGCCTGGTCTCTCTCCTAGCTTTCCCTACCACGTGGCAGCTGTGGCGAAGCTCTGGCGGATGTCCCACGGCTGCTGCACATGTGCCCTCCCGGAGCACACTTTCTTCCTTCTCCCGGCGGATGCACCTCTTCAAGCTGGCCTGGCCTGGCCAGCCAGCAGGTGGCTACATGTCCAGCCACCTCTTTTTCAGCTCAAAAAGCCCCCCCCCCCAACTGGAGGGCTGCTCCCCTCCTTCTCTGCCTGTTTGCTCTGTGTGGCTGAGGAGGAGGAAAGTAGTCAGCTGGTTGGGGGAGGCGTCTTGCACTGCGAAAAAGGCAGCTGGAGACCAAAAAAGAGCCACCTCTTTCACAGCCACTTCTTTCACAGTGCAAGAAGCCTGCCCCAACCGGCTGACTGTTCCCCTCCTCCACAGCCATATAGAATAAACAGGCACAGAAGGAGGGGAGCAGCAGCTGTCCAGTTGCGCTAAAAAAGAGGTGGCTGGGCTGGAGACCAAAAATGAGTTGCCTCCAACCGCCTCTTTTGCAGTGCAAGAAGACTACCCCAACTGGCCCACTGTTCCCCTCCTCCCTGGCCATACAGAATAAACAGGCAGAGAAGGAGGGGAGCAGCAGCCGGCTGGTTACGCTGAAAAAGGGGTGGCTGGAGACTGAAAAAAAGTCACCTCCAGCTGCCTCTTTTGCAGTGCAAGAAGCCTGCCTCAACTGGCCGACTATTCCCCTCCTCCTCGGCCATATAGAACTAACAGGCAGAGAAGGTTCCGGTTTGCAGGGCTTCGGCGGCAGGCAGGAATCTGCAATCGTGCATGGTTTCTGCCTGAGCTCTCCGCTGGAGCGTCCCGAGCCAGTTGGCTTCGGGGCTAAGCCACCCCATAGAGGTGGCGAAGAGGGGGGAGATCCCAGCAGGGTCGAGGAAAGCCACATCTTTCCTCCCCAGCTGGCTAAACTCCCTTCCCTGAAGGTGGTAAGAGCAGCGGTCAGAAATGGCCACCTCAAAGAAGCATTCATCCAGAAAAGAAAGTGCAGGAGGAAGTTAAGAAGTGAAAGTTTTGGCTGACCAGGATAAGAAGCAACAACTAAGGTATCCTGGAATTTAAATTTTTAAAAAAGATATAGGGCTCCCAAAGAAGATTCAGTAGCAGCGAATGAAAGTGAAAAGGGAAAGTTTTTTTCTTTCACTCTCCTTCCTTACGTTGACAGCGAACAGAGATGAATGAGAAATCGGAAAAACCCGCTTTGGCATCAATAGGTAATTAAACTGGATAATTAAATGTCAAGGGGACAATAAGGATTTCTGAACACTAAAAAAACCTCTTTTTTTGCTGTAAGTGGGAAGGGAGAGGAAAAGAATAAGAGCAGGATTTGGAAGGAGGAAACTGCCTGGAATTTAAAAGAATCTGACTAAATCCTAACAAGACTTCTAAAAGATACATTTTAACTGGAACTTTGTAACTAAATAGTAACCCCAGGAAGAGAAAGTGAAAAAAGAAGAAAGTGTTAAAAGAAACAGCTTGTGTGTATTTGGATTGCTTGGTGACTTTGGGACTTTTGGAAATTATATTTGAATGACTAAAAACACTTGGGTGGTTGTTTGAATTTTTTTTTTACAATGGCATCACTTGTGGATGAACTGAAAATGGAATTTAAAAAATATAAAGAGGAACAAGAAGGGAAGGGCTCTCTTGGCTCTATTTTTCAATTCTTAGAAATGGCGATCTGTACCTACGAGAAACTACAAGAAAAGACTGTGCAACAAGAAGATTGGGACAAAGAAGAAGCCATCTTTAATGAACAAGTAACTTTACTTGGGGAAGAAAGGAGAAAGGGGGGAAAGAGAATGGAGACTTTAAGACCTAAAAAAAACAACCAAAAAAGGGAAAAATAAGGTGAAAAGTGGATATAATGTTAGAAAGCAAAAGAAAAGGGGAACACAGAAGAGGGAAATGGAGGTAGAGAGACAAGGCGGTAAAAAGGGCAGAGAGAAGAAGCAAGGGAGGAAGGAAGGGAAGAGAAGCTACAAAGGTGTGGAGCAAGATGTAAAAAAACAGGACTTATTTAGAGATAATGGGTAAAAATTTAACTGAAAAAGTGATTCTGCAAAGGTACATAAGATTGTATTGTTATATTTGTATTAGAAATAATGTTAGAAAATTGGAAACAACATATGATTAAAAAGTGGGATAAAATACTCGGTGTAATTCAGTGAAACTTTTGTGAACAAAATAAATGAAATGAAATAAATGAGAGAATTGAATTAGGAAGGAATGGGAACATTTTAATGACACAATGTTTTAATATATAAGTGAAGTGGGGGGGAAGTAATCATGGAAAGTTTATAAGTGTTCCCATAGAAGTATACTTATTTGAAAAGTAATGTGTAAAATGTTTAAGATTTAAATGAATATTAATATTAATGATAGATTTGAATTGGTATGGATTGTTGTTTTAATTATATTATATATTTATATATTTTTTTCTTTTTAAAATATAGTGTGTAACTTTAGAATGTACTAAGCAGAATCCGAATGGAAGTTATGTATTATACTAAGTGTTATAAATTTAGGGGAAAGATATAAAGGCGTCATACTCCAATCAGTGATTACAGGAGAAATTTTGTTTAATGAGAAAAGATAATAGACAGCTGGAAACAGGACAGACAAAGAATATAAGTATAATGATCTGAATTGAGATGAAATAAATAAAATAAAATTAAGAAAGTTAAAAGAGGGGAGAAGCTATATAGAAAATGTAGAATGGTAATAAGATATGGAATGGTATATAAAATGAGCATGAATTTGAATTTGTGTCTGTACGAAGAGATGTAACCCGGGATCAAGCTG
The DNA here is from genome assembly GCF_049901735.1 of Notechis scutatus. Taxonomy (NCBI): domain Eukaryota; kingdom Metazoa; phylum Chordata; class Lepidosauria; order Squamata; family Elapidae; genus Notechis; species Notechis scutatus. The sequence goes on along the minus strand of NC_142025.1, from coordinate 61,580,331 downwards.
CTTTCAAAAATATGTTTTATGTTTTGTTTGTTTATGTTTGTTTTTAAAAATCAATAAAATTTCTATTAAAAAAAAAAAAGAACTAACAGGCAGAGAAGGAGGGGAGCAGCAGCCATCCAGTTGTGCTGAAAAAGGGGTGGCTGGGCTGGAGACCAAAAAAGAGTTGCCTCCAGCTGCCTCTTTTGCAGCGCAAGAAGCCTGCCCCAACCGGCCAACTGCTCTCTTCCTCCCCAGCCATATAAAACAAACAGGCAGAGAAGGAGGGAAACAGCAGCTGAAAAAGGGGCGGCTGGAGTTGACTCTTTTTCAGTTTCCAGCTGCCTCTTTTGGAGTGCTGTACCACTCTGTTCAGACTTGCTTGGGCAAGTCCCTCCAGTGCAGTGGGATCAATGGGGTGGACCTGCGTGGCCAGTGCCTTGAATGCGGCTGCAGCAGCACATTGGAGAAGCGAAGCCTATAGCCGCTGCATATTTTTTTGGGTGTGGGAGGAAAGAAGGTAAGATTTCAGGCAGTCGGGAAAGTCAAACCGAAGTTGCCTAGCCCAGAGCTGCCAGCAGGGGGGGGGGAGGCTGCAGCACATGCCTCGCTTGAATTTCCTAGCCCCAAAAGCAGGAGGGGAGGAAGTCCCGCCCGCGGCCCTGGGTGTTGGACCCAGAAGCCTTGCCTGCCGGCTTTTTCAGGCAACATGGGACCAGAGACTGGCCAGGAAGAACCCTTGTAACAAGCGACACTGCCAGGCATTTGGAAGCATGTGTGTGTGTGTGTGTGTGTGTGTTTGTTTGTTTTAGGTGGGCATTTGGAAGCTCGCGCGCGTGCGCTGCTGCGCGTGTGTGTGTGTGTGTGTGTGTGTATGTATGTTTCAGGTGGGTCCCTCTCCTAGCTTTAGAAGGAGAGAGGGAAGGAGGAAGGGCAGGGATAGAAAGAGAGGGAAAGAGAGAGAGAGGGAAACAGAGAGAGACTGGAAAAGAGAGAGAGAAAGAGAGAGAAAGAGAGAGAGAGGGAGAAAGAGAAAGAGAGGGAAAGAGAGGGGGGAGAGAGAGAGAGGAAGAAGAAGAAAAAGAGAAAAGGGAAAAAAAGAAAAAAAGAGAGAAAGGAAGAAAAGGGATAGAGAAAGAAAGATGGGATGGAAGGAAGGGGGAGAAAGAAAGAGGGAGGGAGGAGAAAGTGAATGAGATATATGAATGGATGGATGGAGGGAAGGAGGAAGAGAGAAAAAAAAGGAGAGGACACAAACTCTGGCTTCAAAAGACTCTTTGAAACAGCACAGCAATCTTGGGCTGGAAGGGATCTTGGAGGTCATCTTCTAGTCCAAAGGTCTTCAAACTTGACAGCTTTAAGACTTGTGGACTTCAACTCCCAGAATTCCTGAGCTAACATGACTAGAGGAAGAATTCTGGGAATTGAAGTCCACAAGTCTTAAAGCTGTCAAGTTTGAAGATCCCTGTTCTAGTCCAACCCCATGCTCCAGCAGGAGATCCTTACAGAATCACAGAATAGCAGAGTTAGAAGGAACCTTGGAGGCCATCTAGTCCAACCCCCTCCTCCAGCAGGAGTCCTTATTATCATCTGGAATCTGGATTATTTTGGTGCCTCTAACAGAGAGGAAAATTGGCAGAGGGGTTTACTAGGACAAAGCTACCAGGCAGAGGAAGGCAGAGATAATCCTTCACTTATGGGCACAATTGATCCCAATATTTTGGTTGCTAAACAAGAGTGTTGTTAAGTGAGTTTCACCACATTTTACTCAATCCATGATACCTCCTGGGTTTAATGGTCATGTGCAGGCTAGGGAAGTAAATCTTAAGGTGTGTGCAATGTTCTAATGTACAGAAGTTATAGTTTAATGTGTGGCAGAAAGTGGACTATGGGTGTGTTTTTCTAAACGCAGTGAGATTGAAGATATATAGTTTTAGAAGAGCTCTCTCTCTCTCTGTGTGTGTGTGTGTATGTGTGTGTGTACATACACATACAGTATATATAATAGATAATGTATCTTTTTGTGTGCCTTTATACGCACTATACTATGTAATATGTATACACACATGCACACACACACACACACACACACAAATATATATATTTGTTTTCTGAGGTTCTCGCGGGTATTTGTATGTGGATCTTTGGTTATTTGGGTTTTCTCCCACGTAAGATTGGAAGTATCTAGGCAACATTTCGATGAAGTCTCATTCATCATCTTCAGGCTTGTGTCTTCAGCTTTGTGCTTCTCAGAGTAATGTGAGCTTACAGCTGCTTCTTCCTTTTAACTGCTAGTGGGTGTGTGACTTGATTGGATGGGGGCTTGGCTGTGTTCTGTTTGGGTGGGGGTGTTCTCATCGGTTGGGGGTTTGGCTGTGTTCTGATTGGTTGGGGGGTTGGCTGTATTCTGATTGGCTGGGGGTGTGTTCTGTTCAGGTGGGGGCTTGGTTGTGCTCAGGTTAGTCTTAGTTGCTGGGGGATTTGAACTGGTGAGCTGTGATCCTGCTGTTTGGCTTCGACCACGAACACGATATATATAGGATTAAATAGTGTATTTTGGATGTTCAGTAATAGTAAATAAATAGAGAGGGAAATTGTATCTCTTTGAGACCAGGCAAGGCACCCCTTGACATGAGTGATGTCAAGTTGGCCACACCCACCAAGTCACATGACCACCAAGCACTCCCACCCAGTCATATGACCACCAAGCACGCCCACCCAATCACATGACCACCAAGCCACACCCACCAAATAAGCCATGCCCACAGAACCGGTAGTAAAAAAAGTTGAATCCCACCACTGTCTTGCTCGTATAATTTTTCATAATACTTCTGCACTATTTCTTTCTTTTCTTCATTTCCATAACATACCATTCCATTTCCATCTATTAATTGTATTATTCTTTTCGATTCCCTCTCTTTTTTCAGTTTGTATGCTAATCATCTACCTCGTTTATTTGCATTTTCAAAAAAATTCTATTTAACTCTCCTGATTTTTTGTGCCAGTTCTTTTTTTCCCCAGTATTCCCATTTTATGTTTAACTATATCCATTAAGCTTTTAAGATTCTTATGCTGTGGATCTCGATGTAGTTCTTTTTCCAGTTTCTTATAGTCCTCTTCTAGAATCTGTCATGTTTTTTTTATATTCTCTTTTTCTTATATAAGTTATAATCACACCTCTACTATAGGCCTTCATAGTATCCCATACATTTTGTAATGAAGTTTCCTCCTTTTTATTTTCTTTGAAAAAGAAACCCAATTCTTTTTCTATATTATTGGTAAATTCTTTTTCCTTCAAGATTCAATTATTCAAAGTCCACCTTGACCTTTTCTTTTGTCCCTTCCATTTGACCCATATTGGATTATGGTTCGCCCAAGTACTTGCTTCAATGTTTACTTCTTGTATATTTAGGATTAAATCCATTGACATCCAATTCATATCTATTTTTGACCATGATAAGTGTCTATTAGAATAGAATGTATATTGTCTATTCTTGCTATTCAATTCTCTCCATATGTCTTTAATACTCAGTTCCTCTGCCATCTTAAAGAAAAATTTTGGCAATATTTTTATTTACTTTCTGGGTTTTGTAGTCCAATTCTGTATCTACTATAGCATTAAAATCTCCAAGAATGCATATGCTATCATATTCCAGTTCGATTATCTTCTTATGTAATTGCTTGTAAAATTCTTCTTGTTTGTCATTTGGTGCATTTATTGCTATTAAGAGCATCTTTAAGTTGTTATCTGTTATTTCCACCATCAATATTCTCCCTTATTCATCTGTAAAGATTGATTTAGTTTTAATTGTATTATTGATATATAAGACTACCTCTTTCTTGTTTTGTTATGCCAATGAAGTATATAAGTTCCCAATTCTAGGACAATTCAAAATTTGTGCATGTTGTTTTTTTAATGTGCACTTCTAGTAAGCAGATTATATCTAATTTTAGTTTCTCTAATTTATGATTTTTTTTCCTTTTGGTGGCCGAACTTAGTCCATTTATATTTATAGAAATTAATTTATTTTCATCTTCCATTATTTATACTTTATATGTAGGATTTAATGCTCTTGTTGTTCTTTGCTCTCATGGTTCTTTTGGTTCCACCCTGCTGCCAATTGCTTCTCCTTCTCTTTCTTCTCTTTTTTCTTTATCCATTTCTTCAGCCATCTCCTCTCTGAATTTAATTTCTTCTTCTTTTCCTCTAAAGTATTTATCATAGAATAGCTCTACTTTCTCAACTGACTCCAGTCTGTGCCTTTGTTCTTGCCAAATAAACATAAAGCCTTCAGGGACCAGCCATAATTCACTCCTTTCTTGATTAAAATCTTTGTCAAGAATTGATATTCTCTTCTCAGGTCTCTCACTTTCCTTGGTACTTGTTTTAGGACTTTAATCTCCTTTCCCTTGTGTTTCAAAGGGTCATCTCTTGTTTTTTGTAATATCTCTGTTTTAATTGCTTTCTTGGTAAATCTCACATGGACTTCTCTAGGTAATTTATTTCTCATAGTATATCTAGTATATACTTGGAATACTTCATCAATTCCATCCATAATTTTTTCTTTGGATATCTCCATGGCTCCTGCCAAAACTTCTATCATTATTTCTGCAAGGTTTTCTCCCTTTTCTTCCTCAACGTTTTGAAACCTTAAATAAAAATCAGCCTTGTCCATCTCCCAGGCAATCATTCCTTTTCCCTTATCTTGCTCGACTGCTGTCAGCCTCTTATCTATTTCTCCTACTTTCTTCTCTGTCTGTTCTCCTCTTCTAACTTTTGCATTCTTTCTTTATTCTTGATCATTATATTTGTTGTATATTTTCCATTTTCTCTTCCATCTTTCCCATCTTCTCTTCCACCTTCCCAATTATGCCTACCACACACCTCCCTTGATCTTGTATTGCTTGCATTATTAATTTTAATTCTTGCATGGAAACCTCCTTCTACTTCTCTCTTTCCTTTCCTACTGTAACATGGCTTATATTGATCATTGACTGGCTGGGCTCAAAGAGGAGGCAGTAGAGATCAATGATCCTGCAGCAGTTGTCTTCCTCATCTCAAATTAATTATAATCTCAATTGAAAAGATATCTTGCAGTAAATCCAAAGCAAAAGCTTCAGGTTTTTCTCTACCTTAATCCAATTATACCAAAATGGAGTGTGAAAAAAGAAAAAGGAAAGGAAAAAAGAAAAAGGCAAAAAGGCAAAAAGAAGGAAAAACCCCCAACTCTTCATGTGCAGAAGATATATAGAAAAAAATAAACAATAAAAATTGAAAGATCTGGGAAAATAAAATTAAAATGTACAAACCCACCACATTCTAAAAAAAAAAAAAAAAGTAAAAACAGCAACTGTAATCCACTTAATGATGAAAAAAGAAAGGTTACAAGGTTGAAAAAAAAAACCGATGTTAAAAAGCAAAAAGGCCCAAAGAGCACACCAGCAGAAAAAAGAAAGAATTTGGAATTGCCAGCTGTAGTTTAAAATTTAAGTCACAGAATGAATCCAAGCTTCAGAAATATCAAAAGTATATAGTCCAAGGTCACAGTAATCTTTTCTCTTTTATTTCACTCTCCAGCTGTTTATACAATTTGCGAGAGTAACACCTATTTTCAGTGCTCACTCTCTATATTCTCTTTCTTCTAAACAGCCTGTAATCAAAACAATTCAGTCTTTTAATCTCTTTTTAAAGCTATTGCTTAGCTTTCTCTTTTTGTTAGATTCCTATATTGTATCCAATAAGTTTCTAGCCAGATTTCATTTTAAAAAGTGAGAGTAAAAAGGGAAAAATCCAAATTTTTAGATTAGAAACAAAAGTTAAAATTTATCTTCTATTAATTATTATTACAAAGTCCAGTCCAGTTAAACAGGAAAAATTATCTTAGTAGGGAAAAAAATCCAAATTAGGTTTGACAGCTAGCAATGTGCTCTATTTCACCACTATTTTCTACTTTTCTGTCTTCTATCTTCTTAACAATCTTTCCCCTTAGGGTACTCTTCTATTTTTAATTAGAAAAAAATTTAAAAGTCTCACCCCAACCGACATACTTTCCTTTCAGGTCTGCTTTCCTTCCGGGGCTGTCACAGCTCTTCAGTGGCTTTAATGGCCACTTTCCTCCACTACCAGACTTAAGAGCTTTCCTGAATCGACCAGGGACTTTGCGGTGTCTCTGAGATTGACAAGATGTGCTCTCTTCTCTTACCGTCTCTCTGGGACGGTTCAGATCCAATTGGACTGTCTGGTTGCAGAGATTTCAGTGGCTTTTCCCAGAGCTCTGGAATCGCTGTCATCCCATCGCGATGCCAGCCCTGCTTCCATTAATGGTTAACTGTTGATATGTTCTTCGTGATGGAGCCTTTTGAGAACCTGAGGGCAGGAGTGAACTGGACCACCGGGATGGAGGAGACGAAGCAGCCCTGCAGCCGATAGCACAAGAACTGGCAATCCAGTCCAAGCAGCAGCTGTTCAGGCAGATGGGGCAGGTGGGGTGACTGCCCCACCCCACCAATCCACTGTGCTAGGTACCGATCCCTGTAAACATCCCAGGACCGGGGAGAGCTCCAAAACTGGAGCAGAAGACGCAACCTCTGGCATCAAATACAATGGAAACAATGGGTTTCTTCCTGGTGCATGTCCTCACATACATGCAGAAATACAGATATGATTTCCAAACACAAAGCACCTGGGTCAGAGTTGTCACTTTAAGCCTTAGAAGAGGCAGTGGCTAGATCATGGGTGTCCAACCTTTCACCTTCCCTGGGCCACATTAGAAGATGAAAATTTGGTTTGGGCCGCACATAATTAAATTAAATCATAATTAAATTAAATTAAATTAAATTAAATTAATTAAATTAAATTAAATTAAATTAAATTAAATTAAATTAAATTAAATTAAATTAAATTAAATTAAATTAAATTAAATTAAATTAAATTAAATTAAATTAAATTAAATTAAATAATTAAATTAAATAATTAAATTAAATAATTATTATTTATTATTTATTAAAAATTATTTATTTTTTATTTTATAATTTTCCGGCCAAATTTTGCAGGGTGGGGGGGGGGGAAGAAAGCTCGCCCGCCTCGCCTACCTCTCCTCCTGCAAATTATTTATTTTTTATTAATTTTCCGGCCAAATTTTGCGGGTGGGGGGAGGGGGAAGAAAGCTCGCCCGCCTCACGCCTACCTCTCCTCCTGCAAATGCAGCAGCGATGGCAGCGGTGGCGGGGGCAGAAGCAGCAGCAGCGGTGGCGGCGGCGGGGGCAGAAGCAGCAGCGGCGGCAGCGGCGACGGGGGCAGAAGCAGCAGCGGTGGCGGCGGCGGCAGCAACAGCAGGAGGTGGCGGGGTGGGACTTTTGGGCTGCAGCTGCCCGCCTTTTCTGTTGCTCGCCTCACGCCTACCTCTCCTCCTGCAAATGCAGCAGCAGCGGCGGCGGGGCAGAAGCAGCAGTGGCGGCGGCGGGGGCAGAAGCAGCAGCGGCGGCGGCGGGGGCGGGGGCAGAAGCAGCAGCGGCGGCGGTGGTGGCAGGGGCAGAAGCAGCAGTGGCGGCGGCGGCAGGGGGCTAGATGGATGGTCACCCTCCACAATGTGAATGCCCCAGAGCTCCAAAACTTTAACTGCTTCATGATGGCTTTTTAGGACCCACTGCAGATTGTAAAAGCCCAGAATCATAACAGAATGATGAAACAGAGGTCCCGGTTGGTGGTTGAATAACACTGAAGAATTCCGAGACCTCGCTTGTTGCATAGACTGGTTGGAAGACATCTTAGAGGTCTGTCCTGTTCAAGGACAGACTGAATGACAACCTCTACATAGCCCCAAATCACCTCCATGAATGGTACATCTGTCAGAGGAACTAGAAATCGACCTAGCCAGAAACCAATACCAAGCTGGGAGAACCTGAAAGTGATTGCCACCCTAAGGAAACCGAAAGCCTTTCAAGCTGCAAACCAGGGTTCCGAAATCAACGGTCGGCTTCAAATGTGGAAAAGATGGGCACTGTGCTGCTGAATGGCACTTGAAAATCCCAGCCCAGAAACCAGATTGCCTCTCAGGTGGGAAACCAGCAAAAACCTCCCCATGCAGGAAGGAAACCATGATGTGAGGTAGTGAGGTCATGGAGTTCTGCCCCTCATCCAAGCTGGAGAAGGGAACTCCAACCCCATCCAAGGAAGACTCAGGTCTTTCTGAGAGTGATGTAGAGGATGACCCCTTGGTAAGTGGGGCCAATCAAGACCAATCAAGCTGGTCATTTTACCCCTAAGACTATTGATCTCCAGCTTGGAGAAGAGAGTAAAAGTGACAGCCCTGCTAGACTTGGGCTCACCCGATGCCTAGGAACCCAATCCTGGTGGGAAACTGGGAATTCACCTGAAGAAGTTAAAAAACCTGATTCTCTTTTGCCAGCTGGATGGAACTATTGCAGGAGAGGAAACAGCCACCTTTGTGACCAAGCCCTTGGAGTTAACCATGGGAGACTTTAGTATTTATCAAGGCACTCGGGATGGGGTGGCCCATGGTCCAGAGTCTTGCTTGGTTGAAACGCTGAAACCCCCGAGTAGATTGTAAAGAAGCAGCCACCCATGGGTGTGTGTGTGACAGAACCACTCTGAGCAGAGGAAAAACAGGCAGGTGAACCAAGAGAAGAAACAGTGGCTACTGTGAAAGCTCAGCCACTGCAAGGCATTCCCTGAGAGTACAGGGACTTCATTGAGGTTTTCAGCAAAGAGAGTTCAGATGAATTGCCCCCTCACAGACCCACAGACTGTGCTATTGAAATTCTCCCAGGGGCTAAACTGCCAAAACCAAAATTGCACTCCATGACCCCTAGGGACTGGCCAGACCCAAGGTAGCAGCCCCTATACTCTTCCAAGAAAAGAAAGAAATCCACTTATGTGTGGATTATAGAAGTCTGAACACCATGTGGGAAATGTGCACTCACTCCCACACCTGAATGACATGCTAGCCCACCTCTCAAAGGTAAAGGTTTTTTCCAAGCTAGACTTGTGTGAAACTTATTACTGGGTTAGAATTAAAGAAGGGGATGAATGGAAAATCACATTCAATTGCCCACTGGGATGCTTCCAGTTTAATGTGCTGGCCTTTGGGCTACAAGGGGACTTTATTTCTCCTCCAGTGGCTGGGCCAATGAGTGGAGTCTGTTAGCTGATTCCACTCCCTGGCCATATATTACACCCCTCCCTTCCTAGTTATTGTTCCTCCAATCAGCGCTCGCCTACCATACATAATCGCGTAGGTAGGCGGGGCTTCGATGGGTGCGATTGGACATGTAACCTCACTTGTTCCTGGGGTGGCAGCCCGAATGGATGGGTCCACCACTGCTCCCGTCCCTGCTTGCGGAACAGTCTCGAAGCCCACTTGTGGCACGGCAGGGACCGTCGAGCCTGAGGCCTCAGAAGAACACCACGGGACCTCCTCTTCGCAAGATAAGTGTCTCTGCCATTGTTGTTCGGGGGTTGGTGTCTGCGCCTGGGATTGTTCTGTTGGTGCATGTCGGGTGTCTGGCTGGTTGTCTGAGTTCAAGACCCGGCCTCGTATTTGATCGATGTGCTGCTCCCATAGTTTCCTGTCTTCTGTCTCCATCCTGTAGGACCGGGGCCTGTAATTCCGATTACTCTGGCTGGTACCCATGTAGGTCCCCCAGTGTAGTTGTGTGCATAGACGGGGTCCCCTATAGCAAAATGCCTGCATTTCCCTATGGAATCTGGGGGTGTCTCTATGCTGTAATTGGGGTAGACTTGATCAAGTGTACATCGTAGCCTCTGGCCCATTAATAGTTCTGCGGGGCTGTGGTATGTTGTTGTGTGGGGTGTGATGTGTTGTACTAGGAGCATTTTGTCGATCTTTCCTGCCAGTCCCCTTGGCCCATTCGCTGTAGTGTTTCTTTGGTTGACCGGATCATTCTCTTTGCTTGCCCGTTCATCACTGGATGAGCAGGGGCTGACAGTACATGTCTGATCTCCAAACCATCCAGGAATGCTTTGAATGGATGTGAAGTGAACTGTGGCCCATTGTCTAAGACGAGGATGTCCAGCAACCCGTGAGTGGCGAATAGTCATCAGAGTGCTCTTATGGTTGCCTCCGATGTGGTGGATTTCATTAGAACTACCTTCAAGCCACTTGGAGTACATGTCGACGACTATAAGGAAAGTCTGCCCCTGGCATGGCTATGAGTATCTCCCACTTCCTGGGGCTCACTGTCGGGTGGTGGTAGTCTGGTTTCTTGGCAGGGGTTGTAGGTGGCGACCCAGATTTCTATCTCTTTGTCTAGCTCTGGTCACCACATGTAGCTTCTGGCTAGGGCTTTCATTCAGACTATCCTGGGGTTGCCCTCATGTAGCATTGTAAGTATTTTATTCCTTAGTGGGAATAAACTACTCTGTGGGAATAACTACTCTGTCCCCCCACAGTATGCAGCCCTTTAGCACCGACAGTTCAGCCTGTCTATTTTTATATGGTTGGTATTCCTCCCCTTGGGCTGCCTCCAGCCATCCCCTCCACACCCACTTTGAAATCCATGCCATGATTTTGTTGTGGGCTGTGAGTCTCGCGATTTCTGCCGATGTCATCAATCCGGGCATTATGTCCACTACAAGTAGTGCTGTAGTGGATGGCGCTGGGTCTTCAGCTGGGTCTGGGAGGGGGCAATGGCTGAGGGCGTCAGCATAGGCGATGTATTTTCTTGGCTGTGGATTATGCGGTAACTGTATGCTGCCAGGAACACTGTCCATCTTAACATCCTGGGTGACAGGATGTTCAGTGTGGGTTTGTCACTGGTGAGGATGCCCAGTAAGCATTTGTGGTCGGTGATGAGGTTGAATCACCTGCCATACAGGTATTCGTGGAAGCACTTGACTCCTGCAACTGCTGCAAGCGCTTCCTTGTTGATCTGGCTGTAATTCCTCTGAGTTTTGGACAGTGTTTTCAAAAAGTATGCGATGGGGACTTCTGTCCCAATGAGTAATTTGTGGCTGAGGACCACTCCGATGCCATAGGGGAAGGCGTCGCATTAGTGTTAGTGGCAGCGTCTCACTGTATTGGATGAGAATGCTGTTAGATGTTAAGATGTTTTTTATCTTTTTGAATGCGTCGGCCTCATGTTGTCCCCATCATCTTATCAAGCAGCCTGTGGAGCAGTTCCGCAATGGTTGCTTTCTGCGGCAGGAAGACATTGTAAAAGTTAAGCAGCCCTAGGAATGCTTGCAGTTCTGCTTTGTTTTGTGGTGTGGGGACTTCCCATATTGCTTTAAGCTTTCTGTTTGTGGGTTGGATGCCTGCGACGTCAATTAGGAACCACAAAAATTCCACTTGTGCGACTGCTATGTGGCATGTATTCCTCTTTATTCCTCTTCAATTTCAACCCCGCCTCTTGGAATCTCCCCAGGACTGCCCATAGCCTCTTCATTAGTTGATCTCTGCTACTGGCCAAGACAATTACATCATCAAAGTACGGTATGACCCCTGGGATATTGTGCAGCAGCCATTCCATGATGCTTTGGAACAGGCCCGGGGCTATTCTTACTCTGAACTGGAGCCTCTTGCACTTCAACAGGTTTGCACCTCAGTGGTTGCCTCGTCAATGGGCAGTTGCAGATAGGCCTGGGCCAAGACTAATTTAGCAAATATAGTCCCTCAGCCCAGGGAGTGCAGGAGATGCTGAACTACGGGCATGGGGTAGGCGCTTTGCTGGAGGGCCTTGTTCAGGGTTGTTTTATAGTCAGCACAGATTCTTATGTACCCATCTGGTTTAACTGGGATCACGATTTGGCATGGTCCACTGGTTCTAGAACCCCTTGGGCAATTAGTTTATCTAGTTGCTCTTCAACTTTGGGTTGAACTTTGAGAGCGAACGGGACTTGCCGTGGTTTAAGATGGACTGAAGCAATGTTGGGGTCTAGGTTAAATGATATGGGGGTCCCTGTGTACTTGCCCAGTTTGTCGTTGAAGATGTCGTTGAATTCCCTCTCTAGTTCCGTGATGTCTGCTGTCAGGCTGGGGCCGGTGATGTTTATTTGGAGTGGATGGAACCATTCTCTTCTTAGTAGACTTGTCAGGTTCCGGTCTACTATGGTGAGTGGCAGTTCTCCTCGGAATGTGCTTGGGTTGGGTCCTTCCCAGAACTGGTATGCGGCAGACCTGGTAGTCTCTTAACATGATGGTCTGTGACTCCAGCTGGTTGCACCGCTGCTTGGGTTGGAGTATTTTGAGGATATCCCATGATATCATAGATAGGACCATGAGTCCACCTCCATGCGGCAGGGCTTTCCCTCGATGGAGACCATAGCCATTATCTTATTGGCCTCATAGACATCGGCGTGTCTCACTTGGGTCTGTGCGTAGCCCACGAATGTGAAATGGGCTTCTTCTTCCCTGGCATCCTCTCTCCTTTTGAATTTCCCGCCATGGTTCTTCTGTCCCTTCCTTGGTGGCCATGTTGTCTCATGGGTGACATTGCTCATCTGCCTTGTTTACTGGTCAGTTGGACGGCCCAGCATACCTCCTCAATGTGGCCTCTGCGCTCACATCACTGGTAAACTGTGTCCTTGAATCGGCATGCTGAATGGTGGTGGTTTCCACCACAACCCCTGCACTCTCTGCTGCCTGGTTTCCTGCCTGGTTTACCGGCTTTTAGTTTGTAGACGTCTCCATCGTCGTTGCTTGCCTCGGATGCGGATTCACTTGGTTTGGGTTGGCAATTGGTCACGGTTGCGTGGACCTTCCCCATTCCTCTGATCCGTGCTGCCGAGTTGTTGGATGATTCCATGGCTCATGCCTCATCGACAGCTTCTTTGAAGGTGACATCCTTGCAGGCCAGGAGTTTCTTTTGTAGTGGCAAGGAAAAATGCCTGGCCTTTCGCAGACGGTTGCCAAACCATCAGCACTGGATACCGTGGGAAACACTGTCATATGGGTGGTCACAGATGTGTTCTCCAAGCAGGTCCACTTCATCCCATGTCAGAGAATCACCATGGCAAAAGCCCTAGCCAAGATGCTTTTCCACCATGTATACTGATTACATGGGGCCCCGCAAAGTATCATTTTGGATCAGAGGGGTCCAATTTACTTCAAAGTTCTGGAGAGCCTTTTTGGCCCTCTTGGGGACCAATCAGGGTCTGAGTTCTAGTCATCATCCTCAAACTAATGGTGGGAGGGAACATTCAAACTTGCTTTATAGAACAATACCTAAGATGCTTTATTGTCTTTATCAACAAGACAACTGGACTGACCTACTGCCCTTCGCAGAAGTGGCCTATAATAATGCAGTTCATTCCAGCATGGGATTTACCCATGAGTAGTGACTGGACAAGACTTTAACCTGATGGCAGAGTTACCAGTAGAAGAATCCACAATACCCTCCCTTAGGGGGTCGATACAACAACTGCAAAACACTTGGCCAGTCATGAAAAAGGCACTAGAAGAGGCATGGGCTGCCTACAAATCACTGGCAGACAGCAAAAGGACAGAACCAAAACCATATAAACTGGAGGACAGGGTATATTTATCCACTAGGTTCTTCCAGTCCTTGTAGCCCTCCAAAAAATTGGGGCCGAAATTCATAGGAACTTTTCCCATCCAGTGAATTATAAACCTGGTCATAATAGAACTTCAATTACCAAAAACCCTGAGACAGATGCACCTGGTATTCCACTGTAGTTTTTTAAAGCCTGAAATTACCTAACCTCTCAGACCCAAAATAGATACCCCACCACAGCCCATTATGGTGGAAGGCAAGCAACACTTTGAAATTAAAGAAATACTTGACTCCAGGAGACCCCATGGAGCAACTCAATACTTGGTGCCCTGGAAACACCCACCCTCAGAAACTGAATGGTCCATAGAAAACATGTTTGAGCCCCTAAACTGGTGAAATGATTTCATGACATATACCCAGGTAAACCTCACTAATTATCTTCATTTGTCTCTCTTTTCAGGTGAACCTCTCCTTTTCCTAGGGGGCAGTATGTCAGGTCCCATAGATCCCTATTGGGACACTGCAATTCTGGAGGGGATAAATGGATGCTCCATTTTCAATCCGTTTCCTGTCAGTTTAATGTACCTGCTTGGGAGAGGAGGGAGAGAGCCTGGGGCCATCTGTTTTGCCTCAGCTCTGAAGAAACAGACAGAGCGGCACCTGAGAACAACTTCTTATCAACTTTTTCAGCTCAAGTTCTCAAAACAACTTTGCACCTTTGGATTGGCTTGACTTGGACTGAACATATGGGAGGGGCCTTTTCAATGTTTAATCCAATGGTCTTTGGGTGGGAAACTCAGATCCTGCCTTGCTATCCTTGCCATCACTTTCCCTCAATACAAGTTTCCTTTTGAAATAATGCTTGTTTCAAGAGTTCTACTTTCTTGAAGAGAGAGGAGAGGCAAGTCCTTACAATATATCTGTGTGGTATCTCTCAGCAATAATATTGCTGTCTCTTCAATTTTTAAATTAGATCTTATCCTTCTGAACTTGACTCACAATCACCCAAGGATATCTAAATGCAATTCTAAGCAACATAACCATAGTTCTTTTATTTGTTTGAAGAGTCTTAGGAATAATACCACAACATCACTGAAAATGGTTGTGCACCTATTCATAAAAATAGTTGACACTAATATAATCAAGACTTATTTTAAACCCATAAGCAGGAAAAAAAATGAATGTGGAAGATGATAAAGCAAGTAGCAAACTGCAGAATTTCAAACTACTGTATAAAAATGTTACATTTTGAACTTTAGCTTTTTAATTAAAATGTTTTGATAAAATGTATCTAGAAACTTTTGCTTGTGGTCTACAATCAAGGTTCTTTTTCTGTTGCAGTGTTCAAGACTGCAGTGTTGCTGGCAGTCTTTAGAGTCTAATCAGTTTTCAGGAAAACAGTATGCATTAGATATTTGCTAAGTATTTCAAGTCAATTAAATATGATTCATGGCTATTACTACCACCAAAGGCAATGTGGCAAATTAGTCTCCACATATTAGAAAAAAGAAACCTCAGATGTATTATTTACTTTCCCCTGAAATAATAATGATCATTTGCAGATGTATCCTGAAGCACAGTGTTATATTTCATGAACTAATTTGATGTCTCATTGCTCTATTTAGCAGTTGAATATGTAGATTCCGTCATTAAGGTAGAAGATGGTTAATCAATTATCAATCAATTATCAATGCACACACAGAAATCTATATATGATGATAAAAGAAGAATGTACAGTATATCCAAAGTGGTGGAAATAATTGCTGGAATAAAAGAGAAATTATAAGAGCAACCAGATATCAAACTAATGCACCCATTAGTAAAATGACAAATATACAAACCCAAAGAGAACAGGTCAGTCAAATCATAATAATGTTTACTGATAATTGCAGTTTTTCACATAGAAACCTCCACTATCTCTTTAGTTGACCTCATAAAAATTCCACTGCTGATATATTCATGTGTTAGTGCTATTGCATTTCTAAAATCATTGCTTCAGTCTTTTATTCAAGCTTATGTTGCTAAAATGTTACCAAATTGTTACCTGAGCAGGTAGTGGTGGTTGTTCATAACGTTGCTATGGTGCTGGGTGTATTTGAGATGATACTGGTGGACCTGAGCCTGTAAAACTTCCAGCAGAATGTTGCTCAATTGGGGGTGCAATGACATAACCAGTTTGTTGGGAATTCTGTTGTATAATAGGTGAAGGAAAGACAGGACCAGAAGATGAATCAGAGTTGTCTCCTGATGACTGACAACTTAAACTCATCTGGCTAAATTGTGTTGTGATGTCATCTCGCAGTAAGAATAAAGTCAGATGGGAATGATAAAGAAAGATCACTGTAGAGAATATTTAGGAAATAAATCAAAACAAAAAAAATGATTTAAAAAAGCACCTTTAAGAAGCAGAAATTTAAGCATCCATACTTACAAAAACAATTCAATGAACAAAACAAAAAATAAGCCAAATTTTAAATTAAGAAATCTAAACTTCAAGAAACCTAAATATTGAATTCTACATTAACTTTGATAACATGATTTTTATTTTTGTTATAAATGGAGCCCTCAAAATAATGTTTACACTATGATGCCTCATTGTTAAGGAAATCTTATTGAAACAGTGAAAACAAGTTCTCAAACTATCACTATGTATTCAAAAGACACAAAGAATTGACACAAACAGAAGTCAAAACTAAAAACAATTATAATTGACAAAGAGATTTGACAATATTTCTTCAATACAATTTTCTGTAATACATCTTTAATGATTTTTTTAAAAAGAAAATTTGTTCCTTCAAGTCATGTTTTACTCTTGCCAACCACTCTCTGCAGTTTTCTTGGGAATATTTTTTGAAAGTTGAAGCTCCCCTGCTTCTTTTCTAGAAGTAAGAGAAATGACTAGCCCAAAGTTTTCCAGATCACTTTATGCCCAAGGGAGAACTAGGACTCACAATCTAGGTTGCCTAGAGGTGGAACTCTCACCTCACAATCTGTGAGTTCAATCCTAGGTAGAGGCTAATATTTGGAATAGACTCTCCTACTTGAGCAGGGGTTGGATTAGATGACCTCCAAGGTATTTTCCAACTCTGTTATTCTATGCTTTCTAGTTTGATTACAACAAACCAGACCTTTTAAAAGCTTTATTTGTATTCTACACATAGAAGTCAAGCAAACTGAATTCTTGAGATTAATTGGCAAAAATAAGAGAAATTATCCTGTTAGTAATTAGCAGAGATAGAATTTAAGCACATATTGCTTAAAATTATTTGCTACTTTCAAAAATACATTTTGGGCAGACTATTTTGGTTTAACCAAGGTGCTTTTTAAAGGTGAAAAGGCAAGAAATATATGGCATTTATATTCTATTATCTGGATAACAATGAAATCTGAAGAGAAGGTTAGGCAGATAATGCAATACAACTACGTAAAAAATCATAAAAATCTATAATGCCATTGAAAACTGCTGTGTTGGAGAAACTGTTCGAAGATGTTGTGGAGGATAGGAACTGGCTGGATATGGCACTGATTAAGATGGGTGGAGAGCTGAAATAGGCTTAGAAAATGAAGAGAAATTCAGTTATTGCAATTAAAATAAAATGCTTTTTAATATGTATCATGCTCAAAACAATAATCTAAAGGGATCTAAAGGGATTTCTCTGGATTCAGTTTAAAACTAAATTTTAATAAACTAAAAATTAAACAGAATTGCTGAAGTCACTATAACCTAAGATCCAATTAATACAATGTTGGATATGTTATAATTTTTCCACTGACAGCTCTTTCACATTTAGTTTACAACTTGTAACTTTACATTGTTGGCAAAGCACCAGTGATATACATTTTCTATTGTGTAATTTCAATATTATTGTAAAATATTATTCTAACTCAGTCACTGTTTTTAGATTTTTTTGTTGGAGTCAAACAATGTCTATATTAGTCCTAGTGAATTATATAAGTCAGAAGCTTCTTCCATTTGATCATTCATACATGTGTGATAAGACTTGTCATTTGTTGCTGTGGTTGCTGGGCAAGTTGTTGGGATGGAGGTGGTTGTTGAGACTGTTCAACTATCTGGTTTCTAACACCCTGCTGACCAGTTGCAGGTGTCCCATCAGGATTTACAAATGGCTGACCTGGGGGAAAAAGATTGTTTAATATACTTTTAAATATAACTTCATAAAATACAGTAATTTTTAAATGACATCACTGAGCAGCATATTTCATTCCCTCATGCATTAATGGACATAAGAGCATGAGGGGTCCTTGGTGCTCTCTGAGCTTGCTTGTTTTCTTGCAGACATTTCATTATCAAACTAGGTAACTGTCAGTGTATAAGAAATTATGAGCTGGGATAGCCATAACAACAAGTCAGCCAATGGGAACTGTTTGGTAACTAAGAAACAGGATCTGTTGTGAGCCATGGGAGATGGCTCGGAGCCTGGGTGAGGTTTAGCTTAACTAATCTGTACATAAGAGTTAGTTGGTCCTTGGATTATAGATTCTGTCTTCTGGGTTCTGTGCTTCTGCTTCTTGTCCTTCTCCTTGTTACCACGTTGCAAGACCTTCATGAGTATTGTATACATGCATACTTTATATTATTGTATATAAAAAAGTTTCTTCTATAAATGAATCCTGCTGAATTATTTACTTGTATGCTGGTTGGAACACTGCAAATTCTAACAGCAACACCATCAGTGCTATTAAGGAATCCTGTTTGCTATCTGTTTATATACTAGTTGCTTGCCTGTCACTGTTGGTTGGAATGGTCTTAGAGGTTCTTTGATTGGGCTATTGGCTCCTTTGACAGTTTCTTGATTATTGGTCTGATGTTAACCTTGGAGTTAATTTATGCTGATCTGGGTGCTGATTACTGATGGAGAGGTGCTTGGGTCTCATGGGGCTTGGTTATAGTTTCTTTTACATAATCTATATATGTTATTAATGTCTATTAACACATGTCTATTGATGGCTGATTGTGATTGGTCCATGTGATGTGATGATGGGAGAAAAGGGGATGGATTGAAGTTTGGGACACTGTGGGAAGTTCGGGAAACTTTTAGTTTCGAGATTCCACAGATGTGCCAGGTGCTATTCTAATAAAGGCACTTTGGAGATTATGCTTGTCTTGGAGTTACTGATTGGAATGGAGGTTTGCTGGAACACTGACATTATCTCAAAACTGTAACAAACTCCAGCACCCCAAAAAGGGGAAGGGTGCTGAGCCCCAGAACTGATTCCAATAAGGAGCAGTGTGAAGACTCAGCAAAGATCTAAGAATGAGACTGGAGGAGAAACTGTCTGAACACCTCTCTTTCTCAAGTCCTCTACAGACTGCCCGAGAGACAGAATAGAGAAGTGGGGTGACATTGGGATCAGACACCACCAAAGATTGCAACCGGTGGCCTCTATCCCGAAGCCAGTCATTGGCAGGAATCCCAAGACAACTCCAGCAACTTAAGGTGGAAAGTTATGCCTCACAACCACAACCTCTCCAGACGAGCTGGATCCCACCCCTCAGGTCAGACCAAATGGCTCTTAAAGCAACATTTGATGGAAAATGCGGACATTTTGCTTATTTTCTCACTCGGATCTGGTCCCACATAGATCGGTTTGGAGCCCAATGTGCAACAGATCATGATCTGGTGGTTGCAATCACCAATGGAATGAATGCGGGGGATGCTTCTGATTGGGTGGACCAATAGCACTATGAACAAGCTCCAGAACTTGATGATGTCAATGCTTTCCTGCAAATCCTTTGGTTTAGATTTGAGGATCCTGATAAGATTGGGAGAATGAAGACAAATTGATGGAAATGAAACAAGGCAAGCGACCCTTAAGAGACTGTATGGGACTTTAGAAGGGTTGCAAGCCATCTCATGGACTGCCCTGAGAAAATACTGTTGCATTATTTGAAGAATGCTATTGTCCCAGAAGTAAAAAATAAAATAAAAAAAAGCCTGTAGTATTAGAGGGATACCCAAGACCCTCCAAGATTGGTATGCAATGTCCTTCAGGCTAGATAGGGAAATCAATCCACAGGGGGGGGGGAAACCCTACCTGAAAGCTCTCCTAGGAGAGCTGTGGCCAGGCAGCCTCTGACCAGACCTGCTGAAGCTGCTCCTACAAGAATGATAAAATGCTATCATTGTGGCCAGGATGGCCATAGAGCAGCCGACTGTTTGGCTCCTGCACCTGTTCCACAAGCTCCATAGCCAAGGACTAGTACAGCCGCTAGGGGTCAGAAAAATCAGTGGAAGCCTCCAGACACTAGCTGGTTTGCTAGACACACTGTAGAAGGTCCCCTCCATGCAAAGGGAGTGATGAACTTCCAACCCGAGAAATTCTCCCCATAGAAGCCGACGAAGAAGATGACCCTATGATGAGTGCTGCCATCACACCTTTTACAGTCAAAGTGAAGTTGGCGGTGCCTGACATGGGGGAGGAAGGGGAGATAGAAGCCATAATAGCTACCGGGTGTTCTAGATGCCTTATTGGTCTCCCCATCATTGAACAATTAGGAATAAAAACAAAAAACCTGAAATGCCCAATCAGGTTTGAACAAGTAGATGGGATTTTAATTGGGGGAATCCTGGCCACCCAAACGACAAAGTTAATAAAACTAGAGATGGGCAAACACCATGAACTCATATGTTTTGTAGTGGCTCCAAAGATGTTAGAATTGGTCATATTTGGACTTGCTTGGCTAGATAAATGGGACCCTACCATCAAGTGGGAGGATGGATATGAAAAATCATAATTGGGATTGGCCCACTGCCCCCTTCCTCCCACAAAGAAACTGCCATCCAACAGAGATCCCCAACCTGAAGCAGCAGCCTCAGACTCTCCTCCAGGTGCTCCCCAAGTCCCCAAACAATACAGAGACTTGGCTGAAGTGTTCAGCGAAGAGGAATGCAATGTTTTACCTTCCCATAGAGCCACTGATTGTGCCATAGAGTTAGAACCCGGGGCAAAACTGCCAAAACCAAAGGTGTATTCCATGACACCAACTGAAATGACTGAGTTGAGAAAATACATTGATAATAATTTGGACAGGGGTTTCATTGAACCTGCCAAATCTCGGTTGCTGTTGAAAGAAAAGAAAGATGGGGCTTGAGATTATGTGTTGATTTTAGGAGCATGAACGCCGTATGTGTAAAAAAACATCCCCGTCATGAAGGACGTATTAAACCACCTGTCAAAAGGCAAGGTCTTCACCAAATCTGAGAGAAGCTTACTACCAAGCATGCATAAAGGAGGGAGGTGAATGAAAAACTGCCTTCAACTGCTCTTTGGGTAGTTTCCAATTCTGAGTCATGCCTTTCGTGCTCCAAGGGGCCCCTGCAGTATTTATGCAACTCATCAACAATGTGTTACATCCACACCTGTACAAAAGTGTCCTCATCTACCTGAATGACAGTCTTATATTTAGCAAAAGCATTGAGTAACATGTAAAATTGGTCAGACAAGTGCTGAAAAAACTTTTAGCTGCCAAGTTATATGTAAAACTGTCAAAAAGTGAATTCCACAAAGATTGGATCACTGGATTACCTAGACTACCAAATATCCAACCAGGGAGTTGAGATGGACCCTGGAAAAGTGAGAGCGGTGGTAGATTGGCAACCCCCCCAAAACATGTGAGCAACTTCAAAGCTTTTTGGTTTTGCCAATTTCTATAGACAATTTATTCCTTCTTTTGCTGAGATCACCCTCCCTTTAACAGAGTTATTGAAAACTGGGCCTTCCCCCACCAAACCAAAGCCCAGTCAACCCCTTGCTTGGACAATGGACTGTCAGAAAGCTTTTGAAACTTCAAAACACCTATTTGCTGTTGAGCCCATTCTCCAGCACCCAGTCCTGACCAGACCTTTCACAGACCAAGCTGATGCTAGTGATGTGGCTGTCTTGGCCATTCTTCTCAAAAAGGATTATCAGAATCGGCTAATGCCTTGTGCTTATGTATCCAAAAAGTTGACGGACACAGAGCGTAGGTCAGTGGTTTGGGGAACAGAAGCATTTGCAGTGCGATGGGCTTTGCTGTCTTAGAAGCATTTCCTGGAAGGGGTGAAGGACTGATCACAAGAACCTCGAGGCTCTAAAAATACCTTGGAAGCTATCACCTAAACAAGTCCACTGGGCTCAACACTTCAAGCGGTTCAACTTTAACTTGAAATATATCCCGGGGGGGGGAAACATACTGGCGGACGCCCTGTCAAGAAAACCCCAATTTGACAATCGCTGAGAGGAACTAGTGCAGACTATGATATCAGAAGCCCAACCCGCAGGTCAAGAAACCACTTGAGGCCAAGCCAACCGCAGCCCCAGACACCTAGAAGACAAACTGACAATTGAGTTGAAAGCAGCCCTTTTGACCAATCCCTGGTTTGCGGAGCATCAAACCAATTTGAAGAATTACCTGAGAGTGGAGGGAATACAGTGATTTGGACTGTTATCGACTTATTCTCTAAGCAAAACCACTTTACAGCCTGTAAAGGACTGCCTTTGGCTAAAAAGCTTGCAAAACTGTTTGTGAAGCATATCTATAGGCTCCACTATAGGCTCGTGGAGTAATCTCAGACAGAGGTGTACAGTTTATTGCTGGAGGGAGTTTTTAAAGTCCATTGGGCCATTCCAAGGGCTATCCTCAGCATTCCATCCTGCATGCAACGGGGAAGCAGAGAGAACAAATACCATGGTGGAACAACACATTAGATGCTATGTCAATTATCAACAGGAAAACTGGGCAGAGCTCTTGCCATTTGCAGAAGTTGTTTACAATAATGCAGTACATAGCACAGGCTTGACTCTGTTCCAAATCAACACTGGCACGGAATTTGTCCCTTTGTCGGAATTACCCAGGGAACCCCTCACATCCATGTTTTTAACTCATTAAGAAAAGGTTGGGAGGATACAAAAAAAGCTTTGACTGAAGCTGCTGAAGAATATAAAAAACAAGCAGACAAACATAGATCCCTCCAACCACCATTTAAAGTAGGAGACAAAGTGTTTTGTCAACTTAAATATCTCAAATTGAAACTTCCCAGTAGGAAGTTGGGCCCTAAATTCTTAGGTCCATTCCCTATATCAAAAATAATCAATCCAGTCACAGTCCAATTAAGTCTCCCTCGGCTATTGGGGAAAATAGCGTTCCATAGAAGTTTATTTAAACCTGCTGTAGGGTCGAATCTATAAGGCTGATACCAGCAGCTCCCCCCAAACCTTTAAACGTACAGGGTGAGACACATTATGAAATAAAGAAAATCCTCGATTCTAGATTACACCAAGGGAGATTACAATATTTGGTATTATGGAAAGGTTACCCTTTGTCAAATGCTACTTGGCTAAAAAATTGGGATGTACATGCAGATAGATTGGTTATCCAATTCCATGACAAATTCCCTGACAAACCAAAGGGTCCCTTGGGGGGGAGAGGGGGTTAAGGGCATCACATTAACCCCTGGTTGTGTTTTGTGTATTACCTCTTTTAGGAGATGAACTTCTCAAGGGGGGACGTCTGTCAGCTTTGGAACCATATTCCACACTACCACATAGCCTGAGAGAATGAGAAGTTCAATTGAGTAGTTCTAAGTAGACAAAATAAAATTCTTTGCTTAGTTCAAAGTTATTAAGTGTGGCGCAGGATGGAAAAAGGATCTTATACTGGGACGAATTGTGATTGGTCCATGTGATGTGATGATGGGGAAAAGGGGATGGATTGTAGTTAGGGACATTGTGGGAAGTCCAGGAAACTTTTAGTTTTGAGATTCCACAGGTGCTGCCAGAGATGTGCCAGGTGCTATTCTAATAAAGGCATTTTGGAGATTATGCTTGTCTCAGAGTTACTGATTGGAATGGAGGTTTACTGGAACATTGACATGTTCCAGTAAACCTTTCTCTAAAAGATTTGGATTTTAAAATGGTTCGGTGGGGTTTTTATAATGCATTTTTGGATATTTATATACAGAGTCCTACTATTGAAGTCTACAGCCACTTCTTTCCATAAGAACTTTTCACTGTAAAATACTAAATAATATATATTTGAGCAAGACGGATTGTTTTAAAAAATCAAAATGGTTGGTGGACAAATTGCATGATTTTTCTTTATTAGTGGTCCATCAATTATTATTATATTCAGTTACGTTTTGTCAGACTTTTGGCTGATATATTCTTGGTTTTATCAGGATAGCTAAACTATTTTTATTTGCTACTTTTTTAGTACCTTAAAAAAAACCTGTAACAATTAAATTTATATTCGTTTTACAAGTTCATAGCACCGATAACTTTGATGTGTGCCATACAGAAATTTCTTGAAGTATTTTAACTATACTGTATTTATCACTTAAATACTGTATTAATTGTTAGTTGCTTTAAAGCAGGGGTCACCAACCTTTTGGACCTCAGGGACCACCAAACTCATAATTTTAAATCCTATGGACCAGAGACCCTGGGAAAATCCCCAAAAAAGTCTGCAGGAAAATTCCCCACCCTGTTTTGCTACCAATCGATCATTCTTTATTTGGGATCGCAGGATACCATCTCCAGCTCCATTCTCAGGGGGAGAGAGAGAGAGAGAGAGACTTTTGGCTTCATGCAAGGAAAGCAGTAGAAGCAGCAGAAGTCTTTCTTTCTCTCCCCCAAACTCCACCAGAAATGCGTCTTTGTGAGACTTGTCATGCTGGCACAGCCTCTTGGAGCAAGATGCCTTGCAGGGCCCCAAAGACTCGTTTCTGGTGGAGTTTGGGGGACAGAAAGAAAGACTTTTGCTGCTTTCCTTGCATGCAGCCAAAAGCAGAAGAAAGAAGGGGAAAGAAGCAGCTTGGTGGCCAGGCGAGGCATGTGGGATAAGTTCCCCCCCCGCCCTTTCCCCCTCCCCTCACTACCTTGTGTTGTTCGCAATGCAAGTGATGCAAGCCTTGTGTTCCCATGGGCCATGTGGGTGGCACAGCCTTGTATTCCCACATCGCCTGGATTAATTGCTTTGGGGGCTGCTTTGGGGTGACATTTCTCTGCAGATCACAAAATTTTCTTGGCAACCACTTCTTTAAAGGATCTATGACTTGTTACAGTAACAGAAAAAAAATGAGAAAGACAATCAGGTTGACTTGTATGTGGACTGAGTAGAATACTTCTTTGTGGAATCCCTGCAGCTTCAAGTGGAAGGATGATATAGCAGGGAGTTGCTTAGTACTCCCTGGCCATTCTCTGCATAGAATATACTTTTTTAAGGTATAGCTGTAACTCCAGGGCCAGGCTGATGTTTTCAGAATTCATTTTCAGGGCACTTTTGGAAAAAAAAACATGCCTACAAGTTCTGTATGATATATATAATAATACAAACTGTTATTCATTGTTCCCTCATCCTCAAATTTTATGAATGCTAATCATAGGCTTATATGGGTAAAAGCAATTTAGGATTTAATATTTATTAAAATAATTTGGAGAAGTTGCTGTTGCATCAGTAATGCCTATACTTTATCCAACTGGAGAAAAAAAACAAAGAAAAGGTAGAACAACGACTAGAACACAGTCCACTTACAGAAGGTGAACAATTCAACAAATAGATAAAATAGATACAGCCAACTTTAAATCAGTGTCTTGGCAGAATAGTATTACATTTTATTTAATCAGTACATGCTTGAACCCATTCCAATTTAACTTGTCCTATGATTTTCTTTGGGAGTAAAAATATACTCTGTATTGAAGTCTATATCAGCTGGTATTGGACATTAATCAACTAGACTTTTCTTACAACAAGCCTGGATAAATAGAGAAAACAGAGAAGTGTGTTTTTTATTAAGAGCTAGAAATGCTGCTTTTCAATCTGGTGATGCGCTACAGTAAAGCAAGTCAAGAGCTAAATTGAAACAGTGCATCAGGCACACTAAAGCTACGTACAGACAGAGCACTGAATATCATTTTGAGAGCTTGGACTCTAGTCAGGGATGGCAAGGTCTGTGACAAATTATGGGGCAGAGCAACAAAAATAGTTTGTCTAGCAGTAGTGATTCTTTGGCTGAGCAGCTAAATCAATTCTTCAACTTCTTTGAGGTGGAAACAGGAACGACCATCACTCCAGCATCTACCACTCCACTAACATCTACCATTGATAGACAACCAGTTCTACTGCAGATTTCTGATGTGAGACGCGCTTTCCAGAATATTAACACCTAGAAGGCAGCAGGGCCAGATGGAATCATGGGATGAGTTGTTAGGGACTGTGCTGGAGTGTTCACTGATATTTTCAATCTATCCCTGTCGCAGTGCTCTATCCCTACTGCCTGAAGACATCAATTATAGTGCCAATCCCTAAGCAGACAATTGTGGTATCTCTCAATGATTATATAGACCAGTAGCTTTAACATCTGTTGTCATGAAATGCAAGTCTTCCATCTACTTTGGACCCATGCCAATTTGCATATAAGGAGTAACATATATTTTTTTCAAGATGGCTGCGCACATGGATGCTGCGGCTGGCCACTCCTTCTTTCAGTGTATGGTGCATATGATTCTGTATGTGTTTTGAATTCTTTCCTTGATTGAATCCTTTGGGGCACGGGGCATCTATAGTCAGCAAGCCTTGCTACAAATTGGACTGAGATGTGAAAAGGCTATTACAGAGAATTTTATACATTTTCATAACATACCGGAGGAGACATCTAGGACCCTGGGGTGGGGGGGCATGGATCACTATCCCTGCAGGACGGAGGAAAAGGTGGAGAAAGAGGAACAGGAGGAGGAAGAGAGGATGCTGGGGTTTTCTTTAGACTGAGTAAATTTCCACACAAGCCTTCAATTCCAAGTATACTTTTTTTACCAATGCAAGATCTCTAACTAACAAAATGGATGAATTAAGGCTACAGATTGCAAAGACTAAATTCATCAAGAACTGCTGTGTTTTGCTAATCACAGAAACTTGGCTTTATGCATTCATTCCAGATGCAGCTGTTGAGCTGGAAGGCTACATAGTCACCAGCAGGACAGGAGTAATAATAATAATACTTTATTTGCGGTCACAGACCAAAACACAAGTACAACAAAAGAAGAACATGGGAAAATTAGTCATGAACAATTGGTCACCAAAAACTGGACTAAGGGGAATTACAGTGTTCTCCTCTGATGGTTACAGCTCTTTAAAAAAATTGGAAACCTGAGAAGTGATGTATGAGAAGCCATCCCCTAGGCAACATAAGAACAAATTACTAACATTGGGTCTAGAAGGGTCTGTTTCAAGGAGAGACAGTAACTTAGATCTGCCTGCGTTATACATAGGGCAATATAAAAGGACATGCTCCACAGTTTCAACCTCAGCTCTGTCACAGGGGCATAGCCACTCATTAATCGGGAGCCTCTTAAATCGCCCATCCAGTAGTGCTGAGGGCAAGACATTAAAGTGAGCTGGGGAGAAAGCTCTTCTATACTTGGGAATGGTTAGAGTGTAAAAATAGGAAGCCATCCTCAGTCCGTAATTATTAAATTGGCTGAAGATCAGAGGGGAGCAAGTTTTGTTAGCTCTGGCTCATAGATATTGCAAGTCAATGTCCACAAGCCGTTGGACGACCCTAAATTGGGCGTCCTTAAGGTCATAATGTCCCAGGGCATCCCCTGTAAAACCTAGTAGATGTAATTTCTTCATCAGCTCCCTCTCCCAACGAGAAATATGAGAGTCAGCAAACACCAGGGAGAGGTAGCTACCAGGAACTGCCAGAAAGAGCACCTGAAACCACCATTTAAAGGTGTTAATCCACACCATACATTCGACTGATCAAGTGCCCAGTTCCAGGTACATCGGAGCAAAACCAACACAAGGAGGAAGACCCAGAAGTTTTCTAAGAAAGACAGCCTTGGTTCTTTCAATACAATCCTTGAAGCCCCGTATCCATATGGGAATTCCATAAAGAGTTTGAGCCAAAGTTTTGGCTTTGTAAATATACAGAGCAGAAGGAATAAATTGGCCTCCTTGGGTATAAAAAAGTCTTAAAATCTGCTGGTGACTACAGGAGGCCGAATTCAGCACCTGGGTTCGATGTCTAGTCCAAGCACCAGTGTTCTGAAATTGAATACCTAAATACTTAAAATGGAAAACCTGCTTAACAGCATTACCATTGATAGCCCAGTTATACAATTTCCGGGCTCTAGAGAACACCAATACTTTGGATTTGTCATAATTAATGGACAAGTGGTTCTCAGCACAGTAAGAGCCAAATGCAGAAAGTAATCTTTTCAGACCTGGCCTTGACAATGAAAGGAGGGCCACATCGTCAGCATAAAGGAGAAGTGGGATCTTCGTAGTTGACAGCTTTGGGGCATGGGACTCAATACGTCCAATGTGAAAGGCCAAGTCAGATAAGAATAAATTAAACAAAAGAAGAGCCAGAACACAACCCTGCCTTACTCCATTCTTAATTGGGATAGAATTTGAAAGTTCTCCCTGCAAACCACACCTGACCTGACTAGAGGTCTGGTTGTACAAGGATCTAATTAGGAACAGAAGACGTCTATCAATAGAACTTTTGAGCAGTTTTGACCACAACAGTCCCCTAGGGACTGAGTCAAATGCTGACTTTGGGTCGATAAAAGCAGTAAAAAGTTTGCCACCTGGTATGGTAGTATATTTATCAACCAGGTGCGCTAAGTCAAAGCAGTGGTCCAGTGTGGCACAGCCCACTTTAAACCCAATCTGTTCAGCACCAATAATATTGGACTCCTCAACCCAAGTGAGGAGTCTACGTTGGAGATATTTAGCATATAGTTTTCCAATGATGGAGAGCAGGCTTATGGGGCGATAGTCGGCTTAAAAACTGGAACAATAATTGCTAACCTCCAGGAGGTAGGGATCCTGCCAGAGGTATTGATATGCATAAAGAGTCTTGCTAAGAGAGGAATCCACCACTCGGGATTGGATTTTAGCAAATCAGGGGGTATAGCATCAGGGCCAGGGGCTTTGCCTGACTTGAGTTCGGAGATAAGCTCGGTAATCTCAGCATGAGTCACAGGTTGCCAGTCAGGAACTGCAGGAGGCAGCTGTGGCCCAACCACAGCTTGTTGTTTTTTTTAAAGATTTTATTGGTTTTTAAAAAATAAACATAAACAAACAAAACATAAAAACATCAAGCTGTCTTCCATAGGTGTACATACAGTGTGCCGGTTGGTTTACAAATTGTTTTGTGCTTCCATTTCATAGTCTTCAATTACAATTACATTACATATAATCTCATATTGTCAATCAAAAACTAAATACCTTAGTATCATTATTAATCAATCATTTGATTATACTTTTATTCATTCATGTTTTACAAGATAACCATAGTTTACTTAATTTATTGTATAACAGTTCATATTATCATCCCAAATCTATCCTAAAATCATTTTGTAGTTATAATAAAAAAAGTACATCTTTATATATTTATTATTTTCTGAAAATCTACATATTTCATTACTGTACTTTGTTATCTAACCATTGATAGAAAAGATCCCAAATTTTATAAAATTGTTTATCCTCTTGTTCTCTAATTTCAAATGTCAATCTACTCATTTCAGCACATTCCAATATTTTCTTAATGATTTCCTCCTGTGATGGTATTTTCTCATTTTTCCAGTTTTTAGCAAATACAATCCTAGCCGCTGTTAATACATTTACAATCAGGTATTTCAAGTCTTTACTATATATTTCAGATAAAATTCCCAATAAAAATATCTCTGGTTTCAAGTCTATATGTTTTTTTGTCATTTTTTCCAACCACATATGGGTTTTAATCCAGTATATTTTAGCATCCGCACAATGCTATCTGCACATATGGTAATATGAGCCAGGTGTCTGATGACATTTCCAACATTTTTCGGATTTATTCTTGAACATTCTTGCTATTCTTGTCGGGGGGAAATGCCACCTGTAAAACATCTTATACAAATTTTCTTTATATGCTGTTGACATTGTCATTTTATAATTTTGAGACCACAATTTTTGCCATTTTTCTAAATCAATCCCATATCCAAAATTCTTCCCCCAAGCAATCATAGTTTCTTTAACTTGTTCTTCTTCTAGTTTAATTTCTAATAGATATCCATACAATTTTTTAATCACCTTTTCATCAGTACCTGTCAAAATCTTATCTAAGTCAGTCAGTTTATCATAGAAACCTTCTGTTTTAGAATCTTTATCATACCTTGAATGTATTTGCGCATATGAAAACCAATTCATCTTTATACCTTGTTCCTCTAGTTTTTGCATAGATTTAAGTTCACCCTTTTCATTCAATATTTCACCATGTCTAACTGTTTGTTCCTTTTTGTATATTATAGGATACGAAAATGCTTCAATAATCGATAACCAGACTGGAATTTTCAAATAACATTGTCTTTTAACTTTTCCCAGTTTAACCACAGAGACTCCCGTATATGATGTCTTCTGAAATACCCCTGTGTTTTAGTTCCTTTATACCATAAAAAAGCATGCCACCCCAACAACAGATCATGTCCTTCTAATGTCAACAATCTAGCATTTCTTAGTGTTATCCATTCCTTAACCCACATCAGATTTGTAGCTTGATAGTACAATTCCCAATTAGGCAGACCAAATCCTCCTCTAATTCTAGCATCCTGCAAGAGTTTTAACCTTATTCTCGCTTTCTTACCTTGCCATATATATTTCAACACAATTTTAATTAAATCTTCAAAATAATCTTTTCCAAGCCTAATTGGAATTGTTTGAAACAGATATAAAATTCTGGGTAATATACTCATCTTGATTGTTGAGATTCTCCCTATTAGTGACAGTTGTAAGTTTTCCCATTTCGCCAAATCTAGCGCTATCTGCTGTTTAAGTTTAATATAATTGTTCTCTTTTAATGTACTACATCTTGCTGTCAAATATATCCCCAAATACTTGATCTTATTCATGACTTTAATTTTCAATAGGTCTGCCAATTCTTCCTTTTGTCTTAATAGCATATTCTTTGTCAAAATCTTTGTCTTGTCTTTATTTATTTTCAAACCAGCCACCTTTCCATATGTCTCTATCTTTTCTATCAATTTTGATGCTGTTTCTAAAGGGTCTTCTAAAATGAAAACCAGATCATCCGCAAATGCTTGCAGCTTAAATTCTTCCTTTTTGATTTTCATTCCTTTTATATTCTTTTCATCTCTAATATTTCTGTTTAACACTTCCAAAGTTAACACAAACAACAACGGTGATAATGGGCACCCTTGTCTTGTTCCTTTTCTTATATTAATAGAGTCTGTCAGCTCTCCCTCTATCATTACCTTTGCCATTTGCTTATAGTATATAGCTTCTATTGCTTGGATGAATTTTCTAGCAAAACCCTCTGTTCCAACAGTAATAACATGAATTGCCAATTCACATTATCAAATGCCTTCTGTGCATCTAGAAATATCAGAGTCATTTGTTTTTCAGGATGTGCCTCGTAGTATTCCAAGGTGTCCAGGATTACTCTCATATTGTCTTTAATTTGTCTCTTTGGCAGAAATCCATTTTGATCAGGGTGGATAAAATTATTTAAATATTTTTTAAGTCTTTCTGCCAATATTGAAGCAAAGATTTTGTAATCTGCATTTAATAAAGAAATAGGTCTATAGTTCTTAATTTGTAATGGGTCGGCATCCTCTTTAGGAATAAGTGTAATATAGGCTTCTGACCATGATTTAGGTATCTTCTTCTTTAATATAACTTCATTCATAACTTCTAGCAATGGAAGATTCAACGATTCTTGTAATGTTTTATTAAATTCTGCCGGAAGTCCATCTGGGCCTGGTGCCTTTCCATTATTTTGCTTCTTGAGTGCTTCAGTTAACTCCATCATCGTTATGTTACTTTCTAACATTGTTTCAGTCTCTTTAGGTATCTGAGGTAAATTAGCATTCTGTAAGTACTGCTTAACTCTCTCTTCATCAATATTCTCTTGCATATATAATTTCCCATAAAAGTCTCGAATGATTTCCTTCTTCTCTTTGCTGCTATGACAAACTTGGCCTTGGTCATCTATTAATTGCAATATTTTCCTTGATTCTTTCTCCTTTCTCAATTTATATGCTAACCATCTACCTGGTTTATTTGCGTCTTCAAAGTAATTCTGTTTAGCACCTCTAATTTTCTGTGCTAATTCTTCTTTTTCTATTTGACCCATTTTGTGTTTAATTATATCCATTTTTAGCTTAATGTTCTTTTTCTGTGGCATTTTTGTAGCTCTTTTTCAAGTCTTTTATGCTCATCCTCTAGGGCCTTAGAGGCTAGTCTTTTCATAGTATTCCTTTTCCTTGTATAGTCTATTATCAAGCCTCTAGCATAAAGCTGAGAAAGAAAGAACTGAGACTCTTTTTCAAGGACATTGCTATTTGATAAGATAGAGGGAAGAGCATGAGAGAGTATTATTGCAGGTGCTCTTCTGGGTTTCTATCAACAGCTGGAGTCTGGTGTTGAAATGTAGTGGGGGAAAGGTGATAAGTCTTTGGAGAAGAGAGCTATAATAAGAGCCTTGGATAATTAAATAAAGTGCAGTGTGCCTTTTTTATTTTTCCTAAGTTGTGCTATCCCTACTCACCAGTTTTAGTACTTTTTTTTTAAATCTCCCTCTTTGTAATAATTGTTTGGGTTTCTGGCTTTGTTGGAGCTTGCCTTTGTTTCTCTCTCTCTCTCTCTCTCTCTCTTTTTTTTTTTTTTTTTTGGAAAGCCTTAAAAGCCTTTTTTTTCTTTCCTGGTATTTTTGTTTTTTCATCTATTTTCTGGTTTATTTCTATGCATTTTTTTTTCTATTTGAGACCTTTCAATTGGATTAAGGTGTTGAAGAACCTGAAGAATTTTTCCTTTTTCTTTTTCTCTCTTTTTTTTTTGAGCTCTTTTACTTTATCTTATTTTTGATTGGATTACAAGAACTTGAAGAAATTTTGTCCTCCCTTTTTTTCTCTTCTTTTTCCTTTTTTTATTATTATTACTGGCCTTTTTTTTTTTACTATTTTTATTATGAACTACAATTGATTATTTCACAATTGGATTAAGGTTTAGAAGAACCTGAAGATTTTGAATTGCTTAAAATGAGTAGGAAATTTACAGCTCCTGGCTCTTCAACCTCTACTTCTTCCTCTCCACCATCTGGAGGACAACGTTCAATACAGACAATGGCAAAGCAAGAAAAAGAACAAGAAAAAGTGACTCTGCAGATGATTATGCAAGGAATTCAAAATATCCAAGCAAGGTCAGAGAATATTGAAAAGAGAATTGAAAACATCGAACAAAGAACAGAGAACATTGAACAAAGAACTGAGAGCATTGAACAAAGAATAGGAAAAACTGATGAAAAAGTGGAGAACATCCAACAAATGATGTTGAAGTATGATGAGAGATTTCAAAAAACCGAAGAAGAAGATAAACAAAGAGACAAGAAGATTGGAGATATTGATAATAGGTTAACGGTGGTCGAACAAGACAAAAGTGGCATGTTGAGATGGGAGATGGATAGATCAGAATTCTATCAGATTTCAAAATGTAGAGGGGAAAAAAGGACAAAACTTAGCTGAGATAATGATAGAAATACTGGCTGAAGCCCTGGAAATAACTCAAGAGAAGATGATGGATGGAATAGATGAGGTTTATCAAGTCTTCACAAGATATGCGATGAGAAATAGCTTACCAAGAGAAGTTCACATTAGATTGACAAAGAAAGCCATTAAGACGCAAATATTGCAAGTGGCAAAAGAGAAAACATTGAAATACAAAGACAAGGAGATTGTGGTCTTGAAGCAAATACCTAGAAGAGTGAGAGAGATGAGAAGAGAATACCGATTCCCGACTAAAATGCTACTCAAAAAAAGAGGTGAATTATAGATGGCTGACTCCAGAAGGTTTAATGTTCACATGGCAAGAACACAGAATTGACTCAATTGAGAAAGCGGAATTATTTTATGCAGATTTTTTTGGAAGGAAAGAGGAAGAGGCAGAGAAAGAGATCTCATTAATTGAATTCCAAGAGGACTGTCAAATGGCGACTGAAAAAGAAGAAGGTGCAGTAGGTGGAAAGGTGGAAGCCAAAGAACAACATGAATTAAGATCTACGAGAGCTGCCAAACCTAATTATAAAATATAACCATGGAAGAGAAAAAATTGATTACAATTAATATAAATGGACTCAATTCAGCCATTAAAAGAAGGAAAACCTTTCATAAATTGGAGAAACTAAAATTTGATATAATTTGTCTAAAAGAAGTACATATTAAAAAACAATATGAACAATTGTTGGTACAGCCAAAATTAGGGAAAATGTTTACTTACTTGACTCAATGTAAGAAAAGAGGAGTGGTTTTATATATCAAAGAGTCTACCCCAGCAAAATTGATTTATACTGATGATGATGGAAGAATACTAATGGTGGAAATAATGGACAATAATATGAAAACACTCCTGATTGCAATATATGCTCCGAATGATAAACAAGAAGAATTCTATAAAAAACTACATATGAAAATAATTGAATTGGACTATGCTAATATAGTTATGATGGGAGATTTTAATGGAATTGTAGACAACAAATTGGATCATACAGCACAGAAAATAACAGAGCAAAACAGAAAGACTCTCCCTAAATCTTTCTTCAAAATGGTAGATGAAATAAACTTAAAAGATACATGGAGAGAAAGAAATGCTAAAACTAAACAATATACTTTCTATTCAAACAGACACTTATCATGGTCCAGAATAGATATGATATGGATGTCAACAGAATTAATACCTAACATTCAAGAAATAACTATTGAAACAAGTACTTGGGCAGATCACAATCCAATGACAATTAAATGGAAAGGACAAAAAAGAAGATCTAGATGGACGTTAAATAATACTATTTTAAAGGAAAAAGACTTTACACAGTGGATGGAGAAAGAATTGGCCTTTTTCTTTAGAGAAAATAAAAAAGAAGATACATCAATTCAGAATGTATGGGACACAATGAAAGCACGGTCGAACTTGTTGATGCCTGGAAAATTGCCAAGAAATGGTTTTCCCAATCTCTGTTGGAAATACAGGAGAGAGGGAGTTCTTGATGATCCGGCAAGGAGCTGGCAACAATTTGCCAAAATAATCAAGTGTTCTTCTGATGAATGGAGAGGAGAAGTACTTCTCTCTCTCTTTAGTTTTCTTTTTCTTAGCAATTAGTCCTTTATACTCCCGCTTCAAACGATAGTAGTCCTCTGGTTGGCATTTATCCCCTCAATTACAATAGAGCAGGTAAACCCAATTAATCTGGTTCCTGAGCATCAGACACTTTTTGTCAAACCAAGAATTACTTCTTGAATGATATGGACCTCTCGGCCTACGGACAGCTCCTAGCTCCCTTTGGACACTATTAATTAGTGATTCAAAGGCTGAGATTGTCCCTGGGCCACTATTTGTTAGGGCCTGATTGTATAGGCTGAGACACTCCAGAGATGATAAAAAGGAGTGGAACTTTCTTTCAGTATTAGAAGACCATTTGATCCTCCTTGTATACGAGGCCACATAGGGATCTAATATCTGGGGACCCCTAGGGAGATGTATATTTGAGGAAAGCCCAATGATTGTAACCAGGGGGTAGTGGTCACTCTCCGTAAGGCAGTCCACATAGAAAGCACGGACTGCCTTTCTAAGAAGCTGGGATACCAGCACAAAATCAATAACACTACTCCCACGTGAGGAACTAAAAGTAAACTCACCAGCTAGATCACCTAGGTTACTCCCATTAAGAATTATCTTATTGTGTTGGGCTGCT
This sequence comes from Notechis scutatus, assembly GCF_049901735.1. Taxonomy (NCBI): domain Eukaryota; kingdom Metazoa; phylum Chordata; class Lepidosauria; order Squamata; family Elapidae; genus Notechis; species Notechis scutatus. The sequence continues at coordinate 61,545,115 of NC_142025.1, read as the reverse complement.
AAAAGGGCTAACTGAATGCCAGCAAAATTTGTTAATTCATCCTTAGAATGTCTGGCTGAAATCAGGTGTCCTATGGCCTGGAGGGTTTCTTGGGAATAGAGTGCCTCAATCGATGGGGGAACTTGGACTCCCAATCGGGCATTAAAGTCACCCCCTATAAGGATGTACAGCGCTGGGAATTCAGTTTCCATACAAGTAATGTAATTCTCCAGCATGCCCCATTGAGCCTTAGTATCAGCTTGCCTCATTGTTGGGGGAAGATAAACGTTGAACACTAACAGTTTGCTGTGTCCTCTCTTAATTAGGAGAGCCATAGCTAAAGAGCCACAGGGGGGCAGCTCCACTGTCTCCACTTTCAAGGAAGTAGAGACCAAGCAAGCTAGACCACCCTTAGGCCTTCCTGTCGTAGATTGTCTGGTGGCGGCCAAGGAAATGACCGTAAACCCTGTAAGGGATATCTTATCGCATGCCCAGGTCTCCTGAAGCAGGACCACATCAAATGAGTGAATATAGTTGGTGAATTCTGTGGTACCACACCTTCTCCCCCAGCCTGCTATGTTCCACAAAAGGCACTTAAGTGTGCAGGGTTTTTTTTTTTTTTTTTGCCAGATTTAATAGTCATTCTGTGTGATTAATTTTTCCCAGAGCGCCCTTCGGATCTGAAAAGATACACCCGTTGTTAAGTGGCAGGGTCATCCTCTTAGGAGGCAAAGGCAGGGAAGGAGGGAGGGGAGGCGAGCCTTGTTCATGGGGCTGTAGGGCTCTAAGCGCACTCCAGTTTGTACTTGTGGCATTAATTGGTTGCTTAGCTGGCAAGTATTCAGCAGCATCAACATCAATAGACAGAATTTGAAGTAGCCCTGGATCTTCAAATTTACGAATTAGACATTCTGGAGAGAGCGCCAAGGGAATTTGGTAAATCAGTATAGACTCCTTGGAGTCCAAGGGAATCCTTATCAGGTAGTGAAAGACTCCAGAGCTTGGATTTGACTGCATCCAGATGCTTTATGATTTGGGCCCTTTCTGATTGTGGAAGCGCACAAAAGGAGTTGAAGAGCTGTGTCTCCTCCTGGTTCCAGAAATTGTCTTGACATAAGTCTCATAAATAGATGGAATCCCAGAGGCACTGACCTGGGGCTTATTTACTAAGGAACCTTGGGTGCCCTGGGCTGGTGCCGCTTCCTTTGGGGCCATTTCTTCCCAGCTGATCAAATCAAGGGAAGCTTCCTGGTAAGATGTTACTCGCCGCGGGGGGTTAATTTGACCGGTTGTAGGAGGAACAGTCAGGCTACCATCTGAGAGGACACCAACTGGAGGTTTTGTGGGAATAGGTATATAATTAGTACGTGATGTAGTATCCGAGATGGCATTCAAGGTTGGCACATTAATATGTGCTGCTGAGGATCTTTGGGGGGCAATAAATCTCCTGCCACTCACAAATTGTCAATTACTCAAGAGTGGCTTAATCAACATATCTTTGAAGACTCTTCTTGGCAGAATGCCAAAGGATCTTAACAGGGATCCTCTTCTGAAAAATAGTTTTGGGGTGTTGGAGTTGTCAAAACTGAGTATCACTCTAGTGCAGTATTCAGGAGAGGGTTAAAGTTCAACCTTCTTCAAATCACCAGCTTTTAGCCCCAATAACTGTAATATATGGCCCCTTGCCAGCTGTGTTGAACCCCAGTGAGGTAAGTTGCCATTAATGGGATTAATGATGAGGGCCACCTGTTTTGACTGAAAGACCAGGTGACTGTTTGCGTCAAAAGATGTAAAATTCGAACTATTGGTAGGATTACATTGGCCAGTGCTTTTGCTGAGGCTTGGCAGAGAGAACCCTGCTGCTGCATCAGGCTGCCGAGCTGACAACCCAGGGCTCCCACTGGTAGTCTAGGAAACTAAGTAGTTTAAAGTATTTATTATTTTATCAAGCTGGAGCTGAATGCTCGCTATAGTTTCTGCAACCAAGAAACATTGTTGAACCAAAAAGGGTGGGCTCATTTATGGATTGGTTGGGGGCCGTACTTTTAGATAAGCCTTTGTTCTCAACTCGGAGGGTGACGCCCTCAACCGTCGGAAGATCATGACAACTGGCAGCAGCCAGACAAAAGGGAGCAGGAGCTTTCAAATCAAGAGGCAAAGTCCTCAATCTTGGATTGTTTCAGAGAAGGTTGAGGGACCAGGTCAGTGGTCCCTTTTCCTTGTCTTCATTATATTAAGTAGCACAATAGAGGGGGTGCTGTGTAATATAGCATAGAGTCTAGTCACTGAAACAAGTCCTAAATCCAGAGGAAAAGGAATCGAGAGTAGAGAAGAAACAAGTCCTAATGCAAACAATGGCAGAGCTCCTCACAAGTATACCAAGGATCCTGCCCTCCCGACAGAGCAAGGAACATTACTAAATAAAAATGATAAAATAATAAAAATCACATCAAAGCTAAGCATTGCTAGACTTCCAGCTAAAGGAGTAAGATCTTTAGAACAACAACAACAACAAAGAAGCAGCAGCAAGGCCCTCCTATAGCTGAGGCCCAGCTCGGGCTTTTTTAAAAAATACAGCTGAACCATAGCTGAAATATAACTAAAAGTGGATTAGTAACAAACTGCAAAAATTTCAAAAAAAATTTAAAAATAAAAATAAAAATTTGAAGACTAAGATATGATAGAAAAATAGCCTTAAAACCATGTAATAATTAGAATAGGTTAATTTAATCTTAGTTAAGCAGAGAGCCTACTTGCCTGCTGCTCCCATCTCCAAGCCTCAATTAATCAATAGCTTTGTTTCCAGGACAGGAGTAGAGATTCTGGCAAGAGCAAAGCGGGATGTTTAAGCCTTTATGTGAACACAAGCTGATGTATCAATACAAAGACTATAGACAGCCACTGCTCCATGGATCTGCAAATAAATATATCTTTCAGGGAATTCAACATGGTTTTAATTACTGCAGTCTATATCCCACCTGATACCAATACTACCATAGCTTTTGGATTCATGTATAACATTGTTAGTAATCAGCAGAATAAGTATCTTGATGCTGTGCATATCATAGCGGGGGACTTTAATCAAGCTGATTTAAAAGCAGTGCTCCCTAAATTCTATCAACATGTTAAATGTGCTACTAGAGGAGCAAACATATTGGACAAAGTATATACCAACATCAAACATGACTATAAGGTTATACAATTACCACATTTGGGACAATCAGACCATATGTCATTGCTTTTAGCATCAGCATCCCTCTTAGGAGACAGGCTCTGCCTATAATAAAGACAGTGAAATTTTGGCCAGAAGATGCTTCACAACAACTTCAGGGTTGTTTTGAGAAGGATTGTTGGTTCTTACCTGATACAACCATTCTCTTTGGGTGGAGATAACATCCAGGATTGGGTTATCAGCTGACTGGACTGAATCTGTCAGAACTTTGAGGACACTTCCCCCTGTTGCTAAGGGTGTCCCAGAAATTGGTGAAGGAATAATGACAGACTGATGTGTTCTCCTGCAATAATAACATGCTCCATTAGAATCGGAATGGAGCTACATCAGGGTGGGACTGGATGCTATCTTCACCCAAAGAGAACGGTCATATCAGGTAAGAACCAATGACCCTTCTCCATTGTGGTGGAGATAGCATCCAGGATTGTGACATACCAAAGCTAGCTGTCTTATGGGTTGGCTTAGTGCGGTCTGAATCCCTTAGACAGGGTGGACCATTTGAAGAACTCTCCGTCCAAATGCTACCTCCGCAGAACCAAAAGACTCCAGCTTATAGTGTGTTAGGGTTTTGGAATTTAACCCCTAGCAGAGTATTGCAGCAGTAGTCAAGCCAGGCAACCAAAGGAGAGCGGAAGGGCCCCAGAGTATACACACACTGAACACAAACACTGTTTGTAGTTTAAATAGTTTTTAATCCAGTTAGAGTTTAAGCATTGTCATTCAGTCCATTAAGTCATTCACAGTATTTCCATCCAGTAAGACTCACTAGTATAGTCCAAGTTAAGAGTCCTTGCAATATCTTTATCAGCCGATAAAGATATCTTCTCCTCCTCCGGTTTCACTCTCCAGAGAAACAAACGCTGGATATTCAGTAGAATTACGCAGTAATCAGCAAACAGTAGCAAACAATAACAGTTCAGTCACAGGCACTCACAGTCAGTAATCACAGTTAGTCGCTGCAGCACACAGTTACAGTAGCACACAGTTACAGCCAGAGACAGTACAGACAGCATCACAGTAAGCTTTCCAGCTTCTAATGCTTCCTTATATTGTAACTTCTAACCGCACCCTTAATCGGCTAATTGCCTGCTGCATTGTGCTTAAAGTGATAAGCACTTAAACCATGATATCTAAGTTTTATATATTTATTCACCCAAACCATATTTGGTATCAATGTTATACCTAACATACTCCCCTTTTGGGTGAAATAAATATATAATACCTTTACAATCTAATCCCATATTTTTCACAACTCTCCTGGTGCTTACTGGCACCTTGGGCTTTAGTAAAATTATCAGCTAAATTGTCCTCCGACATACAGTACTCTAGCTGAATCATCTTACTTCTTACAGATTGTCTCACGTTTAGGTATCTTAGATCTGTATGTTTGCTCCTTGTTTTTACTCCAATATTTGTGGCCATTTGAATTGCTGCCTGATTATCTTCATGTATAATTATAGGATAATCTACAGTTATACCTATATCAATTAACATTTGTTTATACATTATTAATTCTGTACATAACAATGATAAACAGGAGAATTCTGCCTCCATAGTAGACAAACTTATATGCTGTTGTCTTATTGACTTCCAGCCTATTAATGTTTTACCCAGCATTATGGCTGTTCCTGAAGTCGACTTTCTAGTGTCTCTTTCTGATGCAAAGCTAGCATCTGCATATGCACTTAGAATTAAATCACCCTTTGGTTCTAAATACAATGAATAATTCATTGTCTTTTTAAGATATCTTAATATCCTCTTAGCTGCAATCCAGTGTCTTTCACATGGTGCAGAATTGAATCTAGCCAACTGATTCACACAGTACGATATATCTGGTCTAGACCAATTACTAATATAACTCAAACTACCAATTAAAGATTGATAAATCACCTTATCAAACTCAGGGCTTTGTTCATCAGTGTTGCTAAACTCCTGACTCATTGGAGTCTTAGCTGGCTTACAAAGCTCCATCTTGTAATCTTTTAGCAATTTGCTTATCTTATCTTCCTGAGATATCTTAAAACCTTTCCGTGTTTTCTTTATATTCAAACCGAGATACTTCTTTATCTCCCCTAATTGCTTGATCTTTATTCTCTTTCCTAATGATGCTATTATTTTATTTGCTTCATCATTAGTTTCAGTTATCAAAGCAATGTCATCTGTGAATAGTAATAATAATGATACTTTCCCATTTGTCTCCCTCTTAAACAGACATGGATCGGCTAAACCAGCTTTAAATCCTATATTGTCTAGTTCCTTTACAATATACTGGTTCCATTCATAGCCTGATTGTTTAAGACCATAAAGACTTTTCTTTAACAACCAACAATCATTATTATCCTTATTTTCACTTTTAATACCAACAGGTTTTTCATATAAATAATATGTTTTAATGGGGCGTGCAAGTAAGCAGTTTCCACATCTAGATGGTTAACTATATAGTTTTTACTAGCTGCCCACACTAAAGCTGCTCTCAAGGTTGCTGCCTTAAGACTAGGTGCAAACACCTCATCATAGTCATTAGCATTCTGCCTAAAACCTTGGGCTACTAACCTTGCCTTATGGATTAATTTACCATCTTTATCTATTTTTACCTTAAATATCCATTTGCAGCCAATGGATTTCTTTCCTACAGGTAATTTGGCATTTTCATACACCTTCATATCTCTTAATGAATTCAGTTCCTTATTCATTGCTGCATACCATTTTTCTTTTTCCTTAGTAGGATACTTTTTAATTTCTTCAACAGAATTAGGAACTTGATTAATCTGGCATACTGTGTTAGCCTGGTACCTATCAGGCGGTCTAGATATACGTGTAGTTCTTCTGGGAATTACAGGGCTTACAGGAGGACTTTGTTGAACTACTACCTGTTCATCTTCCTCATCCTGTTCAGCTATTGAATCTGTTTCTTCCTTTATGGGCACTATTTCATCCTGTATTTGTCTCTTTACTTTATTTTTAAAGTTACAGGGATAACTAATGGGATTTCTATAGGATTCAATAATTACATCTTTATTGGCATCCTTTTCTAATTTCTCCCATCCTTCATGTTCTAGAAATTGGGCACTAGCACTACATAACACTTTAGATGTGCCTTTCTCCCAAAATCTATATGCCCTATGGTTTGCCTGATAACCAACGAAGAAAAATCTTTTAGCTCTATGTTGCCCTTTTTTTTCTGAGTTGTGCAGGAATATGCACCCATGCTGGTGCACCAAATGTGTGCAGGTAACTTAGGTCAGGTTTCCTGCCATGCCACCTGGTGAATGGAATTTCACCTGTTGTTGTATTAACAACGTTGTTCAATATGTTATTAGCACACATTGTAGCCTCCCCCCACAAAGAATCAGGTAACCCAGAATCATTTAACATTGTTCTAACCATTGCCTGTAGTGTTTGGCCTCTTCTTTCAATAAAAGCATTATGTTCTGGCCTGTATGGAGCAGACTTCTTATGCTCTATTCCAGCTACCTTAAGTCTGTTCTGGAATTTGTTATTAATAAATTCCGTGCCATTATCTGTCACCAGGGTTATCAGTTGACGTTTAGACTTTCTTTCAGCAAACCTAAGCCAATTGAAAAAATGTTGATATGTTTCAGTTTTGCTTTTCATTAAATAGCAAAACCCATATCTAGAATAATGGTCCATAATGCTCAGTATATATCTAGCACCCCCATACTGGGTTTCTTTGGACCTATTATGTCTGCAAATACTACTTCTAAAGGTTCTTTTGTTTTGAAACCATTTAGCCTATTTGCAGGCAATACTTTGCTCTTATCTTCACAGCAAACATTACAACGCAAATATTTATCACAAGGTTTTAACCTTATTCCTTCAGATAACTCAACTGTACGTTTTAGCATTTTAAAATTTACATGCCCCAAACGCCTATGCAATAAATGGATACATTCTTCATGAGGCTTTATATTATTAAATACAGTTTGAGCCTCCCTTTCTTACTATTATCTAATACATATAATGTTCCATTTAAAGCTGCAGTTACCCTTTTGTTATCTTTTTCAATTATGCAATTATTATCTTTAAAAGTAATTACATAACCTAATTTATCTAATACCCTTACTGAAAGCAAATTAAACTTTAGTTGCGGTACATACAACATTTTTATATCCTGGTTTATGTACGGACAACGTGCAAAACCTTGACCTTTCGCTTTCAGGTTCCAGCCATTTGCAAGAGATATATGTTGAGAACTTGTAGACATTTTTATAAATTTTGTCTTATCTCTTGTGATGCAGTGGGATGCGCCACTGTCAACCACCCATAAATTATTCTTCACATCAGAGTTGCTAAACGTGGCTAGTTCAAATGCTTTCTTTGGCTTTTTTACATTCTGGCTTTTTCTCTTTTTGCAGAATCTTGCCAAATGTCCTCTGCCTCCACAATTAAAACATTTTTTAATTGTGTATGCCGTTGAAGATAAATTCTCTCCTTCCAGGTGCTTTACTTTGCTTTGCTGGTTTCTTTCAAGCTTTGAAGATAATTTGTCTTCTTTCTTATCTTCTCTCAGCTCGTCACGCTCACGCCTTCTTCTGGCTTCTTCTAGTAGCCTGCCTGTAATCTCGGTTAATGAGAGGCTTTCTTTTGGCAATACCTCCAACGAAGTCACATAGTCATCATAGCTTTGATCTAATGAAGATAATATTATGTAGACTTGTTGCAGTTCATTAAATATAAGCTCTTTTTCTTGCAATTCTTGAAAAATGCTCTTCATACAGTTTAAATGAACTAACATATCTCCATTCCTCTGAAGATGCGTTCGAAAAAGCTTCCGTGTAAGATTTATATGTGCTCCTACACTGTCCCGAACATAAATCTTCCTGAGGTTCTCCCAGCAGTTTGCAGCATTTTCTTCTCCACGAATATGGACAAGCTGCTGATCACAGAGAGTCAGTCCTATGATGCATAAAGCCTGCTCATTCTTCAGTTTAAAGTCTTGTAACTTTTCTTTATCATCATCATTAGCAGGATCCCAGCTACTCACATCTGGTGGGTTTGCTATAATGTCCCACAAACCTTCTCTGCGTAGAAGTAAACTACATTTCATTGACCATGAAACATAGTTTGTTCCATCCAGCCTGGATATCATGGACAGTTGTGACAAATTTACTTGTGCCATTACTCTTCAGATATTTTGACTATTTTAAACTAATTAAAACAGTTTGTTTTTTACAGTAATGTGCAACTCACACCAACTCTCTCTGCTATATCCTGGTTAGTTAGACTATGCTGCTGGGCCCATAACCAATGTTAGGGTTTTGGAATTTAACCCCTAGCAGAGTATTGCAGCAGTAGTCAAGCCAGGCAACCAAAGGAGAGCGGAAGGGCCCCAGAGTATACACACACTGAACACAAACACTGTTTGTAGTTTAAATAGTTTTTAATCCAGTTAGAGTTTAAGCATTGTCATTCAGTCCATTAAGTCATTCACAGTATTTCCATCCAGTAAGACTCACTAGTATAGTCCAAGTTAAGAGTCCTTGCAATATCTTTATCAGCCGATAAAGATATCTTCTCCTCCTCCGGTTTCACTCTCCAGAGAAACAAACGCTGGATATTCAGTAGAATTACGCAGTAATCAGCAAACAGTAGCAAACAATAACAGTTCAGTCACAGGCACTCACAGTCAGTAATCACAGTTAGTCGCTGCAGCACACAGTTACAGTAGCACACAGTTACAGCCAGAGACAGTACAGACAGCATCACAGTAAGCTTTCCAGCTTCTAATGCTTCCTTATATTGTAACTTCTAACCGCACCCTTAATCGGCTAATTGCCTGCTGCATTGTGCTTAAAGTGATAAGCACTTAAACCATGATATCTAAGTTTTATATATTTATTCACCCAAACCATATTTGGTATCAATGTTATACCTAACATAGTGTCTGAAGTATGGAGAAGGTGAGGCCCAGATTGCCACCCTGCAAACCTCCTTCAGAGATGCCTGAGTGGCTTACGCTGTCGACATGGCCGCATTTCTCATTGAATGGGCAGTTATTCTTGGAGGAACAGCAAGTCCTTGGGTTTGGTAGGCTTTGGATATGCACAGTCTTATCCATCTCCCCACAGTTGTTGGAGTAACCTTTCAGCCCATAGTAGAAGGTTGGAAAGAAATTAAAAGGGATTCAGACCTCTGGAAGGGAGATGCCTGCTTAACATAAATACGCAGGGCCCTTCGAACATCCAGAGCATGCCATCTTTTTTCTAAAGAATGTACAGGATGCAGACAAAATTGGGCAAGATTAGTTCCTGGGCTCTGTGGAACCATGAGTTCACCTTTGGCACGAACAAAGGGTCTAGTCTTAACACAACTCAGTTGGTGTGAAACACACAAAGGTCCTTCCTGACAGATAAAGCCGACAAGTCCAAAATCCTTCTAGCAGAAATAATTGCTACTAGGAAGGCCACCTTACAAGACAAAAACTTCAGGGAAGTAGATCTCAGTGGTTTAAATGGGGCCTCAGTCAGTGAATGCAGTACTTTAGAGAGGTCCCATATTGGATAGCAATGAACCACTGGAGGCCTCAGGTTTGTAGCCCCCTTCAAAAACCTGCAGATAGTGGGATGTCTAGATAATGATTCTATTCCCCCCAAGGAGAGAACAGAAGACAAGGCTGCAACCTGCCTCCGCAATGTGTTAGGTGAAAGTTCCTTGTCTAGGCCATCTTGGAGAAAGTCCAGCACCTGGGCAATTGAGGCCCCAGTAGGGTCCCTGTCAGACCTAGAGCACCAGTCTTTGAAAGCTTCCAAGTTGCATCGTAGATGGGGGGTCTCCTAGAGGCTTGGATGGTTCTTATCACCTTGGAGGAATAATGGTCCCGGATCAGAGATTCCCGTTCAATCTCTAAGAGGCCAATTGAAGCCACTGGGGCTCTGGATGTAATACTGGTCCCTGGCTGAGAAACACTCTGTCCTCCGGCATCCTCCAAGGGTGGGGCACAGATAGGTTTACTAAGTCTGCAAACCATTGATTCTGGGCCAATGAAGGGCTACAAGAATGAGTTCTGCTCTTTCCCCCAACAGTTTCTGAATCACCCTCAGGATCGGGGCAGAGGAAGGAAGACATAGAGAAGCTGGAATAGGCCTGGCATAATGATTTGGTCACAATCGTTCAGGCCTTCATCATCTGAGTAATTTCTTTCCATCAGCTGGCCAATGTCATGGGCTGGGGTCTGATCTTTCAACAGGAGCATAAGAACCTGATCCTGAATGGAGGGAAAGATCATCCTCATAATGAGACCTGTGTCTCATACTATGTTTTGAGGATGAAATTGAAGCCTCAGAAGGCGAACACCTGGTCTGTTTCAAGACTGCTGACACACCTTGTTTTACTGCCTCAGCTAAAAGAGCCTGTATATTAATTTGGAATTCAGGCTCTTGTCCCACCACTGGTCTAAGTCCAGCTGACATGGCAGTAAATGTGGCCTCAGGGGCCAGTCTAGTTCTCTGGGCTGTAATTGGAAATTGCCCTATTGCTGGGCAGACTGAAAAGAAGCTTCTAATTTCAGAGGCTTCAAGGGATTCCTGCATCAAATCCTGCTCTTCAGCTCCCCGTGTGACCAATTCTGTTACTACTCTCCTGTTAGTTTGCAGATACCTATCTCCTCTCAGTAATGGTCGCTCCTCATTTAGGTGGGAATCTGTGCTGTTGGGTGCCATTTCTGAACTCTTCTGGGCAGCAATAGGGCAATTTCCAATTACAGCCCAGAGAACTAGACTGGCCCCCGAGGCCACATTTACTCCCATGTCAGCTTTATAGAAATTGATTATCTAATCATTGATATAGGTGATGAGGTAGAAAAGTTGTAAGTTTTGAGGTAATGAATTAATCAGTGTTTGATTAAAGTAATGAGGTAGTATTGAGAGTCTGCAAGGAAAGGGTTAATTGTTTTACTAGCAGCTGTGATTTACTGGGTGGGAGGAATTTATTGCTCTGATTGCTGCTGCTATTACTCTGTAAACAATAGGCTGTAACAAGATGTTCAAAGCACGCCGGAATTTTGAAAGAGAGCAAAACTCGCTGAATTAAAACACTTTAACTACAATCAATATGTCTCTGAATAAGATTGTTTTCCAATAGTTATTTTCTAAAGTTCTTCAAGTTGAGTAGTAGTAAAAATACAGTCCAGAAATTTGGGTTAACCAATCCAATCTGTCCTTTACTTTTAAAGTTACTTCTAGTTGCAATATCTTTTTTTTTTTAAACTAAATCTGACAGTCACTCCAGATCGTTAATCGCAGCTACCCTGTTTCTCCAACAATACGGCCTCCCCCAATAGGAAGTCCCAGCATGTTTTATAGGCATGAAATGAAATTAAGCCCTTCCCCCCATATTAAGGCCTATATCAAAACATGTGAAGTGGGGGGGCTTGCCGTTAGGAAGTACTTTTGTTGCATACCCGGATATGGTGCTGCCTGCGTTGACCCCGATACGAAGTGCCCCACCAACGCCGAGGTCAACATCCAAGCCGTTGCTGCCCACCCGCCCGAAGATGCAAGGGGGGGGGATTAAGTCACCCCCGAAAAGACGACCTAGCCATTTTTGGGGGGGCTCAAAAAAAAAAAGACCCGGCCTTATTATATGAGAAACACGGTATTTTCCTCCTTTGAGTCCCACTTTCCAATGAAAATTCCACTGCAGAAATTGGAGTGATTCTTACCAAGACTAAGCATGCTCTTACAAGATCTTTCCTTTCTTTTTCACTTCTGTCTCAGCTGCCTTCCTGGCTTCGATTTAGCCATGCTGGCAGTTCTCTTTTTAGGCTGGCAGTTCTCTTTTTAGCCTATTTGTCCTTGTTTTTATTATCCTGTACCATCTGCCAGATGGTAATAATTCAAAAAAAGGGTGCCCAGGATGAGATGGATCTTTGAGAATGTTTTGAACTTTCTTAAGGTAGTGGGAGCTATAAAGCTCTTCCAAAGAGGGGAGAGGGCAACCAATGATCTTCTGAGCAATGACATTAACCCTCTGGAGTGCCATCCTATCTGCCACTTTGCAATTGGCAAACCATACAGAGGTGCAGTAAGTTAAGATACTCACTATGATGCAGCAGGAGAAGGTCACCAGCAGTTTTTCATTCAATTGTTGTTTTCTGAGAAGTCTCAGGTAGTATGATCTCTGCTGGGCCCTTTTGACCAGTACTGCAATGTGAGGTCAGGTCCTCTTTTATGGTAACACCCAGAAGTTTCGTCACTAGTCTGTGTGGAAGAATTGTGTTTATACAGAACTAAAATCTACAAAAAGCATCCTCACATACCCCCCCCCCAATTCTAGATGAAACAGAGGAGTGTGAAGAGTGATGACTATAGCGTCCTCTGTAGACCTATTTCTTCTGTATTCAAAATGATGTTTATCAAATGTATGCAGAAGACCAGAAATGATGTGCTGGCAGACCAATTTCTCAAAGCACTTCATGATGATAGGAGTGAGTGCCACTAGTCTGTAATCATTGAGGTAATTGATAGGGAACTTCTTTGGCAGTGGAACAATGGTGGAAGCCTTCAAACAAGGTGGAAGAATGGACTGGGATAAAGACCGATTGAAGATCCTGATAAAGATTCCAGCCAATTGATCAGCACAATCTTTAAGCACTTGGCCAGAGATACCATCAGGACCAGCAGCCTTTCTAGGGTCCACCGTCCTCAGAATGCTCCTCAGAGTAAACCAAACAGCAGGATCACAGCTCACCAGCTCAAATCCCCCAGCAACTAAGACTAACCTGAGCACAACCAAGCCCCCACCTGAACAGAACACACCCCCAGCCAATCCCCCAATCAATCAGAACACAGCCAAACCCCCAACCAATGAGAACACAACCCCACCCAATCAGAACACAGCCAAGCCCCCACCCAATCAAGTAACCCCACTAGCAGTTAAAAGGAAGAAGCAGCTGCAAGCTCACATTACTCTGAGAAGCACAAAGCCGAAGACACAAGCCTGAAGATGATGAATGAAACTTCATCGAAACGTTGCCTAGATACTTCCAATTTTACGCGGGAGAAAACCCGAATAACCAAAGATCCACATACAAATACCCGCGAGAACCTCAGAAAACATACATAAATACATACATACATACATACATATATATATATGTATGTATGTATGTATGTATGTATGTATGTATGTATGTATGTATGTTGTATCTCACCTTTACAAAGGAAGTGAGAAGTCCAAACTCCAACTGAATACAAATAGGCAAGCAAATCCAGTAATTATAGAGTTAATTCCTTGAGCCGATAATGTTCTTCGCAGTCTCTCACACGCTGTCTGCCAAGTCCGACAAGATAACAGGAATATAAATCACACAAGCTGTCACAACACAGAATACACCGAAGCTCCTCTGAATAAGTCACACGTTGTCCCGTACGAAGTTCCCAGAGCAAACACACCCACTTTTATTCCTTGTGGGGTGTGTCACTAATTCAGCTCACTCTCTCATTTGTCCACGCCTCCTGCGTTGTAGCTCACACTTTTGCCTGCGACGCTGCCTTGCATCAAACCAGCATTCGTCTGCTTGATTCTCTGTCAGAAGCTGCTCCGATATGCCCTCCTCCTTCTCCTGATTAGCCTCAGGTTTTCCCTCTCGGTTATCTGCCGACACCTGAGGCACAATCAGGGAGAAAGGCATTGCTGAAGAGGAAGGTCCTGGGAAGGAAGGCATTCCCAATTCCTCCTCTTCCCCATCGTCCGAGTCCTCTTCCTCTAAGAATGCAGGCTCCAGCCTCAGAGCCACAACACTATCCCTCACCGCAGGGCCCTTCCCCCGAGTTTGACGATCAGGACGTGGTTTCAAAGGGAACTGAGCATGGAAGCTCTGTATAAGGTCCGGGGCGTGGAACGTGGAAGCATCCACCCAGGAAAGGGCCTCCGGTCCATCCCCCAGCCTCTCGATGAAATATTGAAACCGTCCTTTCAGCCAGTGGGAATCCCGAATGCTGACCACAGTGTCATCAGCAGCAGTATCATCATCAGGTACAGGTGGAGGAACCGCAGCAGTGGGAGAACAGAGAGCACATGAAGGGTTGTCAGGAACCAGAAGGGAATGGTGGAAGACAGGATGATTGTGCATGGAGCGTGGTAGGGTGAGCCAATAAGCTACGGGATTGATGACCGCCTCGATAGGGAAGGGACCAATGAATCGATGGTCCAGCTTCTTGATTGGGTGGTCGACCCTTAGATGTTTCGTGGACAACCACACCCGGTCTCCCACAGCCAGCGGGGGCGTCGCCCGGCGAGAGCGATCTGCGAACCTTTTATAGTCCTCCTTAGCCCGTAACAATTGCTGTCTAATCAGTTGTTGAACAGAATGCAGTTCCGACAAGAATTCCCACGTCTCAGGAACCGGGGAATCCAAGAGCAACAATGGAAAAAACCTCGGATGGAAGCCCACATTCACGTAAAAAGGTGTCATTTGGGTGGAGGTGTGCTGGGAGTTATTCAAGGTAAACTCCGCCAGAGGGAGATAAGTCACCCAATCGTTCTGTCAGTGGTTGACAAAACACTGTAAATATTGTGCGAGAATGCCAATCACCTTCTCCGTCCCACCATCAGTCTCCGGATGGTGCGCTGACGATAAGCACACCTGCACCTGCAACGCGGTCATCAGGCTCTTCCAAAATTGAGTGGTAAATTGGACACCGTGATCCGAAACTACCCTGTCCAGCAGACCATGAAGACGAAACACATGCTGCAAAAACAACCGGGCAGTAGTACGGGCCGACGGTAATTTACAACATGGGATAAAGTGGGCCATTTTGGTTAACATGTCAACCACCACAAGTACAGTCATAAATCCAGACGAAGAGGGCAAATGTGTTAAGAAGTCCATGGAAATTGCTCCCTATGGTCTTTCCGGAGTCGGCAGAGGTTGAAGAAGACCAGGAGGCGCACCCATCGTGGCTTTCGCTTGCCTGCACGGTACACAGGATGCGACATAGGCGTGGACATCATGCCAGACTCGATGCCACCAAAAAGTCTGCGTGACAAGATGAAGGGTCTTAAAAAACCCCAAATGGCCGGCAGCAGGGTTGTCGTGACACTGAGTCATAATAAGGGCTCGAAGTGGCCCCGTAGGCACATACAACCGGCCCCGATGTCGGAGTAAGCCCTCCTCCAAAGTCCATGGGGAGTCAGGTCCAATCTCCCCCATCCTCTGCTGCGACCAAGCGTCTAGGTGCTGCGCCTCTCGCACCCGAGTCCGCAAATCCACCGGTTCCTGAACTACAGCCAAAGATTCCACTGGCAGCACCGTCCACGGAGGAAGGGGGTTCTTGGGGCAAAGGTACTCCGGTTGCGAGACAGGGCATCCGCCCACCAATTGTGACCACTGGGGATATAGGTCACTGAAAAGTTGAACCAGGCAAAAAACAACGACCACCGGATCTGCCGTTGGTTCAACTTTCTGGCCGTGGACAAGTGTTCCAAATTCCGATGGTCCGTCCGAACCTCCACCTTGTGTCGGGCTCCCTCAAGATGATGTCGCCAAGTCTCAAACGCAGCCTTGATAGCCAGCAACTCTTTTTCCCAGATAGTGTAGTTGCGCTCGGAAGAAGTGAGTTTCCGAGAATAATACGTGCATGGAAAAAGAGTTGCGCTATCCGCCGGGGCTTGCAACAGCACAGCCCCAATAGCCACGTTGGACGCATCCATCTCCACCACAAAAGGACGATGCGGATCAGGATGCCTCAGGACAGGTTCAGCGATGAAGGCCTTCTTGAGGGCCTCAAAAGCCTGTTGCTGCGGGAGCCCCCACTGGAACAGGACCTTCTTTCGAAGGAGCTGGGTAACTGGACCCGTCAGCTTGGCAAAACCCGGGATGGAGGTCCGGTAATAGTTAGCGCACCCCAAGAGACGTTGAACATCCTTCACTCGACAAGGGGGTTCCCAACTACACAAGGCCTCCACTTTACGCGGGTCCATGGCGATGCCTTCGGAAGAGATGATGTGCCCCAGGAACTCTATGGAAGTCTGGAAGAAGAGGCATTTCTCCAGCTCCGCATAGAGTTGATGCTCCCGAAGACATTACAAGACCAGACGAACGTGTTGAAGGTGGTTGTCCCTGGACCTGGAATAAATCAAAATATCATTCAGGTACACCACCACGAACTGATCTAACATGTCCCGAAACACGTAGTTCATCAGGTGCTGGAAGACCGCGGGGGCGTTAGTCAACCCAAACGGCATCATGGTGTACTCAAAATGACCGTATCGGGTGCCAAACGCCGTCTTCCATTCGTCTCCCTCTCGCATCTGCACCAGGTTGTAGGCCCCTCGAAGATCAAGCTTGGTGAAAACAATGGCAACAGCTCCATCAACTCTGGAATGAGCGGCAAGGGGTAACTATTGCGCACCGTGATGGCGTTCAACTGGCGGTAATCGCAACACAAGCGTAAATCTCCCGTCTTCTTCTTAATGAAAAGAACGGGAGCCGAGAGAGGGGACAACGACGGCCGGATGAACCCTCGGGTCAAGTTCTTGTCCAAAAAGTCACAGAGGGCGGCCAATTCGGGCTCGGACATGGAATATAACCGTCCCTTGGGTAATGGGACATCGGGCAGAAGGTCCACCGGACAATCATAGGGTCGATGCGGAGGTAACCAGTCCGCCTCCTTCTCACTGAATACATCTGAGAAATCGGACAGTTCAGGAGGTATGGAGATGGCGGGGGCGGTGATGTCCTGGCCAGCACAGGTGTGGTGTAAATGGTCCATGCACTGGAAACTCGGAAATGAAATGGCGTTCTGTGACCATGCCACCTGAGGATCGTGCATCTGAAGCCAGGCCATGCCGAGGACTAAGTGGAGATGGAGGTCCGCTGTGATATAAAAACGAATCGCCTCCTCATGGTCCCCAATGACCAGGTGCAACGGCTGGGTAACGAATCGAATGGGCCCAGCATGAAGTTCCCGCCCATCAATCGTCTCAACCCTTATCGGAGGCTCCACTGGAACCAAGGGGACATCAAAATGAGCCACAAAGGCCTGGTCCATAAAATTAGTCGTGGCCCCCGAGTCCACCAACGCAATTGCGGAAATCCCCTTCGATCGGGATGGCAAGAAAACCCGAGTGTCTAGAAGTAAATGCTGAGGGGGCCCAGAGTCCACCTCCGCTACTTCAGGTGGGTGGTTGATATGTGCCCCGTTTCCTGACTGATCAGGTCTAGATTCAGGCACAGGACTGCGTACCCCCCCTTCGCTTAACAGGACAAGAATTTGCAAAGTGTCCAGGCCCCCCACAATACAGGCACAAACCTCCCTGGAGTCTCCGTGTGTGTTCGTGGGCCATCAAACAAGGTCAGACTGCTCCCAACTCCATCGGCTCCTCGGCCATTGCCATGACACTGTGGGAGACCCGGGGCGCTGGTTGCCTAGGGCGCTGTGGCAGAGATGTGGGTGGCTGCTCCTGGACGGTGTGTCGAGTCTTGCGCTGTTGAAGTCGGGTGTCAATGCGCAAGCATTGCACCACCAGAGCGTCGAGGGTCGGGTCCGGGTCCACGTGAACCAATTCATCCTGTAAGTCCTCCGACAGGCCATCCTGAAAAGCGTCCATCAAAGCCGCATCGTTCCAATTAGAATCCAGACAGATCAGTCGAAATTCCGAAATGAATTCCTGCAAGGGGCGTTTTCCCTGGCGAAGTTCTTTCAGGTGTCTGGCTGCTGTCTGTACCCGTATGGGGTCTTCATACATTTGGCGCAAGTGACGCCAAAACCCCTGATAATCTGTTACCAACGGACTGTCTTGCAATAATAAAGGAGTGGCCCACCTGGCAGCCTAGCATGAAAGGAGGCTTATTACAAACCCCACCCAAGCCCGGTCATCAGGGAAATCCTCCGGCCTCAGAGCCATAAACAATTGGCACTGTCCCATGAAAGCCGGGAACATCTCAGGCTGCCCAGAAAACTTATCTGGCACAGCCACCGGGCATTTCCTATGGGGAGGGGCAGGAGGAGCAGCATGAGCCTGCAGCAGAGTAAGTTGATTGGTCAGCTGGGCTACCTGCTGTTGTAAAACCTGGTTTTCATTCTGCAGCTGGTGGTACTGCTGCTGCTGCTGCTGCTGCTGCTGTTGATCCATCTTGGTCAGAAGATGGTTTACGTTAAAGGTACAGGACAAAAATGTTTTGCCTCACCTTTACAAAGGAGGTGAGAAGTCAAAACTCCAACTGAATACAAACAGGCAAGCAAATCCAGTAATTATAGAGTTAATTCCTTGAGCCGATAATGTTCTTCGCAGTCTCTCACACGCTGTCTGCCAAGTCCGACAAGATAACAGGAATATAAATCACACAAGCTGTCACAACACAGAATACCCTCCTCCTTCTCCTGATTAGCCTCAGGTTTTCCCTCTCGGTTATCTGCCGACACCTGAGGCACAATCAGGGAGGAAGGCATTGCTGAAGAGGAAGGTCCTGGGGAGGAAGGCATTCCCAATTCCTCCTGGCTAGTGGTGTAGAGATTTTTTTGTTTGTGAGTGCAGGCTTCCAAATAATTGACAGTCTGGTGGAATCATCTCTTCTATTCATGCTTTCAGGTCTTTTTTCAATCTTTATGGCTTCTCTGATAATTCTGTGGCTGGGGTTTTCTATAGTGGCTAGGGTTTTGGTGCCATTGAAGTTGATTCTATGACATGTTGCTTTCATGTGTTGGACTAGTGAGGAAGTGTGTTCCAGCTTTTTTACTGCATTTTTGTGTTTATCCAGGTGGGTACTGATTCTTCTATTGGTCTGTCCGATGTATGTGGCAGGGCATGATGCACAGGGGACTTCATATATGCCTTGGTTTTCCAGGTCAACTTTATCTTACCACGAGGCAAGTTATACAACCTCCCATCTGTATGCGGATTCATTGTTGTCTCGAATGAGGGGAACTTACCAAATTTGCAGATGATACTAAGCTGGCAGGAATAGCTAACCCTAAAAGATAGGCTCAAGACCCAGATGGATCATATTTAACTGGTTGTCCACCAAGACTCCAAAATCCCTCTCACAGTTACTGCTATTAAACCTGGTTTCACCCAGTCTATATGTGTACTTTTCATTTTTCTTACCTAAGTGTAAGATTTTAATTTTCTGACAGTGAGAACAATCAACCAATGGAACAGCTTGCCTTCAAAAGTTGTGATAGCTTCAACACTGGAGACTTTCAAGAAGAGATTGGACTGCCATTTGTCAGAAATGGTGTAGGGTCTCCTGCTTGGGTGGGGTGGGGGGCTGGACTAGATGACCTACAAGAACCCTTCCAAATCTGTTAATCTGTTTGTCTGTTAAGGCCAGCCAGCCAGCCATGCCTGACCTATTCCTTGCCTGGTTGGCCAACTGGCAAAAAGCATCACCATTCTTCTCCTTTTTGCCCTCCCCATTCAAGCAGTGGTAGGCTCTGTAGGACAACAGGGTCTCTTATTTCTCTTCTGGTGTGGCAAGCTATGGCAATCTGGATGTGGGTGCAAGAGGCCTGGCCCCGCAATGCCTCCTCACTCAGTTGAAGGCTTTGTTCTTGCCTTCAAACAGTAAGGCCGCCATGGAATTGGAATAGGTCGGGCGTAGGAACCAATGCTGTCCATGGCCCAGGTGCGCTGTTTGCTTGCATGCGCCAGCCTTATTGTGCAAGAACAAATCCTTCAACTGAGTGAGGAGGCACCATGGGGCCAGACCCCTCAGACCCACATCCAGCCTGCTGGAGCTTGCCACACCAGGGGAGAAATGAGAAATCCCATTATCTCGCAGAGCCTGCTTCGCTTGAATGGGGAAGACAAGAAGGAGGAGGAAAAGAGCGATAAGGCTTTCTGCTAGCCAGCTGGCCAGGTGAGAGTAGGTGAGGTGGGGCTGCCTGGCTGCCTGAGGTGGGATCATGACAGCTCATGTGGCTCCCCCTGCTGCCAACAGCTGAAGAAAGGGGAAGGCACATTAGCGGAATTGCCCCAAAGATCCCTCCGTTTCCAAGTGCTCTTTTGCACATAGATATCCCATTTGAATGCAGGTGGGGTCCGCAGGATAATGGGGTCTCTCATTTCTTGTCTGGCGCAGCAAACTCCAGTGGGCTGGTCGCAGGTGTGAGAGGCCTGGCCCCACGATCTCTCCTTGTTCAGTTGAAGGATTTGTTCCTGCATTCAAACTGTTGAAAGGCTTGGAAAATGCCTTTCTTCTGAGGATTCGATTTTCCTGCTGGGAGAGCTCTGGTGCAAGGATACAGACAACTGCTTGAAAGCTGGATCTTTTTATTTTCAGGAAGGCGAGAGATAGCAAGAAGTCTGCGTTCCTGGGGCTAGCTAGCTTTGTATGATAAGCCCCTGATTTTTTATACCTTTTCTCCTTTTGTGTGTGTGTGCTTATGTTTGTATTTCTTAATGTTTTAAATCCTGTCAGGGTTGTCTTCATTTCCGCCGGAGGGTAAACTCCATGAGGGTGGTTTGATTGGATTATCAGTTTCGTCCTAGTCTTTTTTTTTTTTTTTGCTTAATGGTTTCTTATATTTATTTTGTGGCAATCTCCTGTCTGTCTCCTTTGCAATATATTTTGTGTCTTTTGTCTGTTTGTTTTGCTGATTTGGCATGTCTTGTGTTTGTAAGGGTTTTCTTTTCTTGTTTCCTTAGTTTTCTTAATTATTTGGGCTTTTGTCTAAGGGGCTTCTTTAATACCTTTTGTTAAGCCTGGATTCCCCAACAGGTGTTAAGGAAAACAAACTAAACAGAACGTGCAGCGAAGTCAGATAGGAAGACAGGTAAATGTGTGAGATAAGCCTTCTCGTTAACATGCAGTAAAAATACAGATACGCTTGTGCTATCAAAATTATAATTTATTCCATTTAAGAATTATAGCATAGTCATGTAAACAGTCCAGTAGTCATATATCAATTTCAGTCAAGTCTTGTCAAGGATACTCTAATTGCAAAGTCCGTGTCGAATAGCCAGTGTCAGTACACATATAATAAATCTGTCCAAAACTTATCTTCTCTCCGTTGAGAAATATCTTCAAAGTAATCCAACACTTCTTCTCCTCCCCGATCCAGCAAGAACGCAGTCTTCAATAAGCCAGCCAGTAAGAGCCAGAGAGTGCCTTGCTGCTTATATAGTACTTTTACAGCTGCACCCTTAATTACATTCCTTTAGCTTAAAGTCACATACACTTTATCTGACAAACCATGATTCATCATTTTATTATCTTTACCCACACCAGTTAGGGTAAACAATGTTATCCCTAACATTCTCCCCTTTTGGGTAATAATAATAATATTACAATAATATAACCATTTACACTTTTAAATAATAATTGTTACAACTCTCTTTAAATTTTACAACACCTTGAGCTTTTGTAAACTGGTCTGCAATATTTTCTTCCGTCATGCAGTACTCAAGTTTAATTAGACCATTTTTTACAGATTCTCTAACATTTAAGTATCTTAAATCAGTATGCTTTGATCTAGTCTTTACAGCAATATTAGTAGCTAATTGTATAGCTGCCTGGTTGTCCTCGTATACAATAATGGAACCTTTAACAGTTATACCCATGTCTAATAATAACTGTTTGTACAGAATTAAGTCAGTGCATAGTAATGACAGACATGAAAATTCTGCTTCCATAGTTGACAAGCTAATATGCTGTTGTCTGATTGACCTCCATCCTATTAGTGTCTTACCAAATAATATAGCCATCCCAGATGTTGATTTTCTAGTGTTTATGTCAGTTGCAAAACTTGCATCTGCATAGGCACTAAGATTCAAATCACCTTTTGGCTCTAGATGCAATGCATGGTGCATTGTTCCTTTAAGATATCTTAAAATTCTCTTTAATGCTTGCCAATGACATTGATGTGGATCATTATTATATCGTGCCAGCTGATTAATACTATAAGCTATATCTGGCCTTGACCAATTGCTTATATATGATAAGCTACCAATCAAAGATTGATATATGGTCTTATCAAATTTGGGACTTTGAGCATCCATTTTGCAAATTTCCTGACTCATTGGAGTCTTTGCAGGCTTACAAACTTCCATTTTATACAATTTAATTAATTGGCAAATTTTATCCTCTTGTGATATCTTAAATCCTTTTGTGGTTTTATTAATTGTCAATCCTAGATACTTTTTAATTTCACCTAAATGCTTTAATTTTATCCTTTTGGCTAATAATGAAATAATCTCAGTAGCTTCATTATTGGTCTTAGTAATCAAAGCAATATCATCTGTAAATAATAACAATAATGACACCGTTCCATTATTTTCTCTTTTAAACATACATGGATCTGCTAAACCAGATTTAAACCCTATATTGTTTAATTCTTTCACAATATATTGGTTCCATTCATAGCCAGATTGTTTCAATCCATATAAACTCTTCTTGAGTTTCCAACAATCATTGCTATTTACTTTATTATCTTTTATACCAACTGGTTTTTTCAAATATATTGTATGCTGCAATGGTGCATGCAGATATGCAGTTTCTACGTCTAAATGGTTAACTATATAATTCTTCTTAGCTGCCCATACTAAAGCGGCTCTTAAAGTTGTAGCCTTAAGATTTGGTGCAAATACCTCATCATAATCATATGTATTTTGGTTAAATCCTTGTGCTACTAACCTAGCCTTATAAATTACTTTCCCATTATTTCCATTCTTTACTTTGAATATCCATTTGCACCCAATGGATTTTTTCTCCTGGAGGTAATTTTGTTTCTTCATAAACCTTCATTTCCTTTAATGAATTTAACTCTTTTTCCATTGCCTTTTGCCAATTCTCCTGATCCTTAGCAGGATACATCTTAAGTTCATCTATGCTAGTAGGAACTTTATTTACTTGGCAAACAATACTTGCCTGATATCTTTCAGGTGGTTTGGTTATACGCGTTGTGCGTCTAGGTATTACAGGACTTACAGGTGGACTTTCCTTTATTTCCTGTTCTTGACTATCTATCTCTTCTTGATCAATTATTTCCTCTTGATCTGATTCTATTTGCTCTTCATGTACTTCTTCTTTAATTGGACTTTTCTTATAACTAGTCTTATCTTTCTGCCTCTTATAGGGTTCTATAATAACATCATTATCTGAATCCTGCTCTAATCTATTCCATCCTATATGTTCTAGGAATTGTGCACTTGCGCTGCAGTATACTCTAGATGTACCTGGTTCCCAGAATCTATAAGATCTATGGTTTGCTTGATATCCAACAAAAATTAATCTTTTAGCTCTATGTTGTCCTTTGTGCCTGAGTTGTGTAGGGATATGCACCCATGCTGGTGCACCAAATGTGTGAATATAACTCAAATCAGGTTTCCTACCATGCCACAGTGTGAATGGTAATTCACCTGTTGTTGAATTAACAACATTGTTTAATATGTGATTACCACACATTATAGCTTCTCCCCACAAATTGTCAGGTAATCCAGAATCAGATAACATTGTCCTTCCCATTGATTGCAGTGTTTGACCTCGTCTCTCTATAAATGCATTATGTTGAGGCCTATATGGTGCAGACTTTTTATGTTGAATACCTGCCATTCTAAGTCTATTCTGGAATTTATTATTTGTAAATTCCGCACCATTATCTGTTATAAGAGTTACTAATTTCTTTTTAGTTTTCCTCTCTGCAAATTTTAACCAATTAAAGAAATTTGTATACGTTTCAGTTTTTCTCTTCATTAAAAAACAGAAACCATACCTAGAATAGTGGTCCATTATGCTTAATATGTATCTAGCACCACCTACACTTGGCTTTTTAGGACCTATTATATCGGCAAATACTACCTCTAAAGGTTCTTTGGTAGTAAATCCATCAAATCTATTTGCCGGTATAACTTTGCTTTTGTTTTGATTACAAGCAGAACATTGCAAATACTTATTACAAGGTTTCAAACTTATTCCTTTAGATAGTTGAACAGTTCTCTTAATCATTTTAAAATTTAAATGACCTAACCTTCGGTGTAACAAGTGAATACATTCATTATGAGGTTTTTTATTTTCATAAACTGTGTTAGCCACCTCTAAACCATTATCATTTAACACATATAAGTCACCTCTTAACGTTGCAGTAATTTTCTTACCTTCTTTTTCAATTAAACAAGTATCTCCCCTAAAGGTAACTATGTATCCTAATCTAACCAACATTCTAACTGAAAGCAAATTAAATTTAAGTTGAGGTACATATAACATTTTTATGTTCTCATTTATACTAGAACAATGAGCTATACCTTGACCTTTTGCCTTCATTTTCCATCCGTTTGCCAATGAGATATGTTATGAACTCATGGACATTTTTACAAATTTTTTGTTATCATTTGTAATACAGTGGGACGCACCACTGTCAACCACCCATAAATTATTTTTTACAACTCCATTACTATACATTGCTAACTCATAATTCTTATTTCTTCTTTGATGGCTTACAGCATTCTGGCTTGCATTCTGGCGCTTTGGTTTCTTACAAAATCTTGCAAAATGTCCTCTCCCTCCACAATTAAAACACTTTTTAATTGCAAATGCAGTAGGAGATTCATTATTTTCCTTGTGAGGTTGCTCCCTCCTTAACTGATCTCTTTCAAGCCTTCTTCTGGCCTCTTCAATCAATCTGCCAGTGATATCAGTTAAAGTTAGGCTTTCTTTAGGCAATATTTCAAGGGAAGTTACGTAGTCATCAAAACTTTCGTCTAATGAAGATAGAATTATGTAGACCTGGTGTAGTTCAGAGAAAATTAACTCCTTCTCATGAAGTTCTTGGAAAATGCCTTTCATAGTATTCAAATGACTCAGCATATCACCATTCTTTTGGAGATACGTGCGGAAAAACTTCCGTGTTAGATTTATGTGAGCACCAACGTTATCTCTGACATAAATCCTCTTCAGTTTTTGCCAACACCCAACTGCAGTTTGCTCTCCACGTATATGAACAAGCTGCTGATCAGTTAATGATAGTCCTATGATGCAAAGTGCTTGCTCATTTTTCTGTTTAAATTCTTCTATCTTTTTACTATCTTCCTCATCTTCAGGATCCCATTCTTCTACGTTTGGTGGGTTTTCAATTATGTTCCACAGACCTTCTCTTCGTAGAAGTAGACTACATTTCATAGACCATGAAACATAGTTTGTTCCATCCAGCTTGGATATAAGGGACAAACTTTGTAGACTGACTTGTGCCATGTTTCAAATATGGATATAAAAATATAATTGATAAAACACAGCTGTCTGTTTACTGTAACGTATAACAACACAAAATCTCACTTTTTACATAAACCTGTTTTTATCCTAGTTAAACTGACTTTGCAGTCTCTCTGGGCCCATAACCAGTGTTAAGCCTGGATTCCCCAACAGGTGTTAAGGAAAACAAACTAAACAGAACGTGCAGCGAAGTCAGATAGGAAGACAGGTAAATGTGTGAGATAAGCCTTCTCGTTAACATGCAGTAAAAATACAGATACGCTTGTGCTATCAAAATTATAATTTATTCCATTTAAGAATTATAGCATAGTCATGTAAACAGTCCAGTAGTCATATATCAATTTCAGTCAAGTCTTGTCAAGGATACTCTAATTGCAAAGTCCGTGTCGAATAGCCAGTGTCAGTACACATATAATAAATCTGTCCAAAACTTATCTTCTCTCCGTTGAGAAATATCTTCAAAGTAATCCAACACTTCTTCTCCTCCCCGATCCAGCAAGAACGCAGTCTTCAATAAGCCAGCCAGTAAGAGCCAGAGAGTGCCTTGCTGCTTATATAGTACTTTTACAGCTGCACCCTTAATTACATTCCTTTAGCTTAAAGTCACATACACTTTATCTGACAAACCATGATTCATCATTTTATTATCTTTACCCAAACCAGTTAGGGTAAACAATGTTATCCCTAACACCTTTTATTTGATTCCTTTTCCTATGCAAGTTTGCTTTATGGCTGGCTTGATGTTCCCTTTGGGCTTTTCCTGCTTGGGTGACACCACTGTCCTCGTGAAGTTCCCTTTCCACAAAACAATTAGGCCCGGTATATGCAAGTGAACAGCACATCTGGGCTATGGACGGCATTGATTCCTATTCCAATTCCACGGCAGCCTTACTGTTTGAGTGTAGGAATAAAGACTTCAACTGAGTGAGGAGACACTGTGGGGCCAGGCTTCTCACACCTGCATCCAGCCTTCCTGAGTTCACCACACTGGGGGAGAAATGAGAGATCATGTTCTCCCGCGGAGTCCACTGCTGTTTGATGAGGGAGGAGGAGGAGGAGAGCAGCAAGGTTTTATGCCAGCCAACTGGCCAGGCAGGGAGTAGGTCAGGTGGGGCTGGCTGGCTGGGGAGGGAGGAATCAAAGCTGCTCAAGTGACTCCCACTACTGCCGCCAGCAGCTTTGGAGCCCCAGCTCCATCTGAGCTGAAAAAAGCGGAGGCATAGCAGCAAGATTACCCTCAAAGATCGTTCCGTTTCCACATGCCCATTTGCATGCAGACACCCCATTTGAAAGCAGGCACGTGGGACAACTGGGTCTCATTCCTCCCCAGGCATGGCAAACTCCAGCAGCCTGATGCAGATGTGAGGGGCCTGGCCCTTTGCTCAGTTGAAGGCTTCATTCCTGCACTCAAACAGTAAGGCCTGCACACATGAGTGAGCAGCACACCTGGGGCACAGAGGACATTGGTTCCTGCACCCTTCTGATTCCACAATGGCCCTCCTAGCTCTGGTGTGGGTTATTGAAGGAGCTCTGTCCGCAGCACATTTTAGCGGGCAGGGAGTGTCCCTGCTACAGCGGCAGCAGAAAGAAGTTTGGGGGAGGAGCAGGAGACAGGCACCACAAATAGTTTTCACACCAAGAATGAAAGTTTCTGGGTCCATGATTCTCTGCAAGAGGATGGGTACCTGAACCCATGTGATGTTATGGCAACCAGAAGCATTCATTCTTGGCATGAAAAGCATTTCCAAGCCAACTGTCCTCTCCCTCCCTCAAAGGCAAAGAAAGAGTGGCAGAGAGGAGACTGATCTTTGCAACATGAGTCCGGTGTGGCAGGAAGGGAGGGAGAAGCATGAGGTATCTTAGTGGGTCAGGGAGGCCTTAAGGGCCTACTCCATCACTAGGTCCCCAAGGCCTTTCCCACCCCAAGATAACTCATGTGCACTTAACAAAAGGCGTATTAGATTAGCATTAGTGAATGCCTGTACATTGGTATTCTTGAATTGTGAGCTCCTAGAAAAGTATGCCTTGCGTGTTGCAAACAGCCATTTCCAGTAGGGAAAAGGACAAAACAGAGTGGGGGGGAAATATTTTCCTTTGCTATATTTCCAGTCTGAACTAGACCATGGCAGGGTCTCTACAGGAGAGCTCTTTTAAGGATTATGAAAAGCAACTAACTTACCTCTGTTTCTAAATGCTGTTGCACATAAAAAAACAGAGGAGCTCTGATCAACTATCACAGCCACCATTTTAACACTTTTGCTGTACTATTGTCTGTGGATTCCCCCACTAAATGCAAGCATGAGATAAACTAATCCTGGTTTGTTCTCAGTTCTAAGTGGCCACAAACTATTAGCAAAAATAAAATGAAATAAAAACTTCAGGAAAAAACTATCCTCTAATTTGCAACTCTTACACTGCAAAAACATATGGACTACACAGCTCAATCAGGGCAAATCTACATAGACTTCTGTAAAGCCTTTGATTCAGTGGTACACAACAAACTACTCCTAAAACTAAAATCTTACGGTATCTCTGGACACCTGCATAACTGGATAGAAGCATTCCTGTCAAACAGACAACAAATGGTCAAAATTGGGAGCGTCCTATCAAATTCTGTACCTGTCAACAGTGATGTCCCCCAAGGCAGTGTTCTAGGACCACCTCTCTTCATACTCTACATAAATGACCTCTGTGATCATATTAAGAGCAACTGCGTTCTCTTCGTTGATGATGTAAAGCTATTCAACACCACAGTCAATACTGCTATCCTTCAAAAAGACCTCGACTATGTATCAGAATGGTCAAAAAAAATGGCAAC
The DNA here is from genome assembly GCF_049901735.1 of Notechis scutatus. Classification (NCBI taxonomy): domain Eukaryota; kingdom Metazoa; phylum Chordata; class Lepidosauria; order Squamata; family Elapidae; genus Notechis; species Notechis scutatus. The sequence continues at coordinate 61,516,918 of NC_142025.1, read as the reverse complement.
TTAAAATCTCAACAAATAAATGCTCTGTCTTACATATTGGCAAAAAAAATCAGAAAATAAAATACAAGCTGAATAGTCAAGACCTTGTTGATGATCCAAACTCTGTCAAGGATCTTGGAGTACTCATCTCTAATGATCTAAGTACTAGAGCCCACTGTAACTACATAGCCAAAAAGGCATTAAGAGTTGTTAATCTAATTCTACGTACCTTTTTCTCTGGTAATATCACACTACTAACTAGAGCATACAAAACATTTGCTAGACCAATAATTGAATACAGCTCATCAGTCTGGAGCCCACATTACGTATCTGATATTAATACAGTTGAGAAAGTCCAGAAATATTTCACAAGAAGAGTTCTCCACTCCTCTACTCGTTGCAGAATACCTTATGCCACCAGATTTGAAATTCTAGACCTAGAAAACCTAGAACTATGCTGCCTTCGGTCTGATCTAAGTATAGTATATAAAATTATATATTGCAATGTCCTACCTGTCAATGAATACTTCAGCTTCAACCATAACAATACAAGAGCAAACAACAGATACAAACTCAAGGTAAACCAACCAAACTTGATTGCAGGAAATATGACTTCAGCAACAGAGTGGTCATTGTCTGGAATACTCTACCTCAGGGGTCCCCAACCGCTGGTCCGCGGACCGGTACCGGTCTGTGGAACAAGTCTTACCGGGCTGCTGGTTGCTGGGCGCCGCCATCTTTTGGTAAAAAGTGCTTCCGGTGAGCTTTTCTGGGTGAAAGCTCACCGGAAGCACTTTCATCAAAAAGATGGCGGCATGCTCGGTGAGCTTTTCTGGGTGAAAGCCATTTCTACCGAAAAAGCTCACTGGAAGCGCTAGCGCCGCCATCTTTTTGACGAAAAAGTGCTTCCGGTGAGGTCACCGGAAGCACTTTTCGTCAAAAGATGGCGGCGCCCAGTGATGCGGTGCAGGCGCGGCGCCAGCTGATGCCGGTACCAGGCCGCGGCGTCAAAAAGGTTGGGGATCAGTTCAAAGGCTGTACTTAAAAAGAACAAAACATAAATATTTGGCACTGGAATACTCATTATGTTTCACACTTTCTATATATCGTCGTTCTATTATATCTCTCAAATTCCATTGCGTGTAAATTAAAACTTATTTCATGCCTTCTTCGCTGAGTTCACTTGCTGATTTGTTACTCATGTCAGATTTTTTTTTCAGTTCACCAGGAACTATCCTGAACACTCATATTTGATTTCTGAATGTTATCCACTTAAAAAATCAACTACACAAATAACTAGGGCTGTGCAATAGCTATTTCAGATTGGATACTTCAGAAACTGAGTGCAAATGCAGCATTTATCTGCAATTTATTAAAGGAGCTCCCTTGTTTTCCAGAATCTACTTTATGTTTCAAAGTTAAAAAAAATAAAACGTCTAACACTTTACTACAACACCAGCAGTATTAAGAGATAAATGAAAAATCCACATGTTGACATTTCCAATTGTTAAATTATTAAGCTTCTTCCAGCCTTAGTATTGATTTACAATTTTAATAATGCAGCTCTCTAAATCCATTATAGTCCACAGTGTATAAGCAACAGGTAGTATGTTACTGGCAAGAGATAAGCTATGCTTTTAAACTTTAAAAAAAAATCAAAATAATATGTGACCAACAGTTAAGAACAATGACAGAAAAAGCATTTATGTTTAGAACTATTCAGTTAATCTGGGGCTTCTGAGGAGGAATGATGAACCCAAGATGTCTTTGCAAAAGCAAATCTAATGACTGTGGCAAAGACCAAGAAACTGATAAGTATCTGAATGGGAAATTACAAGGCTCCAATGGCTGCTCCCCAAGAAGATTGCAAGACAGTGATCTCTCAGGGTATGAATCCTGGAAGATTATGAAAAGACCAAACTTGCTTGCAACCACTGTTGGCACCTTTTAAGGATACTACATTCATTAGCCTCACTTTCTAATCACTTTTGGAAATTGCTTTTTGACTAATTTTAAGCTTATTAGAGATCTTTGAACCAACAAGCTGGAATATGCTAGGTAAATTTGCCTTCAATCATGCACAAAAGAAAAATTTAATCGTAACTTTAAGAATTTAAAGAATTTGAAAAATAAACAGCAAAAGTCTAACTAAGATTTTGATCTTAGAAAGTTATAAAAGGACTATAAATTTGGAATATAGAAATTTTGATGATAAATTTTTGAAATTAATTATAAACAGCAAACAATTTGTGAGAAAAAGGTTTGGTTTGCTTTTTGCAAGATTAAACAAATATAAGTAATTATGTCATATGATTTTAAAATAATTTATACTAGAAGGAGTGAATACTAGAAGGGAGTAAATACTCTAGCCAAAAGAAAAAAAATACAAGCCTACTTTTGTGTTAATTATTTGGGACCTACAAAGTGATGCAAAATTTTATAATATTCAAAATATTAAAGGAGACTTAAAAATTTGAGCCAGAAATTAATAGCCACAATATCAGAAGAGTCAGTCCTGATGTCTGCCTCTAAGGATAGAATATAATCAAAAGATGCTATTGAAAATATGGCAGATATGGAATAAATTTTATCTGACAAGATAGAGATGGTACCGAAAGTGGATTTACAAGTGATAAGGCAAAATAATGATTTGGAAAAGGAAACTGGGTAATATTTTTTAAAAAGGGTAAGCCAAGAAAACTCTGCAATGGGATAAAGAAAAAAATCAAGAGAAATCAAATCAATATGACAATATTTGAATGAACTAAAGATTAAGATTGTTAGAAGTTAATCAATGTTGTAACAGACTGAGTTAAATTTGTTTATACTTGTGATGATAGTTGGAAGTACCGTTTCTCTTTTCTTATCTTAAAATTAAAATTTATTAAAATTTATTATTAAATTTTATTTTTTATTATTTATTATTATTTTCTTATTATTAAAATTTTAATTTGTAGTAGATTTTAGTATTACAATGCAGATTCTTAATAAAAATTAAAGACCAATTGTTCAGTTAATCCAGATCAAACATTTTGGAGTTGTGTTTTTTGTTAATAGAATAAGTGAAGATCTTTTGAATGGCCATGGGTGTGGATTCTAACCCCTGCCACTGGTTTCATTTCAGGACATTATCATCACTTGAGGGGAGGCAGCCTGTCAGTCCAGGATCCATCTTGAATCAGATTTCAGGCTGCTACAAGGGAGGATGGATAACTATGGAAATGAGAGCGAAGTGAGAAGGAAGGATAGCCACAACAACATTTTTTCACCAGAGCTCAAGGTCGAGTCGCTGGAGTTTGGAGGGGAGTGACTGGACTTGGTGGGAATTCAGAATGGAGGTGAATTGGATAGTGTAACCTGAGGGTCATCAGTAATGGGGCTGGGTATGAGTTTAATATAGCAGGGGAAATCGCTTCAGGTTTTCTCCAATGTGCCAATATGACTTCTCTAATAAATTCTTATTTGGATGGACTTTTTCTCTGAGTGGTGAATTGGGATGGAGAGTTTGGTTGGAACACTGACGATGGGTAGCATTTATTTTTCATATCAGAACCAGAATGGGAAGTCCCATGGCATCATAACATGAACTGATAAGGCCTCATTGTCACTAAGTTATATGTTACTTTAAAAAAAACTAATTTTTTTTTTTGCTTTGTTAAAGCAAATAAAAGGTTTTTGTACGTTTTTTCTTGTTGTTTGAAATGTAGGGAAAATTTTATTACTGCTTTAGTAACCTGTTACAAAATTTTAGTGATGCGATCTTTAGAAGGTTGAGAATCTGCAAAACAGTACAGTGGTTAAGGGGCTACTGAGAAGCCACAAACTACAGGTACACAATTAATTTTGTCTGGTGGATGTTGTTTATGATATTTATGCTACAAAAAATATTGCAATATAAATTTACAAAATAATTTGACTGATACAAGCCCATCAGTATTTAACAGGTTTCAGTGTTTATATATGTTTCGTTATCATAAGCATGATGTGGATATTTGTACAATGCCCTATTTCCCTTGTCAACTGGAATACAAGTCATTATAACAAATGAATGTATCCTGTGTTTACAAATACATAGGATAATAAGAGAAAATTTTGATGGCTTTAGACTAATCCTTCTTACTGCAATTCAGCTTGGTGCTATGCTCTGTGCACCAAATATAACATCCATTGATTACCATACTAAATTTTAAAAGAAAAAGGTTTATAGCACTCATCTAATTTGCTAAAGAAAACTTACTGAGAGAGACAGTTAACATATGTCAAACATCTCTGATGAAGAATTTTATTTTTAATACAAATCTCTCTATTTAGAAGCAGATTTATAAGGATCCAACTCTGACTGTATGCATGGACATTCATGTGAAGCAGTTGTGAATGCATTACAAGTATTATATTTGCAATTACTACACAAAAACATAAGGCTGAATATTTATATCATGAAGTCATTATGACTAATTTTCCTAAAGCCACTGTCAGAACCGTGTACCTGCCCTTCTTCAGTGGAAGCAAGGTGGTGGTGGATTTGATACATTTAATTCTTTGCCTCTCTATGTATCCTAAATATCCTATTTTTTACATTGCCTTTTGTATAAACTTTTACACGATTTACAACCATTTCCTGGCACCCCAGATGCCTGGAAAATTCTCACCTCTTCGGGAGATGCATGGAGACAAGGGGCCATGTGGATTACAGCACCAGAGGATAGCCCTGGGAACCTTTCCTTATCTGCTTTCCCAGAGGCGCTGGTAAAATAACATCTTCACACCTGCCGTCACCCCTGATCCAGCTGAGGCTGATTGAACAACCGACCAAGCCAGAGGACCAACAGCCATGCCAGTACCTGACCTCCTGCCATTCCAGAGCAGAGGATTAATCCTGGCCAACAACTGAAGACAAAGATCCCCCCTTGGGGGTAAGATTCGACAGAGACCCCCCAGAAGTTGGGGTTTTTCCTGGCTCATGTCCTAATCTATATGCAAGAATATGGGTGGAACTTCCCAACCCAGGAAGCACGAGTGCGAGTCATCACCCTAGCCCTAAAAGGGGCAGTAGCCGGAGGGTGACCCTCCACAATGTCCATGCTCAAGAGGTGTGGAATCTTGATTGATTCATGACAGCCCTACATCACCACTTCGAAGACCCCCTCACTGATTGCAGAGCCCGCAACCACATTAGGGTCATAAAACAGGGCCGTCGCCCTGTAGCCAGATACACCAAGGAATTATGTGACCTGGCTGGCCGAATTGACTTGCCAGAAGATATTTTAGTCTGCTGGTTTCAAGGATGGATTCAATGATGACCTGTACACTGGCTGGCTGGCCCACGGGGCCCCAAGCCACTCACATGAATGGTACCTGGTGGCAGAGGAGGCAGAGATTGACATGATCCAAAACCAGTTCCGTACTGGCAGGGCTTGGAGAAGATCCCCACTCCAGGGGAAGCAGGAGCCATTCAAACTCCAAACCGCCATGGCACAAAGGCCATTTGGCTGTTTTAAGTGTGGGAGAGAGGGGCACCATGCAGCAGAGTGCTATTCAAAACCCCCCAGAAAGCCTGATCGCCCATCGGGGGGAAACGTGCAAAACCCAACCCCCAAGGAAAAGAAACTGCACTGAGAAGCCAAGAAGCTGTGGGGTTCCATTCCCCTCCAAACCCAGAGAAAGAAACTCCGGTGCCCTGAGAAGACCTGAGCCAATCCAAAAGTGACCTAGAAGATGACCCACTCTCTAAGTGAACCAATCAAATGCTCACCCTACCCCTAAGACTGTTTATCCCCATCCGAGAGAAGTGGGAGGAAGTAACAGCATTACTGGACTCTGGATGCACCCAGTGCCTAATCAACCTAATCCTGGTAGGGAGGTTGGGGATTCGCCTAAGGAGAATGAAAAACCCCATCACTTTCTGCCAATTAGATGGAAATATAGTGGGGGGGGGAGCCTGCAAGTTTTGCCACTAGTCCTAGGACTCACATGGCTATGGAAAAGGAACCCTAAAATAAACTGGAAGAGAGGAACTGTACAATTCCAGAAACATGTAACATTCGCAAACATCCCAGAGGAAGGAGAAAAAGAGAACAGGAAAACAGCCATGGCCAGCCAACCTGCTGATCCCATTAGCATCCCCAAAGAATATTAGGATTTGGCCAAAGTATTTAGCAAGGAGGCATCTGATCAACTCCCACCTCATCACCCCATGGATTGTGCCATTGAGATCCTACTGGGGGCTAAACTTTCGAAACTGAAAATGTACTGCATATCCCCTAGAGAACTACATGAACTCAGAGTGTTTATCAAAAAAAAATCTAAAAAGGGGTTTCATTGAACCCACCTGACCGAAAATAGCAGCCCCAGTCTTATTCCACAAAAAGAAAGATGGCACCCTACGTCACTGCGTAGATTTCAGGAAACTGAACACTATCAGCATGGAAATTATGTACCCATTCTCCCTTATGAAGGACATGCTGGCCCACCCCTCTAAAGGAAATGTTTTTTTCAAAGTTAGATTTTTGAGAGACATATTACCACATCAGAATTAGGAAAGGGGATGAGTGGAAAATGGCTTTTAACACCCCACTGGGATGCTATCAGTTTAAAGTACTCCCTTTCAGATTACAAGGAGCCCCTGCCATATTTATACAACTAATTAATGGGGTGCTCCATGAACATTTGTACAAAGGGGTCCTAGTTTATCTTGATGACATTTTAATTTACACTGGGGAAAAAAGATGAGCATATAAAATTAGTCCGAGCAGTTCTCATGAAACTCCAAAATGCCAAACTATATGCAAAACTCTCTAAATGTGAATTCCACCAAGAAAAAATTGACTACCTGGGATACAGAATATCCCACAAGGGAATAGAGATGGATCTGCAAAAAGTAAAAGCCATTATCGATTGGGAGCTGCTCCAAACCCTCAAACAACTAAAAGTTTCCTGGATTTTGTAAACTTTTACTGCCAGTTCATTCTGGCTTTTGTGAATATTGCCCTCCCCATTACAAGCTTGTTAAAAATGAATGTGGGGGAACCGAAGCCAAGGCAACCCCTTAACTGGATGATGGAATGCCAAGCGGCATTCAAAAAACTCAAACAACTATTCTTAGCAGAACCAATCCTAAAACACCAGACCCAGAACAATCATTTGTTATCCAACCAGTTATCATAGTTATCTAGAGGCCTCAGATCCTGCTTTGAATTTTGACCTGCTTATACGTCTCTTGAAATAAAAGATTCCTTTTGAAATACAATGGTTTCAAGAGTCTATGCTTATTTTTTGAAGGTCGGAGAGGCTGGTCCTACAGCCACTCATAAGAGTGAGCCCCCAACCTTTCATTAAAAAAAAAAAAAGATTGAGGCTTCCAGTTGTGGCGCCACATTGAAGTGGAGCAGGGGAACGGAGTGCCATTCTGAATACCCGAAGTTTTGCGATCGGCAGCCTGTAGAGGCAAAGTCAGTTCCTGGAGGGACTGGCAATAGAGAGAAGAAGATTCGGAGATGCCAGGGAGAGTTGCGACTTCCTGATGCTGCAGAAGAAATCCCGAAAACTGGCACAAAAGAGGATGATCTTCATGATCGGATCAGAGACGTGACTGCCTGACCGACCAATGAAGGAAGCAAAGAGTGGAAAGCAATGAGACTAGCAGTGGAAAAGTGAGACAAAAGGAAAGTACCTGAATAGGAGAGATCTGTTACAGCGAAAGAAGAGAGAGGCTCCGAACCAAGAAATTAAAGCAGGCAGAGGATTTGGCAGTAGGAGCATTCATGGTGGATTGAGTGATTGACGGTTGTGCTGAGAGACTGACAGGCGATAGACGGGGAAGAGAAAGAAGAGGCAACACTGTCCCTCCTTTTTGTATTTGTGGATTTTTTTTTAAATCTGGTTTGTTAATTGCTTACAAGATAATAGGTATAAGTAAAAACATAGTTATGAATACATGGATACATATAAGAAAAATAAAAGAAACAATAGGACAGGGATGGTAGGCACATTGGTGCACTTATACATGCCCCCACAGACCTCTTAGGAAAGGGGTGAGGTCAATAGTAGACAGTCTAAGATTAAAGTTTTGGGGGTTTGGGGAAGAAAGCGTAGTTCTAGGTTTTCTAGGTCTAGAATTTCAAGTCTGGTAGCATAAGGTATTCTGCAATGAGTAGAGAAGTGGAAAACTCTTCTTGTGAAATATTTCTGGACTTTCTCAACCGTGCTAATATCAGATACGTAATGTGGGTTCCAGACTGATGAGCTGTATTAGAGTATTGTTCTAGCAAATGTTTTGTATGCTCTAGTTATTAGTGTGATATTAACAGAGAAAAAGGTACGTAGGATTACGTTAACCACTCTTAATGCTTTTTTGGCTATGTAGTTACAGTGGGCTCTAGCACTTAGATCATTAGAGATGAGTACTGCAAGATCCCTGACAGAGTTTGGATCATCAACAAGGTCTTGACTATTCAGCCTGTATTTTATTTTCCGATTTATTTATTTTTTGCCAATATGTAAGACAGAGGATTTATTTGTTGAGATTTGAAGTTGCCATTTGTTTGACCATTCTGATTCAGATCTTTTTGAAGGGTAGCAGTATTGACTGTGGTGTTGAATAGCTTTACATCATCAGCAAAGATAATGCAGTTGCTCTTAATATGATCACAGAGGTCATTTATGTAGAGTATGAAGAGAGTTGGTCCTAGAACATTGCCTTGGGGACACCACTGTTGACAGGTACAGAATTTTATAGGACGCTCCCATTTTTGACCATTTGTTGTCTGTTTGACAGGAATGCTTCTATCCAGTTATGCAGGTGTCCAGAGATACCATAAGATTTTAGTTTTAGGAGTAGTTTGTCGTGTACCACTGAATCAAAGGCTTTACAGAAGTCTATGTAGATTGCGTCTATTGCTTTGCCCTGGTCGAGTTGTGTAGTCCATATGTTTTTGCAGTGTTAAGAGTTGCAGATTACAGGATTTTTTTTTCCTGAAACCAAATTGTTTGTTAGAGAGTAGGTTGTTTGTCTCTAAGTGGAGGATAATAGATTGGTTAATAATTGATTCCATGACTATACAAGTGCACAGCATAAAGAAATTGGTCTGTAATTTTCAACTAGGCTGGAGTCTCCCTTTTTGAAGATGGGGATGACCGTGGCTTGTGACCATAGCTTTGGCAAGGAGCTCGTCCTGAAAATTTTTTCAAATATTACGCTTAGAGGTTTGGCTGTTGCAGTGGATAGGCTTTTTAAGAAGTAGGCACATATTCCATCCGGTCCAATAGATAGAGATGGTTTTAGATTGCGAAGTGCTTTTTGAACATTGTCTTCTGTAAAATCAATATGTATTAGATCATTGTAGTTGTCTGTGGTTCGGCGAGGAAATACTGGGCATGATCCATTGCTGTTTTCAAATACTGAGCCAAAGAATGTGTTAAAGAGGTTGGCTTTAATGGTGTCATCACTGCAGTCTTTACCATCAGGTCCTTTCAGGGGTGGGATGGACCTTGAGTCTTCTAGTTTGTTGTTTACAAAATTGTTGAAAGCTCAGGTGGAATTGATGCGTAGAAGGTTTTTCTCTTGTTTAATGTGATAATTGGTACATTCAGTCTTTATCTGGTGGCATAAATTTTTGTATCAGTTTTTGAAGTTGGCAACGTGACCAGAATTGTTTTTCCACCAAAGTGATTTCTTTTGGGATTGAAGCTTCCTTATTGTTATGGGTAATCTGTTATTGGTACATATAGTTTGATGACTCTTTTGACTTCAAGTAAAAATATATTGTAATGGTCTTCAACTGTATTGCATCCAGTGAATAGAAATTGCCAATCAAGCGATGAGAGATCGTTATCTATAAGATCATAGTTGCCTTTTTTGAAGTTATAATTGGGGATCACATCATTGTGTTGATTTTTGTGTGGATGTATGCTGAGACAAAAGTCAATCATGTTGTGGTCACTGTTGGAAAAGTGTTCTTTAATTTGTATTCCGTAAATTGAATTCAAATTATTGCAGAAGATGAGATTGAGGCAGTTGTTAAGTCTAGTATTGTTGGTTACTAGTTGTTCCAGTCCCAGGTTTGTTACAGCATTGTAGAAGGTTGCATGTATGGGTTCAGTTTTACATTCGTTTAGGGTCCAGTTAATGTGAGGTAGATTGAAGTCACCAAGAAAGATAAAAAGTGTGTGGGCAGGATGTTGCCCATGTTAGTAGTGAATTTAGTTTGTTTACATGTATTTACTTGTTTACTGTATTTTTTTTCCAAGAGAGATTAGGGTTGCTTGTATAGTTGTTTCAAAACATGTTGCTAAGTGTTCTTCTATTGAGTGAATGAGTGATTCTGTGCTTTCAATTCTGTCAGGCAGGGTACTCAGTTTGTTTAGCTTAGGAAAACATGATGGACATAGACAAGGGAATGTATCTGATTGTTTTAGGAGATCAGCTAGACTTTTGTTTACGTTTAAGCAGGCAAGGTGGGCTTGATTGTCACATAGGTGGCATTTGATGTTATTTTCACTTTCATTGATGGTTTCAAGACATCTGAAACATGTGCAGGAGTCTGGGAGGTCATTGGTAGATATGTTATTCTTTTGTTGTTATTTGGAAGTGGAGGATTTGGAGTTTGTGGAGTTTTTGGCTGGCATGGTCAAGGACAATAGTACACTAAACAATTACAATAGCTAGTTAATGTGATAGGTAGACAGTTACTTAATGAATGTTGGTAATTAATAAATGTTAATTGATATGTTAGAGAACAAATCAAAAGTAAGGTTACTTATTACTAAAAATCAATCAATCAACTAGGTAATCAATGATACATTATTAAATCTCTATCAATTCAATGAATCGGTAAATTAGTGGTCATTTAACAATTAATTATTAAACTATTAGATGATAAATTAGTTATTTTAGACAAATTGCTTAATCAATTTAGCCAATATCACACCAATTAATCAAATTTAATAATCAATTATTCAATTATTCAAATAACTCTAATCAAATAATGATGCTAAGCAACAAACAGCCTAATTAATTACATTAATCACTAATCACACTGGTCAATTAAATTCACTAAATCACTGATTTTACTTATCAAATAGTTCACATGATCATTTACACTAATCAGTAATCACACTATATGCACTAAACACTCTAATCACACTAATCAATAAAAACAATAAATCAATTAATCATTTTATAAAAATTAATTATTTTAAAGAAATTGATTTGGAGGCATCATTATCTAATCTTTGATATAGATCTTGAGGTAGAAAGTTATAAGTTTTGAGATATTGAAAGTAATGAAGTAATGTTGCTGATATCTGAGAATAGGTTTATAACCCCTAATAAACTGGCTGGGGGCCTCTTTTCCTGGGCTGGAGAAACAGCAGATTCTTTGTGTCAAACAGGTTTTAAAACATGAACAGAGGAAACATTTCCAAGTCCCACTCAAACTGTTTCCCTCTTTCCTCTTGAAAACTATCAGTGAGCAAGGGTTTCTCTCTTTCTCACTCTCTTTCTTGTTTTGCAAATTGAGTTTTTGAGATAGCAAAGATGCAAAGATGGTGAAGGGGGATCTCTGGCCTCTTCTCTTTGAATTTAAACAAGTTTGTGGCTCAGAGAGAAAAAATAATTCAAGGGGAGAATTCAGGCAATCTGATCACTTATAACTTTGATTTGATTTGTTGCTGCTGTTATCTGATCTACTGGGGACACTCATTGTAAAAACTGTAGGTTTGGAACACGCTGAAATAAGAGCAAAACACGCAGCTGACTCTGTTCAAGAAAGGATTGGAAAACTCCTTAAAGTCTTGGTCTCTCTCTCCTCCCTCCTTGTTTCTCCCTGCCAGCTATCCGATGTGGCTCCGGGGAAACTGTGTGGGGGATATTAATGGAGACACATTGTCTGGCATGGAAGATACTTTGATCAGCCGTGTGAGGGATTTAAATGAAGGTGCATTGTTTGCGCTCCGCTGGCTCCAAGTGATACAGTTCAAGAGCTCCACCGGTGTAGTTAATAGGGCTCAGTGGAAAGAGTTTCACTTCTCTGGAGAAGGAGAGGAGGGCTCTGGATCCGCTAGCAGGAGTTCTGCTGGTGTGATTAGGGCTCCAGGGCTTCGGAATCCAAGGTTTTGGAGCTTGTTTTTTTGGGCTCAGGTTTACTCATGGTTACTGGTGCAGGAGACAGCTTTAAAGGTGCTTTCTGGTGCAGGTGGTAGTTTTATAGGGAGATAGTGCTCAAGGAGCGAGAGCTTCACATTCCTAGTTGGGCACCGCCATCTTAGATTGGATGATGGAATTGAAAGAAGAGAAACAAATTTTGACTGTTTGAGACAATTGAGAGAGAGAGATTGGCAGCAGCGAGAATGATGAAGGACGTGCAGTGAGAAAGTGAAACAAAAAGAATGATGAGCTATAGTGACTATGCACTTTTGAAAGAAGACTGCTTGAGATAGGAAACTTCTGAGTGAAGAAAGAAGATTGGAGGTTTTGCAAATAGTACTCATAATATATATACACTTACCATATGTAATAGGCATATAAACATATTATAGTGACATATTAGAACAATTATTGAACATTGAATAATAATAGGTTGAACATATCTGAATAAGAAGTAATATCCTGGTAAAATTAATATTTTCTTTTTCTCTTTCTCTCTTTCTTGAAAACTTTTTTGCACAAATAAGAACTTTTATATTTGTAATTGTGGATAGAATGAAGGTATATTTATAGTGGATTAATTTATATGCTGTGTCTCGGATTTTCTAAGTATTTTTTAAGATTTACACCTAATGAATTGATTATATTAATTAATTAAGACTATATTGACTATTGATTATTGATTATATTTGACAACTAAGGATTAGAATTTATATTTGATATTGTGCTGCAAATACAAAAATATAGTAGAAGGTTAGTAATTAATTGAGCAGTTACCAAATCAAGCAATTGAATAATTTTTATAAGGGAAGTTTGAATACTGAATGAGGTCAATAATATATGGAACAAGATAGCACAGATTTTATTGTAAAAGTGTATTACCAGATAAGATAAAAAGAATACAACAGGGGGTATCCTCAATAGTGCCATTTGATGGTAGATTGTAAGACTTTTCTACAGATCCTGTAAATGACAATGATGATGACAACTGTAAAAACAGGAAAGACAACAGCAACTATATCCATTGGGGCAAAGGTCATTAGACACGATGCTGGTTGCAGAGAAGCCAAGTTCCTCTTTAACCTTACAGATGGCACAGTCAACTCTAACTATGATGCAAGAGATGATGGTGGGGACTCAAAAACTTATAACGAGAAGCCATGAGGACCTGAAAACTGAAATGAAGAATTATAGGAGGAGTGAAAAATGAGATACAGAAACTGGATAACAAAATTGGAACAATGCAAGAGGCGATGGTGAAGAATGAGCAGAAATTGACAACAATGGAAGCCAGAACTGAATGTGTGGAAAAGAAATTAGAAGAGACAGAACAGAATTGGAAAGTATTGTACTGTGAACTCCGGGAGTCAGTGGTTCATCTGGAATTGGAAAAAATGGCATTCTTCCTCAGGTTTCAGAATGTTATTGAAGATAGGAAAGAAGACTTATGCACCCTCATGACAGAACTGATAGCAGAAGCCCTCCAGAAAGATAAAAAAGAGGTTTGGAATGACATAGACGAGATCTACAGAATATACAATCATTATGCGCGCAGGCACAAACTACCACGGGAAGTCCATGTACAGTTTGCAAGAAAAACAAGAAGAGATCTGTTATATGGAAAGACTAGAGATGAGCTAATAATTTATAAAGGAAGTGAGGTGGTGACATTGAAGCAAATACCCAGAAGGATTAGAGAGCAGAGGAGGAACTATCAGTTCTTATCATCCCAACTGATTAAAAAGAGGATTGCATTTAGGTGGCTCACCCCAGAAGGACTTCTAATATCTCAGCAGGAAAAGAAGTACAAAATTGACTCACTGGATAAAGCACACAAGTTTCATGAGTGCTACCTGGGACCTGAAGAGGAACAAAAAAGCAGGGAGGAAAACACTTTTAATTGCAATTTATGCTCTGAATGATAACCAAGAAGAATTTTACAGGAAATTACATATGAAAATAATTGAACTGGACTATGCTAATATTTGTATGATGGGAGATCTTAATGGAATAGTTAATGATCGGTTGGACTACAAAATGCAGAAATCAACAAAGAAAGCTGGAAAGATATTACCAAAATCTTTCTTTTGAATAACAGATGAATTCAACTTAAAAGATGCATGGAGAAAGAGAAATGTGGAGAGTAAGCAATAAACTTTTTACTCAAATAGACATGCTTCATGGTCTAGAATAGACATGATATGGACGTCAGCAGAATTACTGGCTAACATACAAGAGATTGAAATATAAACAAGCACTCGGGCAGACCATAATCCAGTGACAGTTACTTGGAAAGGATATAAGAGGAGATCCAGATGGACCTTAAATAATATGATATTAAAAGAAAAAGACTTTAAACAGAAAATAGAGAAAGAACTTGCTTTCTTTTTTAAAGAAAATAGAAAAGAGGATACATCTCTACAGAACCTCTAGGACATGATGAAGGCCTACAACAAGAGGCTTGATAATAGACTATAAAAGGAAAAGAAATATAAAACAGAAAAAGACTTTCAAAATATTGGAGAATGATTATAAAAAATTGGAAGAAGATTTACAGAAGTCCCTGCAAAAAAAGACATGAAAAATAAAATGGATATAATTAAACATAAAATGGGACTAATGGAAAAAGAGGAACTAGCACAAAAAATTAAAAATGCTAAACAGAATTACTATGAAGGTGCAAATAAACCAGGTAGATGGCTAGCCTATAAACTGAGAAAGGAGAGAGAATCAAGAAGGATTAGCCAACTAATAAATGAAGAAGGACATGCTTGTTATGGAAATGAGGAGAAGAAAAAAAATATACAAGATTACTATGGGAAATTGTATTTTCAAGAGAATATTCAAGAAGGAAAAATTAAGCAATATTTGCAGAAAGCAAATTTACCCCAGATACCTAAAGATACTGAAACAATGCTAGGAGGGAATATAACAGTGATGGAACTAGCAGAAGCCTTAAAAAAACAGAATGTTGAAAAAGCACCAGGTCCAGATGGCTTACCAGCGGAATTTTACAAGACTTTCCAGGAAATATTGAATCTTCACTTATTAGAAGTTATGAACAAAGTTATGTTAAAGAAAAGAATACCCAAAACATGGACAGAAGCATATATTACACTTATACCGAAGGATCATACAGACCTGCAGCAAGTTAAAAATTACAGACCTATATCCCTATTAAATTCAGACTATAAAATTTTTGCTTCAATTTTGGCACAAAAAAACTAAAAAGATATTTAAATAACGTTATCCATATTGATCAAAATGGATTCCTGCCAAAGAGACAAATCAAACACAATGTGAGAATTATTTTGGATACTCTGGAATACTATGAGGCACATCCTGAGAAGCAAATGGCTTTGATGTTTTTAGACGCACAAAAAGCCTTTGACAATGTGAGTTGGCGGTTTATGTTATTGCAATTGGAACAAATGGGCTTCAAAAATTCATTCAAGTCATTGAAACGATATACTATGAACAAACTGCAAAGGTTATGGTAAATGGAGAACTAACAGAATCTATAGATATAAGAAAAGGGACAAGGCAAGGTTGTCCACTGTCGCCCCTGCTGTTTGTGTTAACATTGGAAGTCTTGAATAGGAATATTAGAGAAGACAAAGAAATAAAAGGAATGAAAATCAAAAAGGAAGAGTATAAATTGCAAGCCTTTGCAGATGACCTGGTATTTATATTAGAAGCACCTAAATTAATAGAAAAAATAGAAGAATATAAAAAAGTAGCAGGTTTGAAAATAAACAAAGATAAAACAAAGTTATTAACAAAGAATATGTTAGTAAGACGAAAGAAAGAGTTGGAAGTTTTAGAAATACAGGTCACAAACAAGGTTAAGTATTTAGGGATATACATCACACCAAGATGTAGCACACTGAAGGAGGATAATTATCTTAAACTCAAACAGCAGATTGCGACAGATTTGGCAAAATGGGGAAACTTACAATTATCATTGATTGGGAGAATGTCTACAATTAAGATGAATGTATTGCCTAGAATTTTATATTTATTCCAGATAATTCCAATCCGACTAGGGAAAGAGTTTTTTGAAGACTTAAATAGAACTGCGCTGAAATATATTTGGCAGGGCAAAAAAGCAAGAATAAAATTAAAATTGTTACAAGATGCAAGAATAAGAGGAGGGTTTGCCTTGCCTAACTGGGAGTTATATTACCAGGCGACAAATTTGATGTGGGTAAAGGAATGGTTAACATTAAGGAACAATAGATTATTCACCTTGACTTGCTGTTGGGATGGCATGCCTTCCTTTGGTATAAGGGAACTAAAACACGGGTATTTTAGAATACATTATATTTGAGAGACATTGTTTTTGAATTGGGAGAAGATAAAAAGATAATATTATTTAAAAATTCCATTATGGATATCGACCATTGAAGCTTTTTCTTATCCAATAATAGGAATAAACAGTTATAAAAGGAATAAACAGTTAGATATGGTGAGATATTGAATGAAAAGGGTGAACTTAAATCTATGCAAGCGTTGGAAGAAAAAGGTATAAAAATGAACTGGTTTTCATATTTGCAAATACAGTCTAGATTTGATAAAGATTTCAAAGAAGGTTTTTATGATAAGCTGACTGATTTTGATAAAATGTTGATGGGTACTGATGAAAAGGTAATTAAAAAACTTTATGGACACTTATTAGAATTTAAATTGGAGGAGGAACAAGTTAAAGAAACGATGATTGCTTGGGGGGGGAAATTTTGGATATGGGATTGATTTAGAAAAATGGCAAAAATTGTGGTCTCAAAATTATAAAATGACAATGTCAACTGCATATAAAGAAAATTTGTATAAGATGTTTTACAGGTAGCATATACCCCCGACAAGACTTGCGAGAATGTTTAAGAATAAATCGGATAAATGTTGGAAATGTCATCAGATACCTGGTTCATATTACCATATGTGGTGGACATGCTCGGATGCAAAGAATTATTGGACTAAAATCCACACATGGTTGGAAAAAATGATAAAACAACATATAGACTTTAAACCAGAGATCTTTTTATTGGGAATTATACCGGAAATATATAACAAAGAGTTGAAACATTTGATTGTAAATGTATTAACAGCGGCTAGGATTGTATTTGCTAAGAATTGGAAAAATGATAAAATACCTATGCAGGAGGAAGTTATTAAGAAAATTATGGATTGTGCTGAAATGAGTACATTGACATTTGAAATTAGAGAACAAGAAGATAAAACAATTTTATATGATATGGGATTTGTTTTATCAAAGACATGGTAATGTAATAGACTAGATAATTCTGTGATAGAAATTTAATAGATTGATATAAAACATAATATAGACATATATAACCATTGGTTGAAAGTATAACATAAATTTTAAGATAAAATTTGGAATATCTCGCATAAAATGATGAAATAAATAGTTTAGTCATGGATGATTAATGACTGATAAATATATAAGCATATGTTAGTTTGACAATGTGAAAATTGATATAAACTGTGTGTAAATGACTATAAAAGGATAGCACAAAAGATTTGTAACCAACTGACACACTGTATGTATATAAAATGGAAGATGGTTTTATGTTTTTTATGTTTTGTATGCGTATGTTTGTTTTTTAAAAAAAATTAAAACTCTTTTTTTAAAAAAAAGCAGGGAGGAGCTGGAGAGCAGGAGTCAGGAAGAGCAAATGTCTGAGGAAAAGGAGACAGAATGGGAATTAAAAGAACAGAAAAGTCGAGAGGAAGAAGAAAGCAACAGGAGAGAACTTAGAGCAAGAAAAGAGACAAGAACCATTCTATACAAACAGTAACATGGTCAGAGAAATTATGTTCCTATCAGTTAATATAAATGGTCTAAATTCATTAATAAAAAGAAAACAGATATTTGTAAAAACTTAAAAATCAAAATGCAGATATCATATGTATGCAAGAAGTCCATATCTCAAAACAGTAAGCAGATTTTTAAGAATTAAATTAGGCAAATTGTATCTGGTCCTGACAAATCAAAAAAGAGATGTATCACGGTATATATAAAAGATTGGCTAAATCCAAGGCAGATTTATAAGGATGAAAAAGGAAGGATGTTATTTACTGAAATCACTTTAGATCAAAAGAAAATATTGTTGGTAACAATATATGCTCCAAACACAAACCAGAAAGATTTTTATTCTAAACTCCATCGGAAGATAATAGAAACTGAACAGGTGAATGTGTGTATTGTAGGAGACTACAATGCAGTCCCCGATATAGAAAAATATTATAAAAGCAGTAAAAAAGAATAAAAAAGAGAACACTTCCATCTACATTTAATAGAATGGCAATAGAATTGAACTTGAAAGATGTTTGGAGGGAATTAAATCCTCTCAAAAGACAATTTACATTTTTTTCCAATCCCCATAAATCATGGTCCAGAATAGACATGATATGGATGGACTTGGGATTAATGGAAAATATAGAGGAAATGGAGATTATGAATACCTGGGCTGATCATAACCCAATTAAAATTAAATGGAGAGGAAAGAGGAGGACTGGAAGGTGGATTTTTAATAAAAATTTGTTAAGAGATAAAGAATATATTCGAATGATAGAAAAAGAATTAAAAGTATTCCTTGAAACTAATTTGAAAGAGCAGACAACAGTGCAAAATTTATGGGATACAACAAAGGCTTATGTAAGGGGTTTAACAATTGCCTACGCTGCAAAAATAAATACATAAATAAATAGATAAATAAATAAATAAATAAATAAATAACAGAAAGGCAGGAGAAATTGAAAAACTTGGAAGCCACCATGCAGAAAGACCCTCGCAATGAAGAACTCAAAAGAGAAATTGATCTGATGAAACATGAAATAAATTTGAATGTACAGGAGCAAATGGCCAGAAAAATTAAATTAGTGAAGCAAAATTATTTTGAGAATGCGAACAAACCAGGGAGATGGTTGGCACACAAGCTAAAGAAGGAACAGGAAAAAAGAACAATAGCAGAATTAAGAGATGAAAATGGGAGCTTATGCTCCCAGATATACAAAAAGAAATTGATTGCCCAAAAGCTTTTTACTAATTTGTATACCCAGGAAGAAATCACAGAGGAGGACATCATCCAATACCTCAAAGAAAAGAATCTACCTAAAATATTGGATGCTGTAAAAGATTTCTTAAATGATAAAATAACTATATAGATACTGGCGTAAAATTAAATCATGGTTAGAGAAACTGACGAAACAGAATTAAACTTAAACCAGAAATCTTCTTGTTAGGCATGTTAGAGTCTAATATGAATAAAAAACGCCAATATTTAATGCTCCATATTATAACTGCCACCAAAATCTCTTTCACCCAAAATTGGAAACAGGCCATGACCCCCCAGAAACCTCAATAATTACTAAGGTATACGAATGCAGAGATGGACAGATTGATGAAGCTATTGAAGGATAAGGAAGAAGGGATATCTGGTATGAATGGATAAAAAAACACGAAGGCGTCAAATGATAATGTATGAAATACTATGAAGCAATAAGGTTTATGTGTAAATAAATGTAAATACAAATGTATTTGGGCATTTATTGTATGTACCTATTTGGATAATCTAACAACTTTAATTTAAAGTTGAAAATAGTTCCTGTATAAATTGAATATATGTTATTGTGTGTAAGTTTAATTGGCTTTAAAGTACAGATTGAAGAGAATGTATTTTCTAAAACATTGTTCTGAATATTATTATTACCCAACAATCATTTCTGAGATTTTTCCTCAATTACTCTGACTCATTGATTCCTTCTTGAATCAGTCTAAAAGCTATATGTTTGTTTTGACAACTAAATTGCCTCCTTCCCACTTTCTACAGCTTTTTAAATCTCCAGAATTGTGACAATTTTTCAAAACTATGAATGAAAACTATGAAGGAAATATACACTAATCTATCTAAACTATGAAACAAACAGAATATTTTAATTTCACTGTATCAATTTTTAATTATGTCAAGAGAAGTGGTCTGAAAATGACTAAAAATTATATGGATGTATAAATTAAGTATTGTTGTATTATTGTAGGCTTCAAAAAGAGTAGTATTTGCTGAATTGGTTTTAACACAATATGCAAGGGTTTGTTTTTTTTTTTTTTTTTTGCTTTCAGAATAATACATCTCAATTTAGATTCTAAATTATCACACTTTTAATAATGCACTTACTAAGCTCTATTAATGTTTTAAATGTTTAGGTTGAATCAAGCTATATTAAGAGAAAAAGAATTTACAGAAACCTCAGTAAAAAACAATGGAATTCTTCTTTAAAGAAAATAAAAGAGAAGATACTTCACTTCAGATTGTATGGGACAAAGCCAAGGCATATTTCAGAGGACTAACCACCACAAACATGGCTAGAAAGAACAAAAAGAAAAAGCAACAAAGTATGATGTTAAAAGAAGAATATAAGAAACTGGAGTTAGAGCTTCAAAGAGAGCTGCAAAAGAGAATACTTAAAAGATGAATGGATTAATTTGAATTTAATGGCCTCAGAAGAAATAGCTCAATAAACCAAAAGGGCAAAACAAAATTTTGAGAATGCAAAAAAAATCAGGAAGATGGTGGGCATATAAATTGAAAAAAGAGAAAAAGTGAAAATTTGCAAGATGATCAGTTCCAAAATGAGACAATAAAAAACAGTCAAAGAGTATTATGAAAAGCTATATGATACAAAAAATAAATCTATGGAAAAAATAACACAATATTTGGAAGAAGCCAACTTATCCAAAGTCCCAGAAAACTTTAAAATATATATTAAATGGAAAAGTAACAATGTGGGAGCTAACAGAAGTGATAAAAAGATAGTGTAAGGACTGCCTCTCCTCCTAACTTAAGTGAAGACTTTTGAAATGAAGTATTTCAAAAGAAACCTTTTATTAAGCAGAAGTGACAGCAATACATTCAAAGCAACATCTGAATACCTCAGGGTGCTCCAGCACCAGGATAAAAGTTAGAAAGTGGTCGTTGTCACAGGAAATAGCAATGAATTGAATTCAAGACACACACACCCTTCTCCTAAATTAATGGCAGTATCATTTTTAGGGATCTGACATGCTGCCTTCCTTACAAAAAAGAGAGATCCACCTGAGAAAAGATAGAAAAGAAACTCATGATAGTATGTTAGCAAGGTTTGTTAGGGTATTGGGAGTGGAATTTTTTTTCAGTAATGTAGGAGCTCTAACATGTTGTTTAGCTACCCATTCATTTTGGGATACAGGTAAATGTTTCCAAGCAACTAAATA
This sequence comes from Notechis scutatus, assembly GCF_049901735.1. Taxonomy (NCBI): domain Eukaryota; kingdom Metazoa; phylum Chordata; class Lepidosauria; order Squamata; family Elapidae; genus Notechis; species Notechis scutatus. The sequence goes on along the minus strand of NC_142025.1, from coordinate 61,495,529 downwards.
TTGGGTTTTTCCTCTGTGGATCCTAGAGTCAAGGATTTCTTTGATTTCAAAGTGTCATTCACCTTCTATCATTATGGGAACAGATGGTGTAGATGCAGGTGGTCTGAGGGGTGATATTACCTCTCATTTGAGTAAGCTAATGTGAAATACTGGGTGAACTTGCCTGAGTGTTATTGGAGTTTCACTGTTACTGGATTGATGATCCTAGTGATAGGGAAAGGTCCAATGAACTTTGGGCCTAATTTCTTTGATGGTTGTAAGGATTGCAGGAATTTAGTAGATACGTATACTCTATCTTCAACATGGAAAAGTTTGGGTTCTATTCTTTTCTTGTCAGCCTGATTTTCAGCCTAGCTTCCTTTAATGCTAACCTAACTACTGCCCATGTATTTTGCAAAATATCCGTCCACTCCTTAAGTGGGGGGATGGTGGGGTTTTCTGTGGGTGATTCAGGCATGGGGCTGAAATTTTGGCATGTGGCTACTCTAAAAGGGGTAAAGCTAGTACTTGAGTGTACAGAATTATTGAATGCAATTTCAGCAAAAGGCAGAAGTTCAGTCCAGTTATCCTGTTGATAATAAAACACCTTAGATATTGTTCTAGCACTGAGTTAGTTCTCTTAGTTTGACCATTAGTGCACACATGATGCAATGAGCTCAACCCGTGAGTGGTGCCAAGTAAGCTCAAAAATGCCCTTCAAAATTTGGAGGTGAATTGGACCCTTCTGTCAGAGATGATCCTTTGTGGAGCTTCATGAAGATGATAATAGGAATAATTTGCCTAGACTTTTGGCAGTTGGGATATTTTGGCAAGATGTAAAATGTGCCTGTTTTGAAAACAGGTCTGTCATAACCCAAATAACAGTATTCCTCACACTTTCTGGCAGTTCTACGATAAAGTCCATAGAAATCTCTCTCCAGGGTGCTGAAGGTTCAGCTACCTTCTGTAAGAGTCCTGGGGTTTTCCCCTGATGTCTTTTTGCACAAATGGGACAGCTAGCTAACATAGCTCTCTATGTCCTTTTTTTTTAGCGATGGCCACCAAAAATGTCTTTTAATTAAGTGTAAAGTTTTCACAAATCCAAAGAGTCCAGCTAATTTGAAGTTGTGGCACCTTGCCATTAAGTGCAGTCTTTGGCTAGCTGGAACATACAACTTCCCTCCCATCCAAGCTAAGTCATCTTTCATCAAACAGCTGGATTTGTGGCTCAAAAACAATTCATTGGTGGCCAATGCTTGTTTAAAAGTTGGAGTGGTGTCATTGTCAGTCAACATTTCCTGTTTTGCCTGGAATCTGGAGATTACTTTAGTGGCCAGTTGATTGTTTTGTACTGTGGGCTTGATTATGACTGGCTTTGGACTATTGTAGTGTGGTTTTCTGGATAGTGCATCTGCCAGAAGAAAAATTTCCCCTGGGGAGATATTTGAGAATAAAATTAATCATTTAAAGTAGTGAGCCCATCATACTTGTTTAGGGGAGAGTTTCCTTTGGGTCTTGAGGGCTTCTAGAATTTTGTGATCAGTCCAGACTTTGAAAGGGATTTTACTGTGCTCTAGGAAATGCCTTCAGGTTAAAAGTGCCCACCAAACTGCATAAGCCTCTTTCTCCAAAATGGCCCATCTTTGCTCAGTCTCATTCAACTTTTTGGATGTGTAAGTGCATGGTTGTAGTTGGTCTTGCTCATTTTTCTGAAGCAGGACCACCCGTACTGCTACATTGCTGTCATCTGCTTGTATGATGAATAGTTTCTCTGTGTCCAAGTGCTTTAGAATTGGCTCTGCTGAGAACAGCCATTTAAGTTTTTCAAATGCAGCTTGGCATTTCATTGTCCAGTTCAAAGACTGTTTCAGTTTTGGGTTGCCCTCCCCCTTTGTTTTTAAGAAGTTGGAAATGGGGAGGCCAATCCGAGCAAAAGTGGGCATAAACTGGCAGTAAAAATTGGTGAATTCCAGGAAGCTTTGTAACTGCTTACGTGTATGGGTTGGTTCCCCATCAAGTACAGCCTGCACTTTTTGAGAGTCTATTTCTACACCCTGGTGTGAAATGTGGTACCCCCAAATAATCAATTTTTTCTTGGTGAAATTTCCATTTAGAGAGTTTAGCATAAAGTTTGGTGGAGCGGAGTTCATTTAAAACAGCCTGGACTAGTTTTACATATTCTGCTTTGATCTTGGTATATATTAAAATGTTGCTCAGGTAAACCAAGATTCCCTTATACAAGTGCTCATGTAGCACTTCATTTATTAATTGCATAACTACTGTGGGGGGGCCCTTGTAGTCCAATGGGAGCACTTTGAATTGGTAGCACTCAAGAGAGGTGTTAAATGCCGTCTTCCACTCATCCATCTCCCTAATTCTGATTCGGTAGTAAGCCTCCCTTAAGTCCAGCTTTGAGAAAATTTTCCTTTTAGCGAGGTGTGCTAGGAGTGCTGGCATCAGGGGGAGAGGGTACATGTTCTCCACACTGATTGTGTTTAAATTTCTAAAATTCATGCAGAGACTTTTTTTCAAATACGTTTTTTATTTTTAATATAAACATACATATTTAATGAACATTGCATTAACTGGGTCAAGTCCTTTTTAAGCAACAATAACAATAATCATACAAATAGGTATATGTAGTTCTTCCAACTTCCACCACTTCAACAGGGCTAATCTCTTTTCATAATCCATTTCTCATTTTCCCATTAATTGATTTAAACATAAATAACATTTCTTTGTGCCTTGTATTTATAGCCCCTAAGTATTATTATTTTATATTTTCTAAGAATTATTCATAGTTCCACCATAACTTCAATATTCCAATTGTGTAGGGTTAATAATAATGCTACATATTAACAATATTTAATCAATCCCAGAAGTGTCTCTCAAAATTCCACAAAATTTCTAGTCCTTAATATTTTAAATTCATAATATACTTTAACACACTATTAATATTAACAATAATTTAATTACCTAATCCTAAATTCCCATCTACTATCTTGACTTATTTGGATTATATTATTTTCTATTAGTATATATACTACTATTTTCCCTGTATATATTTTCCATTCATTGAAAAATTATCTACCATCTCTTGACCTTTTTGAAATTCCATCGTTTATTGATTTTTTAATCAACTTTTATCTCTCTCTCTTGGAATCTTATATCTCTTTTTGTTTTTTTGTACCTACTAATCTTCCCCTTCTGAGTAACTTTTATCTCTCATTTCTGTTGTATTTGAACTCCCATCAACAAAACTTTTTGATTTTTCTTAAGGAGATGTTTTCCTTTTCCCTCTATTCTGTGGTAAACTTTTATGGAGTTATGCCTTCTACTTATTAATCATTTCTCCTCTGTATTGTGTAAAACCCCTTATTTTACAATTTACAATTTATATTTCCCCAATTCGATATCTCCCAATTGTCCGAATTTTAAAGTCTTATTTATCTGTCCTTTTCTCTTTTCTTCTAATACTTTTCTTCTTTTGTCTTGTAGGATGTTCTGTTGAAGAACATTAAAAGTCCAAGTCCAAATTAAATCCAATAGTACAACTCCAAATTAAACCATTAGATTCCTCCATCTTCCAAATCCATAATCCAATAGCCAAATTTAGTTAAGTATTTGCAGGTTAGTTTCTTTTTATAAATCTTCCAAAGGGCAAGAGGAAAAAAAGTTTCAGTAAATGTTTCCAAATTATCCAAGTCATCAACAGTAGAGTGAAGGTCAGGCTGTCCCCCAGATGTTGTTGCTTCTATTTTATGTGTTAGGTTTTGTGTGTATTGAAGAAACTTTCTCTAAAATGTGGTGGCTATTGTGCTGTAGTACTTCTCTTCCTCCAGTAGATGGCTCTCTTAACCCAAATGTAATATTAAATAGTCTGTCAAAAACAGCTGAGCTTCCGATTAAATCTAGGGGGTTTAAAAATACAGATAAACCAAATAAATTCTCCCAAAAATCATTTTTCAATTATTTGGGCCTTTTCCAAGCTTTCTGTATTTTATTAGCTTGCCTTGGGCTTCTTTCACTTTTTTGTTCTCAGTTTTCTTTTTCTCCGTGTGTCAGTCCACCGCTATTTTAAGCTTAGGAGTTATCTTTTAATATTCTTGTTGTTACTTTCAATCTTTAGAATAAAAGTTGGTAATTATCTCACCCAGTTTGAATGCTCTGAACATACACCTCTCCAGCATAATTCTTGTAGTCCCGGTTGTCCCAGCTTTGTGACAGCCAGAAAATGGCCATCGTCCCTACTGTTGTTCAGGGAGAGCTTGCTTCAGACCTAACAAGGAAATTGCGGTTTTCCTTGTGATAAACGAAGTGCCTCTCATTCCTTCACCGCCCCTCCAAGGCAGCTATGACCCCGAAGGGTCTCCCGACAATGGTTTAATTTAGTTTTAGTTTAGTTTACTTTATTGTCATTGCACCTCGTACAATGAAATTAAATACCATCTTCAGTATACATTATGACTATGAAAATAAATACAAACACACATCCTTCACATTTTATACATTGAATTGAAAACCTCTGATATTATTTAACAGCAAAGTGCACTACAATAAAGGAAGATAACTATATATAATTATTTAAGCAAATAAAATTAGATTTGGAAAAATAGAAAAACCTACACTTATCAATGTTGGGAAGGGTCGCCACGATAAAAATGAATATCTTACCAAAACTGCTTTTCCTGTTTCAAACAATACCCATAAAAATTGGAAAAAAATTTTTTTTTGATGACTTGAATAAATTAACTTTGAAGTTTATTTGGCAAGGAAAAAAAGCAAGAATAAAACTGAAAATGTTACAAGAATCTAAAGTAAATGGAGGGTTCGGATTACCAGATTGGGGTTTCTGTAATACCAAGCATGTGGGAAAATGTGGTTAAAAGAGTGGATAACCCTTAGAAACAAGAGATTGTTATATTTGGAAGGACATGGCTTACAATTGGAATTGCACACCTTGCTATGTTATGAGAAGAATAAAACTCAAAACCCAAAATGTATGCCATGATGCCCCAAAAAATGAAAGAAATGCGCAAATATATAGACAAAAATTTAGCAAGAGGGTTCATTGAGCCAGCCAAACCATGGGTTGCAGCCCCAAGTCCTGTTCAAAGAAAAAAAAAGATGAAGCTATGAGATTATGCGTGGACTTTAGAGCGATCAATGGACTGTGCATACATAATCTATACCCCCTCCTGCTCATGAAGGACATGCTATCCCACCTGGTCAAAGGGAAGGTCTTTACCAAATTGGATCTCAGAGAAGCATACTATTGAGTGCACGTCAGGGAGAGAGATGAATGGAAAACATTCAACTGTCCCCTAGGAAGCTTACAATTCAAGGTCATGCTTTTCGGACTACAGGGGGCCCCAGTGGTGTTCATGCAGTTAATAAACAAGGTGCTACACGAACATCTTTATAAGGGGTTCTTGTCTACTTAGACAACATTCTCATCTACACTGAGACAATGGATGACCACATAACCTAGTCCGCCTGGGAAAACTTCTGTATGTCAAGCTGTCAAAATGCTAATTTCACAGTTTGACTACCTGAGCTACTGAGTCTCCAATGAGGGCATAGAGATGGACCCAGCCAAAGTACAAGCCGTTCTGGGCTGGCAGCCCACTTGTACCCACAGACAGCTACAAAACTTCTTGGGGTTCGGAAACTTCTACCGACAATTCATCCCCTCCTTCGCAAGGATTGTTAAACCCATAATAGATCTCCTAAAGACAGGGAGTTCAGGAATGAAACCATGCCCAGGACAACCCCTACAGTGAGACATAACCTGCCAAAAAGCATTTGAAACACTGAAAGAACTGTTTGCAAAAGAACCAGTACTGAAGCATCCTGACACCGAACAACCTTTAATCATTCAAGTGGACTCCAGTGATGTGGCAGTGGGAGCAGTGTTACTCCAAAGAAACAACCAAGGAAGCCTACAGCCCTGTGCCTACACTTCCCGCAAGCTCACGGACACAGAGAGACAATGGGCTGCTTGGGAAAAAGGCTTTTGCAGTGAGATGGGCACTGCAAACATGGTGCCACCTGCTGGAAGGGGGGCAAAGACCATTCAAAGTCTGGACTGACCATAAAAACTTGGAAGCCCTTAGGACCCCATGAAAACTATCACCCAAACAAGTCCGATGGGCTCAATACTTCAACCATTTCGACTTCATGCTAAAACACATCCGGGGGAGAGGAACTTTATGGCTGACGCCCTCTCCTGCATGCCCCAGTACAAATGCAAAAGGGAGGAGGTCATAATCACCATCATCCCCCCTACCCAAATTGCCCAAATAACCACCAGATGACAATGCCGTGATCAGCAAGACCAACCCACAGATGACCTTATGAAACTCAAAACCAAACTGCTAGCAGAACCCTGGTTCTGGGACAATCAACACACCTTGACAAAAAGAGATAACCTGGCGTGGAAGGTGACAAAACTCTATGTCCCAGAATCCCTATGCACCCTAGTTCTTCAGAGGAACCATGATGCCAAACCGGCAGGCCACTTTGGGTTCTTAAAGACTTTACACTTGGCTCAGAGGCAGTTCTTGTGGCGTGGCATAATAAAAAATGTGGACAGTTATGTGAAAAGTTGCACCATCTGCACCACGATGAAAAAATGACCAGGAAAACCCCCTGGACTGCTACAAATGGTAGTGGAGCCGATGAGGCCATGGGAGGAGATTGCAATGGACTTCATAGTGGAGTTGCCAAAAAATGGGGGAAACACAGTGATCTGGACTGTAATAGACTTATTTTCCAAACAGGCACATTTCATATTTTGCAGCAGACTATCCTCAGCCCACCAATTAGCCAAGCTGCTCCTGAAGCACATCTACCACCTGCATGGAATATCATGGAGAATTATCTCAGACAGAGGGGTCCAATTCATGGCCAAATTTTGGAGAGAGTTCTTGTGGTCTATTGGGTTGTACCAGAGTCTTAGCTCGGTCTTTCATCCAAGCACCAATGGGGAGGCAGAGAGATTGAATGCCATGTTAGAGCAGTACCTGAAGTGCTATGTAAATTATCAGCAGTCCAATTGGACAAACCTCCTGCCTTTTGCAAAGGTCGCATACCATAATGCTATTCACAGTAGCATGGGACTAACCCCCTTCAAGGTAGTGAGTGGCATGTACTTTGTCTCAATGTCTGAGTATCCAAGGGACACCCCACTTTCAGTCAGCCTGACCGATTGGATGACAATGCTGAAAGCAACTTGGAAGAATGTCAAAAAAGCACTGGCAAAAGTGGCACAGACCTATAAGAGACAGGCAGACAAACACCAAATATCTGAGGTTAAGACTCCATAGCAAGAAATTGGGGCCAAAGTTCATGGGACCATTCCCCATAGTAAAGATCAATAACCCAGTTATGGTGCAATTGAAGTTGCCCAAATTGTTAAGGAAAATACACCCAGTATTCCATAGTAGTCTATTAAAACCCATGGTTGGATCAACGCTGAGGCCCCTACCTTGTGAGATCCCAGATCCCGTGGTCATAGGAGGCCAAATCCATTATGAGGTGCAGTGAATCCTCAATTTGAGGTGGCACAGGAGACACTCCAATATTTAATCAAATGGAAGGGCTACCCCTTATCAGAGGCATCATGGTAAAGTGTAGGAACGTCCAAGCCGATTGCCCTGTAGCAAGGTTTCATGGAGAAAATCCAACCAAGCCTGGGAGGGTTTTGTGAGCATAAGCTTCTATATCTGCAATCAATTTGATTTTGCATGTGTTGTACAGGTCACCTACAAGAAGTGAGGGGAGCTGAGTGTCAATTCATAAAACATTTTGTATACACATTTTATAGTCGACAACAGAAAGAAGGGGAGAGTTTCAAAGAGCAGGCAGCAGTGTGGAATTGAAAGTACATTCCATTCATATTTTCTTCAAAGACTGATTAGATGACTGAAGCTTTTGCCATGCAAAAATCTAATTGGAGAGCATGACTGATGACCCTTAGCTATGGACATTTTTCATTGGATGATACACCCGGGGGAGGGGGGAAGCAGGATCAAGGGTGACAGTGAATTACATATCTCAGAGTTGGTACGCCCAGGTTAATACTGGACATAGAATGTTAACTTCAAATAAATCCTTTTTAGTTTTGGGAGTGTGGCTCGAAGCTCATGATTTCATTGGAGTAACTGCCGGAATCCTGACAGATACTTTTAAAATCATTATATAAGAAACTCACTAATACCTGTATGGAAAAAGTAAAATCCAAAATATATTCAAAAATTCCAGAATGGCTCTCAACAATGGAACCTTTTACATACCCAAATGTTGTGATTCCGGCATCTGCTACAGGTTTTTTGAATGACAGCTCCAGCGAGGAGGACTTATATGAATCAGCAAGTTCTAACGATGAGGAGGAGATGAATGCATTTGATTTGCAAGGTCGGCTTGAACCTTCAAACTCCTCCACCCTTCAATTAGGTGGTCAGCCGGGAACGGGTGATAATGAGGAACAAATGTTATCTTCAGGTGAAGAAGATGATAATTTGGATGATTGCTGGGTAGATGTCAGGACAAGACGTCTCCTGACAAGGAGGAACCAACGAGGATACAGTAGGAGAGCAGACCAGCAATTAGACTAATTAGTTACTCTATAAAGGGAGAGATATGACTTTGCACTTTGTCCGGAACAAAGTGTCTATTTGCAAGAGAGAACTGAAGAGCACAGTTTGGAGGATTTTGATCTGAAATATCTTGTTGGGATTTGGATTTAATTCGTTGGAACTTCTACTTATTGGAATTATTTTGTGAAGGATATTGATCTGAAGAATCTTGTTGAGTCTTGGATTTAGTTCGTTGGAACTTTTACTTATTGGAGCTATCTGTGAAAATTCCTGTTTGCTGCCTTTCTTTACAAGGACTGTTGCTTTCAGCCTTATCTGTTTACTTTAAAAGGTGGGACATAACATTTTCCTGTTTGCTGCCTTTCTTTACAAGGACTGCTGCTTTCAGCCTTAACTGTTTATTTTAGAAGGTGGGACATAACACCCAAATCTGGTGAAACTTGAAAAAATGTGACATATAAAGATATTTTGAACTCGGAAGGGAAATTAAAATCAAAGCAAAAGCTTGAAGACCAGGACATTAAATTACCATGGTGGCCTCAATAGCAAATACAATCTGGATATGTTTTAGATATGAAAAAGTATGGCTTTTATAAACACCCTTATTAAACACTGTGGAATTTGGAAGACAAATTAATCAAAATGATTTATAACTTTTTACTAAATTTGAAAATGGAAAATGTACAAGTAAAAGATACAATGGTACAGTGGGGGGGGAATTTTAGTCATAATATAGGATTTAGGAATGGCAAACTTGATGGGAAAAGAATTATAAATTAACAATTAGCAATTTCATATAAAGAAAACTTACATGAAATGTTTTATAGGTGGCACTTACCACCAGCTAGGTTAGCTGAAATGTTTAAAAATATGTCTAGCAAATGTTGGAAATGTAATAAAAAGAACGGGTGCATACTATCACATGTGGTGGACATATGTGGTGGGTGAAATTTTTTGGGGGGGAAATACATAAATGGCTAGAAAAGATGATTGGAAAGCATGTAGATCTTCAACCTGAACTATTTTTACTAGGTATAATATCAGGTAAACTTGATTTTAAAAAGTATGTATTTAATATTACATGTCTTGACAGTAGCGAGGATTGTATTTGCGCAAGGCTGGAAAAATGAAGAAACACCACAAGATGAAGAAATAATTAAGAAGATACTAAAGTGCAGAAATTGACAGACTGACATTAAAAATGAAACAGAAAGAAGATACAGTACATTACCAAACATAGAATTTATTTTATCAGCGGTTGGAAAAAAGGGGTTGAGATTAAGAACATATTATGTATTGTTAAACAAATTAAGTACCCAGACAACATAATGTGAATTAAGCACTAAGACATTTAATTAATAAAAATTAATTAAAAATACTTTATAATGCAAGTTCTAATATAATTAGATTTTTGGTTTTTGGTTGTAGTAAATTTTTAATGTTGTTGATTTTTGTACAAAATCTTGAGATTCTTTCAGATAATTGTATATCTGGAAAAGGTGCATAAATAAGATGCCCTTGGAAATGATAGCGATGGGAATATTTTAATTGGTTTTAGAATTCATTCAAAGATGTAAGAAGTGAAACCCAAACTATATGTAAACTGTTCTTCACTGGTGAAGATTTAGAACAAAAATGTAGCCAGATCTGTTTGTAATCTTTTGCAGTTTGTCTTATTACTACGCAATAATTATAGGCTGAATAAGAACAAGATTTAATGCTGTACACATAAACCTCAGACCTATTCATGTATTCCTGCCTTCATTTGTTTCCTCCCGCATGCACAAAGTTATTGATGTATTAATCAAACGTTTCACAATGGTACATCAAGAATATTCCATTTAGATCGGAGTAAATTGTATATAGAAAGATAATATTTTATATGAAAATCATGCAGAATAATTACAGCATTTGAATATGCGAAGCCCTGCTATGAAGTGAACATAGATGTGCATTTACAGATGGGGAAAAAAAAGATGGATTTAAGTGAAAACAGAAAGACTTGTAGTTGCTGCAGTTCCTGCTAATGCTATTTTCAATCCTCTCCAGTTTTTCTTGGGTTAAATCCAACTCACAATTATAATTTAAATTATCAGTATGTTTCTTTCTTCATGCTTATTACTTTTTTCCCCTTGCTTTTCCTCTTGCAATTTAAAACCGTTACTCTTACCTTCCTTATTCCCTTGTTAAATGTTATTTTAAAAAGTTTCACTCATCATACTGCTGCTTCCTGCCTTTTCTTATTTTGCCTGTTTGCAGCTTCAATCCATGTGCTTTTTCACTGCCTTTACTTTATATATAGCATAGGGGTTTATAAATTATTATTTCTACCCTTGATCTGCTATTCCTGATTCATGTATTTTCCAATCTGCTCCCCTTTGCCCCAGTAAAATCCTATTTTCCTGTCTTCCTTTGTGGCCAATTTTCCCTTTGTGGCTTCAATTTGCTAATCAATTTGTTCCCTGCCACTTTTTCTTTAAACTCTTGTCTAAATCTGCTTGTACATGTATTCTTTGTCTCCATTACCTAAGCTTTTCTTTTGCTTATGGTTTCCTATTCAGTGTTGCTAAAGCCCGCCATTATTCTTTCTTCTATCATTAGCAATATTATTAGCACTAGCACTTAAGACTTACATACTGCTCCACAGTGCTTTACAACCCTCTCTGAGTGTTTTACAAATATTAGCAGGACAAGAAACAATGGTTGGACTAACCAAAGAGAGAAGCAACCTGGAATTAAGGAGAAACTTCCTAATAGTAAGGACAATTCACCAGTGGAACAGCTTGCCTTCAGAGATCGTGGGCACTCCCTCACTGCAGATTTTAAGAGTCTAAACCAAGAGTGTCAAACTCATGTCATCATGGCGCATCATATGAGATATCATGACTTTTCCCCCTTCGCTGAACCGAGTGTGGGTATGGCCAGCACATGATGATGCATCTGGCCCATGGGCCAGGAGTTTGACAGTCCTGGTATAGACAGTCTGTCAGGCTACAGAACTTTTCCCATTCAATGAACTAGAATGAACTTCTGAAAACGTATCAAAAGGTATCAAAAGAAATCCTTTATTGAGATGAGACAATAAAAGCAGTGTCCAAGGTCTCTCAGGCATGCAGAGATAGATAAGGGAGTTTAAAATCACTCCCCTTATCTTGATGTGTATTTAGTAAAACAAAGTGCCAACATGTTAATTTCCCCCACCCCCTTTTTAGAACAATCTTTTCCAGAGTTTCCCAGGACACATCTCACTGTGGAATTTTTATGGTCTCTTCATCTCCTGGCTGTCTCTCCCAGAGGTGATAGGTTCCGGCCATCTGGGTTTCATCCCTCCATTGTATCATGGGTAGGTTATACAAATTCGATATAAGATTAAATATATTCAGGTTACATCAAGAAGAATTTCTTTATCGGTCTCCCCCCCTTTTCTTCTTCCATTGAAGAAATGACAGATACACGGATCTGACATCCTGCCCTCCTTAAAAAGCAGATAAGTCTACCTGGAAAAAACAAAAATCATGCATTACATTTGCAATTTAGGGTGGTTTATCAGGGTATTTTAGGTGGAACTTTTGTAGTAATGTGGGTGCTTTTACATGTCGTTTGGCTACCCACTCATTTTCTGAGGAAGGAAGATGTTTCCAAGCTATTAAATATTGTGTGGATCCATGGTGAGTGCTCGAATCAAGGATATCTTTAATGTCAAAATGTTGTTCCCCATGTACCATGATGGGAGTTGGAGGTGTGGGAAGGGGGTGTCTGAGGTTTGAAGTGATCTCTGTTTTGAGCAAGCTACAGTGAAATACTGGATGAATCTGCATAAGTGTTTTGGGAAGTTGAAGCTCTACCGTCATGGGGTTAATAATTCTGGAGATGGGGAATGGGCCAATAAATTTTGGGCCCAATTTTTTAGAGGGTTGTAATGATTTTAAGAATTTTGTGGACAAATATACATGGTCCCCAATCTTGAAAGATTTAGGATAGCAGCATTTTTTGTCTGCTTGAACTTTAAAAACTGCTCTAGCTTCCTGTAAAGATCATCTTTCCACTGGCCACATGGCTTGTAAGTTATTGATCCACTCCTTAAGGGAGGGGATTTCAGGTTCTTTGGTGGGTAGTTCCGACATGGGGTTGAATTCTTGGCCCATGGCTACCTGGAATGGGGTGAACCCTGTGCTGCTATGGACTAGGTTGTTGTATGCTACCTCTGCAAAAGGAAGAAGGTCAGTCCAATAGTCCTGTTGATAATTAATAAAGCATCTTAAATATTGTTCTAATATGCTGATAACTCTCTCTGTCGAACCATCCGTCTGGGGGTGACTTGATGACGACAACCCCTGGGTGGAGCCTAATAGGTTTAAAAATGCCCGCCAAAATTTGGATGTGAACTGAACACCCCTATCTGAGATAATCCGTTGGGGAGCTCCATGAAGGCAACAAATGTGTATTAGAAATATCTTTGCCAATGCCTTGGCAATTGGGATCTTTTGGCATGGAATAAAGTGAACCTGTTTGGAAAAAAGACCAGTTGTAAATGCTGCAAATGACAGCATTTCCAGCACTTTCGGGAAGTTCCACTATAAAGTCCATAGAAATCTCTTTCCAGGATGCAGAAGGGTCTGCTACTGTCTGTAAAAGTCCAGGAGATTTTCCTAGTCTTCTCTTTGCAGCAGCACAGGTGCGGCAGCTTGCAACATAGTTTCAATGTCCTTTTTGAGAGACGGACACCAAAATTATCTTTTGATGAGGTGCAGGGTTTTTACAAACCCAAAGTGTCCCACTATTTTGGAGTCATGGCAGCATTTCATGAGATCCATTCTCTGGTTTGCAGGGACATAAAGTTTGTTTTCTACCCAGGCCAGTCCATCTTTGAGTAAACAAGTGTTTTTGTTAGCCTGGAGCCAGTCGTCCTTAAGTAGTGCCTCCTTAAATATTGACATCGTTGTGTCTTCAGTCAGTGATGATTTTTTGTTCTCTTGTGCCCGGGTGATTACTTTGGCTGCTAGTTGGGTCGGTTGGATCATTGGTTTTATAACCTCAACCTTTTTGCTGTTGTATTGGGTTTTCTGGACAATGCATCTGCTAAGAAGTTCTTTCTCCAAGAAAATATTTGAGAGCGAAATTAAACCATTTAAAATATTGAGCCCACCTTGCTTGTCTTTGGGAGAGTTTCCGTGGATTTCTCAGGGCTTCCAGATTTTTGTGATTGGTCCATACTTCAAAGGGGATTTGGTTTCCTTCCAGGAAATGTCTCCATGTGAGCATTGCCCTCTGCACAGCATATGCCTCTTTCTCCCATATGGCCCATCTTTGCTCGGTTTCTGTCAGTTTTTTGGATATATAAGCACATGGTTGTAATTGTCCATTTCCATTCTTTTGGAGAAGGACTGCTCCAACTGCAACATCACTAGCGTCTGCTTGGATGACAAAAGGTTGTTCGGGATCTGGGTGCTTAAGGATCGGTTCTGCTGAGAATAGATGTTTGAGTTTTTCGAATGCCCCTTGGCATTCCATTGTCCAGATAAGGGGCTGCCTTGGTTTGGGTTTCTCCCCCCTTCATTTTTAGCAAGTTCATGATAGGGAGGGCGATGTTTGCAAAAGCTGGAATGAACTGGTGATAAAAGTTCGCAAACTCCAGGAAGCTTTGCAGTTGCTTGAGGATATGAGGTGGGTCCCAGTCCTTGACAGCTTTTACTTTCTGTGGGTCCATCTCTATTCCCTTGTGGGATATTCTATACCCCAAATAGTCAATTTTTTCTTGGTGGAATTCACATTTAGAGAGTTTTGCATATAGTTTAGCATCTAAGAGTTTTGTGAGGATTGCACGGAGTAGCTTGATGTGTTCTTCCATCATTTCCGTGTAGATTAAAATATCATCAAGGAACACTAGAACCCCTTTATATAAAAATTCATGAAGAGTTTCATTGATCAATTGCATAAACACGGCAGGCGCTCCTTGCAGTCCAAAAGGGAGCACTTTAAATTGGTAGCATCCCAGTGGGGTGTTAAAAGCTATCTTCCACTCATCCCCTTCCTTTATTCTGATGCGGTAATATGCCTCTCGTAGGTCTAACTTTGAAAAAAAAATTCCTTTCGAGAGGTGGGCTAACATGTCCTTCATGAGGGGGAGTGGATACATATTCTCTATGCAAATTGCATTTAATTTTTTATAATTAACACACAAACATACAGAGCCATCTTTCTTTTCACAGAATAACACTGGGGCAGCTAATTTGGTCGGGTGGGTTCAATGAAGTCCCTTTTTAAATTTTTATCAATAAATGCTCTGAGTTCTTTAAGTTCTCTGGGAGACATGCAGTACATTTCTGGTTTTGGGAGTTAAGCCCCTGGTAGGATTTCGATAGCGCAGTCTGTGGCATGATGGGGTGGGAGTTCATCACAAGCTTCCTTGCTAAATGCTTGGGCCAGATCCTAGTACTCATTGGGGATGTTAATGGGTTCAGCCGATTATCCGGTCATGGCTGACTCTCTGATCTCTGTTCCTTTCTTTATCCTTTCCTCTGAGCTATTTGCAAATAATACGTCTCTCTGGAATTGTACAGTTCCTCTCCTCCAATTTATTTTTGAATTCCATTTCCGCAGCCATGTGAGCTAGGACGAGCGGCTCTTCCATTCCTGGGGTTACAATGAATGTGAGCATCTCACTATGGTCCCTAGTCTTATTTTCAATGGTTCTGTGGTAAACCTAGCTGGCCCCCCCCCGCTATAGTTCCATCTAATTGGCAGAAAGCGATGGGATTTTCCATTTCTTTCAGTTGGATTCCCAATTTCTCTGCAAGGGTGGGGTTTATTAGGCATCTGGTGCATCCCGAATCCAGCAACACTGCAACTTCCTCCCCCTTCCCTCGGCAGGGGATAAACAGTCTTAGGGGTGGAATGATTGGTTCAATTGGATTGCTTACCAGCGGGTCATCTTCTGGATCGCTTTCGGACTGGCTCAGGTCACCTCGGAGCATTGGGGATTCTTCCTCTGGGTTGTGGGAGGATCGGAATACCACAGCTACTCAGCTGCCCAGGCCAGTCTCCTTTCCTCAAGGGTTGGATGTTCCAGGTTTTCCCCCTGATGGGTGGTCTGGCTTTCTGGCAGGGGTTTTTGAATGGCATTCTGCTGTGTGGTTGTTAGGGATATACACCCTAGCAGAACATGCAACGGTAGTCAGGCAGGCAGGCAGATATGTGAGATAAACGTTGTTGTAGTTTACACTCAGTAAAACAGATACAATGTGCTAGTTAAATAGTTTTTATTCCAGTAAGATTTATAGCATAGTCAAACAGTCCATATATCATACACTTAGTTCAGTCCGTCCAGGGATTATCCATTAGCAAAGTCCAGTGTCGAAAAAGAGGTCAGTAAACTTACAAATAATCAGTCCAGTAATATATCTCTTTTTGCAGTAGAGATATGAAGAAAATCAAACCTCTTTTCTTCGTTCAGTAATAGCAGGGAAAACACGCAGTTATCACCATCAATCCATCATTGTCAGCAATCCAGTAAAAGCCAGCAAACAGTGAGCTCTCTTGCTCCCTCTTATGGTGATTTTACAACCGCACCCAAAATACATGGTCTGCATTTAAAGTGACACACAATCATAGTCTATATATATTATTTTACCCAAACTAAGTTAGGTAACCATGTTATTCCTAACATTCTCCCCTTTTGGGTAATATAATAACATATATATCTATTTACAACTTTAACCCATAGTTTTCACAACTTTCCTTGTGCTTTACTGCACCTTGGGCTTTTGTAAACTGATCAGCAATATTTTCTTCAGTCATGCAATATTCCAATCTTATTAAACCATTTTTTACAGATTGCCTTACATTCAAATATCTAAGATCAGTATGTTTAGATCTCGTTTTCGCAGCAATATTTGTAGCCAACCGTATGGCTGCTTGATTGTCCTCATACACTACAATGGCATCATTAACAGTTATTCCCATATCTAATAACAACTGTTTATACAGAATTAAATCAGTACATAATAAAGATAGACATGAAAATTCTGCTTCCATTGTGGACATACTTATGTGTTGCTGTCTTATTGACCTCCAACCAATCAGTGCTTTACCTAATAGTATAGCCATACCTGAAGTTGATTTCCTAGTGTTTATGTCTGTTGCAAAACTTGCATCAGCATATGCACTTAAAATCAAATAATCTTTTGGCTCCAAATACAATGCATAGTGCATTGTCCTTTTAAGGTACCTTAATATACGCTTTAGCGCTTGCCAGTGACGTTCAGTGGGTTCAGCGTTGAATCTTGCCAATTGATTAACACCATAGGCAATATCTGGCCTTGACCAATTACTAATATACGATAAACTACCAATTAATGACTGATAAATAGTCTTATCGAATTTTGAACTTTGAGCATCAGTTCGGCAAAATTCCTGACTCATTGGAGTTTTTGCCAGCTTACAAAGTTCCATTTTATACGTTTTTAGCAATTGGTAAATTTTATCTTCTTGAGATATCTTAAAGCCACTCTTGGTTTTGTTTATTGTCAATCCTAAATACTGTCTTATCTCTCCTAATTGCTTTAATTTTATCCTCTTACCTAATAATGATATTATTTCAGTAGCTTCATTATTAGTCTTTGTAATTAAAGCAATATCATCTGTAAACAACAACAATAATGATACTGTTCCATTAGTCTCTCTCTTAAATAAACATGGATCAGCTAAACCTGCTTTAAACCCTATATTGTTTAACTCTTTAACAATATATTGGTTCCATTCATAACCACATTGCTTTAATCCATAGAGACTCTTTTTAAGTTTCCAACAGTCATTATTAGTTTTATTATCCTTAATACCTACTGGTTTCCTTAAATATATAGTGTGCTGCAATGGTGCATGCAGATAGGCAGTTTCTACATCTAAATGATTTATGATATAGTTTTTCTTAGCTGCCCACACTAAAGCTGCTCTCAAGGTTGTTGCCTTTAAACTCGGTGCAAATACTTCATCATAATCATATGGGTGTAAAGGCACACTGAGTCCACCGGTGGGCTTGTTAAGGCATGGAATATGCCACTGTTAAGCTCTAGGGTTCCTCGCATGAGCACTGAAAGAAAGGGAGTCCAATTGTGAGGGTAGGCCTACCCTCACAATTGGACTCCCTTTCTTCCAGTGCTCATGTGAGGCCATCTGAAAGGTGGCAGCAGCTCATGTAGCTGCCTTTTCTCTTGCCGCACGATCTTTGAGGCAGTTTCCTAAAGGTTATGATGCTGTGGTGGCAGGGGTGGTGGCGCAGGGGCAGATAGCGAATGTCAAAGCCTAAGTGTGCAGGAGTGAAGCACAACTTGCCTTTGCACTGAGGGGGCTTCATCATGGTACATTTGTGCCAGTTAGTGGCACCCAAGGCATGGTCTGGACCCATCAGCAACGGCAAAAAAGCAGGTGCAGAATGGGCCATCTGTTCACTCACTCCCCATTGCGATTAGCAGGATCCGAGGCAGAGGGGAGGGCGAATGGGCGGCAGCTGCCTGGATGGCTGACAGAAGCTGAGAGCTGGGCTGCCCATGCCTTTGATGACACCCTGTGCCTGGAGCATTCCCTAGGCTCAGCCTAGGATGAAGTAAAAAGTCCACAGGGGAAGGGAAGGTTTTATCAGTACAGGAGCATTGCTTGAGCACGCCCCTCACCTGCCTGTCTCTGCCTGTTCATGGCAGAGCAACTTCTCCCTCATTGGGCGTTAGCCAAGGGGAAGCAGTAAAATCAGTTTTTATTCCTTTGCTAAAGCTGCTGTTCCCTTCTTCACAGGGTTCTGCCCAGCAGTCGAGAGGGAGAGGGAGAAGGAGGCAGCGGAGGCTGCTAGCATTGTCTGTGGAGCTAGCAGGAGCAGCAGCAGAAATGCTGCCTTCTGAGCATCTCCACTGTGAAGGGAGGAAGAAAAATTCAGCAAGTCTTCTCCTTCTCAGGCATACACAAAGAGCATGCACACATGAGGCTGGGACCTTCTGCGAGAAAACAGCACATGGGTGAGTCCCTCCATCTCCGTGAGATGTGTGCATGCTCTGTGTGTGTGCCTGAGAAGAAGTCTGTCTCTTAAGGTACTTTGATGAGGGGGGACCATAAAGGGGCAGCCAGGCCACAGGAGCTGCCTTCCAAGCACCTCCGCTGTGAAGGGAGGAAGAAAAACTCGACAAGTCTTCTCCTTCTCGGGCATCATACAGACTGTGCACACATCTCATGGTGCCGGGCCCGGGACTTTCTGCAAGGAGATGGCACGTTGGCAAGTCCCTCCAGGATCCTGAAATGTGTACAAGTTTGCTCTGTGTGTAATGAGCCCAAGAAGGAAGAGAGAAGCAGCCAGATTGAATGCTGTTGGCGCGGCTACAGAGACAAACTTCCTGAGCCGCAGGAAGCAGCTGCCAGTGATGCCTTCAAGTGAAGATGTTGCGACTGGGGAGGATCGACCCCTCTCAGGAGCCGCAAAGCATTCACTGCCCCTCTGACACCCACCAAGCCTCCTCCCATCACGTTTCTCTTCCTCCTCACGAGAAGTGTTATTTTTGGGGAGACTGCGGGATTGCCCCACCTCTGTGTCATTGCAAGCTACCTGGTCCTCAGTACGTGGCTTGTTGGCCTCCGGATCAGAGGTGGTATTCAACTAGTTCGCACTGGTTCAGGAGAACTGGTAGCAGTGATTTGGCTTGGGTTGCTGAACCGGTAGTAACTTCTGACTGGCCATACTCCCGAACCGGTTGCCCGGTCGCTCAGTTTCCCCGCCCACCCGATGCTTGCTCAGGACGCTCACCTGCCCACCACTCACCCGCCTACCACTCCCTCCACCCAGTCACTCCTCCCTTTCTATGTGGCATGCTGGGTCCTCATGGCTTGCCTTTCTAACCTGACTTCCCCAAGTGGTGCCTGCGCCCCAACTGAGCAGCCCTGATCTGCCTGCTCACAGGTAAGCCTGCGAGTCATGCTAGGCCCTCACCCACTGCCTGGGGTCTTTCTGGGCCACCCAGCATCACCTGGGACCTTTATGGGCCTCCCCTACCACCCAGGACCTCCTCCACCTTGCACCCATCCTGGGCCTCCTCCCACCTGGCCGCTGGCTTGATAGGAGGAGAGGCTGCTGGTTGGAGCAATGGGAATAGCAGTGCTGGGCTCCCGCATGGCGAATGCAAGGGCATAGCTAGAATTGGAAGAAAAGGCTGCGCATCTCTGGCGGAAAAAACCAGAGCTTCTTGACGCAACAGCAGCCATTGCCTCACTCGTGCCTCATCCAAGCTGCCCAGTGTTGTCCTGGTTCTTTCTGCCATAGCCACACAGCCTCAACAGCCTCTGCTTGCATCAAGAAGCTGGTGGCCAGGCAGGAGGAGGCCAAGATGGGGCGCTGTTTCCAGGCCAGGCCAGCCGGCAGATGGGCGAGCAGGCAGCCCTCAGGGTGATGCGGTGATGGCGGCCCACAGCCGTTTGCTTTCTCTGCTGTGCTGGGGCTGAGAGGGGTAGTGGAGGTGTCCCGAAAGAGAGGCCGGGAACTCCTGGGGCTGCTTCCCATAGTCTAGCTGCCACCACTGCCCCCCACTGCTGCGCCGCCACCATCCCCCTGCCCGCACGACTGCCCATGTGCCCCAAAAGGGAGACCAGGAACTCCTAGGGCTTCCCATAGCCGCGCTGCCACCACCCCCTCCTGCGCCGCCGCCCATGTGCCCTGAAAGGGAGGGCAGATGGATGTTCCGGGGCTGCTGCTTTCTTCGTTGTCCCACTGCTCCCTGCTCTGGAGTTTGCCCGATAAGTTCTTCCCAGACCAGGTGTGTGTTTTTGTGTCACAAGAGATAGTTTGGTATGTGTGTGTGAGATAGAGACAAGGAAGGAAGGAAGGAAGGAAGGAAGGAAGGAAGGAAGGAAGGAAGGAAGGAAGGAAGGAAGGAAGGAAGGAAGGAAGGAAGGAAGGAAGGAAGGAAGGACAAGACAAGAAAGAAAGAGCAAGAAAGGAAGAAAGGACAAGAAAGAGGAAGGGAGAGAAAGAAATAAAGATGAAAAAAGAAAGAGAAAGAAAAATAGGAAGAAAGAAAGGAAGGGGGAGAGAGAGAGAGAAAGAAAGAGAAAAAGAGAAAGAAAAAGAGAAAGAAAGAAGAAAGAAAAAGAAATAGGAAGGAGGGGGGAAAGAGAGAAAACTCTGTGCTATTATTTTTAATCGTTCCATTATTTATCATATATTAATATTTTACACTGTCCCTACACCTAGAGTGATTTTACTGCCTTTCTTTTGCTCAGGTATTTTTCAGGGTTTACATGTCAATAGTCCAGAGCATAAATATATGTGTGTTTAACAGAGTTGAAAGAGATTATGGAGGTCTTCTAGTCCAACCCCCTGCTCAGGCATGAAAAACTGAGGATGCCAAACTCTGAGGAGAGGTCCTGGGAACGGTGTCAGAATAACACTTAGAAGGGACCTTGGGAGGAACCCTATACCATTTCAGAGGAATGGCTGTCCAGTCTTTTCTTAAAAACCTCCAGCGTTGGAGCACCCAGACCTTCTGGAGACAAGCAGGTCCACTGGTTAATTGTTCTCACTGTCTGGAAGTTTCCCCTTATTCTTAGTTTGCTTCTCTTTTTGTTCAGTTTCCATCCGTTGCTTCTTGTTTGCCTTCTGGTGCTTTGGAAAATACATTGCCCCCCCCTCTTTCTGGCAGCCCCTTAAAAGCCTGTTGCCTATCACACTCTTGGGCAAAGCATGTGAGTGATTTCCTCCTTTCAGTGGTCCATGAAAGTACATCTATAGCAGGTGTCACCAACCTTTTGGACCTCAGGGACCACCAAACTCATAATTTTCAATCCCAGGGACCACTAACCGGTTCTGTGGGTGTGGCCTAATTTGTGGGTGTGACTTGGTGGTTATGTGACTGGCTGGGCATGGCTTGTATGTAAATATTATAAATATTTATATAAATATTGAATTTTTTATTAAAAAAGAGCAATTTTACCCAAAATCAGGCAAAGCAGGCAGGTAGATTGAGTTGCTCAAAATCACAGATTCATTCAGAGATCTATCTATCTGCCATGGGCTAGCTCAGTCTGTCACATAAAATTTGCTTGCAAGCAAACTCATAAAATTTGCCAGCAAGCAAACTCACAAAATTAACTCACAACACACCATGTATGTAAATATTGATGTTTTTATTTTAAAAAAGAACAACTTTTACCCAAAATGGTGTTCTACTTATCTCATCTTGTCAGGACAGTTATTCCACCAAAACTTGCTGTCTTTGAATTGTGACTGGAACCATCTGAGTCTGTACTGCTCCATGTCCTCTGCTAATCAGTCCATTTCAAGTCATTATCTGTGCTGCTTTGCCGACTACCAGATGTCTTCCCTGTACTATCTCTATTATCCCTCTGGCATCAAAGACAATTCAGAACTAAACACTTAGATCAATTTCATTCTTCCTTATCTTAATACTAAGGAAAATCTAACAAGATCAACTGAAGCTGATATGTATATGCCTGGGGATGGAGGGGAGTTACTTAGTTCAGACAGTGCAACAATAAAATCAGGACATTTAGCAAGCCATTTGTGGCTAGTCAGAGGGACAGCATAACTTTTACTTGTGCTATATTCAGTTTTCTATTTTCAATCTCAGTAGTATGATTGTGTTGGGTTTTTTCAAAGAATTGTAAAAAATACAGCTACATTTACTATTTGGCAGTTTGGCTGAGACAAAAAATAAGCAAAAAAGATCAGACTATGAAAATTATGCTCAGAAGTACTTATATTAGAGAAAAATATATGTAAAGATGTGTTTTATTTCTGAAACATTGCTTGCAAAATTATATATATAAGAAATAGAACACTTCTGATAATAGGATTTCAGTCTAGGCATTTTTGAAATGTGTGACTATAACTTACAAAATACTTCATAATGATGATGTCATTAGGAAATTCCAGGAATTAAAGTCAACAGATTTAGAAAATGCTGAAGTTGGAAAACACTACTTTAGAAAGTTATAAATAAAAACATGCAAATGTTATTGTGTATTTTTTAATTAAATGCAAATAAAGTTAAAAAGTACTTGGAATTTGGCAAAAGTAAAACTTATCCACACCTAATCATAGCCCACCCTATAAAAGTTTTAAATAGTTAAAATATTAAATAGTTTTATATTTCACCTTAAAATTTCATTTGTTTTGTTTTTCATTCTCTATTTACAGTATGAATTTCATCTGTTTAAGTGAATACAAAATACAAGGTTTCATAACAAAAAACTGTAAATATGTACTTAAGTTCAAACTGGAAGAGCTGTCTTCTTTTGACAGTTTCATTGTACATGTTATCATCCAAGATCCTGATAAAAATGAATAACAGAATAACAGAGTTGGAAGGGATTTTTGAGATTTTCTAGTCTAACTCCCTGTTCAAGCAGACAAGTGATTGTCCAGTCTCTCCACCACCACCACCACTACTACTACTACTACTACTACTTCTTCTTCTTCTTCTTCTTCTTCTTCTTCTTCTTCTTCTTCTTCTTCTTCTTCTTCTTCTTCTTCTTCTTCTTCTTCTTCTTCTTCTTCTTCTTCTTCTTCTTCTTCTTCTTCTTCTTCCTCCTCCTCCTCCTCCTCCTCCTCCTCCTCCTCCTCCTCCTCCTTCTTCTTCTTCCACAACTTCTGAAGACAAGTCATTCCACTAGTTAATTGTTCCCACCAGTAGAAAATTTCTCCTTAGTTCCAGGTTGGTTCCCTCCTTGATTAGTTTCCATCTACCATCTACTCCTTCTCCAGCCCAGCTACCCCACCCTGCTTCAGAACCACTTTCAATTGGAGCTCAGACAAGCTGGCCTTCTACTTGAACTGGGTGTGGGCTCAATTGCTATGGGAAAAACTATGCTAGTGACCAGGAAATAATCATGGCCATCACCAAGAACTTGGAGGGAGAGGCTGTGACTCAACTGCACAACGAAGGAACTCCTGAGCTGGAAAACATTGATGAGTCTCTGTATGAGCTGAGAAAGAGATTTGAGGACATGGCCCAGGGCAAAGAAGCAGAGGCAGAAATTAAAGTGATCAGGCAGAGGGGCCGCCTGGCTAAAGACTATGTTGGGGAGTTTCAGAGACTTGCCAGGAAGCTGTGGTATTGGCCCAAATGCTTCCTTGTCCACATCTTCAAAAAGGGCCTGGACTGGGAGCTACACAATGCCTGCATCTGTCAAGGTGTTCCAGACCACACCCATGACTAGTACTGGATGGCAGTGGCCATGGACATTGAGCTTCACCTGGACCCGAAAGAAATGCCAGAGAAGAAACCCAAGAGGCAGCTCAGCCGGTGACCTACTTCCTGCCAAACAGAAGAGCAGCCCAGGGGAGCCTCAACAATATCAATCAAGTGCTTTTGATGTGGTCAACAAGGTCATCGAGTATCAAAATGCCTGACACTGGTTCCCATCTCCCAGCCAAGGACCCCTGCACCAGCCAAGCCCAGAAAGCCACTGTGGAGATCCACAGAAAAGTGGAAATTTATTCATCAGGCCATTGAGGTCCCTCATCCTCCTGAAAGAGGCACCATCTCTGGCAGCAGACGACAGCGATGATGAAAGGGAGGATGACTCAATAGTAAGTAAAACTATCCAACCATTTGCTATCAAATTGAGGCTAATGGTGCCCAAGACAGAAGTCCAGGAAAAAGTAGATGCCATCATAGACACAGGATGCACCCACTGCCTGATCAGCCTTCCCCCTCTGTCAGAAGCTAGGCATCCAGACAAAGCTCCTAGTCAGCCCCATAGGCTTTGAACAAGTCGATGGGTGAAGGTAGAGCTGACATCATGGCAATACGGTGTACTTTCCATAGGGCTCTATGGAATTTTGCTGAATTCCTCCTGCCAGAGGGTCTCTTAGAACCTAAGGCACCCTGGAGGGGTGGTGAAGAAGAGAGGACACACTGTAGATCACAAGCAGACTGCAAACTCGTTGTTCAATCCGAAGGAAAGCTCTCAATCTGAAGAAAAAGGCTGCCATTTTGTGCCTGACTGAGGTTGTGACAGTCTGGCTGGAGAAGAATGAATGAAGATTGAGGAGGAACAGTGTGGCTGAACTGGGTGAGAATTTTCCAACTTCTGTTGAGGAATTTTCCCCTTTAAAAATTGGCTTGAGTGACAGTGGAACTGTAAAAGAGGGGGGTGGATTTGAGAATAGCAGTGAACAAGCACAAAAGCTGAAATAGATTCGGATAAGAAATTGAACTATTAGAGAAAAATAAGTGTTAAAAGAGGAAAATTGGACTGGCTATCTTAATGACAATATTAATTGGATTTATTGAACTAAAAACTTCTTTGGAAAGTAAAACTTGGACACTGGAACCCCTAAAAGAAAGATTTAGCTTATGTTAAATAAAATTAAAGGAGAGGTGTAGAAGAGAAATAGAACAACAGTGACACCTGCTGGCTGGAAAAAAACTATTAGAGTGAAAGTAAAGAAAAGAAAGTGAAATTAACCATTTATCTTGGGCGGTTTATTGAAAAAACATTGTTACAAGACTCTGATAAACTGTCTCCACCTGGGAATTGTTTTTAGAGAGAACTGCATAGAAAGAGAATGGAAATAGTGTGAGTTTTAAACATTGTAGCTCTCTGAATGGATATGGATTTTATAAACTGAGCAACTGAAACTGGAAAATAGAAGATGTTTATAAAGTAAGTGAATTTTTTTTTTCCTTCAGCTCTCCTATTTGGTGATTTATAATTTGTTTGACACAATTTTGGGGTTTGGCAGGTCTTTGTGGATTACAATTTATTAAGAATTGTAAAGAGAACTTTGAACTATGGATATTGGCTTTTGTGAAATATAATAGCTAAAACGGTGAAGTGACCTGAGGTCTGAAAACAAGAATGTTCACAATCTATTAGTCTTTTCTTCAAATGTGTTACGATGCTTTCTAAAAGTCTTTCCCGAGGAAGGCCAACAAATCAATGATTTTCTACAAATTTTATATTTTTGAAGGTTTCTGAAGTAATTAATCCATCAACTTTTTTTTCCTTATGCACCCTTTTCCTGTCTAAACATTTCAAGGTTCTTATCATACGTTTTTCAGCCTTTATGGTGTCTTGCTTGCTGTGCATTAGAAAGAAGAGAAATTTCATTTAGAATAGCAATCATCAATGCCAAATGTAATAAAATATATATTTTCAAGACAGGCAGTCATACCTAAGTATTTTATTTGAATGAAAATAGTAATGTAGCACTGGATAAGCACATTCTTCTAACTAAACTAAATCAGCTAGCAGTACCTGAACACCCTTGTAAGTGGATCATAACAGACAGGAAGCAGCAGGTGAAACTAGAAGTAGAGAACCTGTCTGTCTGGTGTTCACAGAACAATCTGTCACTGAATGTCCATAAAACCAAAGAACTGATTATGGACTTCAGGAAACATGGACAGGACCACGCCTCACTCATCATCAATGGAGAATGAGTGGAAACTGTCCCTATGATCAGATTCCTTGGCATCCATATTTCAGCTGATATCTCCTCATCCCCTAACACCAAGGCCATAGTGAAGAAGGGTAAGCAGCGGCTGCACTTCCTACGGGTTCTCAGGAAAAACAATCTGGATAAGAAGCTGTTGCTGGCTTTCTATAAAGCCTCTTTGGAGAGCACTCTGACATACTGTCTGGGTGTGTGGTATGCAGGCTCCTCAACTGAGGACAGGAAAACTGTACAGAGGGTGATAAACACAGCTCAAAAAATCATTGGTTGCCCTCTGCCCTCCCTGGAAGACTTAGCCAGGTCCCGCTGCCAAAGCAGAATCAAGGCCATCATAGAAGACCCCTCACACCCTGGCAATTATCTTTTTGACCTGCTGCCGTCTGGACTGCGCTTGAGGTCAATAAAATCCCACACCACTAGACTAACAAATAGTTTCTTTCCCTGGGCCATCCGAACTGCAAATAAATTTTGTATTTATTTGCAGTTCGGATGGCCCAGGGAAAGAAACTATTTTAAGATGTGAAAAGATGTGAAATCTCAATACCCCATTCAGATGTATAATAACATATTACAGTACAGTCCATCTCTTGTGTATTATACTCGGCTAAGCGTTACAGTCAGTGTTGGATGTATATTTTGTGTATATTCGTAGATATTATACTCTCAAATTGCAAATGGAGACGTGGATACTCTATCTTTCTTATCTTCATTTTTAAGTGCTTTGGTTTTATTGTATTGCGAACAGTTGCTGGGTGCATCCACAGTTTAGTTGTACTTGTACAATGACAATAAAGTTCTTGTTCTTCTTCTAGGCAGAATCACATCTGATACCTGTACAATTAGCACAGCCCCCCCCAAAGGCTATGTGCTTTCTCCACTTCTATTCTCCCTATATACCAAAGACTGCATCTCAAATGATCCATCTGTTAAAATACTGAAGTTTGCAGATGATACAACAGTGATTGGTCTTATTTGAGACAATGACAAATCCGCATACAACAACGAATCTGGAACAATCTGAACACACTCAAAACCGTAGAAATGGTGGTAGACTTTAGGAGAAACCCTCTCATATTACCACCTCTTACAATACTAGACAACACAGTATCAACAATAGAGATCTTCAAATTTCTAGGTTCTATCATATCACAAGACCTAATTCTCTTTTCACTTTTTTTTATAATAGCTATAAATTTATTTACTTAGAAAAGGTATACTGATTACTAGATTTAATTGCTAATTGATTTAATTGCTTTGAATAATTAGTAACAATAAGGATTGTCATACTCCAACCAGTTGGATAGGGAAAATAATAACAAGGTTAAGAATTTTATAATTAGTAAGTAGAAGATTAAATGCTAAACAGTAATTAGCAAAGGTTAAAGTACTACAATTTAGTGTGTGAATATAATCAACTTATTGGGGGAAGAGTAATATTACTTTGAACTAAATATTGCTGATTTAGAATACTTAGAATATTTAATATTAAGATATAGGATTAGATAAAAGTTTATATGGATTTATAAAACCTATAATTTTATAAAGTTGAAATCTGGTTTTGCTGGAACCATTCTGCTTCCTTATTAGTGACTGCCTAACTGCCACATGACACAAAAGGTAGGTCATGAACCAGGAACAAGGAAATCCAGCAACTCAGCACGTGCTCAGTATAGGGTGATCAAAAAAACCCATGATGCACCAGGTTATGCCAGTATGTGGAAGGAGATGATTGGTCCTCCATATGGGCCAGTATGTGGAAGGAGATTATTGGCCCTGATTAGCAAACAATGTAACTGTTCTTATTACTTCTTGTTAATAAAAGAGCAGGCCCCAAACTGTTCTGGGCTTGCTCGCTCGCTTGCTCATTCATTCCAAGGAACCTGGCTCATGTCATTTTTCCTTCTCGGCGTTGTAAGGCCTACCCCATGAGTGGCCCATTAGGTGCGGGATGAAAAAACCCGCATTCTGGTGACCCCGACGTGATCCACTCCAGAGTGCGTCTTGGACCGCTCATCCTTACTCGCTCAAAGGGAGCTGCGCATTCGTCCTGGCCTGAAACACGACCACGACTCCGTAGTATGGGCGGAAAATTCTCTCAACAACAGACGGAACATCTGAAGGAATTGAGAGAATTAACCGAATCCTCTTCCAAATTATTAAAAGCCTCAGGGAAGCCCACATCCCTTGTTAAAAAACGGCAGATAATTGATCTGCTACAATATATTGGGCTCCATTGTCCCACCTACCCCGAAAAGGGTTCTCTTAAAATTAGCACTTGGACTAAAATTGGCGAATATCTCCATACCAGTCCCCGAGCTCCAATTGGCATTTTAACAGCCTGGAGACATGTTATGGAATGTTTAATGGTCCATCATAAATTCTCATCTCAAAATTGTCCTGGGGATGCCTTGCCACCTCCAAATTATGAGGACTATCCCCTTACACACACAGGCCCAACAGCCCCCAACATCACACCTTCTTTCAAGGAGCCTCTAAAGGCCGACCCACCTCCTCCTGCTTCGTGTGTCTCTAGGAGAAAAGGGGGTCGTCTAACACAAGCCATCCAAATGGCTCACCAGCAAGGAGAATTAGAACCAGGGGAGGAAGAAGGAGCTTATATGTATCCAATTGAATGGCAAGCGCCAGCTGCTCAGGGTGGGGCTCCTGTCCCACAGTATGTCAACATGAATTATAAAGTAGTAAGGGAAGTCAAGGAAGCAGCAAAAAATTATGGGGTACAGTCTCGTTACTTTCATGGTTTGTTGAATTCTATATCTGGGGCAAATGAGGATTTCCTGATAGCAGACTGGAGATCCCTTTTGTCCATGGTTTTGACTCCATCTCAGTATGTTATATGGAATTCAGAGTATGGTAAGCAGGCTGCTATTGCCATTGCCAACGGCTTACCTGCTGGGGTAGTTGGTGATATGATTATGGGAGAGGGCACCATGACGACCCTGCAACAGCAACAGACCTCGCCCCAGGCTGCCTTCCCCATAATCAAACAATGTGCACTGTCCGCTATCCGTAAAGTGGATGATCAGGGCACACCTTTGCAGACCTTTTCAAAAATTATTCAGGAACCTAACGAGTCATTTGCTTCATTCATTAGCCGTCTGCAAACAGCCTTAGAAAGACAAATTGACAATCATCAGGCTCGAAATGAGTTGTGTTTGAAATTGGCTTATGAAAATGCAAATTCGGACTGTCAAAAAATTTTGCAACCCTTAACTTCCAAGCCGGGAGTGACTTTGGCTGAGTATTTAACAGCTTGTCGCATAGTAGGAACAACTTCTCACTCTATGCATACTTTAACTGAAGCCATCACGGCTGGGATGAACCCCCCTCCTGCTAATGTCTTGCCCGTTAACCGACCCGTAGGCAACTGTTTTAATTGCGGGAAGCCTGGTCATTTTAAGTCCCAATGCAGAGCTCCAGGCGGGGCTCTCATAACAATTCCAGAAACCAAGCTGCCAAGCCAAAAACGGTTTGTCCAAAATGTAAAAAGGGTTTTCATTGGGCAAATCAATGCCACTCCCAACCGGAGCAAAACCCTTCTCAGAATTATCATCAGGGAAACTAGGAGCGGGGTTTGCAGCTAACCCTGCCCCAAAGGCTGCCGACACCTCTTCATACTCTTATGACATGGTGGCTGATGAGACTGTAACCTATTATACACCAGGGCAAGTACACACTCTTTTCATTAGTCCAAAACAGTCTTTTAACCTTCCTCCTGACATTCCGGTGTTAATCTTTCCTACATTAGATCTCACAGAAATGGGGGTAATAGCTGCTCCTTTCCTGAGGAGTTCGGACTCTCTGTCTGACATTTCCCTTTCCATCATAGTTAATACACCTATAACTATTAACCAGGGAGATGTAGTTGCTAGAATGATTGTGCTCATTGATCAACAACAGTGTTATGCCATAGATCAGCCTGTGCTAGCGCCAAAACCCATGGCTTCATTTTCACTAAATGGCCACTCCTTTTTCCGGCCTTTTAGACACCGGGGCAGACATATCTGTCATTCGGACGGCGGAGTGGCCAGCGAACTGGGTAACGGACGTTGCCCCAGCTGTTCGAGGCGTGGGCGGCGCACAGGCAGCATGGGTTAGCCATGATTGGATTAAGGTACAATCAGATGACACACAAAATACCGCCTACATAAAACCAGTGATACTTCCGCTGCATACTAACCTGTGGGGAGGGACATTATGTCGCAGATGAAAGCTCGCCTTACGCTTCATTAACTTCCTCTTATAGCACTGCTAACCTTCCTTTCTTTATTATTTCCTTCCTTGTTTCATTGAAATAATTTCCTAGTCCACAAGCTATGCTTCGCTTGCAGCTGCTTGATACACAACCTGTCTGGGTGGATCAATGGCCTTTAACCTTAGAAAAAACTTCCGCTCTGCAAGCACTTGTCGCTGAACAAGTCCAAAAGGGACATTTAGAGCCATCCCTTAGTCCTTATAACACTCCTGTATTTGTCATAAAAAAGAAAAGTGGCGTATGGCGTCTCCTGCAGGATTTGAGGAGTGTTAACGCAGCAATAGCTCCCATGGGACCGCTTCAATGTGGTCTGCCTAACCCTAATTTGATTCCAGTCGAATATGATATGATGGTGGTGGATCTAAAAGATTGCTTCTTTTCCATCCCGTTACACCCTGAGGATAGACAATTGTTTGCATTTACAATTCCGTGTCTTAATAATCACAGACCAGCGGAATGTTTTCAATGGACCGTTCTTCCCCAAGGGATGTTAAACAGTCCCACCATGTGCCAATACTATGTAGACAAAATCTTGCAGCCATACAGGAACAAATATCCTGCATTTTTGGTCTATCATTACATGGATGACACCTTGGTGGCTGCTAGGGAGCCCTGCAGGGACCGTTTACTCTACCATCACCGTCTTGCAGGGGATCCTAGCTAAGGGGGTTTGGTTATAGCTCCTGAAAAGATTCAACAACACCCCCCTTTCAATATTTGGGACACAAAATGCTTGCTGCTTCTGCCTCGCCTCTCCTCCCGCAGTTGAGCCTGTCGGCCACCCCCACGCTTGTTCAACTTCAACAATTCTTGGGCTCCTTGAATTGGGCCCGGACATATCTCGGTCTTACAACTAATGACATTTCTCCTCTCTTTACTGCCTTAACTCAGGGAAAGAATCCTGGGGATCGCATTTCCCTTAACGATGACCACCTCCATACTCTTGCTAACATCAACCAGGTATTAGCGACCACATGGGTGGACAGGGCCGAGGCCGATGTCCAACCCTCACTCATCCTACTCAACACACCCCACTTACCCACTGCAGCAATCCTCCAAAAAGCAAAAGGGTCCACATCCTCGAGTGGATTCACCTACCTCACACTCCAAGAACCACACTGACTGGTAAAGATGCTTCCTTTGCCTCTCTCATTGTAAAGGGGAGGCATAGGACTAAGTCCTTAATCAGGGTTGAACCATCCTATATATATATGTTCCCTGCTCCTTACATACTTGGGAACATCTTTTTCAAAACTCTGACTCTCTGCAATTTGCCTTAGCTCATTGGCCTGGCGTCATCTCCTGTCACCCCCCACCTAATCCTAGACTCCAGTTAATAAAAACCGTTCCTTTTATATGGAATTCCCTCTGTCCCCATCACCCCTTCCTGCCGCCATCACAGCCTTTGCTGATGGTGGCAAGCGATTTGGGGCCTGCACGTGGGAAACGGAGGAAAATGGCACACGAGGATCACTCCACCTCAAAAATCAGCACAACGCGCTGAGTTATGTGCCTCATTGTTAGCCTTTCAGCAGTTTGCAACACAGCCTTTTAACCTCATTGTAGACTCTCTGTATGTTTGTCAAATTTTGCAGAACATCTATCAGGCCTATCTATCCCCCTCAGTAGAAACACATTTAGTCTCCTTGTTCATCGCTCTACAGCACTGCATATCCGCACGCACTCACTCCTTCTACATTGCCCATATAAGGAGCCACCAACCATTTCCAGGGGCCTTACAGGAAGGGAACAACCCGCTGATGCAGCAGCTGCATCAGCCTCGAGAGGCCATGACACTCACTTCCTCTGCCGCTCTCCCCCCTCACAGAGTCATGCATATTTTCATCAGAATAAAAAGGCTTTAAGAAAACAATTTTCTCTTACCATGGCAGAGGCCACGGCTATTATTCAACAATGTCCCACTTGTAGCCGTCAGGCACATGCCATACCTATAGGGGTTAACCCTAGAGGACTAAAAGCTTGTCAAATTTGGCAAATGGATGTCACCCAATTTTCACCATTTGCCCCTTGGAAATATTTACATGTTTCCATTGATACCTACTCTGGCCTCATTATGGCAACCCCGCAAAGAGGGGAAGCTACCAAAAACGTAATCAATCATTGCATTCGAACATTTGCAGCGTTGGGACGTCCAGATCAAATCAAAACAGACAATGGCCCGGCTTACTGCAGTCAGACGTTTGCGAATTCTGCCAGCGGTGGGGAGTCCTGCATAAATTTGGGATCCCATACAATAGCCAGGGACAGGCCATAATTGAACGAACCAACCAGACCCTAAAAACTGCGTTAGAACGCTATATTAAAGATGGGGAAAAACTATCACCCAACCTCCCGGCGCTGCAAAACACCTTGAATCTTTGTCTCTATACACTCAATTTCTTAAATCTCACTGGGGTGCCACCCACCTCAGCTGCCACTCGGCATTTTTCTTCTCCTGATCTATCTTCTTCTTCACGCCCTTTTGTCTATTACAGGCAACTTCTCGGCCCCCAGTGGAAGGGGCCAGCCGAACTAATTACTTGGGGGCGCGGCTACGCAGCTGTCCAGCTCGCTGGAGAAAAGACTCTGTGGGTTCCGGCCCGAGCAGTACGACCCTACCATGGCTCCTCATAGCATTTTACCCTTCATATTATTCCTTTTCTTCTTTCAACCTGTGCTCACTTCACTTTCTGTCTCTCCCGCGGTCATGTTTGCCCCATTCAAAGCTGAGATAATTTTTCATTATAAACTGCCGCGTCCCCCTCACGGCTGCCCCATCGCTTGCCTTTTTAAACAAAAGCCCGTCTTTCCTTCTCCCTACACACGGGGAACAGCGCTATTCTAATTTCTGATATTGTTTTCTTGACCTTCACATCCTTTCTCACCCATCTACAACAGGATCCTATTCCTGCCTTGCCTTTTCCACCTTGCCTAACGGCACTCAAATCCAATTTTCCATATCCGCTCAACTCTACACCCCTTACTCCTTCCACTATCCTCCCATTTCCCCTTCTTTTCTCTTTGGTCCACCCTACCTCAACAAATGCCTGCCATCTCCATCTCGCTGCACGGCTATTGTGATGACTCCATCCTGTGGGATCCACCTGCCAACTTCCGTCAGTGGCTGTCTCATCGACTCTCCTTGATCTGCCACATCTGCAACAACCAGTTTCGCTTCCAACTTTCCTCCTGCCCACCGCTGACGTTACACCGCTGCACAACTGCTCCTACACCGTCGCTGTATGCCCGTGGCTGTTTCCTGCATGCCTCTATGGTTCCTGTTTCCGTCAATACCCGCACCTGCTCGACATCGTCGCTCGAAGGACCCTCAACTTGCTCATCGCTCCTTCAACATCACCTGGACTATTAAAGATACTTATGGACAGATTCTAAACTCCACTTCTAACTACACTTGATTGGACTCTTATTTTCCTTCCCTCCACTTTGACCTGGCTGAAATGATCCTGGGACAAACGGCATACAGGGAAGAGACTGGATCTCTTACTCCAAATCCTCAATGGGTCCAGAATACTCCCTTTTATGTATGCCCTGGACATAACTCCATTCCTATATGTGCGGAGGGGTGGCGGACTGTTTTTGCAAGAGTTGGTCTTGTGTCTCTACTGGACAAATGTCATGGTCACCCCCCTATAAAAATGACTTGATCATAATCCGCCGTACTACCGGCCATTATCCATCATGCCACAAGTATGCTGCCCAACCATGGAATTGGTGCAACCCCGTCACAATCACCTTTACAAATGCAGGGAAAAGTAGTAAAGAATGGGACACTGGGGTTAAATGGGGGGGTCGTATGCATGCTTCATGGCCCGGTTATCATTATGGCAATGTTTTTTATATCCAGCGTTATGTTTCTCT
Organism: Notechis scutatus; assembly: GCF_049901735.1. Lineage (NCBI taxonomy): Eukaryota > Metazoa > Chordata > Lepidosauria > Squamata > Elapidae > Notechis > Notechis scutatus. The sequence continues at coordinate 61,461,343 of NC_142025.1, read as the reverse complement.
CCTGCCCTCCCCTCCCTTAGGACCAAATGCTGATCAGATTCAGTCTTCTTTTCTTCAGCCACTAACCAATCAACAGCACCCTTTGCTAGGATTGTTCTCCTCCTCCTACCAAGCTTTGAATTCTACTAACTCTACCCCTTTTTCCCAATGTTGGCTGTGTGTTTCCTCTATCCCTCCATTTTATGAAGCGATTGGCTCAATTGAGCCCATTGTCAACGCTACTAATGATTCCTCATGCCGATGGAGAAATAGCTCTCTCACTATTACGTCAGTCATTGGTCAGGGATGTTGTCTTGGTAACATTCCTCAAAACTATTCTCAATATTGTGCCAATGCTACTACTGGTAAACATCTCTGTGATTTATATCTCCCACAATCCAGAAATCTGATCACTGCAGGCTACACTCGGGTCTTTTCCACGGTCAGTGGTGCTAACATCACTCTGCGCCTTAAAGGTCAATATTTTATTCCTGGTAACAATTCCCTTTGGGCCTGTTCTACCGGTCTCACGGCCTGTGTTCATGGAGATGAGCTAGTTAAAAGTAATTCATTTTGCATTCAAGTACAATTGCTTCCAAAAATAGATGTGTATACCTCTGATGATTTCATTTCTATCTTAGAGCCTCATCAATATCATTTAAAAGCGAAAAGAGAGATTGTCACTGCTCTAACATTATCAGTCCTCTTGGGTCTTGGTGCTATGGGTGCCTCTACCAGCATTGCAGCACTAGCAGTTAACCAGAATCAACTTCATCAACTCAGTGCCACCATTGATGAAGACCTCAGGAGCATAGAAACCTCAATTGTAGCCTTGCAGAACTCTCTCACATCCTTATCCGAGGTAGTAATACAAAATAGACGAGGCTTAGATCTCCTATATTTAAAACAAGAGGGATTATGTGCAGCACTTAAAGAAGAATGTTGTTTTTATGCGGATAGCTCTGGAATTGTTCTAGACTCTATGAAAGAGCTTGATAAAAGGTTAAAAGAAAGAGAGCTTGAAAGGTCCTCGCAATATGCTTGGTACCAGGGACTATTCTCATGGTCTCCTTGGCTTACTACGCTTCTCTCTGCCCTAATTGGACCTATAATATTACTCATATTACTTTGTACTATTGGACCCTGTGTAGGCACTCGCCTACTAAAATTTGTCAAAAAACGCTTAGCTGCTATAGATACTGATATCAATATGCTTGTAAACATGCGCTCTGGTGCTAAGGACGAACAACTGTCACTATTGGCTTATCAGTCCAAAACTGAGGACGCGTCTGATACACCCCCGGACCAGAGCTATGGTAAGAAACCTCCTTCCCCTGAGAAAGCATCCTTCCCTCTGGCATGTTTGGAGCTCCATGATAAGGTTCCGCCACTGTTCAGTGACAGTGAGCAGGATAGCTCCTAAAAACAAATAAAAACAGAGGAGATGCTGGAACCATTCTGCTTCCTTATTAGTGACTGCCTAACTGCCACATGACACAGAAGGTAGGTCATGAACCAGGAACAAGGAAATCCAGCAACTCAGCACGCGTGCTCAGTATAGGGTAATCAAAAAACCCATGATGCACCAGGTTATGCCAGTATGTGGAAGGAGATGATTGGTCCTCCGTATGGGCCAGTATGTGGAAGGAGATTATTGGCCCTGATTAGCAAACAATGTAACTGTTCTTATTACTTCTTGTTAATAAAAGAGCAGGCCCCAAACTGTTCTGGGCTTGCTCGGCTCGCACTCATTCATTCCAAGGAACCTGGCTCATGTCATTTTTCCTTCTCGGCGTTGTAAGGCCTACCCCATGAGCGGCCCATTAGGTGCGGGATGAAAAAACCCGCATGGTTTGATTTGATATATTACTTGCTATATATATTTGTTATATAAATTTATCATAGAGAATATTATATAGTGTTGGATAGTGTTCTATAGTATTGGAATATAGATTGTGCAAACTACATGCCTGATTGAAGACATAAGACCAAAAATAATACGTATTTATATATCTTAATTTCTAGTTGAGAGTACTGAATTTAACCACTCAATAGATAGGTAGTCCAAACAATTAGACATTGAAATTTTATCATAAGGGTAATAACACTGAATGGTGATCTGGGACAACATAATTAACATAATTCAACAGCAAAAACAAATACTAAAATAAATGACCTCCACAACAACCACAGCCCTGAAAACAGGAAGGAAGACTACCCCGACCATAACAACCACCTTGGCAACAGCTTCCCCTACAATTCAAAAAACTATTGAAGAATCCCTAACAGGAGAAAAACAATCCAATGTCTCGAACGCTAATATACAATCTACTCTACTAACTTTGCAAGAATCAATGTCAAAACTGCAAGAAATAATGATCAAGAATCATAATGAAACAAGAGCGGATATCAGCGAATTAAAAGAAGAGATGGGAAAGCTAAAAGCTGAGATGAAAGCGGACATACTTAAGGTAGAGGACAACATTGGGACATTACAACAGGCTATGGAAAAAAAATGAAACAATGATAAAAGAAATATAGACAAGGACGGAACGAACGGAAAAGAATCTAGAAAGGGTAGATGAAGAATTAAAAAATGTAAGCAAAGAAATGGAAGATTCCTTGGTCTACCTAGAAATGGAAAAGGCAGCTACATACCTGAGATTTCAGAATGTGGAGGAATCGAAGGATGAAGAACTAGACCAGCTAATGGCAGAAATACTGGCCGAACTGTTAGGAAAAGATAAAGACGACATACTCAAGAAATTTGATGAAGTTTATAGGGTCAGTACCAACTACACAAGACGCCATAAATGTCCGAGAGAGGTTCACATCCGTTTCGCAAGAAGGAGTGTGAGAGATATAATACTTAGACTGTCGAGAGATGGAACAATAATGTACAAGGGCAAAGAGATTATGATCGTCAAGCAAATCCGAAGGAAAGTAAGGGAAATAAGATGAGATTACAAATTCCTAGCCAGTTATTTAAATCAAAAAGGAATTCCATTCAAATGGTTAATCCCGGAAAGGATGTTAATAACATGGAAAGAAAGGAAAATCAAAATAGACTCTATGGAACGGACACAAGATTTTTATGAACAGTTAGTAGGCACGGAAGACCAAAATACCAAGGAGGAGTCAAAAAGAAATTTGCAGGAAGACCGAAATCGCCATAGAAAAAAAGAAGGACCCCCCCCCCAAAGCCAAGGGAACGACTACCCACATCAAGAGAGAGAAGAACCAATCCCACAACAACTACAAGGAGAGAGCTGAATTATCACAAGACAAAAAGCGAAAAAGACTTAGCTAAATGGAGGAAGAAAAGAAACTCCTATCTATCAATATAAATGGTTTAAATTCGACAACTAAAAGGAACGGGATAATAGCTAAACTAATTAAACAAAACGCCGACATAATATGTTTACAAGAAACTCACATTAGGAAAAATGATGAAAGATATTTAATTTGCCCTAAACTAGGGAAGTTATTTATGGCACCAGCAGATAAACAAAAAAAGAAAGGAATTGCAATATACGTGAAAGATGACCTAAAAGCAGATCTAATTTGGTCAGACCTGGAAGGAAGAACTCTGGTTTTACAAATCTCGATTAATACTAATTCATTTCTATCGGTAGCAATTTATGCACCAAATGAAGAACAAGGAAAATTTTTTAAATATTTACACCAAAAAATAATAGGATTTGAAAAAAGGAACATCTGTATGATAGGCGATTTTAACTCTATTGCTGATTACCAAAAGGACCATAGTAATGCGAGCAAGAACAAAAAAGGGAAAAGAGAGTTTCCCAAGAGTTGTAAGGAAATGATGAAAGAACTAAATTTAGTGGATTTATGGAGAAAATTAAACCCAGAAGACAAACAATTTACATATTACTCTAACCCGCATAAAATATGGACAAGAATAGATATGGCCTGGATGAATGGGGAAATTGGAAATGAAATAAAAGGAATCAAAATTTTACCAAATGAATGGGCCAACCACAACCCAATTCAAATAATTTGGAAAGGCAGGAAAAAATCAAAGAAAAGATGGACATTAAACACTCAACTAATAAGAGAAGAAGAGTATATTAATAAGCTTAAAGAGGAACTAAATTATTTCCTAAAGGAAAATGATAATGATGCAACCTTGAAACAAAATATTTGGGATACATTGAAGGCAGTCATAAGAGGAATAACAATCTCTTATAATGCCACGAGAAATAAAAGAATATATGCTCAACAAAACAAATTACAACAACAAATTAAGGAATTAGAAATCCAATTACAAAAAACCCCTAAAAACCAAAGAATACAAAATCACTTAATAACAACCAAACATAAATTGAACTTAATGGAACAAGAAAAAATGGAAATAAATTTGAAAATGACCAAACAAATTTATTTTGAATATGTAAACAAACCAGGAAGATTGTTATCTCATAAACTTAAAAAAGGGAAAGAAAAGAGATTGATATACCAATTAATAGACGAGAAGGGCGATTTACAACATGAGATAGAAAAGAAAAAAGACATCATTCACAAATATTTTGAAAAGTTATATAAAAAGGAAGACGTTAATGAGGATAAAATAAGAAATTACTTAGAGGAAACGAATGACAAAGTAATTGGAGAGGAATGGATAGAATTATTAAATAAAGATATTGCATGGTCCGAATTGAAATCAGCAATAGAGAATCAAAGTAATAATAAAACCCCAGGGCCAGATGGGATTCCGGCAGAATTATATAAAGCAATCATGGAATTAATTGGACCACTGATGATGGAAGTGTTTAATGAGGTACTACTAGCAGCTAAGATGCCAGACTCGTGGAGGGGAGCATTGATTTCGCTGATCCCAAAGGAGGAAGCTGACCACAGATATATTAACAACTACAGACCAATTTCACTCCTAAACACTGATTATAAAATATTCTCCTCCATTATAGCCAATAGACTAAAACAAGTTTTAAACCCACACATACAGGAAGACCAAAATGGATTCCTCCCGACTAGACAGATAAAGAATAATTTAAGAACAGTAATAGATGTCTTAGAATTTTATGAAGCCCACCCTGAGAAACAATTTGCACTTATGTTTTTACACACAGAAAAAGCATTCGACAACTTAAATTGGCATTTCTTAATTCAAAAAATTTATAATTTGAATCTAGGCACTAAATTTGAAAATATCATAACAACAATTTATGACACACAGCAGGCTAATATCTTAATAAATGGGGAACACACAGGTCCAATAAAAATAGAAAAAGGTGTTAGACAGGGCTGCCCTCTCTCACCTCTTCTCTTTATATTCGCTCTAGAAACACTCTTAACACGTATCAGGCAAAATCCCGAAATTAAAGGATTGAAGATTAAAACAGAAGAATACAAATTGCAAGCGTTTGCCAATGATATGGTTTTCTTTTTGGAGGAACCAATAGAAAAAGTATACAAATTGATAAAAGAATTAGAACAATTCGGCACAGTAGCAGGACTTAAAATCAATAGAAAAAAAACAAAATTAATGACCAAAAACTTAACAGAAGACCAGAAAAAAGAATTAGAGGTAAGTATGGGAATACAGGTAACAAAGAAAGTCAAATATTTAGGAATATGGCTAACACCACAATGTAAGACACTTAAAGAGAATAACTATGACCAATTGTTGCAACAAGTAAAGAAAGATTTAGAATCTTGGAGCAGGTTGCAACTTTCACTATTGGGCAGGATTGCTTCTATCAAAATGAATATTTTACCAAAATTCTTATACCTATTTCAGACGATTCCAATTAAATTGCATAATTTTTTTTTTTTAAGAACTAAATAAGATAACACTCAAATTCATCTGGCAAGGAAAGAAAGCTAGAATTAACGTAAAGGCATTACAGGATCTGAAGAGCAGAGGGGGATTAGCACTTCCAAACTGGGAACTATATTATACGGCAGCTACTTTATTATGGTTAAAAGATTGGGTGAACTTACTTAACAAAAGAACACTATTATTAGAAGGTCACGATTTGCAGAGAGGTTGGCACGCCTTCTTATGGAAAGTGAGGAAACCCAATCAGTCATATTTTCATAGACACCTAATTAGAGATTCACTATTAACCAATTGGAAAAAAGTACGGAAAAAACACTATTTAAAAGTACCGATTTGGCTATCGACAATGGAGGCAATGGTTCATCCCAACAATTTGGACATCACAAAAATGATCAAATACAAAGACTTATTAGACTTACATGGAAAACTGAAAACACGACAAGAATTACAAGAGAGAGGATTTAAAATTGATCAGTGGGTATATCTCCAAATCCATAGTAGATATAAACAAGATAATAAAGATTTCGGAATTTATAACAAACTCCAGCACTTAGATAAAATTTTATTAGGATCAAACAAAAAAAATATAACTAAATTTTACAAATACTTACTGGAAGTAGAACTAGAACAAGAGATAGTCAAAGGAAATATGATAGCTTGGAGCAGGAATGTCAGACGGAGTATTACATTAACAGAATGGGAAAGGATTTGGAACAGAAACAACAAGATCACAAAATTGGCAGCTTATAAAGAAAATGCATACAAAATGTTTTACAGATGGCACCTTCCCCCTTCAAGGTTGGTGAAGATGCACCCCAACACGAGTCCAAAATGTTGGAAATGTAAAAGTATAGACAGAACCTTTTTCCACATGTGGTGGTCATGTAAGGAAACCCAGAAATACTGGCAAAGAGTTAGAAAATGGCTAGAGGAGATAACCAAAGAACAAATTGAATATAAACCAGAGTCCTTCCTATTAGGGATTTTTGACAAACAATTACCAAAAAAGATGAAGTATATAATAATATATATCTTAACAGCGGCCAGGCTAGCGTTTGCTCAGTGCTGGAAACTACCCTACATACCTATAGATCAGATGATCATCCAGAAAATTTCAGATTGTGCAGAAATGGACAAACTAACCCTAGCCCTAAAAAACAGAGTCTTCAATATATTACAACAACTGGAATTCCTGGTACAAATGGTTAGACCAAAGATAGATCGTGTATTATAAGGTATAAAAAAAAAGAGAATGGGATAAATTTGAGTGTAATCCAAATATAGATACGGATAAGATATGCGTATAGGATACAATTTAAGAAGAAAAGATCTTACAAACTGTCGAAAAGGAAAATGTTTTTAAATGTTCACCCTCCCTTCTTTCTTTTTCTCTCCTTTTCCTTTCTTTTCGCGTTTCTTTCTCTCTTTCTTGCTTTTTTCTGGTTTTGTTATTTGAGTATATGTTGTAGATTTGTTCTTTTTAATTGTAAAATTAATAAAATTTGTTGTTGTTTTTTTAAAAAAGAAAATATCTACAGACCCCTCACATCCTGGACATAAACTGTTTCAACTCCTAACCTCAAAATGACACTATAGAGCACTGCACACCAGAACAACTAGACACAAGGACATTTTTTTTTCTGAGCGCCATCACTCCGCTAAACAAATAATTCCCTCAACACTGTCCAACTATTTACAAAGTCTGCATTACTATTACTATCAATCTTCTCATCACTTCTATCACCCATCCCCTTCCACTTGTGACTGTATGACTGTAACTTTGTTGCTTGTATCCTTACTATTTAAATTGACTGTTTCCTAGTATGATTCGATAGCTTATTGTACCCTATGACTATTATTAAGTTGTACTTTATGATTCTTGTCTCTTAACGAATGTATCTTTTATGTACACTGAGAGCATATGCACCAAGACAAATTCCTTGTGTGTCCAATCACACTTGGCCAATAAAGAATAAATAATTCTATAAGCACACCACACAGCTAGGGTTGACCTTAAATTACAGGCAGCTCATCTTGGTCCAAAAACTCTACCAACCTTTATCATTTCAATTTCAAGTTGTTTGGATATTTTGTTAAGTTCCGTTTGCTTCTTATTGGATTGATGAAGCATATATCTCATCAATAAATATTTTTAAATGATTTACTTGCTTTATTTCCTTAACAGAAACATCTAAAACAAGTTGGAGACGATGGTTTAAGCAGTGCTATATTACGATGTTTGGAAACTCTTTTGCTATTCTAGTGTCACTCCAGATTTTCTCCCAAGCATAACACTGGCACCATCGGAGAAAAATCCTATTAAATTTTTTTCTAGGTAGTTCTTAGAAAATGCAACATTATTGCGGGACTTCCGGTTTTGTGTGGCTTCGGTGGCAGCAGGAATTCGCTTGTCCGCGATTCCTGCTGCACTTGCTGCCAAGGTGCCCCCGATCCAAATGGGTCTGGGGGATATGGCTGCCCTGTAGAGGCAGCCGAAGAGAGAGGGGATCCAGACAGGGGTTTGGGGGTGTCGCAGACCCCCTCCCCAGTCGGAAAAACCCCTTTTTCCCAAGGTGGTGGAGCGGCGGTCAGTGATGGCCGTCACAAAGAAGCCTGCAGCTGGGTAAGATTTGTGCTGGAGGAAGCTGGAAAAGTGAAAGTGCTGGCTGAGCTGAGACAATAACAACTCTTAAATACCCTGGAAACTGAACTGCTTGAATTGCCTGAGGATATATTGTTTCCCAAAGAAGATCGGAAAGCTGCGGTGAAAGCTGTTAAGGGGATTTTTTTTTCCCTCTACTCTCCCTCCCCATAGAAATAGCAGACGGAGATCTGGAAAATCTACTTGGGCACAGAAGGTAACTCAATTTGAAATTTAAAGCCAAGGGATAAAGGATTTCTGGACGTTGGATTTTAAAAAAACTTAAAATTCTTTTTATTTTTTACAAGGGGAAGGGAAGAGATAAAGACTTATTATAAGATTGTACTGAAGGAGATTGCTTTGAGTCTATAAGAACAGGATTAAAAGACATTAAGACTTCTAGAAGATCATCATGGAAGTGTGTATTTGAATTCTACCCCAGGAGGTGAAAATATAGAAAGAAGAAAGTGCTAAATGAAACTGTTTGTTCTGATTTGGTTTGCTTTGTGACTTTGAGATTTCTGTGAAATTTTGTTTTAAAAAAAAGGGGGACTAAAGATATTAGGGTTGCGTTAAAAAAGAAAGAAAGAAAAAATGGCATTATCTTTTGAAGGACTACAAATGGAATTTCAAAAACTGAAAAAAGAGGATAAGGGCTCTTCTGGATCTATCTTTCGCTTTTTGGAAATGGCGATTTCTACCTATCAAGAAATGTGATGACAGGAAGGCTGGGATGAAGGAGAAGAAGTCATCTTTAATGGACAAACACACTTAGTGAGGAAGAAAAGCGGAAGGGGGGCAAGGAAAAGATGAAATTAGAACTTAAAAAAGCAACCAAGAAAAAGAAAAATGAGATGAAAAAGCGATATGATGTCAGAAAGCAACAGAAAAGAAAATACAACAGAGAGGGAAGACTAAGAGAGTGAAATTGGAGAGACGGGGGTGGGTCAAAAAGTTAGAATGGAGAAGAAAGAAAGGGGGAAAGGAAAGAGAAGTCATAAAGGCTTTAAACAAGATGCAAAAAAACAATTTTTTTTCAGAGATAAGGGGTGAGATAATTTTTTTAAAAAATGATTCTGCAAAAGTACATAAGAATGCATTGTAGACATTAGTATTTGAAGCTGAGTTAGAAAATTAGAATATTATATGATTTAAAAATGTATTAAAGGGAAGTCATGATTTAATTATAGAGTTTAATTTCTTATGAAATATTATCTTTATTGTTTAAGAATTAATAATAGAATTTAATTTCCTACGAAACATTGTTTTTACTATATTATACATTTAATATTTCTTTTTTATTTGTTTTTAGTTTTATTATTACTTATCAAACTCAATATTATTTGTTTGTTTTACTATTTTGAAATGTAATACTTTGAATGTACGGAGCAGAATCAGCACGGAAAATATGTATTATTTTAAGTCTTATATAGGGGGAAGATAAAAAGTTGTCATACTTCAATCTGGGTTTACAGGAGAAATATTGTATTAGACAGAAAGGATAAGTAGGTGATTGAAAGAAAATGGACCAAAGATGCAAATATAATTATTTAATTGAGATGGAATAAATAAAATAGAATTAAAAGAATGAGTAGGAGAGAGAAAATATATGGAAAATAGAGAATGTTAAATAAGATATGAGATAGTATATTAAGTGAGTATAAATTTTGATTGATGGCTGTATAAAAAGAGTTTATTTATTTATTTATTTATTTATTTATTTATTTGATTTGTCAATTGTTTACAAGATAATAAGTACAAGTGTATACATAGTTGTGAATATATGAAATGGGTACATATAAGAAAAATAAAAGAATAAGAGAAACAATAGGACAGGGACGGTAGGCACGTTGGTGCGCTTATGCACGCCCCCTACAGACCTCTTAGGAAAGGGGTAAGCCGCCTTCCAAAAAGAAGTTTTATGTATTTATGTTTTGTGTAATGTTTGTTTAAGTCTGACAGGATGTGGAAGAATACTAATGAAAATATATTCAATGAGTATACATTTTTAAGGCAGAAGAAATATGATTAAATAGAAGGAAAGGGAGAAATAAAGAAAAGTTTTGAAAAGATATGAAGTTGATTAGATAAGATAAATATATATATAGAAGCGTGATAATTTGGAATTATCTTTTTTTTAAATAAGATGGTTTATTTATTTCTTCTAGAAAAGGTATTTTATGTTACTACATCCTATGTTTTGTTTGTGTGTTTAAAAATAATAATAATAAAGTTTGTTTAAAAAAAAAGAAAAGAAAATGCAACATTATTTAAACTTTCCATAACTGAAGACACATTGTCTCTGCATCTTGTTTTTCTAATTCCACAAGCTCAACAAAAATCGTTAGTGAGGTAACTGAATTCTCAACTTGAAGTGTAAGTATAACTGGTGAAGTGTAACTGGTGTGCAAGATATCGTTGAGGCTTTGTCAATAATTAAACATATTTTAAGATTTCCCCCTCCCAATAATTTTAGTAAATATTTTCTAATGTCTTTTGCAATGAAATCAATTATTTTTACTGCAGTTTTATGTGAATGCAATCCTATTCCCAGATCTACTCCATTTTTATTTTGCATTTCTATGTCAGAAAATGGTTTAGAGATCTTTGTGCTAGGTCTTAAACTATATTGAATACTCTACAAATAGTACCTAAATATTTTTCAGTCATCTTGTCTAGTCCTTTAGTTATTACATCCTGTTCACATTGCTTTAACTTCTCTGTGCAAAAGTTGTGAGTTTTAGATGAGAAATGCTCTTTCATTTTTTTCTAAGAGACGCTTGTTGCATCCTTTTCTCTACTGCCTCAATTTGGAAATGTTTCCATACCTTTGCTATGTGAACACTTTTTTTTTGGTAATCTCAATTTTTTTTGCAATACTTGCAACCTAATTTTTTAAAAACTTCTAGTCCATCATATTTCTCCTTAAAGTTGGTATACTGCTGCAATGTCCAGCAGTCAGGAAGATATTTTCAAGTCCGAGTTGTCAATTCTTTCACTAGTTGATGTGCTGCTTTCCCCAAGTTGGAGTGGTTGTAGTTGTGACTCTTTTGGATCTTCCAATCCTGTTTCCAATCTTGTTTTCTTGCTGAAAAAAGTGGCCAAACTCTGTTGCCTTTTCATCCTGTTAGGCTACTGCAAAAAAAAAAACAAAAAAAAAACAATGTTGTAGTTTGGACTCGTTTGTTGTTGTAAGTTGAGGACTACAGATAATGGAAGGGATGTATTTTCCCCAAACATTGTATAATCTGTTTTCATCCATTGCTGTGGACAATTTGTAATGAAAATACGAATTGTCTGAAATGGTATAGGGTTTCCTGCCTGAGCAGGAGGTTGGACTAACATCTCCATGGTCCCTTCCAACTTTGGGTCTACTGCTGGGCTCATTCCTCCCCTTTCCTTATTTTAACAAGATTAAGAAACAGACCTTGTAGGTCCAATCCTTGCCCCACCCAAGCAGGAGACCCTACACCATTTCTAACCAATGGCAGTCCAGTCTCTTCTTGAAAGCCTCCAGTGATGAAGCTCCCACAACTTCTGAAGGCAACTTTTGTTCCATGGGTTGACTGCTCTCATTACCAGAGCATGGGTGGGACAGTCCCTGGACATAGCAACTTACCAAAAATTAAGTGAGTAGTGAAGGCTGGCAAGTAAAGAAAGTGGGCAAGGAGCGGAGATCAGTAACATTCAGTTACTTTTAAGCGTGTCTGACAGTATAGTTAGTTAGTGTTTAAAAGATGTTATGGAACAAGTTTCACCAGACAAGACTGAGACTGAGTTTTTTTCTTTCCTAGCCAAGACTACTTTAAATTAGCTCAAGTCTTACCTGGACCAACAGTCCCTAATGTCTCTATAGCAGAGAGAGAAAGAAGCCAGAGGAAGTCATGTTTAGTTGCCTAAGCTTTTAGACTTTTCATCTTAAAAATGTACTGAAGCTTTTTACAGCCTTATGCAGGTATATATATATAGTACAAAAAAAGATATAATACAAAATCATATAAGAAATTAGATTAAGAATGAAATTCATAGGTATATTCACAGAGCAATACTGAATTCTTTTTCTGAAAATTATTCCTCAGTTTAAAAAACAGGAATATATGAATTAGGTTCAGTGTTGGGCTCAGCTTGTATTCAAGTCAAGTAGCTATTCAAGAGTTAATAGTGTCATGGTTAGAAAAAATGGTAAAGCAACATGCAGATTAACACAGTGCTAGAATTATGTTTGCACAACAATGGAAAAACAAAGAGATCCTTATAGATAAAAATGTAATTAAAAATATTAGAATGTGCAGAAATGAATACATTAAAACACTTAAAATTAAGGAGAAGGTTTTGGATACTTCTTAATGTGGGATTTGTTTTATCAATGGCTAACAGAAACAGAAGTTAGAAATCTAAAAGTATAAAAGACCAATTATTTGGGGGGCACAAAATTAACTGTACCCAACTGTACACCATGTAAATATTGACTTTTTAATGCTTATTAAAAAAAGAGCAACTTACCAAAAATTAGGCGAAGGCAGGCAAGTTGGCTGGCGGCAGAGGCAGATAGGCTGGAACCCGACTAGGGCTTGCCTGGTGGCGGCTGGCCCAGGAGTCAGGATTCAACCGGGTCTTGCTTGCAGTGGTGGTGGCCAGTCCAGGAGTTGGGACTCAATTGGAGCTTGCTTGTGGGGGCGGTAGCGGTAGATAGGCCGGCCTGGGAGTTGGGACTCAACTGGAGTTTGCTTGCGGTGGTGACGCTGGTGGCAGCCAGCCCTGGAGTTGGAACTCAACCAGGACTTGCTTGCAGGCTCAGCTCATTCACCCAGGAAGATCAGGGTCGCGGCAGAAGGCAGGCAGCAATGGCAGGCAGCAATGGTGGGTGAAGTCAGGCAGCAATGGCAGGCAGGTGAGATGAGGAGTGACTGAATGGGGCGGGGGTGGGGCCAGCCAGTAGCATGATTAGCCGGTTCTCCAAACTGTGCAAAATCATAACAAGCAGTTCCGTCCAAACCGGCTGAATCCCACCCCTGAAGATAATGATGGTCGCAATTTATTAAATTTATATGCTTCTCAGATGATTTTAGAATTTTTTCAGTATTGGTGTATGTGGGAGTGATTTTACCTGAATATGCTAAGTAAGTTTGTCAAATAATTGCTGTTAACTTATAGTGGGAAATGTATTATTTTGTTATGCCAGGTGAAAAAAATCCTCATCACTCTATTCTAATTATAGAATGTCCCTAACAGAGGCTATGCGGATTCCATCAAAATCTTTAAACAACAGCTTGATTGTGTATCTTAAGATCTTCTTAGAATAGAATGAGTTGGAAGGGACCTTGGAGGTCTTCTAGTCCAACCCCCTGCTTAAGCAGGAGAATCTATACCATTTTAGATAAGTGACTGTATAGATTCTTCTTAAAAACATTCAGTGATGGAACACTCACGATTTCTGGAGGCAAGCTGTTCCATTGGTTAATTAGGAAGTTAGGAAGTTTCTCCTTAATTCCAGGTTGCTACTCTCTTTCATTAGTTTCCAACCATTGTTTCTTGTCCAAACATCTGGAGCTTTGGAGAATAATTTGACCTCCTCTTCCTTGTGGCAGGCCCTAAAATTCTGGAATACTATCATGTCACCCCTAATTCTTTTTTTCTTTAGAGTAGCCAAATCCAAATCCTGGAGCTGTTCTTCATATGTTTTAGTCTCCAGACCTTTCATCATGTTAGTTGCTCCTCTCTGACCTTTTTCCAAAGTCTCAACTTCTTTTTTGTAGTATGGTGACCAAAATTGGTTGCAGTATTCCAGCTGTGGTCTTATTAGGGTTTTATAAAGTGGTACTAGTACTTCACGTGATCTGGATTCTATGCTTGCTTATACACCCTAGGATTATATTAGCTTTTTTGGCTGCTGCTGCACACTGCTGGCTCATGTTCAAGTGATCATCCACTAGGATTCAAAGGATTCTCTCACAATTACTGTTTTTGAGCCAAGTCTCACCTAATCTGAATTTATACCTTTGAGTTTTCCTGCCTAAATGTAAAACTTTGTTTTTCTCCATACTGAAATTCATTTTGTTGGATAGGGCCAATTGTTCAAGTTTCAAGATCTTTTTAGATCCTAAGCTTGTCTTCTGGGCGTTGGCTATTTCTGGCAGTTTAGTGTCATCTGCAAATTTGATGAGTTCCCCTTTTAGTCCCTCATCTAAATCATTTATGGTGATATTGAAGAGTTCTGGGCCTAGGAGCTGGAGCCCTTAATAATTTTTATGAGATTATGTTTTTAATCTTTAAAGATTACTAAACTGTTTTACAATTTTTAAATATTGTATCTTTAATTTCATTGATACAGATTGAATGCAGCTATCAATCAAATGAAGGAAAAGAAAATTAAAATCAAATAACAAAAAAACAAAGTTGAAGTAACCTCATTGATGAGGGAGGAATGTGCTTTTAAGAATACTGTGCACAGGAGATTTAATAATGGTAAAACAATCCTTAAACTTTTACTACAAGCAAGAGAAAAAACATTAATAATGTCCAAAAAGCATTAAGAGTTAAATGGGAAAGAATCAATCCATAGAAAGTTTCATATTACCAAATAACCTTCATGTACTCTGCTTCAGATTTATTTCACTAACATTGTCCCTCCTTCATAATCTCCCCCCATATTGCTCAGTGATTTGGGCTTATTTGTCACAATTTCTCCTCCCTATATAATATTTTTGCTTTGCAGAAAAAGCAAACAACTTGGGCCCAGGAAAGCTATTTTCTATTAAAAACAAAATAGTAAAAATAGAAAAAAATCTGATGGTTTTTTTTTGTACAAAGTTTTTTATTTTATTTTTATTGCAAACATATCTTCTTCCATTTGATGATGTGCCATCTGGATACAAATATCTTGTGCAATACCAGGGATGGGATTCTACTGGTTCTGTCCGGCTCTACAGAACCGGTGGCTCTGAAAAGCAGCAGACACAGAACTGCACTTGTTTTGGCTTCAAAATTCATTTCTTGAAGTGGACCATGAGACGAGACTCCTAAACGACTTAAAAAAACTATCTAGTAAAAAGAAAAATCAACCAAAAGAGCAACATGCAAATAAAACACCCCCAGGAGCAAAACAAATTAAACCATCACATCCAAACTTTAATTTTTAACTCTTTGCTTGCAAGAGACCCTCAGCACCAATACTTCTGTGCTATAGTGATCCCTATTTTTTGTAGTGCTGTGTTTATTGGTAACTTACTAACAGCAATTTTTAATCCCTAGGGGACATGTCAAGGAAAAGAAAAATTGACTCTGAGTGCAGGATCTTCAAAGAACAGTGGATTTAGGATTACTTTTTCATGCAGTACAAGGAAAGAGCTGTTTGTCTGATTTGCCAGGATTTAGTGGCTGTATTCAAGGAATATAATTTGCGTCGATATTATGAGACTCGACATAAGGACAAATATGATTGTTTGGTCGGACAAGCGAGAAAAGACAAAATATTAAAACTGAAAAATGGATTGACAACTGAGCAAAATGCTTTTGTGAAGCAGAAGCAGGAAAATATTTCCTCACTGCGAGCAAGTTTTCAAGTTGCCAAGCTAATAGCACGCACTGGTAGACCATTTGTAGAGGGAGAATTTGTTAAAAAATGCCTTCTTTCTGTTGCCAAAGAGATGTGTCCAGAGAGGACTGATTTATTTGGTACGGTGAGTCTTTAGGGACCTACAATTACACGAAGGATTGAAGAAATGGGGGACAATTTACATCTGTATTTGCAAAAAAATTTTTGCTATTTTTCATTGGCACTCAACGAAAGCAATGGTGTTGATTGATTCTGCACAACTTCTAATTTTCATTCCTGAGATAAATGATTGTTTTGAAATTACAGAGAAGCTTGCTGCACTGAAAAGCATCAAAGGAACAACAACAGGAGATGATATTTTTGAAAAGGTTCATCAAACTGTGAATGATTTGGAGCTGGACTGGGCTAAACTAGCCAGTGTGACAACTGATGGCACTCCTAGCATGGTGGGGTGTGTGAAAGGAGTGATTGCACATATTAACAAAGAGATGGACAAACACAACCACTTGCATCCAATAGCCATACACTGCCTCATCCACCAACAAGCTCTGTGTTGTAAGTCACTGAAATGGGACTCTGTCATGAAAGTTGTGGCGTCTTGTGTTAACTTCATTAGGGAACATGCACTAAACCATAGACAGTTTCAGGAATTTCTATCTGAGCTAAATGTTGCCTATGGAGATATTTTGTACCACACAGAAGTCTGTTGGCTGAGTCGAGGGAGTTTTGAAATGTTTCTATAACTTACTTCCACAGGTTTCTGCTTTTCTGGTTTCACAAAATAAAGAAGTACCAGAGCTCAAAGATGAAGAATGGATCTTTGCCTTGCCTTTCTGACAGATGTAACAGAGCTACTCAACAGTTTGAATGTGCAACTTCAAGGAAAGAAGAAGCTCATCTGTGATATGTAAAGTAAAATTGGACCTCCTCATTAAGCAAGTGAAGAAGGAAAACTTCTGTCATCTCCCTACTACTCAAAAGCTGTCAGCTGAAAAACCAACTATTGCATTCCCAAACAAAAAGTGTGTAGAATCACTGGAAATGTTGCAAAGGGAGCTTCAAATTAGATTTAAAGAGCTTCGTGCACATGAACAGGACATATAGCTTTTCCAGAATCCATTTTCTATTTACATTGAAATTGTTGATTCAGTTTATCAAATGGAACTGACTGAATTACAGAATTGTGACTCTCTTAAGGATACATTCAAGTCAAGCAGCCTTATTAATTTCTGTGCATCTCTCCCCTCTGAGACATATCTTAATTTCAGGAATCATGCATTCAAAATGGTAACCATCTTTGGCAGCGCTTATGTCTGTGAACAGACTTTTTCCAGAATGAAACACCTGAAATCTCCAACCAGATCCAGATTAACTGATGAACACTTGCATCACTTGCTACAACTAGCAATTACAAATATGGAACCGGACATTGACTTTCTCATCAGCCAAAAGCAGGCCCATACTTTCCACTGAATTAGTAGTAGATTTATGTTGGTTAAAATTGTTCTTTGTTTTAAAATTTAAATATTGTATTATTTCATTTTTTAAAAATAGAGATATGTACAGTGTTCATAGGAATTTGTTCATGTCAAACTATAGACCGTTATCCCTCCTTAATGCACTATTGGAGGCTGGGGTTGGGTGGGATTGTGTTGATTCTTGCCTTCTTCCTCCTGCTTCCAATGTCTCTCAATGCCCATCTTGGGGTTTTTAGTTACAGTCTTAATTGGTGTAGTTCTCAGTCTGGTTTATTTATCTGAAACATATGATCAAGAGTTTTTTTGAAGGAAATCCTGTTTGTTTTATTCTTTTTTTAATGGCCTATTTTAAGGAACCTGAAACTGCTGTTGTAATGAAGTTAGGCAAGTGGCAAGAAAGAAAGAAAAAAGAGTGCAAGAAAGTGCACTCCCCCTTTTGGGGGGTTGTATTAAGTAAATAAATTTCTTGGATTGAGCAAGTACAACTTAAGGACAAAGGCAAAATGGACTGCTAAATTGGCCACGCCCATTTCACCATACCCACCTAGTCACATGACCACTTGGCCATGCCCACCCAAGCAGTCCGGCCCCCCAACAGTCTGAGGGACCGTGAATCAGCCCCCTGTTTAAAAAGTTTGAGGACCCCTGCTTTAAGCTATAATAATAATAACTATATAATGCATTTCTAATCCTCAAGGAATACTGTGAACTACTTTAAAACAAAAATACAGCAGTCTGTGTTTTGGTGAAGTTTAAATAAAAGAAGTTCAGAAAAAGTGCATAAGAAAACAAAGAAGTGTCCTAACTCCACAAGTTATTCCAATCCTTCATGAAATGAGGAAAATTACATAAATAGCCAAGTAATTAATTTCATTTTTAAGGAGTATTCAATTTAGAATTTTGGAAGATTGAAAAATTGTAGATTGACTTTGCCAATCTCAAATTATATTATCAAACTAATTTAACATGAATCTCAGAATGACAGGACCCCAGAAAGCTTGCATTTGGTATCTTTGTTTGGAAAGAAAAACTCTATATTGAGTTAGTTTATTTTAAGTAGGGCACTACAAATACGGAGTAAATATAGAAGTCCAGGTATATCATTTCTTGCTCTAACACTAAATATTTATGAAGATAAATGATTTATATATTGCAAAATTTAATAGAACAAAGGTGAAATATTTTAAATTCTCTTCTTGGAAAGCTTAGATATTTATTTTATTCCATAAAATTCAGAACATTTGATGGATATTATTTATACATTTATAATAGAATGGGAAGAAAAAGAATGCAAGCTTAAATATATGTAGAATTTAAACAAATCAACTGATAAGAAATAATGTAAATATCAATAGAAGAGAAATGACAAATTGATTGTGAATATTACAGAGAAAACAGGTACAGGATGTTTCTTTATTGGTAAATAACTCCACTTTAATTGCTACTGGAAATGTAATAATCAGTTACACTGAAATCCATCATATGTATGTATGTATATATGTATGTATCTATCTATCTATAAAAAAAATGGTGTCAGTATCATAACCTTCAATAGTTCTCAAGATGATTCATTAAAGAATAAAACTAATTTTAAATACTTTCCCCACCTTCCATCTGTCTTCCTGGTAAATATTATTCAGCACTATATTCCTACAAATTGAGTTTGCTATAAATACCTGCCATGATACCTCATGCTTCTGAAAATAATATATAACTTCTTTTTTAAAATAATGTTGGAATGAGGCAAATATAAAGTTGGATGAGTCAATATAAAAATAAGTCTGTTTTTTTTTAAAAGTAGGATACAGAATTTAATTGAATCTGAAAATCATTTATCGGTTATAATTTTCCACATGATCTTGTACTATGTCTGAAGTTTGGATTTCCCTTACCATAAAGCTTTAACATAGTAGACTTTGTTTAATTCATTATAATAAATTATAATATTATAACAAAGACAAACTTTCTTAAATTAGATAAAAACTGCTATTGTTTTGTCCTATTATTTTTATTATACTGGTTGTTTTTGTTAATTATTTTTGATATGCTTTCAATAATAATTACAATAGATGTAAGGCCACCTTTTGTGTAGTACTAGTCTAAGGTTTCTTTGATAAATTATTTACTTTTGCATAACTTTCTTGTTTCTTTCTTCTCTCTTTTAGATTATACTTTTAATGTACAAAAATAAAATAAAAATGAAGGCTTCCTATGCATTAAAGAAACTTGTATATCCCTAAATAATTCTAGTGGGTCAAGCTATTGCTTCTTAACAATTACTGAATCAATTAAGCAAATGTAAGAAGACAATATACTGTATAGCAATAAGAATAGTACTTAGACATATACTGTTTTACAGCCTTTCTAACCATTTTACAGAATCAGCATATTGCCCCCAACAATTTGGTCCTCATTTTACCCACCTCAGAAGGATGGAAGACTGAGTCAACCTTGAGCCTGGTTGGATTTAAACTGCCAAATTGCAGGCAGCCAGAAAGCAGAAGTAGCCTGCAGTATTGCACTCTAATTACTGAGCCACTGTGGCTCATACTGTGAGGGCAGAAAAGGACTGAATCTGTGAAGCTATCTCCATGTGACAATACAAAACCATGTGGAAAGGCCTTGCCCATGCCATAAAATGTATTTATCATTATATCCTTTCTCAGGGATTTTCACATTGATATGGGAAGAGGTACATATACAACATATACTCCAAAGAACACATAGCAGATTTCTTTGTTCCTAAATATACAGATACAATATTCATGTTTTCAGGTGTTATCCTGAAGGCTAAGTATACCTTTTCCAGCTTTCTGGTTCAAGCAAAACTTTGCGAAGGTACTATTATTACGACTTTGTACTGCAGAGTTAGTGACATACAATAAAATGCATGTCCATTTGTTGAAAAGAAATTTAACAATTTCATTTGTTGTCTTTCTTGCAGGGATTATAGGATTAAAAGAATAATAGAAGAAAAGGAATATTCATCCTTTAATAAACTAGATTTATTAATGTACTAAAATCATCTCACTAAATGGATTTATTTCAATCTTGGTAAAGTTTGAGTAATATTTCCTTTACATTGATAGTGGGATTTAATTAATGGAAGCCAACTAACCAACTAACCAAGTAACAAATATATGTAGGAAACATACTACAATAGTAATGGGGGACTTCCATTATCCTGATATCAATTGGAAAGCTAATTCTGTACCAAGTGAGAAATCAAATAGATTTCTAACCAACCTAGCTGACAACCAAAAAAGATAGAACAGGGAACTACATGGAAAACCATACTGGATTTAATTCTTACAAACACAAAAGAAATGATAGAGGGAGTTGAAACTGCAGGAACCTTGGGTGAGAGTGACCTTGTGATGGTAGAATTCAACAACACAAATACAAGCAATAGAACATAATGATACCAGAGTCATAGATTTTAAAAGAGCTGATTTTAATAAACTCAATGAGAACTTTGGAAAGATTTCTTGGATGAAAATTCATTGAAGCTGATTTTAATAAACTCAAGAATCTTGGGAAACTCTGAAAATTACGATCATAAAAGTCCAGACCAGCACAATATTACTGAGAAAGAAAAACAAGAAATCCAAGAAGAAACCAGCATGGCTGCACAAAGTTCTCTGACAAATTGAAAGACAAGTACAAAAAAATGGAAAGAAGGACATACAACTAAGGCAGAATATCAGCAGATAGCCAGAATCTGCAAAAACGAAGTCAGGAAAGCAAAGGCTCAGAATGAACAAAGATTTGAAACAAAAGTCAAAGATAATAAAGAACAATTTCTTCCAACATATAAATAACAAGAAAAAAAATCAAGGAAACAATTGGTCCACTAAAGAGTGAAGATGGCAAGAAAGTAACAGGCAACAGAGAGAAAACAGAGTTACTTAACTCATTTTTTGCATCCGTCCTCACACAAAAAGAAACAATAGTCCAATCTACATAACTGTAAAAAAAGAGAACACCTATCTGATCTTGATGACGGATTACATCCCAGAGTTGGCAGACGTAATCTCAGAAACACTGCACCACATCTTTCAAAAATCCTGTAGCAACAGGGAACTACCAAAGGACTGGAAAAGAACTGATGTGGTTCCCAACTTCAAAAAAAAGGGGGGGGGGAAACAGAGCCAGGAAACTACAGATCAATCAGCCTAATATCAATACCTGGAAGATACGATAAGGGGCATGCATAAGTGCACAATTGTGCCTACTGTCCCTGCCCTATTGTCCCCATTTATTTGTACCTATTTCCTGTATTCTTACTGTCAGGCTACAGAACTTTTCCCATTCAATCAACTAGAATGAACTTCTGAGAACATATCAAAACGTATCAAAAGGAATCCTTTATTGAGATGAATTCATGTAGAGGTTAAAAGCAACATCTAATGTCTCTCAGGCATGCAGAGATAGATAAGGGTGTTTAAAACCCCTCCCCTTATCTTGATGTGTATTTAGTAAAACAAAGAGCCAAGGTGTTAATTTCCCCCACCCCCTTTTTACAACGATCTTTTTCAGAGTTTCCCAGGGCATACCTAATTCCCCCACCCCCTTTTTAGAACAATCTTTTCCAGAATTTCCCAGGACACATCTCACTGTGGAATTTTTATGGTCTCTTCATCTCCTGGCTGCCTCTCTCAGAGGTGATGGGTTCCGGCCATCTGGGTTTCATCCCTCCATTGTATCATGTGTAGGTTATACAAATTCAATATAACATTAAATGTATTCAGGTTACATCAAGAAGGATTTCTTTATCAGTCTTCCCCCTTTTTCTTCTTCCATTGAAGAAATGACAGATACACGGATCTGATATCCTGTCCTCCTTTAAAAAAAAATCATCCATTACATTTGCAATTTAGGATGGTTTATCAGGGTATTTTAGGTGGAACTTTCATAGTAATGTGGGTGCTTTTACGTGTCATTTGGCTACCCACTCATCTTCTGAGGAAGGAAGGTGTTTCCAAGCTACTAAATATTGTGTGGATCCATGGTGAGTGCGCGAATCAAGGATATCTTTAATTTCAAAATGTTGTTCCCCATGTACCATGATGGGAGTTGGAGGTGTGGGAAGGGGGTGTCTGAGGTTTGAAGTGATCTCTGTTTTGAGCAAGCTACAGTGAAATACTGGATGACTCTGCATAAGTGTTTTGGGAAGTCGAAGCTCTACCGTCACAGGGTTAATAATTCTGGAGATGGGGAGTGGGCCAATAAATTTTGGCCCTAGTTTCTTAGAGGGTTGTAATGATTTTAAGAATTTTGTGGACAATTTTGAAAGGTTTAGGATAGCAGCATTTTTATTGATCCACTCCTTAAGGGAGGAGATTTCAGGTTCTTTGGTGGGTAGTTCCGACATGGGATTGAATTCTTGGCCCATGGCTACCTGGAATGGGGTGAACCCTATGCTGCTATGGACTAGGTTGTTGTATGCTACCTCTGCAAAAGGAAGAAGGTCAGTCCAATAGTCCTGTTGATAATTAATAAAACATCTTAAATATTGTTCTAATACGCTGTTAACTCTCTCTGTCGAACCATCCATCTGGGGGTGACTTAATGACGACAACCCCTGGGTGGAGCCTAATAGGTTTAAAAACGCCCGCCAAAATTTGGATGTGAACTGAACACCCCTATCTGAGATAATCTGTTGGGGAGCTCCATGAAGGCAACAAATGTGTATTAGAAACATCTTTGCCAATGCCTTGGCAATTGGGATCTTTTGGCATGGAATAAAGTGAACCTGTTTGGAAAAAAGATCAGTTACAACCCAAATGACAGCATTTCCAGCACTTTCAGGAAGTTCCACTATAAAGGCCATAGAAATCTCTTTCCAGGATGCAGAAGGGTCTGCTCCTGTCTGTAAAAGTCCAGGAGATTTTCCTTGTCTTCTCTTTGCAGCAGCACAGGTGCGGCAGCTCGCAACATAGTTTTCAATGTCCTTTTTGAGAGACGGACACCAAAATTATCTTTTGATGAGGTGCAGGGTTTTTACAAACCCAAAGTGTCCCACTATGTTGGAGTCATGGCAGCGTTTCATGAGATCCATTCTCTGGCTTGCAGGGACATAAAGTTTGTTTTCTACCCAGGCCAGTCCATCTTTGAGTAAACAAGTGTTTTTGTTAGCCTGGAGCCAGTCGTCCTTAAGTAGTGCCTCCTTAAATATTGACATCGTTGTGTCTTCAGTCAGTGATGATTTTTTTTTCTCTTGTGCCCGGGTGATTACTTTGGCTGCTGTTGTATTGGGGTTTTCTGGACAGTGCATCTGCTAAGAAGTTCTTTCTCCCAGGAAAATATTTGAGAGTGAAATTAAACCGTTTAAAATATTGAGCCCACCTTGCTTGTTTTTTGGAGAGTTTCCGTGGATTTCTCAGGGCTTCCAGATTTTTGTGATTGGTCCATACTTCAAAGGGGATTTGGTTTCCTTCCAGGAAATGTCTCCATGTGAGCATTGCCCACTGCACAGCATGTGCCTCTTTCTCCCATATGCATGTGCCTCTTTCTCCCATCTTTGCTCAGTTTCTGTCAGTTTCTTGGATGTATAAGCCAGGGGTGGGATTCAAAATTTTTAACAACCGGTTCTGTGGGTGTGGCTTAGGTGGTGGGTGTGGCTTGGTGGTCATGTGACTGGGTGGACATGGCTTGGTGGTCATGTTATTGGCTGCGTGTGGCTAACTCAATATCACTCATATCAAGGCACGCATCTTCTCGTCTGGCATTTCATGACTGTGGGGATGCTGCAACAGTCATAAGTGTGAAAAATGGTCATAAGTCACTTTTTTCAGTGCCATTGTAACTTTGAATGGTCACTCCATACAAGCAAAGTACCAACAAAGGAGGGGAAAATACTCCAGAGATGTTCCTGAGACAGGAAGTCTAGTCCTGCCAAGAATGTAATAAGGGTTAACGGAGAGGAAGTTTCTGTAAGCAACACCAGAATGTTTCCTTCCTGCCTTCCTTACAGGATTAGGCCAGTAATTTCTTCTAACAACTGGTTCTCCGAACTGCTTAGAATGTTAACAACCGGTTCTAGCGAATAGGTGCGAATTGGTAGAATCCATCCCCTGGCATAAGCGCATGGTTGTAATTGTCCATTTCCAGTCTTTTGGAGGAGGACTGCTCCAACTGCAACATCACTAGCGTCTGCTTGGATTACAAAAGGTTGTTCAGAATCTGGGTGCTTAAGGACCGGTTCTGCTGAGAATAGACGTTTGAGTTTTTCGAATGCTGCTTGGCATTCCACTGTCCAGATAAGGGGTTGCCTTGGTTTGAGTTTCTCCCCCCACCCTTCGTTTTTAGGAAGTTCCTGATAGGGAGGACGATGCTTGCAAAAGCTGGAATGAACTGGCGATAAAAGTTCACAAACCCCAGGAAGCTTTGCAGTTGCTTGGGGGTATGAGGTGGGTCCCAGTCCAAGGTGAATCTGGCATATTTTAAAACTGGTCTGGCCAACTAGGCTGGATGAGGAACAGAGTTCAATTTTCTTTCCTCTCTGTGCTTTTAAGAAAAACCCAAGGTTATTAGTGAATGTTTTAAGTTTACTTACAAGAAAAGTTTCATCCTTGCATTTACTGTGTGTTTAAATGATTTTACCTGATCATCTTTTTCCTGAATCCAGTTTTTTCCTTTCTCATCTGTTATGTCTCCATTTTGTTGAAACTGATTTATCTGTTTAGTAACTGCAATACTAATGTGTTATTCTTCTTCATCCTCAAACTATGCCTGCAAGCTATCTAACCTCCCCCCCAAAAAAAATCTTTAATCTTTTTACAATGCCTTTCCTGGTAGAATTACCAGTGAAGGGGGGAGGGGACCCTTGTTCTTTGTCTTCCAGCCCTGCTACATGTGGAAGCAGATGCTGCCCCTAGAGACATTCCATCCATTGGAGCCAAGGAATTGGGTTTGGATCCAGCCTCCACTGAAAGTCATTACAGCAAACCAGAGTGGGGCAGACCTTCCCAAGCCTGACTGACCACCCATACCACCAGGCCAAGCCTATGCCACCCAGAGACATAAAGGAAAGGACCCTGAGATGGACCAGTAAAAGACTAAAAGACTCTTTTCAATCCCCAGAAGACAGTTAGAAAGATTATGGGGGGAGGGTGGAAATTCATTGTAATTGAAAATTCATTGTAATGTGAAATCCATTGTAATGTTTTCTTTCTTGTTTCATTTATATTGTAACCAGTTTGATGTACTCATGTAAGAATTGTATTTGAGATTGGCTGGCCCAGCAAGTTCTGAACACCTTGGTCTTCTGTCTGGTGGGAGGGAAAATTGTCCAGCATGTTTGTATTATCTGTATTGTAAAACTAGCTGCATACGCAGGCACATACACAGAGACACACCATTTAGAATTAGATAGGTTATCCCTTTCACCTACGTCCACACAAAGGAAGATGCTGCTAGCTTCAATTTTAAAGTGTTTTTGTTTTGTTTTTTGTTTGCTACTCTGAGGCACTAAGGCCTAAGCAGTCATATTGCCCTGCTAATTCCATGGGGGAGAAGGCATCTTCCCCAGGCAATTCCTGCAGAAAAGAGATCTCCAAACCCCAAGTCCTGACTGTGACTCACAAATGATGCTGCCCAGTTGCCCAGTAAAGCAAATATGTTGCACTGGTGGTCTCATGAGTAGAAGTCCCAGGGCTCATTGTATGTAACTTTAAAAATACTAAATAGCCTGGATTGCACACTGGCTAACCTCAATTTGGCCTCACAAATCCTGGAAGCTAAGAGCTAGGCAGGTAGTAACCATAACCTTGGAAATGGGCAGCCTGTAATTTAAAGGTTGTGAAGAATGTAGAGGCTTGTGCTTACAACTTGACTGTAAGCTCACAAAAAGTACATCAAACATCTGAAAATTAATTGGCATGAAAAACTGGATACTGTTTAAAAAAAACAACACAGAAGTTTTTCCAGGCTGCTAGATCTTCATGGTTGAAAGCTTTTGGGAGCAACTGAAGGAATTCTTTTCTATTGCCTCTTTTTTAAATGCCTTTCCTTTGCATCAGAAAAAAATTAAAAGCACCCATCAAGTCTCCCTGATCTGATCACCTTTTAATCTTTTGTCAAAACTCTTAGTGTTTTGAAAAGAAAAGAGGAATTGTAGGAAGTTAGCACCCACCCCTCTCCTAGAAAATTGAAATAGCCCAGGAAATATTAAAAAGGCAAAACATTTCCCCTAAAAAGAGAAGCAGAAACTCAGAAGCAGAAACTTGCCCCAGAAGCAGAATCTCACCCCCACCTTTGTTAATGGGTGGGCCATTAAGGCCTGGGCCAGAATACTTTACATAAGAAAGATCTCCAGGTAAAGCTATAACAATTGCCAAAAGCCCTTTTAAGGGCATAAATCATCCAGCAAGACTAGACCAAGCCTGGAACTCAGGACAGCCTACAGAGTTGCCCATAGGAGTCTGACAACCAATCAGAATACAAGCTCAAATACAAATCCCAACAGAGGGTACCGAGGCACTCTCAGTACCTCAGTCCTTTTTATTGATCTCTTCCCTTTCACTCTGGAGCTCCAGGCCATGTGGTCCTGTCCACCATTAAACCTTCCAAGCAGCCTCCATGTTTCCAGTGTCTTTTCCCCCACTTGGAACTGAACCCAGAAGGATATTTCTTTCAACACAAGGAACAACAAAAGTTTTTCTGTTGCATTCATAAATAATAAAGTAGTGGGCCCTTTTTCTTTTTGCCAAAATATTAATCAAGAAATGTTGTTTTTTAATTCTGCTTAGAGTACATGCCAGAAGTGGTATCCAGCAGGTTCTGACCAGTTCTGGAGAACTGTTAGCAGAAATTTTGAATAGTTCGGAGAACCAGCGGTACCTTCCCCCAGGAGTGGGGAGGGAATGGAGATTTTACAGTATCCTTCCCCTGCCATGCCTACCAAGCCACGCCCACCAAGCCACGCCCACAGAACCAGCAGTAATTTTTTTAAATCCCATCACTGGTACATGCAATATAATTTTGGAAAAGAAGATAATTTTTATAAACATCTTTATCATTACCACTACCATTCAGCTGTTGGATCAATATTACTTTATTGATAAGATATAAATTTTGCACCATCTGAGTATTTGGATTATAACAGAAATCCACATGGCACAAACTACTAGGAGTTCAGTATGTTAGATTACTTATTACCATGCTTATTGTCAGCATAATTTTGAGTAGTGAATCCCTCACAGTCATACAATTCAAATCTCTATCAAGTTAATTAAGAAAGTGATTACACCATGGATTTTAGCACCAAGAGTGGTTAAATAAAATTCTGGGGTTATAATAAATTTATGAAATGTATTCATGCTTAGCTAATAATTAAAATATTTATGGATTTAAATATTCCATACTTTTAATTCTTACTAAAGGAAAAACTTTGATGTAGGCACTGAACCTATCAGCAAACCTTTAAATCAAATGTGTTTTTTCTTGGAATCATGCACAGTGACATGTATTTTATGGCATGTACTACTAAAGTAGCAATACATGCAGAATTGCTTTGTTGATTTCACAGGATACTTTTATATTTTAAGAGGAGAATAATGTAATTGATTCTTTGAGCCAAAAGCACTATTTTTAGATCAGAGAGGCAGAAAGAAGAAAAAGTAACAAGTACAAAGGCTAAATAAGAAAGATAAAGGTATTAACTGTCTCAATTGATATGACTCATGTAGCTAATTATTTAGTTTCAAAATTACTATATATAAAGACTGTTTCCATTATTTGCTTTCATCCATCAATTTTCTTAGAGGTATACCATGAGCCAGGTACATTGAATCATTCATAGAGAAATCATATGGACTGGTTTACATTTTAATTGTAACATTCAATAATTAATTAAACAAAAATTAATCCTCATAGATCTGGTGCTTTCAATAAACAAATCGGGACAATCTGTATCTACAAAAGTTTCCTGGGCCCAAAAAAGTGGCTGAAAAAAACATTAAACTTGTAGAGTGGCACGTAATCTGACAATGCATAATTGGAAATCAAGCATTACTGTAAAGATGCACAAATTATTTCTCCCTATGGGACAAATTAGCTTGAGCCAAATAGATCAAGAAATAGGTAGCTCTATTTCCCTGTGGGCATGTTTAAAAGATCTACTCTTTTACATGTGCCTCTCTTTCATATATTGTAGCTTACCTTATATGCATCCACTCACACATATCCCCTCATACTAAAAGATACATCATTCTGCACTGCAATTAGGGTTTAAAAACGTTGTTTCCTTCAATAGGAACCTCATTAAAAGCCTCATTGGCATACTGACTGTTGAGTCCGGCGCAGGAAGGAAGCTCGGAGTCAGTGACAAGTTCAGCTCTTTATTGTGCTCCAGTACATGCTTAGCTTTAAAGGGAAAAACCTCGGCTTTTTATTCTCAAGCCGCGGCGACCAATGACATCGTTTGAATCTCCCGCTCTTGGCTTGTCCAATCGCGGGAGATTCTTGAGCCAATCGGTGCGGCTCGCTCGGCCAATCCGGTCGCCGCGCGCTTTAGCCAATCACGGCGCGGGGTTTACAAGAATGCTAATTAACTGTACAGAACACCCCTCCCCTCTTGGTTTGTTCCTACGTAACGTAGTCCCGTAAGTAGGCGGGGCTCCGTACCTGTCTACTGGACTTGCGCAGGTCAGTTGTTCCTTGGTTTTCGACCTGCTCGGTCGGGGTTTTGTTTCTCTTTGTCCATGGGATGGAATCGTCTGGAAGGTGTTGCCTGGCCTGTTGTTGCAGCTCCCTCCCGGTCTACCCGGGTTGGTCGAGCTGCGACTTTCGCCGCTCCCGCCTGGTCTTTCCGGGCTGGTTGAGCTGGCCTGGCTGCTTCTCCCTGGTGAGGCTTCGAGTTGGCTGTTATCTGGTGAGTATTGCTGGTTATATTCTATCCTTCCTTGGCCCCCTGTATCTTCCCTCCCCCCTTGGTTTGTGTTAATGGGGTTGCCTGTGTTTGCTTGCGTGTCGGTTGTGTTTCTTGCCGTTGATCTTAATTGATCGATGTGGCGTTTCCACGCTTGTCCGTCCGTTGTCTGCAGTCTGTATGAGTGGGGGCCTGTTTGTTGGGTTATAGTTGCCGGTACCCATAGTGGGTCTCCGGTAAGGTTTTTTGTATAGACTTCATCGCCCGGTGTAAATGCCCGGTGTTTGCTCGATGAGTCTGGGGTTTTTCCGGGTTGTATGTGGGGTGCAGTCTGTCAAGTGGGGACCTTAGTTTCCTCCCCATTAATAATTCTGCCGGGCTTTTGTTTGTTGTCGTATTTGGGGTTATATGTTGTATTAGGAGCATTTTATTTATTTTTTCTTGTATGTCCCCGTGTTCGATTTTCTGGATGGTTTTTTTAAAAATTGAACCATCCGTTCCGCCCTACCATTGGCCGCCGGATGAGCCGTCGCTGTCAGTGCGTGTCGAATGCCCCGTTCCGCTAGGAATTTTTAATTCAGCGAGGTGAATTGGGGCCCGTTGTCTGACACGATGACATCCGGGAGACCGTGGGTCGCGAACAGTTTGTTGAGTACCCTGGTGACAGCTTCAGTTGTGGTGGTTTTCATGTTGCTTACCTCCAGCCAATTGGAGTAGCGTCCACCGTGACGAGGAATGTGTTTCCTCTTGTGGGACCGGCAAAGTCTATATGTATTCTAGACCAAGGTCCCCTGGGGTCTCCCATTCTAGTATTGGTGCGGCAGGGGTTTGGTCTGGTGTCTTGGCAGCGTGATCACCTGGCCACCCAACCCTCAATATCCTTATCTATGCCTGGCCACCAAGCGTAGCTTCTGGCCAAGGCTTTTGTTCGTCGATGCCGGGTGCCCTTCATGTAAAAGTTTTAATACTTTCCCTTGCAGCTTTTCTGGTATGACCACCCTGTCCCCCATAACAAACAACCTTTCTGCAAAGACAGTTCTGTTTGCCAGTTTCTGAATGTCCTGAATGATTAGTCGTTGTCTTTTTCCGGCCACCCTTTTTCTACCCAATGCAATACCCGCGCCAGACGTTTGTCTTTATTAGTTTCTCGGGCAATGTCTGGCGCGGTTATGGGTAGATCGGGTAACGCCTCTATGCTGAGGGTGGTCGTTGTGGGTGCTGGGTCGTCCTCGAGGTCGGGTAATGGCGAGCGGCTCAGTGCGTCTGCATGGGTGATTGTCTTACCGGGCGGTGTGTGAGCAGGTAGTCGTGGCGGCGAGGAATTCGGACCACCTTGTCATCCTGGGGATAGGATGTTCGGTGTAGCCTTATTCCCCACCAGGATTCCTAGTAACGGCTTGTGGTCTGTGATAATTGTGAATCGGCGGCCGTAAAGGTACTCGTGGAATTTCTTTACGGCAAATGATGGCAAGGGCTTCCTTGTCCAGTTGCCTGTAGTTCCTTTCTGGCTTGCTAAGTGTTCTTGAGAAAAAGGCAATGGGTGCTTCTCTCCCGTCCGTTAGGGCATGGCTGAGGACGGCACCTACGCCAAAAGGTGAGGCGTCGCATGTGATGGCGAGGGTAGAGTCTCGTTGTACTGTATGAGGACGGCATCCGAGGTTAACAGGTCTTTTGTTTTCCTGAATGCGGCGTCCTCACGTGTCCCCCAGGTCCATTTGCCGTTTGTCGAGGAGCCTATGCAAAGGCTCCGCCACGGTCGCCTTTTGGGGTAAGAATACGTTATAAAAATTGAGCAGTCCCAAAAATGCCTGTAACTCTGTTTTGTGTTTTGGATTCGGGGCTTCCTTGATGGCTTTTACTTTGTTTCCGGTCGGGTGGATGCCATGTCGGTCTAGGAGGTACCCCAGGAACTCGACTTGCTCTGTGTAAAGCTGGCATTTTTCCCTTTTCACTTTTAAACCGGCTCTCTTGAATTTCTCAAGTACCTCCCTTAGGCGACCCTCTAGTTCTTCCTGGTTGGCTGCTGATACTAGTACGTCATCGAAATAAGGGACCACCCTTTTATTCCTTGTAGGAGTCTCTCCATGAGGCTTTGGAAAATCCCGGGGCCACGCTGACTCCAAACTGGAGTCGGTTACAACGAAATGCCCCCGGTGGGTGACAATAGTCTGTGCCTCGGCGGTTTCTTCGTCGACCGGCAGTTGCTGATAGGCTTGTGCCAGGTTGAGCTTCGCGAAGACTTTGCCCCCCAGTGAGTGAAGTAGATGTTGCACGACTGGGACGGGGTATGCGCTTTGTTGCAAGGCGCAATTGAGGGTGGCCTTATAGTCCCCACAGATCCTTACTGACCCGTCTGGCTTAACTGGGGTGACTATTGGGGTCTCCCACCGGGCGTGATCAATGGGTTGCAGAACCCCCTGCTTGACGAGCTTGTCAAGCTGCTCGTCTATTTTCCCCGTAGTGCGAAAGGCACCCGCCTCGGCTTTAGGCGTATGGGGGCGATGTTTGGGTCTAGACTGAAGGAGATAGGGGCCCTCGGTACTTGCCTAAAGTGCCGTCAAATACTTCTTGGAAGTCCTTAGCCAGCTGCTGCTCCCAGTCGGCTTCCTCAATGTGGTTTATTCCGGTGACCTCGATGCCCAGTGGTGCGAACCATTGGAGTCCTAGGAGGCTGGGTCGGTTCCGGTCCACGATTGTCAGGGGAAGTTTTGCGGTGCGGCCCTTGAAGGTCACCTCGAACTGTCCGGTCCCGATGACGGGATTCGGTTCCCTTGGTAGTCCTTGACTATCAATTTTTGGTTCTCCAGCCCTGCCTTGTGGATGTTAGGCACCAGCTGCTTGATTTCTTTCCAGGCGATCATGGAGAGGTAGGATCCGGAGTCCACCTCCATTCGGCAGGGCTCGTCCTCGATGCTCACTTCCATATAGACCTTTCGGTATCGTTGGTCTCGGCGTGTGTCGTGAATGTCTGGTGGGTTTCCTCCCTCTGTCGGTCTTCCCGTTTCGTCGGCCCCAGCTGTCTCTGTTCCAGCGAGTGTCGGCTTGGCGCTCTCGGTGCCTGGGGGTGTTGTCTCGGCTCCGGTTGCTCGGTTCTCGGCGTCGGGGCTGTAAGTTTTCCTAAGCCGGCAGACTCGGGCGATGTGGCCCCTCTTATTGCAATGCCGGCATGTCGCGTCGAAAAAACGCGGCAGTCTGCTCGGTAGTGGTTTCCCCGCATCCTGCGCACTGAGTCCCCCGACTTACGACTTCGTTGGTCTCGTCGGTCTCGTCCTGCCTGGAGCCGATGGACGTCTTCTTCTTCTCCTTCGTCCGGGTGTCCGAGGCAGAGTCCAGGTCGCCGTGGTGTGTGGCGGTTTCTCGGCGGCTTGCCTCGGGGTTGTCGGCGCGGTCCCGTTCTCTGCCTTCCGCAGTCGGGCCGCTGATTTCTTGGTGGCTTCGGCTGCGGACGCTTCTGCCAGGGCGACATCAAGACTG
The DNA here is from genome assembly GCF_049901735.1 of Notechis scutatus. Lineage (NCBI taxonomy): Eukaryota > Metazoa > Chordata > Lepidosauria > Squamata > Elapidae > Notechis > Notechis scutatus. The sequence continues at coordinate 61,428,520 of NC_142025.1, read as the reverse complement.
ATGTCGCCCTTTGCCATTAGGCGGCTCTTCAATGCCTGGTCCCGGAGACCTAGGACCACGCGGTCCCGGAGGATGTCGTCTAGTTCCTGGAACTCGCACATACCCCGAGGTCCCTCAGAGCGGCTATGAAGTCGTTGACGCTCTCATCCTGCCGCTGGTTCCGCCAGTAGAATTCGTCTCGCCGGATGAGAATGGGTACGGTGGGAGCGTAGTGGTTTTGGAGTAATGGCGCAAGGTCGGCCCAGTCCATCGCCTTCACGTCGGCGGGTTTGGCGAGGGCTTTCGCCATCTTGAACACTGCGGGCCCGCAGTGTGTCAGAAAACGGCCCTTTTCTTGTTCCCGTTTGCGTCCTTCAAGTTGCTACTCTCGAGGAACATTTGGAAACGGTCTGCGTACGATTCCCAGTCCTCGGTAGCCGGGTTGAATGGCGCGGGCGGAGTGAGGCCGGCCATCGCGTCGGTCTTTGTCTTCCTCCGGACACGTGCTTGGTGGTTCTTCCCTGGATCCCACCTTCGTCGCCAGTGTTGAGTCCGGCGCAGGAAGGAAGCTCGGAGTCAGTGACAAGTTCAGCTCTTTATTGTGCTCCAGTACATGCTTAGCTTTAAGGGAAAAACCTGCGGCTTTTTATTCTCAAGCCGCGGCGGCCGCGACCAATGACATCGTTTCGAATCTCCCGCTCTTGGCTTGTCCAATCGCGGGAGATTCTTAACGGGCCAATCGGTGTGGCTCGCTTGGCCAATCCGGTCGCCGCGCGCTTTAGCCAATCACGGCGCGGGGTTTACAAGAATGCTAATTAACTGTACAGAACACTGACATAAATGCTGCTCCTGAGAAAGAGGACAGATCTTGGATTTAAACTGTGCCAGGAACTTTCCTAGTGTTTTCTACAAGCCACACATTTTCATTTATTTTAATGTTAGATAATTTAATATTTGCCCATATATTTTTATTTATGTGTCTTCAGTGTTTTAGGATTTAAGAAGCAAGGTATACATTATTCAGACTTGCCTTTTTATGATATCAAACTCTTATATTATGAGATATCTGTTTTTCAAATAATCAGATGCTTAAATTTATTTGCTATGCAAACTGAATTAATTCACAATTAAAAGCTGAGGAGGAATGGTAACCCATATGGAAAAAAAAGAGTTTATACTAATAAATCATCCAATCTTGAAAAGGCCTATATTAAGGGTGGGGGGAGTTGCTTGGAAATGCCATATTGCTTTAAAACGTGGTCATTAAATGTACCATTACCCCATCATAGGCTGGACTATTCTGGGTATAAATCACATCTGTTCTTCCAAAAACACTTATTATCAAGTGATAATAAGAAAGTTGGAAAATAGACTTCTGGTTGCAGCACCGCAGTGGTGTGGGGAGAAAAGATTGGGCTCCATCTTTTTGTCTCCAATCTGTGCGTCTGGAGGCCCCCCGAGGGGCACACAAATCTTGGAGAGATCAGCAAAATCACGAAGAAGCCCGAGGTGGAAGTGGACTGCCTGCTACATTGTAGGGAAATTTCACAAACTCCAGCGTGTGAGTGATCAGCCATTATTGGCAGACTGAAGCCGCAGTGATCACACTAAATGAGGAAGGAATAATAGCAACAGCAGCATGGACATTGAACTAACTATTGAATGTGATCGTGTAGAGGCGGAGAGTAATTGTCAAAGAGGAGAGAGTTTAAAGCTGATTGGCAGAACTATGAGTCTCGGAATAGGAGCAGAAGTCCAATAGAGAAACGGTGATCCAGCGGGGAGAGCATAGGGCTCAAAGACAAGACATTAGAGGTGGTGAGATTTGATTACCTAATAGTGGTTAAATGGAATTTGAGTACTGGATTGGAGGACTGAAAGATTGTGGAAATGGGACTTGCGGTGGATGTTATAAGTGTGGGGAAGATCAGAAGAAAGAACACACAGTAAGAGAGCTGGACTAAGAAAGGAGACGACCATCTTAACTTTAAAGGACAGGAAAGATAGCTGATACAATAGTGCGTGACAAAGCAAAAGACATACGAACTGAAAAACTATACAAAAATTGGAGAAAGAGAAAGAGTTTGATTAATGATTAATAACTGCTGTTAAATGCTAAATGAATTGATGATATAGGCTTATGATTTAAGTGTGAAATATATTATTTAATTTGGATAGATAATTGAAAATAATCAGTGTAAGACATTAACTTATGGTTTATTTAATACTGGGAACTAGCCCTGAAAAGAAATGAATTGCATAGTAAATTTTTAAATGATTAATGAATGCTTAACTTGTTTAGTGTAAGGAATTGATATGATTAATGACTTATTGTGATTAATGAATTAAATATTATTAGTGAATTAAGCAAAATTTATGACTATTTAAGAACTTTATAAATCTTTTGGAATAACTTACCAGTAATTTAAACAAACTGATAGATATTGAGGAATTTTGTTATTAGTATTTACATGAATAGTATTAATAGAGGCTAGTAATTTATAGACATTAACAAAATAGAACTTAAAGCTAAAAACATTGAGATAGGATATTAACTTTTATAGAATTTCCCTCCTCCTACTAGTTCTCTCTTTCCCCTTTTTTCCCCTCTTGGACTTAATATTCTTCCCATCTGCTTCTTCTTAGTATAGTTTAGGCATTAACAGGTTAACCTTCTCTTTTCTTACTATAAAATATAATAAATTAGCAATATATGGTAAATATTAGATTAGTAATCTGAATTGGTAGTAACCTACGATAGCTGAACCAATATATAGAAATATTGAACAGAAGAGATAAATTGGAGAGAAGTAAACTGTGGATGGTAAAGTGGGAAGAAGTATATAACAAAATAAAGAATATGACAACTACAACAACTTTAAAAGGAAAGAAAGCAATCTCAAGCTCATCAGTATCCATTGCATCCCAGCGGGACAGAAAACAATAGAGGGGATGTTGGCTGCAGACAAAACGAGTAACTCTGCTAACATGCAAGCAATGCAAGCAACGCTGTTATCCATCCAAGAAACAATGCTGAAAGTACAGGAGAAAATGTCAGCAAATCACATCGACTTGAAGACGGAATGGCAGAGATGAAAGACAACATTCAGAAACTTGATGGAAAAATAGAAATGATACAACAAACGATGGAAAAGAATGAACAAAAAATAAAAAACATAGAGGTAAAGGCGGAGCAAACAGAAAAAAAGTGGAAGCAATGGATAGGAAAGTGATGGAAATGAACAGAGAGCAGGAGGATTCAATAATTCATTTGGTGATGGAACATGCAGTGTTCTATTTGCAATTTCAAAATGTGCGAGAAACGAAAGATGAGGACCTGGGAGCCATGATGGCGCAACTGATTGTGGAAGCACTGGAGCGAAACCAACAAGAGATTACAAGAGAATTGGATGAGGTTTATAGGGTCCATATGAACTATGCAAGGCAAAACAAACTTCCAAGGAAGGTTCATATAAGATTCACGAGGAAAAACATGAGAGATATTGTATACAAGATGGCGAAGGATGAGCCGATGATCTATAAAGATAAAGAAATTGCAACCCTAAAGCAGATCCCGAGGTGAGTGAGAGACCTAGGAAAGAATATAAATTCTTAGCATCATTCCTAAACAAGCAAAACATCTGGTTTAGATGGTTGGTGCCAGAAGGAATGTTCGTGACTTGGCAAGAGAGGAGAACAAGAATTGATGCCATCGAGAAGGCACAGGAACTATACAAACAACTGGCAGGAATAGAAGAAGAAACGAGCAGTAAAGAAGAACTGGAGAATAATGACCAAGAGGACCAGTGAGAAGACCGACAACAGGAGGTGTTAGAAGAAGAACAAGAAGGAGGGGATAAAGAAGAGAGAGAACAACCAAGAAGAGAAGGACTAAGAACAAGGCCACAGAGAGAAGCAAGAGTTAATAGAAGACTAAGACAGAATTACAACTAAGACGATGGAAGAAGAAATCAAATTAATTTCAATAAATATTAATGGGTTGAACTCCCCGGCTAAGAGAAAGCAAACACTGGTGAAATTAGTGAAACAAAACGTTGATGTCATATGCTTACAAAAAGTACGTATTCAAAAAAAACATAGTAAATGTCTAGAATTTCCTAAATTAGGCGAATTATACATAGCATTGGCAGACCAAAAGAAAAGAGGGGTAATTATGTATATTAGAAAAGGGATAAATGCAAAACAAATTTATGCAGAAGAACAGGGAAAAATTTTGATGGTACTGCAAAGACAATTACTATTAGTGGGGATATATGCCCCAAATGTGAATCAAAAAGAGTTCTACCAAAAGCTATACGAGAAAATAGTGGAGACGGGACAGGATAATATATGCTTAGTCAGGGATTTCAACGCCATACTAGATATTGAAAAGGATTACACTAGTAAAGAACAAATTAGGAAGAAAAAAAAAGAATTACCTACCAAAACCATTTTTTTATTTAATAAAAGAAGCTAACATATATCCAGGATATATGGCAGAAAAGATACCCAAACAAAAAAATTATACCTTTTACTCAAGTCCCCATAAATCTTGGTCGAGAATTGACATGGTATGGGCAAATAAGACAATTGGAAATGAAATATACAAAGTAGAAATAATGCCCAATATATGGGCAGATCATAATCCGCTAAAAATTACTTGGAAAGGGCAAAGGAAAGGGAAAATAAGATGGACATTAAATTCACAAATTTTGAAAGAAAAAATACACAGAGAAAATTAAAAATGAATTGGAAATATTTTTAGCATAAATTTAAAAGAACATACCAACTTGCAGAATTTGTGGGACATGACAAAAGCCTATATGAGAGGGGTATCAATAGCCTATACAATTAGGAAAAATAAGATATAACAGAAACAACAAAATGAGCTGCAGAAGATTAAAGAATTAAAAAATGAACTCCAAAAAAGACCCCAAGAATATGACAATGAAAAAAGAAATAATGAAGATTAGACAGAAATTAAACCTGACATTTTTTGAGGAAAGAGCATGGAATTTAAAATTTATAAGACAAATTTTTTTGAATCTGCAAATAAGCCAGGTAGATGGCTAGCCCATAAGTTAAAAGTAGAAAAAGAAAAAAGATTAATTCAACAATTGAAAGATCTGTCAGATGAAGGGAAAAAAATACATTGCGCTAAGCTATTCTGGGGAGTTGTATAAACAAGAGGAAGTTATGGAGGAAAAGATAATACAATACTTAGAGGAGAATGGTTTGGGTTCAATTTCAGAAGAACAAAAGGAAATAATAAATAGAGTAATTACACTAGCAGAGCTCAAAAAAGCAATAGAAAAGCAGAAAAATGATAAAATGCCAGGACCAGACGGCTTTCCCAGTGAAATATATAAAAATATGTACAAACTGTTTGAACCAATATTACTAGAGGTATATAATGAGGCACTATTAGAAGCTAAATTACCAAAGTCCTGGTCTGAGGCATACATTCACCCTAATTTCGAAGGAAAATACCGACCAACAAGTGATTTCAAATTATAGATCAATTTCCCTACTAAACACAGATTATAAAATATTTATGACAATTTTGGCAGAGAGAATGAAACCAATTTTAAGTGAGATTATACATTCGGATCAGAATGGCTTTTTGCCAAATAGACAAATCAGGAATAATATTAGAATAGTGTTGAACACAATTGAGTATTATGAAGCACACACACACTGAAAAGCAAGCAGCACTAATCTTTTTACATGCACAAAACGCTTTCGACAATCTTAATTGGAAATTTATGCGACAACAAATAACAAGAATGAATTTTGGTACTAACATATTTAAGACTATAAACTCTACCCAAACAGCAAGTGTACTAATGAATGGAGAACGTATGGATGACTTCGAGATAGGTAAAGGAGTGAGACAAGGCTGCCCATTATCACCTCTCCTATTTATTTTATTCCTAGAGGTACTACTTGCCACAGTCAGACGGAACTTGAGAATAAAAGGGATTAAAATCAGAAATGAAGAATACAAGGTCCCAGCTTTTGCAGACGACCTTGTATTCATAGTGGAAGAACCAATTGATAATGGACCAATATTACTTCAAGAAATAGAAAAATTTGGGGAAGTCGCAGGATTGAAAATAAACAAAAATAAAACTAAACTGATAATTAAAAACTGCAAAACAAAAAATAGAATTACAAAGTAAAATGGGACTACAGAGTGAAAAAAAATACTTGGGAATATGGTTATCTGCTAGGGGCTCATCAATAAAAGAAGATAACTATACCAAATTAATCAAACAAATTAGGAGAGAATTAGAAATATGGGGAAAATTACAACTATCAATATTAGGCAGAGTGGCAGTGTTGAAAATGAATATCCTACCAAAATTGATGTAACTTTTCTAGATTATCCTGATAAAATTAGGAAAACCATTTTTAATGAACTAAACAAAATAACAACGAAATTTGTCTGGCTGAGTAAGAAACCATGCATTAAACTAAAATTGATGCGGGATAGTAAAAGCAGAGGTGTTTTTGGGCTACCAGAATGGGAATTATACTACCAAGCAGCGATATTAAATTGGGTCAAGGACTGAGTCAAATTGAGAGATAAAAGAATACTAACAATAAAAAGTCATAACCTCCAGGAAGGTTGGCATGCATATTTGTGGGAGAAAAAAAGGTAAAACACACATCTATTTTAATAGTTATTTAATAAGAGATTCATTATTACAAACATGGAGAAAAATCAAGAACAAGCATTATATGAAAATACTACGTTGGCTGTCAACCATGGAGGCCATGATGCACCCAAATAGATTGGACTTAAGGAAAATGATAAATTATAATGATTTATTAGGTGCCCAAAGAAAATTAAAATCAAATCAACAACTTAAAGAACAAGGAATTACAATTGATTGGTACAATAGATATAAAACAGACTGAGAAGAATTTGAATTTGATATGGGGCAAAATCAATTGGACAAAATTCTACTTGGACCTGAACAAAAATTTATATCCAAAGTGTATAGATATCTGTTGGATTTTAAGATAGAAAAGGAAACTGTTAAGAATACAATGATTGCATGAGCACAGCATTTTGCTTATAATATAAATTTAGAAGAATGGGAAAAACTATGGAACATAAATTATAAATTAACATGGGCCTCAACATATAAGGAAAATTTATATAAAATGTTTTACCGATGGCACTTTGCTCCGGCAAGACTAGCTAAGATATACCAAATACCAGCTCAAAATGTTGGAAGTGTCAACGAGTTGATAGTACTTTTTATCACATATAGTGGCCCAAGGCCAGGACTTATTGGACCAAAATTAAAGATTGGATACAAGAAATTACCGGACATCAAACTGAATTGAAACCGGAACTCTATTTACTGGGGATAATTAAAAAGCAATATCCGAAAAAGATAAAATATATAATATTACACATATTGACAGCTGCCAGAATAGCTTACGCGCAAATGTGGAAAGAGCATAAGGTCCCAACGGAAGATTAATTCTACAAAAAATAGCAAATTGTGCTGAAATCGATATGCTCACACTAAAAATGAAGGAAAAAGAAGAATCTGACTATTACTCAGTTTGGCATAGATGGTACGAGTGGCTAGAAAAGAGAGATAAGAATTGAAAAAGATGACTACATAGGAGAAATCTCAAGAGAGTGATACATACGGTAGATATGTAGATAAAGCTAGGTATTAATAGTAAAGATAAAGATAAATAGATAAAGCTAGGTATTAATAGTAAATATAAGTAAAGATAATAATTATTAGTGATATGTACGAATAGATGATGGAAATATAAGACAATACTCAATGCTGATGCAAATGCTGTTAAAAATGTAATTATGATTTGTACTGGTGGGAAATAATAAAAATTGTTTGAAAAAAAAAAGTTGGAAAATAACTTTTCATTGTAGAGGCACAATACAAAACAATTTTCTTGTCCACTGAGTAATTTGCTTCAGGACATTTTCTGAATTTGGTGGTCTTCAGAATGAGACTGGGATTATCCAAGTGAGAATGAATGGAAAAAAATTAATTACTCAATATACAGTATAAGAAATAAAATAAAAGTATAAAGAAACACTTGGAAATAATGAATAAAATGCATACAGAATTTTTAGGAAAGGGGAATCAGAAAACAAAAAGAGGTAGTACTTACATTGTACATAGTACTACATGTTGCAGGTCTTGTTGATAATTACAGATTTTCCAGTGTGATCCACATTGTTATCCATACCAAAGCAAGCTGCCAATCTGTGCACTAGCATTCGCTGATACGATGACATCTGGAGAAACTTTTTATAATGATTACTGGAACAAAACGTCAAAGGGCTCAATATGATGCTGCCCTGACATGATGGATTAATAGCAATCTACTTTTTAAACAGCTAAAATCACACAGATTTTATTATGAATTCTCTGCTTCTTCTATTCATTTATTTCCACTCATTTTCCAGTTATTTATATACCATCAACATTTTAAAATTATTTAAATAATATTAATAATATTTTTATGTATAATGATAAAAAAATTTATTTTTATTTTTATTAATGATAAAAATAGTAGACATACTGAAAACCTGAATACATACATAAATGAATTCCCATAGCATAAATCCCTGTGGTTCGCTGGACCTTGCCCTGCCCTCCCCGTACCTCCCCAGGCCTCGCCCTGCTCTCCCTGGGTCTCCCCATAGTTCCCCGGGCTTCCCACAGGCCTTGCCCTGCTCTCCACAGGCCTCACCCTGCCTTCCCCAGGTCTCCCTGTAGCTTGCTGGGCCTCACCCTGCCCTCGCCGGGCCTTCCCGTAGCTTGCACGGCCTCGCCCTGCCCTCTGCAGGCCTCCCTGTAGCTCGCCAGACCTCACTCTGCCCTCCCCGTAGCTTGCTGGTCCTCACCCTGCCCTCGACGGTCCTCCCAGTAACTCTCGGGCCTCGTCCTGCCCTCTGTGGGTTTCCCCATAGCTGCCCAGGCCTCGTTCTGCCCTCCGCGGGCCTCCCCAGAGCTTGACGGTCCTCACCCTGCCCTCACCATGCCTCCCCATAGCTTGCTGGGCCTTGCCCTGCCCTCGCCAGGCCTCTCTGTAGTTCCCTGGCCCTCACCCTGCCCTCCACAGGCTTCCCCCATAGCTGCCCGGGCCTTGCTCTGCCCTCCCAGAACTCCCGCAGCTTGCTGTTCCTCACCCTACCCTCGCCAGTCCTCCCAGTAACTCCCGGGCCTTGCCCTGCCCTTCATGAGTTTCCCCATAGCTGCCCGGGCCTCACCCTGCCCTCCGCAGGCCTTCCTGTAGCTTGCCAGGCCTTGTCCTGCCTTTGCTGGGCCTCCCCGTAGCTCGCCGGGCCTCACTCTGCTTTCTCGCGGGCCTTCCCCTAGCTTGACAGTCCTCACCCTGCTCTCGCCAAGCCTCCCGTAGCTTGCTGGTCCTCACCCTGCCCTCAACGGTCCTCCCAGTAGCTCCTGGGCCTCGACCTGCCCTCCGTGGGCCTCCCCATAGCTTGGCCTGCCTTCGCTGGGCCTCCCCATACCTTGCTGGTCCTCATCCTGCCCTTGCCGGTCCTTCCAGTAGCTCCCGGTCCTTGTCCTGCCCTCTGAGGGTTTCCCCATAGCTGCCCGGGCCTCGTCCTGCCTTAGCTCGGCCTCCCCATAGCTCGCTGGGCCTCGTCCTGCTTTCTGCGGGCCTCCCTGTAGCTTGCCGGCCCTCCCTGGCCCTCTCCGGGGCTCCCCAGGCCTTGGAAACTGGCAAAGAACATAGAAAACCTCAGTCACAAGACTGTGTGGGATGTTGTAACTGGTCATAAGTGTGTGTGCATGTGCGTGTATGTGTGTGCATCACTGTCAAAACACCAAAAACAGATCAAGTAGCTCTGGGGAGGTCAGTCGTAAATTAGAACACTTGCTAAGCAACTGCCCATTAAGCGAGGACACTTATATTTGGTTTGCCAGTCACCTAGCCACACTCACCCCAGTCACATGACCGCCTAGCCATGCCCACCCAGTCACATGACCACCAAACCACACCCACAAATTAGGCCATGCCCACAGAACTGGTGGTTAAGAAATTTGAATTCCATTCCTGCATAGAACCCAAAAGGTGTTTACATCTTGGCCCCAAAGTTCTAATGGTCATCCCCTCCCATAGTCAATGACTGGGGTATTCAACAACTGGTCTGCATTTAGAGCTGTTTACAGCATTTTGTGGCCATGTGAATGTGATTTATGTTTTTGCCGGAAACCACAATTTATTTCCAGTTTCAGCAAAAATGCCCCATATTAAACAATGAGTTCACTTAACCACTGTAGCAATTGATTGTTGACCATGTGTTCTCTTCACAACTACTGCATAAAAGATTGTAAAATGAAGAGAGGGGAACTGACGTCACAACAAAGTAGTGTGGATAAGCAGAGCTCCACAAAGTCCAACTGATTTCTTCAAGCCAGGAGGCTCTAAAGGGCCGAAAGTCACCCTGGATGGGGTGATGAAGGTAGAGGGGATGCTTTGGTGGTCATGGGGAGAGTGCAGTCTCCCCATTTGACTTTTAAAAAGTCCTTGAACTGGTGGAAGAGAAGACGGCCATTATGGCTGAACCAAAGCTATGACAGCTGAAATGGAAGAGAAGAAAGAAAAGATTCTGACAATGTGCTTGATCTGGGTAGGAAAGGATTTTCTAACTTTGGCCGTGGAATTTTCCCTAAAACACACCCTTTGGAAAGTGGGACTCGACTGATGTGAATAGCGGCGACTAAGACCAGAGCCACTGTTAGATCTGGAAAGGAAAGGGGGGAAAATGGAGACAGAAGTAACCTTAAAGATACAGGATAGACTGGACTGGCTTGTTTTCAACAATTTAAATTGTTTTAAAATATTGGATTATATTGTCACCTGGATTTGAAGGACTTAGAAAAATTATTGAAAATATTAAAATAATTGAAAAAAATTTTTTGAAGACATTTTATTCGCAGCAACAGCAGAGAAAAAGAGTAAGAGAGAGACCAACTGGCCAGGGAAGATATCATTGAGCTGAAAAAGGGGGGGGAAAGTGAACGTTGTTTTGACTAGGACAAGGACAGACAAGCTGGAATACGCTAAACCAGTGGTTGCCAATCGCTGGGCTGTGGAAAAAATTTGGTGGGCCGCAGAAGAAATGGCCCCCAAAAGCAATTAATCTGGGCCATGCAGTTCTTGTGTCTCCTGGCTCTTCAAGGGACCCCGGAGTCATGTCCATGAGATGCACGTGCCAACCAGCTCCCACACACAGCGGCGGTGGCAACAACAGTCCCCTCCCCTGGCGCCCGCTGTCTTCTCTCCCCATTAATTATCCAGCTTTGGATTGCTCCCACCTCTCTCTCTCTTTCATTCCCCCGCGCGCCCACATGGAAGCAGGCAAGGAAAGGAAGACAGAGACTTGCACAGCTCTCAGTTCCTCCAGCCCTTGCTGCCTCTCCCAAAATCAAAGCCTTGGAGATTCAGGCAAAACCCTGCAGCAGTAGCACCCAAGTTGCCTTAGCATGCTCGGTTAGTTCATAATTGCCCTACTCAGAGAAGGAGGTGCTGGAAGAGGAGGTGACAGCAGTGGAGAAGCAAGTCAGGTATTAAAGACCTGGGAAGAAAGGCAGCAGCTGCTGCTCGTGCTTCTACAGGATGGCTGCAGCAAGTACCCATTGCCGCCGGTGCCAAGAGCGAGCATGCTAAGCCAACTTGAGTGCTACAGCTATGGCGGCTTTGCCTGCATCTCCGAGGCTTCAGTGTTGGGTGAGGCAGTGAAGGCTGGAGGAGCTGAGAGCTGCACATGGCTCCATCTCCCTTTCTTTGCCTGTCTCCAGGTGGGTGGAGGGGGAGAAGGAAAGAGAGAGGCAGGAGCAATCCAAAACTGAAGAATTAATGGGGAGAGCGGGTGCCAGAGGAGGGGACTGTTGTTGCCCCTTTCTGCCTTTGCTTCTCCCAGTGGCAGTTGCCCCAAGGCCCCTGAGCTCCCAGGAGTCCCCATGCACCTGGTTCTGGCTCCCAGATAAGTGCAGGGAGACTTGCAAGGCCAAAAAACAGGCCGTGTAGGGGTGCGCCCCACGCCCACCACACACACAGGCCCACACCCCATCTCCTGAGGTTCCAGGGAGGCTTGCCTGTTTTTGGCTGGCAGAAGACTTCTGGGGGGCTGGAATGCCAAAAATTCCTGACATTGCAACCTGTGTGGCCTTCCTTTCACTGGGACTGCCCCCACCCCTGTTCTGTACGGTCATTACCATTCTTGTAGAATCGCGCAGTGATTGGCCAAGACGCGCGGCGAGCTGATTGGTCGAGTGAGCCGCACTGATTGGCCCGCTGCGAATCTCCCGCGATTGGTGGAAACTGATCGCGGTAGATTCAAAGCGGTGCCATTGGCCGCGGCCGCCGCGGCCAAAGAATAAAAGCCACCGTTTTTCTTTCAGACCCGAGCCGATCTCGGGAATCAATAAATGAGCTGAACTAAAGTCACTGGCTCCGAGTCTCCTTCCTTGCGACGGACACGACACTGGCGACGAAGGTGGGATCCCAACCCTGATCCCCATCGAACACGTGTCCGGAGGAAACGAGACCGAAGAGATGGCCAGCATCGTACCGCCCACACCCTTTAATCCGGCTACTGAGAATTGGGAATCGTACACCAACTGATTCCTAATGTTCCTCGAAAGTAGCAATCTAAAGGATGCAAACGGGCAAAAGAAAAGAACTGTCTTCCTCACACACTGCGGGCCCGCAGTGTTTAAGATGGCGAAAGCCCTTGCGAAACCCGAGGACGTAAAAATGATGGACTGGGCCGATCTCGAGCCGTTGCTCCAAAACCACTATGCCCCCAACGTGCCCACCCTCATCAGGCAGCACGACTTCTATCGGCGAGACCAGCGGCGGGCGAGCATCGGCGACTTCGTGGCTGACCTGTGAAATCTCGGGGCATGTGTGGGTTTACGGATATGGACGAGGCACTCAGAGACCGCGTCATCCTGGGGCTCAGAGATCCAGTCCTCCAGAGCCGGCTGATGGCAAAAGACGACATCGCCCTCGCCGAGGTCCTTGCAGACGCCACTGCAGCCGGGCGACCCGGAAATCGGCGGCTCGAATGCGGAGGCCCGGCGCGGGGACCGAACGCGACCACCGAGGCAGGCACGGCAACCGAGACGCTCCGAAGCAAGCGCCGAGAGACCACCACACACCATGGCGACCTCGACTCCACCTCCGACACCACGGACGAGGAAGAGGGCGTGCATCGGCTCAGGCAGATCAAGACCGGCGCGATCGACAGAGTCGTAAGTCGGGGCAACCGTGCGCTGGGTGTGGAGGCTACCACCCTCGATCGGAGTGCCGATTTTTCGATGCAATATGCCGGCACTGCGATAAAAGAGGCCACATCGCCCGCGTCTGCTGACTCAAGAAGAACTACAGCCCCGGCGGCGAGGCGGCAGCGACCGGGGCGAGACGGCACCCCCCAGGCCCAGAGACCGCCAAGCCGAAACCGATGGAACCGAGACGGATGGGGCCGGCGAGGGCGGGAACCGGGCGGAGAGAGGAAACCCACCAGACGGTGCGTCATCGGCCACTCATCCAGCGCAGACGCCCGGAAAGTATATGTGGAAGTGGGCATCGAGGGCGAGCCATGCAAGATGGAGGTGGACTCGGGTCCTACCTCTCCATGGTTGCATGGCGGGAAATCAAGCGCCTGGTGCCCACAATCCACGGAGAGGACTGGAAAGCCAGAGCCTAATTCTCAAGGACTACCAGGGGAATCGCATACCGGTAGTCGGAACAGGCCAGTTCGAGGTAACTTTCAAAGGGCGCACAGCAAGGCTTCCCCTGACGATCGTGGACCGAGACCGCCCCAGCCTTTTGGGACTACAGTGGTTCGCGCCGCTCGGAATCGAAATAACGGGCATCGATCACATCGGGGAGGCCGACTGGGAGGACCAACTCGCAAGGGACTTCCAGGAAGTGTTCGACGGCACCCTAGGCAAGTACCGAGGGCCCCCTATTTCGTTCAGCCTAGACCCCAGCGTTCCCCCAATACGCCTGAAACCACGGTGGGTACCATTTGCACTCCGGCCAAAAATCGATGAGAAAATAGACAAGCTCATCAGACAAGGGGTCCTCAAGCCAATCGACCATGCCCGATGGGAGACCCCCATAGTCACCCCAGTCAAGCCCGATGGGTCGGTGAGAATCTGCGGGGACTATAAGGCCACCCTCAATTGCGCATTGCAACAGAGCGCCTACCCCGTCCCAGTAGTGCAACACCTCCTACACTCACTGGGAGGAGGCAAGGTCTTTGCGAAGCTCGACCTGGCGCAAGCCTATCAGCAGCTGCCGGTCGACGCAGAAACTGCCGAGGCACAAACCATAGTAACCCACCGAGGGGCTTTCCGCTGTAAGAGACTCCAGTTTGGAGTCAGCGTGGCCCCAGGAATATTCAGAGCCTCATGGAGAGACTCCTGCAAGGAATCAAGGGGTGGTACCCTACTTCGACAACGTGCTGGTGTCGGCAGCCAACCAAAAAGAACTGCAGGGCCGCCTGAGGAGGTCCTAACAAAATTCAAAAATGCGGGGCTGAAGGTTAAAAAGAAAAATGCCAATTACACACGAGAGGGTCGAGTTCCTGGGGTACCTTTTAGATCGGCACGGAATTCACCCAACCGAGAAAAAAATCAGAGCAATCAAGGAAGCCCCCAGGCCGAAGAATAAAACGGAACTACAGGCATTTCTAGGACTGCTTAATTTTTACAATGTTTTCCTGCCCCAGAAAGGTGACCGTGGCGGAGCCTTTGCATAGGCTCCTGGACAAGGCGGCCCGTGGATGTGGGGAAACGCGAGGAAGCGCGCTTCAACAAAACCAAGGACCTGCTCACCTTGGATGCCGTCCTCATCCAATACAACGAGACCCTACCGCTAGCTGTCACATGCGACGCATCACCCTTTAAGCGTCGGCGCCGTCCTCAGCCACACTCTCCCGATGGAAAAGAAGCACCCATCGCCTTCTTCTCAAGGACCCTCACCAAACCGGAAAGAAACTACAGTCAGCTGGACAAGAGGCCCTGGCTATCGTTGCCGCCGTCAAAGGTTCCACCCAGTACATCTACGGCCGGACCTTCACCATCGTCACCGACCACAAGCCGCTGCTGGGAATCCTGGCAGGGAACAGGGCCACCCGAACATTCTATCCCCAAGAATGACAAGGTGGTCCGAATTCCTTGCCGCCTACAGCTACCGGCTCACACACCCACCCAGTAAGACAATCACTCATGCAGACGCCCTGAGCCGCACACGCTACCGGACTTGGACACCGACCCAGCACCCACGGCGGCCACCCTTAGCATAGAGACTCTGCCCGATCTACCCATAACCGCGTCAGACATTGCCCGTGAAACCAATAAAGACAAACATCTGGCACGAGTATTACATTGGGTAGAAGGGTGGCCCGAAAAGGGCGACACGAAACCTTCAGGACATTCCGGAACCGCAAACAGAACTGTCATTACAAAAGGTTGTTTACTTTGGGGGACACGGGTTGTTATTCCGGGAAAAATTACAGGGAAAAGTATTGAAACTGTTGCATGAGGGGCACCCAGGCATCGTAAGGACAAAGGCCTTGGCCAGAAGTTACGCCTGGTGGCCAGGAATGGACAAACGAATCGAGGCCTGGGTGGCAGCATGCAACAGATGCCAGGAAACCAGGCCCAGCCCTCCTGCCGCCCCAATCCTGGAATGGGAAACCCCTAGGGGACCATGGTCCAGGATTCACATAGATTTTGCCGGGCCCACGAAGGCCACACTTTCCTCATCATGGTAGAGCGCTTACTCCAACTGGTTGGAGGTAAGCAACATGAGAACTACCACCCGGAGGCCGTCACCAAGGAACTCAGCAAACTATTCGCAACCCACGGCCTCCCAGACGTCACTGTATCCGACAACGGGCCCCAATTTACCTCGCTGGAATTCGAAAAATTCCTAGTGGAGCGGGGGATACGACACGCATTGACAGCGCCGGCACATCCGGCGGCAAATGGGAGGGCAGAACGGATGGTTCAATTTACAAAAAAAACTATCCAAAAGATAGAAAACGGGGAAATCCAAGAGAAAATAAACAAAATGCTTTTCATACAACACATAACCCCGAATACAACAACCAATAAAAGCCCGGCAGAACTACTGATGGGGAGAAAATTAAGGTCCCCACTCGACAGACTGCACCCACATACAGCCCAGAAAAACCCCCAAACTCCTCAAGCAAAGACCGAATATTTAAAACAGGCGACACAGTATACGCGAAAAACCTCACCGGAGACCCACTCTGGGTACCAGCAACCATAACCCAAGTGACAGGTCCACGCTCGTACCACTTACAGACAACCGACGGACGAGCATGGAAACGACACATCGACCAATTAAGGTCAAGAACAGCCACGGGAAACACAACCGACACGCAAACAGAAGCAAACACAGAAGGAACCCCCAACACAAACCAAGAGGGGAGGGAAGGCCCCAAGGACCAAAACCCACGAGAAAAAAACCAGGAATACTCACGGCAAGCAGCCAGCTCGACACCTCACCAGGGAGAAGCAGCCAGGCCAGCTCAACCAGCCCGGAAAGACCAGGCGGGAGCGGAAACCGCAGCTCAACCAGACCGGGTAGACCGGGAGGGAGCTGCGACGAAGGCCCGGCTCAGCCTTCCAGACGGTCCCATCAACAGGGCAGAGAGCAACACAGAACCCGACCAAACCGGCCGGGAGCCAAGCACCAACTAACCTGCGCAGGTCAAGTAGACAAGTACGTAGCCCCGCCTACTTACGGGACTACGTTACGTGGGACCCTACCAAGAGGGGAGGGGTGTTCTGTACGGTCATTATCATTCTTGTAGAATCGCGCAGTGATTGGCCAAGACGCGCGGCGAGCTGATTGGTCGGCGAGCCGCACTGATTGACCCGCTGCGAATCTCCCACGATTGGTGGAAACTGATCGCGGGAGATTCAAAGCAGTGCCATTGGCCGCGGCCGCCACGGCCAAAGAATAAAAGCCGCCGTTTTTCTTTCGGACCTGAGCCGATCTCGGGAATCAATAAATGAGCTGAACTAAAGTCACTGGCTCCGAGTCTCCTTCCTTGCGACGGACACGACAACCCCAGTCCACATGGAAAAGTCACAGCCGTGGTAAGCATGGCCATTGGCAGCTTTGCCAAACTCCGGAATGAGATGGGAATGAGAAGGAGGCAGGCAGGAAAGGAAGGAAGGAAGGAAGATGAGAAGGAAGGAAGGAGAAAGAAAGAGAGGTTTTTTTGTGGAGAGGTAGCAAAAGAAGCAGCATCCCTTGGCTGGGAAATGGGCAAAGGCAGAAAGGGAAAGTAAATTTCAGACCCTGCAAACCAAGAGCAGTTTCTGATGCTCGCTGGAAAGGAAGGAAGGAAGGAAGAAAAAGGGGAGCCCAAACTTTAAATCCCCAGGGCTGACATTGACTGGCTGCCATTTGATTTATCCCACTTTGTTAGCTAGCCTTCTTTAGTTCAGAAGCAGCCATGTGGGAGAGGAGGAGGGGGTTTCTCCCTGAGTGTTTAAAGTTTTATTTATTCATTTATTTATTTTATTTTGTCAAGCGATTATTAGATAACAGGTATAAGTATAAACATGGTTATGAATACATGAAATGGATACGAGTAAGAAAAAAAAGAAACAACAGGAAAGGGACAGTAGGCACGTTGGTGTGCTTATGCATGCCCCCTTGCATCCAGGTTTTTTTTCCTCCAGCTCTGGGAGCGTCATTTCTGGGCTGGGAGCTTTTTCCTTTGGATTCGGAAGAAAAGGAGGTGGGAATGGAGGAGGTAGTGATTGGGCTTGTAAGGGTCCAGACTTTGGATTCGTCTGCTTTGCATGTGTTTGTGTGTGTGTGATTTCTAAGGTGAACATTTTGATAAAGATCTCTCCCACTCTAGCTTTCCTGCTCAATTGCTAGCCTTCTTTAGTTTAGAAGCAGCCACATGGGAGAGGAGGTGGGTGTGTTTTTGTTGCTGTTTCATTGCCTGTATTCCGGGACCTAAGTTGATTAGCTGTGTAATTACCAGAGTAAGCCCATTTAACTTTAAATGTTTTCTTTTTTTCTCTCTGTCATCCCTCCAATTCTAAATGAAACTTGAGGACTTGTCCTTAGTTATCAGGGAGTCACTTTCTGGTCAGTCCTCCTGATCTGGCCTCTTTTAGATTTCATCAGCATTAAGGTATTGCCTGTAACATGTACT
The DNA here is from genome assembly GCF_049901735.1 of Notechis scutatus. NCBI lineage: Eukaryota > Metazoa > Chordata > Lepidosauria > Squamata > Elapidae > Notechis > Notechis scutatus. The sequence continues at coordinate 61,410,288 of NC_142025.1, read as the reverse complement.
TTATATATAATATTTACCTTTCAAAGCAGATTGAGGTGTGTGTGTGAGAGAGCAAATCGGTGGGGTTTGTGTTTGCCTGCAGACAATCTCAATAGGGTTTATATAATTTGAAATCTGTTCATTTTAAATAAAGTAAGAAATACAAATTAATATTGCTGGAAGTACTAGCAAAAGGTCATACCATGAGTTAAATGCATCAGAAATCAATTTACAATACATAAGATAAAGGTATATGGTGCATTCAGAGAAATGCAATGCTGATGGATTTTAGAATGGTTCTCTTTGCCAAATCTGGGGTTTTTAGTTACAGTCTAAATTGGTGCAGTTCTTGGTCTGGTTTATTGTGTGGTATTCTGAAACATATGATCAGGAGTTATTTTGAAGGAAATCCTGTTTGTTTTATTCTTTTTTAATGACCTATTTTAAGGAGCCTGAAACTGCTGTTGTACTGAAGTTGGGCAAGTGGCAAGAAAATTTGTGCTCTTTTTCCCTTGCAGGAGTCTTATTAAATAAATAGATGCCTTGGGTTCAGCAAGTACGCCTTAGGAAGAACAAAAGCAAAATGGACTGCTAAAATTGGCCACGTCCACCCAGTCATATGACCACCTAGTCATGCCTACTTAGCCACACCCACCCAGTCACATGACCACCTAGCCGTGCCTGCCCGGTCACATGATCAACAAGCCATGCCCACAGAACCAGTTGTTAAAAAATTTGAATCCTAAAAATTCGTATTAGTGGTCTTTGGGATTTAAAACCATAAGTTTGGTGGTCCCTGAGGTCCAAAGGTTTGGCGACCCTTGCACTGAACAATACCTGCAAATTGATTATACGGTGTTTGGAGACAGACTGTGAAAACATTTAACTTTTAGAACCTTGAGGATTACAAATATGCTGGACAGGGTGAGAGTGTGAAACAGTTTGAATTTGTTTTGAAATTAAGTGGAGGTTGCAATGGGACTATTTTATGAACTGTTCTAATATTGGCTTTCTTGGTGTGATGAACAATTGGGATAGTGGGATTTTGATAGATTATTGTCATGCCCCTGGTGGAGACTGACTCTGAGGAAGAGGAGAAACAGCCAACAGGGAGTGGGAGTGTGGCTCCAGAGGTGGTGGAGGAGGCTGGGGAAAGGCAGAGGCCGACTGAGCAGTCAAGAGGAGGATCCAGGCCCATCCCCTATCCATCCTAGGTCACGCAGGGAGGAGAGGATCAGGGAAAAGCGAGGTCTACTCAAGAGGAGATTACCATGATCCTCCTCGTGGCTTGCTGGAGTCAAAGTTAAGTGTTTACTTTGAAAGAGGTTTATCTTTGCTGGCGTTCTTCCCATGGACTCTCCTCAGTTATTTTCCTGGAGTTTATGATTAGTTATCTTGGCTTGCTTCGGAACTCTCGTCAATGCGGTTTGTTTTGGTTTTCTTTTTGCCTCATTATTTACTTTTGTGACTTTAAACTGTGCCTAATAAAACAGTGAAGTTAAGTTGAAGGCCTTACCGGACTTCAATGTATGTTTTGGGTTTGGGGTTATTTTAAGAGACTATGGGTCATCACAATTATTGAGTAATTTTTAATGCATTAAAATAAAACAAAATGGAACAACTACAAGGGAAAATAAGTATATTACTAAAAGAAATATTATTGATGCTCCAAGGCACGCAGGAAATGATGATAAGGAATCATAGGGAGATAAAGGAATTGATAAATGACATAGTTATGAGACCAGAAAACCATGAGCAAATGACATTGAATAATGAACATGAAATCCAAGAAGTAGACAAGAAAATAGAAAGATCAGAAGAAAGGACAGGTATAAGAAGATACAAGATCTCAAGGGAGAAATATAAGAAGATACAAGATAAAAGAAGACACAAGATATAAGAAGATACAAGATCCCAAGTGAGAAGTATAAGAAGATACAAGACATAAGGAGATACAAGATCCCAAGGAAGAAATATGGGAGATGTGCCAAGAAGTCAGTAAGAGTTGAGATATGAAAACAGGCAAGAGATAAGGGATAGGTACAGCAACAAGAGTTGTTTTATTATGAATGATTATAGAAATTAGAATTGGGGAAAATAGTATTTTTTTAACTTGGGAACTACTTTATTAATGGTTAGAAAATAGAAGCAGAAGTTAGAAATTCAGAATTAAGGAAGATACATAGGTAAAGATGAAGTAAATGTGTAATTAAACAATGAATATTGAATAATTAGGATAAGCAAACATTATGATTAATAGGCTTAGAAGATAATGGTTACAAATGTGATGTTTATATGATGTTTATAATGTTTGATATAATGAACTGATTATAGACCAAACTGAACAGAGTGTTTAATTTTTTTAAAAAATTGTAAAATAAGACTGGTCACATGATGAACCACTTTACAACTGTTACAACTTACAACTGTAATGGGCAGGACGAGCTGTAATAAAGTCAATATATACCGATTAAGGAATATATAACATTCCCTTTACTGTACGCTGATAAACATATATTAATAATTATATTCTTAAGAATACAATAGAATTGTTTTGAGAATATATTTCTGATATGTTTTAAGCAAAATATGTCACAAAACAAGAAACAAGTACTGAAAACAAACTTACCTCTCATAACTAATAAAATCAATGATTTCCTGCTCCATTTTTAATAATATCATTCTATCCCTGTTAATAAAAGAAAAATAAGAAAAAAAGAATTGAATCTGAGGGCAGAAAAACTGGCAGCAATGTCTGAAATATTTCTGATACTACACCAAAGAAATTCGAGGTCTGAGTTCTATTTATGAGTATCACAAATACGTTTAAGTTCCTTTCCTAATGGAAGAATTCATTGTTTCCTATTCAAAAAGAATGCAGGCATAGTGCTCTTAGGATAGGTTGGAAAAAAGAACGTAGAATTTTTTTGTACCTAAGTGAGGTATTTTACATAGATAGTAGTGTACATTCTATTATCCTTGTATTTAAAAAAATAAAAGTGTCTAACAAGACACTAATCTTCTTAAAAATTATAATTTGTATCAACCCTCTGATTTCAGTATAGCTATAAATATGACATATCCCTTATGCTGTACTGTTCAGAGAAGAGGGTGATTATTTTAAGGCTGTTCTCCACAATTAAGTCTTACTGTCATTATGTTCAAGTGTCAATAATCACAACACACAAAATTTGGATTTTGGGAGGTTAACAATAAAGACTATTTCCAATTGACTTAATCATTCCAGCCAAACTGACTTCATTCATTGAAGAAACTAGACTCAAAAATATTTTGGCAGGTTGGTTTAATGTCAAATGTTAGAATCTTCACTATCGTGAAAAGATAATAATAAAAATATTGCTCTATGAAATGCTTTTATGGGAATTTGCAACAGCTAAGATTACAGATACAAAGGGAAAGTTCCTACTCAACAAGTTATCCTTGATCTATTTAATGACATTAATATTCTCTTTATGAAGATTTACTTGGCTCTAAGCGTGCCTTTCTTCAGAAAAGACCCTAGCTGGTGGATGATAGGTAGTGGAACTTATCTGTTAATCTTTTCCCTTATGTGCTATATCTCTATTTCATTTTGTATTTATTTTTTAAATATGAATGCCATGAATTCCCAGAGGAAAGGGGTCAAGCTATTTTCCAAGGCACCTGAAGGCCAGGCAAGGAATAATGGATGGAAACTGATCAAGGAGAGATTCAACCTGGAAATAAGGATAAATTTTCTGACAGAACAATCAACCAATGGAACAGCTTGCCTTCAGAAGTTATGGGAGCTTTATCATTGGAGGCTTTCTACAAGAGATTGGGCTGCCATTTGTCAGAAATGGTCTCCTGCTTGGTTGGGGGTTGGACTAGACAATCTACAAGGTCCCTTCCAACTCTGTTAATCTAAAATGATTCATCTAATCTAAATGAGTCTTTGGATTTGGCTTCCAATGAAAAATAGTATATGATTCAATGAGTGCTCTTCCATGAACAAAAGACCTATTCCATTTAGAAATATGTTTCTCATGAAGTAAAAAAGTCTTGAAATGGAGAAATAACCCCAAATCTGGAGACATTTTTTTTCTGTTCCTGTAAAATTTATCATGAGTTTCCCCAAAGATTTATTGCCCACCAGAAGTTATAGGTTAAATCTAGATATTTCATCTGTTATTATTCATATTGTAACATAATTCCTGAATTAATGTACATTACATTACTATACATTTTATTTTAACTTTTCCATGGAAAGTGATTTATTTATTTATTTTTCACTGTTATTTGCACTAAACCCTTCATGGTTATTTTGATTTTCAAGATAACATGCAAAAACATGAGAGTTTCTCATGAAAAAAATATCAGATATTGCCCACACTGTGTATTGCAAGATGGCTTCAGATCTTCCTCCAAGAACTGGGCTACAAAAATATAATCCAAAGAACGAAAGAGCCCTGATGAGAAGGAAAGTAAACGTTAAAACACAAGAATTCTGGTACACAGTTTTGTTTGACATGAGACACATAACTGCCATTAACGCAGTAAAATTTGTGTTCATTTCCTCCTGTTCTTTCTATCTAAGGCAGGAGTGTCAAACTCAAATCCCATGGGCCATATCCAGCCCCATAGGGTGCTTAAATCTGGCCGGCAGGGCCGGCCTGGAAATAGCAAAGGACTGGCCCGTGGTGCCTCTTGCAGCCAAAATGGGGTGTTGGGGAGCATGCACAACTGAATATTTAATATACAATATTAAGCTTTAAAAAAATAAATTACAAACTGAAAATAAATGAGTTAAATAATAGGCATATCTTGAATTCTGGAGATACTGCATTTGCTTGAGCAAATGTAAAACGTAGAATAACAAACAAAAGTACCTTTGGATTTGTTTGCATATTACACTATTCCAAAATTGCTGGTATACACTATTGGATTATTACTGACTGGGGGTTGGAGAAACAAAACATGGAAGCTCTTTCCCTGATTTGTTCATAAATAACATCCATGTGATAGCATATAACTTACTTACTGCTAAACTACAAGCCTAGGTTTTGTCAGGACCAATGCTGTGTGTGTGTGTTATATGCATACATATTTGGCTGTGTTTACCTGGTTGGATCTAAAATAAGCTAAAGAATTTCTACAAAAGTAGAATATCTTGAGAAATCAGTAGTTTCTATTTAAAGAAACACAGTGAATGATAAACATACAGTATATTAAAATAAAATAGCAATAGTATTTAAATTTATACAGTGCTTCACAGTGCTTTACAGGCCCCTCTAAGCAGTTTACAAAGTCAGCATATTGCCCCCAACAATCTGGGTCCTCATTTTACCGACCTGGGGAGGATGGAAATCTGTGTCAACTTTGAGCCACTGAGAATCAAACTGCCAGCAGCCAGGAGTCAGTAGAATTAGCCTGCAATTCTAACCACTGAACCACCACGCTGTCAAGACTCCAACATGCACCCCCATTCAAATCATAAGTCTCTAGCCGCATCTAAAAAAGATTGATTTATAAGGAGTTGACATGTTGGCGTTTCCCGGTTGCAGCCGACTTTGACGCATCATTCATTTCACCCTTGACCTTGGTCTACCCCCCACCCCCTGGATGTGTATTCTCCAATGAGACACATCCATAGCCAAGAGTCATCAATCATGCGCTCCAATAATAATTTTGCAAGCCAGAAGCTTCGGTTGCCAAAGCAATTATCTCAAGCATTTAAGGAATGCACTGTTTTCCCCCTGCTTTCTGCTAACAACTAAAAAGACCAAAGAAGTTTTTTTTAGTTGACACATGGTCCTATAAACACTTAATCTATCATTTAAGTTTTTTGTGGTGTGTGTGTGTGTGTGTGTGTGTGTGTGTGTGTGTGAAAGATAAGAATATTTTGATTCTGTCATTCAAATAAATTGTTTTCAATTTATTTATAAAATTTATATTGCTGCCTATACGCTATGGAGACTCAAAGTGGCTTACAGAATATAAAATCACATTTAAAACAATAAAAACTAACAAAAAGAATCAAATAAATTAATAAAGTACAATATAACAAAACCACTCCCCAACTCCCACCCCTGCCTCTACAGCAGGTCACATGAGCCCTTTAATGGGCTCCATCCCGCTCTGGATTCCCCAGGTCCATTGGCAGAACCAGGTCTTCAACGCCTTCTGGAAGAATTTTAGTGTGAGGGCCATTTTAATTTCTGGGGGAATGATGTTCCAGAGAGACGGAGCCAACACGGAGAAGGCCCCTTTTTTGGGCCCCACCAGGTGTATCTCCCTCAGGGATGGGACCCGCAACATTCCCTGCCTTTCCCTCTGATGGGTTGGGTAGATGTGACCAGCAAGAGACAGTCCCTCAGATAACCTGGTCCCAAGCCATGAAGGGCTTTAAAGGTGACAACCAGCACCTTGAATTGCACCCGGAAGCAAATCGGCAACCAATGCAGCTCCTGCAGGAAAGGTGATACATGTGCACACCGGGATCTGCACAAAACCATGTGGGCTGCTGAATTTTGCATCAACTGGAGATTCTGCTCTACAAGGGAGAAGAGCGTGTTGCAATAGTCAAGATAGGAAGTGACTAGGGGATGAGTGACTGTGAGCAGGGACTGTTGGTCCAGGAAAGGGCATAACTGGTGCACAACCCGCAGTTGTGCAAAGGCCCTACTGGACACAACCACCACCTGCTCTTCAAGCAGGAGTTGTGAGTCCAGAAAAACCCCTAGATTACACACAGGGTCTGTTTGGGGTAGTGCCACCCCATCCAAGACCAAAGGTGGCAATTCTCCCTGAGCCAATGAATCTCAAACCCAAAGCCACTCAGTCTTGCAAGAATTTATTTTCAAGCCGTTTCTCCCCATCCAGCCCCTAACAGCCTCCAGGGACTACAAGAGGGAGGACACAGCAACACTTAACTTACTACGGGCTGAGACGTACTGCTGAGCATTATCAGCATATTGGTGATACCTCAGTTCATGGTGATGGATGATCTCACTCAGCGGCTTCACATCAATGTTGAATAGAAGCCCTGCAGAACCTCATAAAGCAGTGGGCAAGGGCTGGATCTCTCCCCTCCTATCAACACTGACTGAGAGTGGCCGCAGATGAAGGAAGTGAACCTGGACAGCACAAGGCCTCCTGTTCCCATTCCCCAAAGCCACCCCAGAAGAATCCCATGATCGATGGTATCGAAAGCCCCGCGAGGTCAAATAGATGCCAAAGATCATCCAAACGTGCGACCAATACCATTTCTGTCCCAAATCCAGGCTTGAATCCTGACTGGTAGGGGTCAAGATAATCCGTTTCATCCAGAAACCTTGGAGCTGTCGTACAACCACCTTCTCAACAACCTTCCCCCAAAAGGGAAGATTGGAGACAGATCGGAAATTATCCTACCAGGTAGAGTCCAGCGATTGCTTCTTAAAAAGAGGGCAGACCACAGCCTCCTTAAAGTGCTGTGGCACCATCCCCTCCTGTAGGAAAGCATTAATCACCATCAGAATCCACCCGCCTGTTACTTCCTGGGAAGCTTTCACAAGCCAGGAGGATCATGGATCTAAAACACAAATGCTTGCACGCATACTCCCTAGGATTCTGTCCCTTCCTCAGGAAGAACAGGACCAAACCGTTCCCAGATAACTGGGCAAGAACCTGCCTCAGGGGTTCAACCAGACTAGCAACCATGCTGGCATCTAACTGGGAATGAAGTCAAGCAATTTTGTCTTCCAGAAAATCTGCAAATTTCTCAATGCATCCTTTCAGGCCACCTTGGCTCACCTTAAAGAGGGTCACTGTGTGATTATCAGCAGACCAGGTAAATGAGGTGAATGTAAGGGGGCAGAACACTAGATCGGTACTAAACACCAAGGTGGTGTTTCCCATGGCTGCCCCCCTTGTCTTCCATATCTCCCGTTATCCAACACCACTAAAATAGGAGGCTCTCCTCTGCCTTCCCTGAGAACCATTCCATCCCCCAAAACCAACACTCTTCCTTAAAAAGGGAAAAACCTCCTCCCACTGATAGGCTGTTGGGGGAAAGGTGAGCCTTACAGGCACTATAGCACTTGCTCTCAGCACCCTCAAACTCATATCACCCCTTCCTCATTTGCTGCATAGGGGTCATCCAGCCCCCCCATATCTCCCAAAACACTCAGAATACATCCACTCAATGCACAAATGGTACCCTGCCCAGTTGCTCTCACCCACCAAGCAGGGAGCCACTCCTTCTCCCCAGCTCTCACCTGGGGGAAAGGACCAATACACTAACCTCTCACTCAACTTTCCCTTCCAGCCCCAGGATTCCCCAAGCAGCCTTCCCAAGCCCGATTACAGAACATTCAGAGGATTGCAGAAGCAAGATTGCAGAAAGTAGCCAGAAAAATAGCCAGAAGGCCTGCTATGCTGCACGAGATATTTAGCAGCTGTGTCAATGTCTCATGAAGTTCACAGTTCCAAGTTCCCACTTGCCAGTTAACCTCAGGAAATCCCAACGACAGTCTGCCACTCTCCACAGCATTATTAAGCACAAGTAGGCCCAGCTGCCAACAAAGGAAAGAGAAGCTTGTTTTCTTCTGTCAGCTCTACCTCCATCAGATGACCCACACCGTCAATTCACAGTTGCAGCTGCTGAGTCTTGGGTTCTCAGACTAAGGTTTAGCTTCAGCCAGGGGAGTCCAGGGGGAGTCCAGGGAAGCCACACAATCGTAAAATTATTCACTTCCTCTGCTCCGACTCACCGTCTCACTTTACAACTGCCACTTTCTGATTATTCCACTCTTCCAGCTCTCGGCCTTATCAGTTTCTTCATGTCTCTATTTCTTCAACAAATTCCAGCCTCTCAGTTAGTTTATCAAGCTTATCTCTTTCTTGCCTTTCCCTCTACACACTCTTCCACATACCAATCACTACATTCCAAATTTTCCAAAACCCTCTCTGCACAACACTTCGGAGCACCATCTACAAACACATGCAACTGCTGTCACCATCTTTAAAAAAAATTCCTGGAATTATCTATTAAATATATATCCTTTGAGTAAATCCATAATGAATTCCAGAATTAGAATGTAAGCATTATGTTTAAAACAGTTACATAGCTTGTATTCCAGATCTAGTTATCATGAAAGAAAAAGTTTGCATACCATAATAATATCCTAGAAGGCAATGAGGTGAACAAATGTGCAGTAATTGACAGAAAATGCATATAGATTCTAGTTAGTTATGGTATAAATTACTACTACTGTAAAGATTCAATGTATTTATTTAAATTGGACTGTCAGCACATCAGTGCTAGATTGAAACAAAATAAAAATCTCATTCAGGTAGCCTATGACATCATCATTTGTCGGGACTGGATATTTCAAGCAGATAATCTTATATACTATTTATTTCTATGGCATTTTTATGCTGAAAGTTATCATAGTAATAGAACATGAATTTATTGATATAGCATACAAAATGAAAATATAATCATAATTTTTTTAAAAAATGAAAGTAACATAAAATATTAAGGACAATTTATAAATGCAACTACAGGAGCTGGATTTTAACACATTTCTTAGCTATCACAATCCAACACACTTTAGCTGAAAGGATAGCAAGTTTGAATGAAGGACATTCCAAAAACCTGGGATTTAAGCTTTTTTTCTTGGATGCATAAAAAGAAGTCACTACTGTGCACCTCAATTAGAGGATAAATTCACTGCAATTAGAAATTTTTTTAGATAGTCACCTCTATGTTACTTTTTATATTTTACATATGTGACATTTATAATAATTAATTACAATTATGCAGTGTAACATGTGTGAAAAAGTCTAAAAACAAGAAATTATTTGTCAAGGAAGAAAGTGGTAATGCTTCTGTTAAATAAGTGATAACACATGCAAAGCAAACTATTATTACATCAATAAGTTCCTATGCTGGAGCACTTTCAATAATGGATAGAAAAGTCTACAAGCACAGGGTATAGGTTCCTCTAAGCAACAACTCAGTTAGTGTGTATTCTTCTTTCGTTTCACACTGTCCCTGCCCTGCTTCCACTTCTCTTCTTAATATAAACTCTACTTATGGATTTCAGTATCAGGTTGAAAATATGTAGATAGGATATATCATGCATTGACTTACAAATAATACTTTCTATTATACTATTCCTAATGAGCCATTTGTATATCATTTTTATGAAAAATATTACATATATTTTCAGTTTTGATGATGCAATACAGCAGCATCTCTATGGTGGGAAAGAGAAGGAAGCAAACTGCAAAAGCTGTGGTCCGCCATGGCTGATCTCAAAAAACTTTTGGGGAAGATTAATGTATTCCTTAGAAGAGAACAAATTTTTCCACTTTATGTATTTATTTAAGTCTCTTTATATGGGTGTACATATTGTCAAAATTATTATGACTTTGAAAGTTTAAAATATCCCTTCAGCACATATTTCAGATGTAAAGAGAGTTGTAAAGAGAATTTGTTTTGTATATCACATTTGTTATATACCAATATATATGTATTCTACATTTAATATATAAACTATACATATACCACAATCCCACAAACAAGTACAGAATATAAAAAATACAAACTAATTCAAATACAGACAAAAGTAAATACAACATTCAAAATGTCTCCATGTGACTATAATAAATGACTAAATAATGACTTAAATACTTTTGTTCACCTTTTGATAACATTCTTATCTTGTTTTTTTCACTGTTTCTATTTTTTTCTTTGTTTTTATCCTTCTCTTTTCCTTTCTCAGATTCATCTTTACTAGATTTATCCTCTTCTCGTAGGTTGGGGAAGTTTGAAAGCTGTAGCTGTATTGATTCCTGTTGAAAAAAATATAATAATTTAGGGCCAGATTCAAGAAAACTGGCATGGCTTCCCAAATGCATAGGAAAGTGCAAGCTTAGAAAAGCTGGAGCCAAACAGTATTTGATACACTTAATCTTAAGAAAATATAATGTATTCTTAGGGATAATTTTTGGTTGGTTGGATAGTACAGTATCACTGAGTATAATAATTTAGTCGGTATTATTGAGAATCAGAATTTAGTTTAAAAAAATTAATGTATAGTTCTTCATTTGTTTGCAGTATATTGCAATAGATTCAATAAGAATCATTTTAAATAAAATGCCTAATAAAAGCATAAAGAGATTATTCCTAGGATGTTAACTATAAATTATTTATATTAAAATGACACTGAAATCAGAATTCACCTCAGTGAAAATTGATTGAAAAAATTAATGGAAAAAATAGACAATATTCAATTTCTTTAAAAATACAGGACATTTTTAATTAAGTGTACTTAAAATTAGGAATGTAATAATCAGAACTTGACAATGTTCATATGTATGGTTAATTTTATTTTAGACCAGGAATTATTAATGTGTTGTTTCTTGAAAAAGGCCTATTCTATATCTATAACTAATGTTGATAAATGAAAAGTTCAAATTACGCCCAATCTTATTAATTAAAATGTAAATTAAAATATAACATGAATTTCTGCGTTGATTCTAAAGTTTTCTCAAATATTTAGCATGCTTCCAGTTACATGTACTTTGGAGCAGTATCAGAGAAGCTCTGTGCTAATTTTATTTGTATTAGCAATGCTTGAAGATTTACATGAAGCTGTACTAATTTGAACTCAAATGTGCTTTCTACTAAATAAATTAACTTATGAAATAGTATAATCATTTTTGTAAATACTTACAAATTTAATCTATGCTCAATGTTTTTTCTTTTTAAAGTATTTTTTTATATTATGCATGTCAGGGGAAAAGGAAGAACTAAATGCTTTTCTGCTGAAGACAATCCAATACTGTGGGCTAAGACTCACTGAAATGATATTCATGGAACTTAATGGAAAAAGTTTTAACTGACTTTCACATCTCCAGTTGTTTATGCTAAAGTCAAAGTGATTCCTAAGTGCACTTGCTGTTTTACAAAAAAAATGGGGGGAAAGACAGACTACAAACAATTTAATACAAACATATAAGCATACTGCATTGTATATATTCTACGTCATACATATAACATAGCATCACTATATAGTCTTTGCATTAGAAATAAACACACAGGAAAACTGCAGAGTCGTTGAAAAATCCGGTGTTTGTTTCTTATATTTGTTTTTTATTGACATTTTTCAATCACAAAATTACAACGTTGATAAGTACATTCATACAAGTTAAGCGTAAGAAACACAAAATATTGAATTGCAGTAGTACACCAATAAGCCAATATAACAATGTTAGAGGCCACATTCCTTTTAAAATAAGGACAGAGTGTGAGATCAGGTAAACTTTTTGATCAAGTAATACAGGTAAACAAGATTTTTCCTGCACAGGAAAATCAAGGCAAATTTTCAAATATAATACAAACATCAGGTTTGTAGTACAATCCATACTCTATAGTTCTGGCAATGTACCATACATTTTTTGATGACTTACTCTGTGCTTTGTAAACAGCTAGGTAAACCAATAAGGAAAAATCCAACTTAACTTTAAAACGAATCCATTTCCATTGATATAACTCTTCCAGGTTCCTTCAATCAATGAAATGAATATACTGATCTAACTTTTCTATGGAAAATTCATCAGTCTTTAAACCAAATAGTATATTTGTTATTTAATTAATATATGAAGCCAATTATCCTCAATATGCAGCTTTGGTAGGAGAATATACTTAATCCTTGCATTTTGGAGTGATATGTTATGGTGAGTCAAGTAAGGACGATAAGAAATGGCACTGGGGCATTATAGAAAAGATGTTTGCTTCTAAGTTTGCTAATCCCTATAGAATATAACATTCTTTTTTCATTTGTAGAGAAAACATCAGAAACTATCATGCAACATTTAGTACAATCTGATATATTTATATATTTCTCCTTTCAGATTCCATTTGACATGATAAAAAATACAAATAAAATGCATAACAAAAGCCATACATTTATAATAAAGCAAGTTGAGCCAAATATTTGAATCATTTTCAAAATAACTACCCACAATTGATAAAAGAACCTGTTGATTGTTATACTGCATAAATATCATCTTAGTGCAGCAAGAGAATATATAAAATCCCCACAGCTTATTAAGATATGGAACAGTGAATTTTGGTCATTCAAAAAACAGACAGAGAAAAAAAAACCTCTCCAGAGGAGAAGTGAATTCAAGTTAATAGAGGAAACTTTTAAAAAGTACACTTAACTGTGATTTGATTTTTGTGCTAACAGAAGTTTGTGCTAACAGAGCTAACAGAACATTCATTTCATCATTCCTCTCCCTCTCTAGGGCCGATCTCATTCTTCAATTAATATCTGAATCTTCAAGTAAAAAAGGTTGAGAAAAATAATTTTCTTTCAAGTAAGAAATAATTTCTTTTGGTTTCTGTGTTTGTTAAATTTATGTTTTTAAGCAAATAGAAATGTAAGTTTTTTGCAATAAGTGCTAAAGGAAAAATGGACAAAATTCTGAAATATATTATTATTTTTTACTTAAATCATACAATACTACTACAGACTCATAAAATACATATTTTGCAATATTGAAAGATTGGTTCCAGGAATCAGAAAAATAAACCATCTGGAATACAATGCACTTTTTTTTATAGATTACTATTATTTATAGGGTCAAAAATTGAGCTGTAACTATAAACTAAAACAATAAGATTTTCTATGAAGATTTTGTATGACTTAGAAGCCAGAGTGATTCAATCTTATATCTGGTGTATCCTTAAAGGAGATAGCCTTAGAGAAAATAACAATTATAACTTTTTGATTTTTCAAAAAAAATATTAATCTGAATTCTTTTGAATTCCTTTTGATTGTTGAAATTTTCAGGGGCTCTGGAAAAAAAGAGCAAATAATACCCTGTGATATACTGTTGATCATGTATATCAAAGAAATATACTAAAAACATTAAAAATAAAGTATGCTCATGTGAAAAGCCATTTTTATTCCCCCAAATTATTATTTTTATAAATGTACACTGTTATCATGCACAGGAAAAGGAAAATTATTCATGCTGCTTAGAAAACTGTTTTAGATACCTGATTGTCAGTGTCTGATTCAAGACGAGGAGATGATTCTTCACAAACAGCAAGGCTTCGTACAAGTTTCCCCTTTCCTCCCGACTGAAATAGAGAAGTAAAGTAATTTCTAAACAAATAATATAATAGCATGTATGTATGTTTATATCCATACATACATGCATAGATGATAAAACTAAAAAAGAGATTAACTGGTGTGCAAGAATAAACTGCTCAGCTGCTCTCAGAATAATGGATGAGTAATTGAAATTAGGATATCTGAAAAATAAATCAGTACTTTTGAAAAACTTGATTAAATTACAATGTAAACTTTCATCAAAAGTTTGAATCTTCAAAACCATGATACTTATCTGCAACAAATTAATTTATATATTTATATAAGAAAGTATAGTTTAATTGTCTCTTTCCATCTTTGAAAACTAGACATCTGTAAGCTGAAAGCATCTGTAAGCATGAAAGCATGAAGTTTGGCAAGAGAAGAAAAAATAAATGTAATGTAATTTCCCCCCTTAAATAGCAGAATTACACAAATCAATTCATTAAAAGAGCAGCAAACTGTACTGAGGCAAAAATTAAATAAAAATCTGCAACCATAAATTAAATGAAAGTTATAAACTTTCATTACCAGCCCTGTAATGTAAAATTTTATCCCAAGCCAACTTATTGCAATTCTGAGCAACCAGACAAAACCTCTACCTTGAATCTCTTTTTCTGCTGGTTCTGGTTAACACTTTGTAACTGTGAAAAACAAGTGACAACACATTCAAATGTATTAGTAGAAAATATGCATAATAAAAATAATAGCACTTCATATGGTAGCTATCAAATAATTTGCCTTTATCTCTGTCACTGATACTATTAAGGCATAAAGGTGTTTGTTTCTATATTAGTAAATTTATTTATATGGTCCAGATTAAATAAAAATTTCTGCGTCTAATTTTTATCCTATTTCTTTCTTGTTATGTATGTTAGCATGTTAGCGAATATTAGCAAATCTTTCAGAAGCATTCACCACATACTAATATTTGAAAATGAACAAAGGGTATCTAAAATTATAATATCTAATAAAATTAAAA
Source organism: Notechis scutatus (assembly GCF_049901735.1). NCBI lineage: Eukaryota > Metazoa > Chordata > Lepidosauria > Squamata > Elapidae > Notechis > Notechis scutatus. The sequence goes on along the minus strand of NC_142025.1, from coordinate 61,395,195 downwards.
TGAGAAAAGGAATTCAGCTTTATTAGAAAAGATATGCCAATTCTTATTACCTGGTCTGATTTGCCATATCCTTCTTTTTCATCTACTTCTGAACTTTCTGTTTTGTTAAGAATGCAATTCTCTGGTTGAGAGAGAGCTGAGTCTAGCTCATTTCCAACTTCTTCTAGTTTATCTTGCTCAGACATTCTCAGAAATTTAAAGAAAAGTTTTTAATGACCTAAAATGTCAAGTCATAAACAAACAATAGACAGGCAGAAATTTATATCACTTTATTCCCATTTTATTGCATAATACAACCCAACAGAATTCAGTACAATTCACACAGTAGTGGATTGAAGAATTCTAGGTGAAGGCTAAAGAGTTTAAACATGAACAAATAGCTTGGATTAACTGAAATAATCACAATAAAGAACAGAAAAATGAAGATTTTTATTTATCTCCCTCATCTTTCATTCTGTAGTTGCAAAATTTGCACATGTGGAAGAAAAGTTTCACCAGGAAGATGTTGCCACAAAGTAGTAACCAATTTAGGTGTGGCAGGGCAAGAAATATACATTTTTCTATTATACAATCTCTTTTGAAAAAGAAAAGGAATCAGCACATACCAACCCATTCAATCATTCATATGTGCACACATATGAAAGAAAGAAAGAAAGAAAGACAATCTTAAAGAAATAATGACTCAATAAAAATATTAATTCTTCACTTGGCATTAAAAATCTCATACTCTTCACGGATAGACATCAAACTGACAGCTCCACTATAAAATTAAAAAGCCCTTTCCAAATCCCATCTCATTCTCCCATACTGTTAAAATCCTCCCAGAAACTCTTATTAGATAGCTCTCATGAAGATCTTAAAAGCAACGCTTTGCTCTCATTTCACAAGTTATTTGTACAGAATTTCAGCATAGCTTTTAAAATTAAAAATATTCATAAAATACCACTCTGATACCTCCATACTGATTGGTTGTCAAATATATCTCATGAATAATTTAGTACTTTTTGTTCTTCTCACCCACTATGTTTTAAAGAAAAAAAAAAGTAAGAAGGAAAATATATTGGAGAAAGACAATATGTTCTTAACAAATTTTACTATTTGTCCTACTGCCTATATAATGATGGTTATTTGATAGATATAAATTTTGTTGTGTTTCTTTTGTAAACAGTAATTCATACTGAAGAGATGCCTCTAATCTTTGTTCTGGTTTATTTTAAAAGAAAATGTATAGCATACACTGTGGTCAGAAATTCAGAAAATTGAACATGATTTTGTAAATGAACTAAGGACTAAGAGGACTAAGAACACTCTTCCTTTCAAGGTTTGCAGTTCTTTGTATGAGCAGTGTGACAAAATAGAAATAAATGAAAATGTAAATTTATAAAATCAACAAGTCATTTTTATTAGCACAATTTTTGGGGGTGGGGTGGGATAATAACATCTCTTTGTAACTAATAAGCATTTATATCAAAATTAATATCTAGATTCTTTCTTATAATTTTAAATAGTTTTAAGTTTAAAATATAATTTAAAATATAATTAGCATGAATTCTACAAATTGTATGATCTGGTATGTACTCTAGCAATTATATTCATGCAAAATCCAACATGTATATACAGGTGCACGCATAGACAAAAGCTACTGCCATTAGGTAGATACAAAGGTGTGAATTACCTTCAATAGTAATTCTTGATACCTTCCCTTCAGCTTCTGTTGCTTCTCAGTGGTTAAATCCACACAAGTGATCGATGACAATGTGAATGCCATGACCCCATTAACAATTCAGGATGCCAGTTTCCATGCTGTTCCTTTATAGAATTTGACAGATCACTGTCATCAACCTGGCAAGAAAGGAAAAAAGAACAAAGAATAAAATCAATAATAAGAGTTATAATCATAGTTAAAATTAAAAGATAAAATAAAGAGACCAGATTTATAACCCTAATGACCAGCTTTAAGCAAATCACTTTCACAGCTTGATCCAGCTCCACCAGTCTCAAAAACTGTGCTTCTTCTCTAATGAAGGCTAGAGCAAGCTGTTCAACTTATAACAGCTCCTACGCACTGAGCTAAAATTAACAATTGCGGATTATGTGCCAAAGATTAGTCACTTCAATTTTAACCTTTTTTAGTGAATTCTAACATTTTGTATTTAAAAAAAGTATTTTATGTTTGCTTCAATGGAAATCAATATTGTCCTTAAAGTAAAGAAGGATGTTATCTGCTCTGTAAATGAAGCTACAAATTCAAATTGTTCTCAAAGAACAATAAACACTGGTCTCAATAATACAAATGGCTGATTTAATAAGCTCAAAACATTGAAACAGTTCAAAGGAATTACTAGTTCTAAAAATAGAAATTAGAAAGATGTAAAAGAAAAAAATGATGTAAAAGATGGATGTAAAAGAAAAAAATGATGTAAAAGAAAAAAATGATTACTGCAGGAGAGACAGAAACATCCTAGGTATTTGGCTAAGGTATGTCACGATTACATTTTAGAGAACTTGGTTTGGCAGTTGACCCAGAGATGGGCAAGTGTTCTGGCAAATATGAGAACGTAAATATAGCATTTGTAGCTCCTTAAACAAAATGTAGCTCTTCCCAGGAATTTGCAGCCTAATCATCTCAGGAAAAGAAATAGCTGCTTTAAGGAGTTGCAGACATGTTCACTTATGCTTGTACTCCAGTGTCCTAAAGGTGCTTTTCAAAAGCTGTTTCTTGCATGAGAAGCAAAACATTGTCAAAGAAAAAAAAACCAATAAAGTCTAGTTGCCTTTGGGAAAAGCACCTTTGGGACAACCATGACCTGGATGAGAATCTCCATAGACATTTACCCCAAACAATGTTTGTTATACCGTGTTTCTCATATAATAAGGCCGGGTCTTTTTTTTTTTTGAGCCCAAAAAATGGCTAGGCCGTCTTTTTGGGGTGACTTAATTCCCCCCTTGCATCTTTGGGCGGTGGGCGGCGACGGCTTGGATGTTGACCTCGGCATTGGTGAGGCACTTAGTATCGGGGTCAACACCGGCAGCACCATATCTGGGTGTGCAACAAAAGTACTTCCTAACAGCAAGCCCCCCCACCATTCCCCCCCATTTCGCATGTTTTAATATAGGCCTTAATTTGGGGGGAGGGGCTTAATTTCATTTCATGCCTATAAAACATGCTGGGACTTCCTATTGGGGGAGGCTGTATTGTTGGAGAAACAGGGTATTGAATCAGAGATACTCCTATTAACAAATGAAATTGCGATTCTAGCTTTGAAAAAATACATGGTCTATACAATGCTACTATGCTACTAATTGTAACTTTTTTTCTTCCATTCAATCATTTCTAACTGTTGGAAACTACCATGGCAAAGTTTTTTTCAGAAGTGATTTGCCACATTGCCTCCTTCCAAAGACTGAGAGAAACTGACTTGGCCAAGGTTATTCAGTTGGCTTCGCGCCCAAGACAGGACTAGAACTCACAATCTCCCATGCTGATGCTTTAACTGATATAGCAAACTGACACTTAGTTACAATTTATATTGTGAATTGCAGCAACCACTGTAAGATGCCTCAGGCATATTCAATATACAATATATTCTAATTTTCCCCTTTTTAGATCTTTTAGATTTTTTGAGCCATAGCATATTTCACAAGTCAATATCTATTCTCTCATTTCTACTTCTATTCTATTCTCTGTATTTTTATACAACAACATTATCTCCCTACTTCGTATTTAATATTAGCTGAAACTTATTAATAAAAACACAGTTATCCCAAAAATATTCTTAAAGCAATACAAAAAATGAAGTCGAAATACCTTAAGTTTAAGAAACCAATTATTATCAGACTAATTGAAAGAATTATGTATTCACCTAAAAACAATGCTTTCAAAAAACATAATAGTTATTATTTTATCTAATAGAAAACATAATGGATGGAGAACAATCACTATAAAAAGTATATTAATGATTTCTAAATTAATCCAATGACATTTACTTACTCAATTAATAATCAATTAATAATCAATTAATCAATCAATTAATAATCCATGAATTTCTGAATGTGTTGCTTGAAAACAATGCAAAGGGTAAAAATCAATTTCTTTAAAATAATTAATTTTTATCAAGTGATTAATTGATTTATTGTTTTTATTGATTAGTATGATTGAGCCTTTAGTGCATATAGTATAATTACTGAATATCTGATTAGTAAAATCAGTGATTTAGTGAATTTAATTGACCAGTGTGTTTCGTAATTACTGTAATAAATAAGGCTGTTTGTTACTTAGCAAAATTATTTGATTAGAGTGATTTGAATAACCAATTGATTGATTGATTGATTTTTAGTAATAAGTAACCTTACTTTTGATTTGTTCTCTAACATATCAATTAACATTTATTAATTACCAACATTCATTAAGTAACTGTCTACCTATCACATTAACTAGCTATTGTAATTGATTAGTGTACTATTGCCATTGACCATTCCAGCCAAAAACTCCAAACCAAAACAAAAGAAAAATATCTCTACCAATGACCTCCCAGACTCCTGCACATGTTTCAGATGTCTTGAAACCATCAACGAAAGCGAAATTTACATCAAATGCCGCCTCTGCGACAATCTAGCCCACCCTGCCTGCTTAAACGCAAACAAAAGCCTAGCTGATATGGTTAAAAATTCAGATACATTCTTTTATCTATGTCCATCATGTTCTCCTAAGCTAAACAAACTGAGTACCCTGCCTGACAGAGTTGAAAGCATAGAATCACTCACTCAATAGAAGAACGCTTAGCAACACGTTTTGAAACAACTATACAAGCAAGCCTAATCTCTCTTGAAAAAAAAATACAGCATAGATAAGTGAGTACCTATCAGCTAAAAATCCCACAACAACTACAACTACAATCAAAACTACAACCAAAAATAACCACCAAACCACAGCCACAAACTATCCCATCAAATAATTCCACAAATAATATCTCCTTACTCATCAGAGACACCTTGGAACGTGAACAGAAACATCCAAATGCCATCTTATTTGGTCTCAAGGACACCAACGAATCAGACTACATCACCAAAGTTTGTGATATCATAAGCAACTCAAATACAACAAACATCTCTCCTGAAGATATCATTGAAATAATCAGAGATGACCCTGGGTGCAAATACAATGACAGCTCTGTGGCCCCAAGATTTTGTAGAGTTGTATGCAAAAATGAGTCCAGCAAACGCATATACATTCATACAATAAATGCCATTGCAAAAATCAATCCCAACCACAAAAAACTTCGCTCAAGACCAGACTTATCCATACTGCAAAGAATCCACTCCCGTGAACTCCGCGCAGAACTCAAAAACCATCTAGACAATGGAGAAAAGGACCTGTACATTGACTACAGAGTTGATTGCATCAAAAGAAAGTCACACAACCCACAACTCCGCATCCAACCCCACCCCATCCAATCCAACATCACTCAAAACTAGGCACGCACACTCCTAACTACCTCTGTTCCAACTACAACTGGCCTTAAATGCAAGCTACTCAATGCAAGAAGCCTTGTAAATAAAATACCTGAATTTCTCCTCTTACTAAATACGGATAAATTCGACATTATATTTGCCTGTGAAACATGGCTCAACGCATCTCTCCCTGACTCCATTACCACTGTAAGAAACTATCATGTTTACCGATCAGATCGTGAAATCTGTAGAGGAGGTGGTCCCTACATCTAAAAAACATCCAAGTTACCCAGGAGCTTGCTATCCCTGAGACCATCGTCTTTGAACTGTCCTTAAATATCACATTTCGGTTCTTACTATGTTACAGAGCCCCTGATTATGACATCGAACATGCAAACAAGCTAAATACACTACTAACATGGGCAGCATCCTGCCCACACGCTTTTATCTTTCTTGGTGACTTCAATCTACCTCATATTAACTGGACCCTTAACGAATGTACAACTGAACCCACACATGCAACTTTCTACAATGCAGTAACAAATCTGGGACTAGAACAACTAGTAACCAACAACACTAGACTTAACAACTGCCTCGATCACATGTTCTGCAATAGTTTGAATTCAATTTATGGAATACAAATTAAAGAACCCTTTTCCAACAGTGACCACAACATGATTGACTTTTGTCTCAATATACATCCACACAAAAATCATCACGACGACGGAATTCCCAATTATAACTTCAAAAAAGGCAACTATGATCTTATAAACAACGATCTCTCATCCCTTGATTGGCAATTTCTATTCTCTGGATGCAATACCATAGAAGACCATTACAACATCTTTTTACTTGAAGCCAAAAGAGTCATCAAACTATCTGTACCATTAACAACTCCCAAAACCAGAAAAAACAAAGTACCCATAACAATAAGGAAGCTTCAATCCAAAAAGAAATCACTTTGGCAGAAAAGAAATCTGGTAACATTGCCAACTTCAAAAGATGATACAAAAAATTTATGCCACCAGATAAAAACTGAATGCACCAATTATCACATTAAACAAGAAGAAAACCTTCTATGCACCAATTCAATCTGCGCTTTCTACAATTTTGTAAACAACAAACTAAAAGACTCAAGGTCCATCCTACCCCTGAAAGGACCTAATGGTAAAGACTGCAATGACGACACTATTAAAGCCAACCTCTTTGACACATTCTTTGGCTCAGTATTTGTAAACAGCAATGGATCATGCCCAGTATTTCCTTGTCAAATCACAGACAACTACAATAATACATATCGATTTTACAGAAGACAATGTTGAAAAAGCACTATGCAATCTAAAACCATCTCTATCTATTGGACCGGACGGAATATGTGCCTACTTCTAAAAAAAGCTATCCACTGCCATAGCCGAACCTCTAAGCATAATCTTTGAAAAATCTTTTGGGACCAGCTCCTTGCCAAAACTATGGTCACAAGCCATGGTCATCCCCATCTTCAAAAAGGGAGACCCCAGCCTAGTTGAAAATTACAGACCAATCTCTTTATGCTGCGTCACCTGTAAAGTCATGGAATCAATTATTAACCAATCCATCATCCTCCACTTAGAAACAAACAACCTACTCTAATAAACAATTTGGTTTCAGGAAAAAACTATCCTGCAATCTGCAACTCTTACACTGCAAAAACATACGGACTACACAACTCGACCAGGGCAAAGCAATAGACGCAATCTACATAGACTTCTGTAAAGCCTTTGATTCAGTGGTACACAACAAACTACTCCTAAAACTAAAATCTTATGCTATCTCTGGATACCTGCATAACTGGATAGGAACATTCCTGTCAAACAGAAAACAAATGGTCAAAATTGGGAGCCTCCTATCAAATTCTGTACCTGTTAACAGTGGTGTCCCCCAAGGCAATGTTCTAGGACCAACTCTTTTCATACTCTACATAAATGACCTCTGTGATCATATCATAAGCAACTGCGTGCTCTTCACTGATGATGTAAAGCTATTCAACACCACAGACAATACTGCTACCCTTCAAAAAGACCTTGACTATGTATCAGAATGGTCAAACAAATGGCAACTTCAAATCTCAACAAATAAATGCTCTGTCCTACATATTGGCAAAAAAAAATATCAGAAAATAAAATACAGGCTGAATAGTCAAGACCTTGTTGATGATCCAAACTCTGTCAAGGATCTTGGAGTACTCATCTCTAAGTGCTAGAGCCCACTGTAACTACATATCCCAAAAGGTGTTAAAAGTTGTTAACCTAATCTTACGTAGCTTTTTCTCTGGTAATATTACATTAATAACTAGCGCATACAAAACATTTGCTAGACCAATACTCGAATACAGCTCATCAGTCTGGAACCCACATTACGTATCTGATATTAACACAGTTGAGAAAGTCCAGAAATATTTCACAAGTAGAGCTCTCCACTCCTCTACTCATTGCAGAATACCTTATGCCACCAGACTCGAAAATTCTAGACCCAGAAAACCTAGAACTACGCCGCCTTCGGTCCCATCTAAGTGTAGTATATAAAATCATACATTGCAATGTCCTACCTGTCAATGAATACTTCAACTTCAACCATAACAACACAAGAGCAAACAATAGATACAAACTCAAGGATAATCGCACCAAACTTGATTGCAGGAAATACGACTTCAGCAACAAAGTGGTCAATGTCTGGAATACTCTACCTGACTCTGTGGTTTCTTCCCAAAACCCCAAAAACTTTAACCTTAGACTGTATACTCTTGATCTTACCCCTTTCCTAAGAGGTCTGTAGAGGGCGTGCAGAAGCACACCAAAGTGCCTACTGTCCCTGTGCTATTGTTTCTTTTATTTTTCTTATATGTATCCATGTATTCATAACTATGTTTTTACTTATTCCTATTATCTTGTAAGCAATTGACAATAAATAAATAAATAAATAAATAAATAAAAATAAAGATTGTGATTTTAAAAATAATCCTAGTTAAACTGAAATAAATCTAATAGAAATGAAGGTTGAATGCATATTGAGTCATCCAATAATCATCAAATGTAATTAAATTTATGAAGTAAACAGTTTTACTTTCTTACACTAGTTTGTTCAAAAGCAACAAAAAGTAGGCATGTTAGAATGTATAGAATCCAGATTTAATTCTTTATGATCACATTTTTGCTTCAATTCATACTAAATAATGAAAATGCTGCTAACAATTTTTCAATTACAGCAACAATTACCATTCAAACTGCATTGTAGTCATAACTACCCATGTTGGCTTATCCAATCCCTATTTTATTCTAGGAAAGGACTCCTATCAAGATAAACTCCAACAAGACAGGATTTGGGAATTCATTCCCTGAATAAGAGATTTGAATAAAAATAACAGACTGTGACAACCAGGATCCATAGAAGGCTTTATTAAAGATATTTGCAAATAGGACCCCAACTCCCAATTAATTAATTAGGAGAAGGAGACACTCCCTTAAAATGGTTACAGTCTTTTATACAATATCACATTTAAATGATTATATAATGTTTCCTGTTTTTCACACATAGGAGTTATAGGGACTTTCATCAGAAAGAAATGGGTAGACCTGGGTACTTTTCCATCCTATAACTCCTCCCAGACTCCTCCATGGAAATCCCCTAGCTCCCATCATCATCAGATTTCCTGTTATGTCCACTTAACCTAATAGGTCAATAACCAACATCTGTTAATGTCAAGGCGACCTCGTATCTTCTACATGGAAACTCAAGCCAAAAATAAAAAACTCCACTTCAGCCAAGGACATAATATTTTTAACTTTGCAATAGCAAGTTACACAAACATGACATTCTTATATAAATGTTCAAATATATTTCTAGAAGGTCAGATTAAGAACAAAAAATGGAATCTCTTTGGTTCTATATCTTCTTAGGTGTAATAGGTAAATATATGGTAAATATGTATGTTTTTTCCACAGAATGAATTCAAGGGTCATTCTATTTACTACACTTCAAATTCAGTTACATAAAACACATAAAAATCCCTTTCGTAAGATAACTAAGTCAGGGGTGGAATAAGACAGGGTTAAATACCGGTTCGGGATTTACGAGGTTCAGTGATTTATGATGTGCTTCCCTGCACACTGCAAGCGCGTGCTTGTAAATCGTCATCAGCACGCTGCGTGCAGAGAAGCAGCCTTTGAAACAGCCCTCTTTTCCTGCTTTTTTAACTGCAGCTGTGCCTTGTTTGGCAGCTGAAGTTGAAAAATCAGGAAATAAAGATCAGGTAAGATAGCAGGTGGGTGGGTGGGCAAAAACATCAGCAGACATAGAACCGGTTCTTTGTCTGCTGCTCTTCAGAGCTACCGGTTCTACAGAGGTGGACAGAACCGGTAGAAACCCACCCCTGAACTAAGTTCAACTATACTTTAAGATGCAGCATCATACAAACTTACAGTACTTGAGCCTACATGCCATTCCCCTATAATCAACATATTTTATTCTAGGGACTATACTTAAAACCAAAATATTAAATTATCATTTTGGATTTGGACACACACACACACACACAAATATAAACCCAATCAAAATAGGGCCTTTCTGAATTCATGTAATTAATTCTTATATTTGTGAGCTACCTACATCTAGTGTTTTAGGTATTTCTGACTCTCAGTTATACTCTTCATTTTATACAAATCCTTTTCCAAATGTTCAATATTATTTAAATGTGACTTTGAATCTATTATAAAGGTCAAAATCCAAACTTAGCTTTGTATACATGATTCCAAATATTTTATTATTTTTGATAATATTAATATTATATCTAATTATTTACATATACTGTAGTTAAATATTGCTAGGCATTATCTTGAATTTCAATGCAGATTCTTCTTAATGCTAGGTAAAGCAATAATAAAATACATTTAAAATATATATTTTATACAGTTTGAATAAATATTATATACTTAAAATATTTTTCAATATATGAATATATTATTTTTAAATAAAATAAAATAAATGATATTTTTATTTACAAGGCCACTACTGAATACATATTATCCCATTAAAATTAATTTTGCTTCTAAATTATTTAGATACAAATGTATACTATTCTACAGAATCTAAAATGCTTTTAACCACAGACATCAGGAAGTTATTAGTCTATAAAATAATATAAAGGAGCACATATGATTCGGGAAAAATAATGGTGCAGTGGTTAGAATCTAGTATTGCAGGCTACTTCTGCTGACTGCTGGCTGCCAGCAGTTCCACAGTTAAATTCTCAAGGTTGACTCAGCTTTCCATCCTTCTGAGGTCAGTAAAATGAGAATCCAGATTGTTGGGGGCAATATACTGACTCTGAAAACCACATAGAGAGGGCTATAAAGCACTGTGGAACAGTATATAAGTCTAAGTGCTATTGCTGCTCAGTCTGGCTATATGTGTATGTGTATATCTCAGCAGGCAGCAGCATTTGTTGAGTAAGATCATACCTGCTTAGTAGTTGTATGGGAATAGAGAGAATATGAAGTATTTATAGCAAATCTTTATACTATTTTTTTTTTAAAAAACCAAGAGAATTCAATTTGAAACATTTGCTATTGTACAAAACCTGGTATAACTATACCCAAATATTTGCCAAGGGTTAAAAGCAAATTGAGGACATTTTCATACAAATATAGATATCAAGAAATTAGTTCAAATTTCTCACTGAAGTAGAAGAGTGAAAATAGTTGAAGATTTCTGATTAAGTTTTCAATTATATAGTCAAATTGAATTAAATATGTGTGAATTAAATTAATTCTCCTGATTATTTCATAAAACCAGACTGTAGTGTTGCAACAACTTAAGAGCAGAAATAGTATGTCATACTTTTATACTCAACATTACCGATACATTATAAGAAACAAAAAGTTAACTCAAATCACTAAGAGTATATTCCCTGGAAATACGATTTTATGAATCTTACCATCAGTTTTTTTAAAGACATTAAATTATATGTAAAATCTAGATTTTACAGCATTCCCAAACTTTTTTCTTTCTTACATTACTAATTTAATAGTCAATTAAATAATCAATAATATTTATTTGACCAGCAAAAATTTCAAACAAAATTAAAAGGGAAATAAATGCAATAAAATACTAACAGCTAGCAAAATAAATCACAAAATATAACATTCACCCCTCTTACTATATTAATAGTTATTTATCCAGGTGATAAACCTAAAACATGAATAGCTTTCAAATAAAAATGAAAGCTATATATTCTCTATAGTTCACAGTTAAGTTGTATAAACCAAGTAATATTTTAAAACAAAATATGTCTTTGACCAAGTACATCTGGTCAAGCCACAAGATAAAAATTATGTCCATTAAATTGATTTAAATTCTGAAGGAGGAGGTTCATGTAAAATGTATCTGGCCTCCCAGGAAATTTATCTATTAGGAGTACAATGTAGATGAACCTAATGTCTCTGTAAAATTTATAACATAATAATATACGTATCCTCACCACATAGACAAATACGCTTAGCTGCTAGAATAGCCAACAGTTCAGAAGATAGGCTTAAGATAAAGAAGGATATCAGAGCGTTTGCAATGTGACTACTATTATGAGACAACCCAGGAGCAAAACAGCACAGAGACTGACATTTAACAGTGGTTTATATATAAGACATATACAGAAATATATGTGGTAGGCAAATACCTGACAAGCAATCAATCTTCTTAACTCTACATGGAGAACTCTGCAATGGATACAGGACACAAGGAGAGAGAATATGCCCTCTAATGGCTGCCTTATATAAACATCTCTTAAAGTGGACTCCTTAGTTTAAAACCAGCAATACCAATGCTGATTCATCATCATTGCATCAGCCTTATATTGCTTCAGCCTTACATTGCATCCACCTTACAGCTGGTTAGCTCTTAAATCCCAATATCTTAACACTCCTGCCATTTAAAGCTGAACAGCTGATAATCCAAATGCTTTTAACATAGCCCTTATACTTTTTCACAGATACGGGCTTTGTTAACACATCAGTTTACAAATACTGATACATCTTATACATATACATTTACATCCTTTAACAAATGTACATACCAGGTTAATTCTAATTACAGTGTCAGCATACAATATTACAAGCCATGTGCAACAGTGCTTTACACTGCAGTTCATTATTGTGTAATAATGCATCTGTGTAACACCATTTGTGCCCTGCTGCCTTTGTCTCTTCTGGCAATGACATGATCTCCTGGCAATTATGGGGTTCATACCTGACACTGTATGCTATAACCTCACTTGCAGTGAACAGTTCTGGAGGTATAACCGTTATTACTCCTCTCAGATCTCCTTGGAATTATGTTTCTGAGTTAGTTTCCGGTCTCTCCTCTTCTATACCTGTATCTTCTGTGCTTTTGCTTTTTATTACAGATCTATCATCTTCTAAATCTATATCTGACCCAGTTTTCTGTCTCTCCTTCCCTGTCTCACCTTCCAGTAAACTAAGACTACGCATTGGCAGGAACACCTCATGATTAGCATGTATCCTGTTCCAATTGTTCTGCTCTGCACAACTAGCAGATCTTGAAATCACTACTTGTTTCGTACCATCTGTAAACCTGTATCCTTTTCTTCCTCACTCATACCCAACAAATCTAAGCTTCCTAGCCTTTTTCTATCCTTTTCTCCTGGTGCCCAGGCATAATTGCCAAATGTTCTTAAATGAGCTAAGGAGGGTTTCCTTCCATGTAACAGGAAATATGGTGTTTCCTATATTGCCACACTCCATATCCTGTTAATGATATAATTCATGTCCTCATGGCTTCTTCCCCCCAGTATATTTTACTCATGCTTGCATCAGCAACCATGCGTCCTTCATGGTCTGTATTACACCATTCCTCCTTTCAGCCACTTCATTTTCAGCTGGCAAATATGGATTCGTTCTTCTATGACTTATGCCTAGACTGCTTAACCACCTTTGGAATTTCTCAGACATAAATTCAGTCCCCCTGTTTGCAGCTGGCTTACTTTACACCCATATTGCCACTCTACAAGTGTTACCCATTGCCTGAATTGTTGCAATACTTCAGTCTTGTTTTTCAGCAGATAACAATACCCATATCTACTGTAGTCGTCTACCACGACTAAGGCGTATCTAGCTCCTCCTAAAGAGGGTGCCATAGGGCCAACCAAATCAGCATGAACTAATTGCAATACTCTGTTGTTCTTGTACTTTTCTTACTTATAGGATACATTTTGGATTTTGACTCTTTACAAACAGCACAATCTAAATATACATTATATTTCTTTAACTTCAGCCCCTCAGCTAGGTCTGGCATATTTTTCAGTATGTTAAAACTTGTACACAATTGTCATGTTTGGGAACATTCGTAAGTACACGTGCACAACTATTTTCCTGCCTTCCCAGAACATACAGGCCATCCTTCTTAACCCCTCATGCACGTTTCTGTCCATTTTTCTTAATGATGTACTGCCTCCCTGCAAATAGTATTTCATAACCCTGCCTGTCTAACTTGGATATACTCAACAGATTATGCTCTAATGCAGGTACATATAAGACATTGTACAATGTATCACTTATTTCTGGTATATAAACATTATCTTCCCCTTTTACAGCAGCTCTTTGTCCATCAGCCAGACTAACTCATGTTTGAATTACTGGTTTCAAATCAGAAAATGCTTGTGGAGTGTTAGCAATATTCTGGCTTGCCCCACTGTCCAACAACCACATATTCCTGGTGTGTTCAGTCGTTGACGCTGCCAGGGAAAATGATGCTGGAGAACCGCTCTACATGTGCTGAGTAGTCCTGCGCCCTGGTCTCGCTGCGCCTCTCTGTTCCTCCTCTCAGGGCAGCGTCTCTGGAGATGCTCAGTAGAACTGCACATGTAGCATCTCTTCACAAAGTTCACTGTCTCAGCTGCTCTGCCGCTATCCTGGACCTTTGTAAATGCTAGCCTCTAATGAGCGCTCTATCTTCCCTTTCCTGGTCACCTCGCCAGCTGTTTCTGCTCCTCTAACGATCAACCAATTAAATATGCCATGGTTAAATCCTGCTCTTGCATAGACTCGACTAATGCCTTTCCATTTTTCCTCTGGTCCCCATCATCCAGGACTGTTGGGGGATTCGTAACAGTTGTCCACAACTCCTACCTTTGCAGGTACATCTCCATCTTCACATTCCATTTGGCCGAGACACCAAGAAACCTCCTTCCATTATGCTGACAGAGGCCATGTTGCCACTAACGATGATTTAAACCACATACTCTGGTGCAAGCTCCCACTGAGTTACTCTTCTCTTTGGGTTACTCTTCTCTCTAGGCTCTCCAGTCACTCTGACCTTCTCTCTGTTCTGGGTTCATAGCCTGTCATAGTATTTACAGTGTGACTACTAGTATAGCAATAGCACCTAGCCTTATATACCACTTTATAGTGCTTTACAGCCCTCTCTAAGCGGTTTACAGAGTCAGCATATTGTCCCCCAACAATTTGGGTCCTCATTTTACCCACCTCGGAAGGATGGAAGGCTGAGTCAACCTTGAGCCTGGTGAGATTCAATCTGCCAAATTGCAGGCAGCTGGCTGCAGCAGAAGTAGCTTGCAATACTGCACTCTAACCGTTGTGCCACTGAGGCTCCATTATGAGACAACCCAGGAACAAAACACAGCACACAGAGACTTAGATATTTAACAGTGGTATATATACAAGACATATACAGAAATATACGTGGTAGGCAAATACCTGACAAGCAATCAATCTTCTTAACTCTACATGGAGAACTCTGCAATGGATACAGGACAAAAGGAGAGAGAATATGCCCTCTAATAGCTAGCTTATATAAACATCTCTTAAAGTGGTAAAACTTCTGTGGACCCCTTCTTAGTCTAAAACCGGCAATACCAATGCTGATTCATCTTCATTGCATCAGCCTTACATTGCTTCAGCCTTACACTGCATCCACTACACAGCTGGTCAGCTCTTAAATCCCAATACCTTAACAAAAGATCTTGACATATTTGAATATTGGACTTTATTTAACAAAATGAAATTCAGTGGTGAAAAAAGGTTCTATATTTAGGCAAGAAATACACCCAATATAGTATAGGTCACGGGTCGGATCTAGAGCCGCAGTTCTTTGGGCCCTCTCCTGCAGCTCCGTGTTGGATGATCCTACCACTGGCTGGATCTGCACCTTACCCTCCCCTCCCACCCACTCCTAGCCAGCTCTGAGAAGAGAAAGGCGATGGCGGAAGATGGAAACTTGTTCCATATTCCAGAGTAGGAGTGAAGTGCCTCCCTGCTTGCCTCTTTTTCTGGCCCTTGTTAGTGCTGTGCACACCTCGGCTGCTGGGGGAGACGCATGACTTTTCTCCACCCGAGACACTGGCTAGGCCTTCTGCAGACGATGGTCCACGCTGTAATGGGCTCCAGGAGAAGGAAAAGGGGACGCCGTCTCCCCTATTGTGAAGTACATTAAGTTTAAGTGTGCTGCGCGAGGTGCTGCAAGAACAGCGAACAGCCATGGAGGCAGAGAAAACAGCAGTGTCAGCCACAGCAGGTCCAGCCAGCATCTAGGGGCAGAGAGAATGTCATGGGTCTCTCCATATTCCTCTCGCCACTTACATGGCTGCTTGTTGCTTTTGTAGCACCTTGTGCAGCACACGTAATTTAGTGCACTTCACAATGGGGGAGACAGCATCCCCTCCTCCTCCTCCTCCTGGAGGTCATTACAACATGGAGCATCAGCTGCAGCTGGCCCAGCCAGTGTCTCGGGGCAGAGAAAAGTCGTGCATCTTCCCCAGTGGCTGAAGTGCGCCCAGAGTCAAGCAGAAATGACTGAAATGACTCTTGACTTAATCACATGGTAAAAAGCACCCAAAGAAGAAGGAAGAACATCAACAAAACAAGTGATAGAGGGAGAGAGAGATGAGAGAGAGAGACTGAGTGAGAGACAACAAAGAGAAATGAGAAAGAGAGAGGGGGAGAAAAGAGAGAAAGGGAGAGGGAGAGGGAGAGGGAGAGGGAGAGGGAGAGAGAGAGAGAGAGAGAGAGAGAGAGAGAGAAGTTGTGGATGTTCCAAGAAATGAAAGTTTTAAAGAAGAAATTGGACAAACATTTGTTTGAAATGGCATAGGATTTCCTGCCTGAACGGAGAGTTGGACTAGATGATCTCCAAGGTCTGGATTTAGATTAGGTTTAGCAAATAATTTGATGGTTTCCATGTGCCCATATTAATACTAATTCTATCATGCTGGAATTCCACATCACTTATTCTTTGCACAATTGTTGGACTTGATCGTAACCTAATGATTTAAAGAATAGTAGAGACAATTTGTATGAAGTCAGTTTATGCTCTATCATCTGTTTCCAGAGTGAAGAAAAGTTACCTACTGACCCTACTAGTAGAGTCAGACCAACTGGGAATTGCCAGGATGGAAAAATTAAGACAACTCTCAAAAGATATATGGAGGATAAATGAAATAAAGTTATGAATCCTCAATGAAATATTATAAAAAATTATATTTCAGAATTCTATTTTTTGTTTGAATTCTGATATGAAAAGAAAATCTACTTTCTCTTTTCCATGACTGAAATGAGAATCCACTAGTTAGTTTGAAATTTCAAATTAATGAATGTGAATAATTCTGAACTATCAGATGTCTTCCAATACTAAAATGTGAAATATTGTTGTACATCAACTGTTAAACACATACCATGTTTTCCTGAAAATAAGGCCTATCCCTAAAATAAGCTAGATTTTTAGGCATGTTCCTAATATAAGCCATACCCCAAAATAAGCCCTAATGAAAATCATCATTAGCCGGGGGGCAACACAGGAGGTGGTGAGCACACGGGGGCTGATTGTGTTTGACAGCAGCTGCAGGCAAGCAGAGAGATTGTAGGACAGAGTGGGTGGGCATGACAGATGTGTAAATCGCCCAAACACAGTTAGACCCAAGGGCATAAAATAAAACACTGCCAAAAAAAGTAACTAATGGGAGGGTGTTCTACCTGAATTCTGGGTATACTGATTCAGAAGCCCACATAAATTGAAGGCCTGAGTTGAAGCTGTAACCCCTCTCCCGGCCGAGGAGGGTGTGATGAAGCTAGGGAAGAAAACTTATCACTCCTATCCTCCAGGCCAAGAACAGCCAATGGCCACCCATCCAACATGTCCCCTCATGAACACAGGCAGCAATCCCTAAGGTGGCACTTAGCATGGCGGCTCCTTCCTTTCCCTGGTCACCTCATCAGTCTCTTCCCTCCCCACCAGTATGATTCCAGGGGCCAAGTCTTGATGCCAAGTAATGTCTGTGTGTGTGGGAGGGGGCATATGGCACAACTTGGCATACTGGTGGCATTGGCTAAAGTGCCACCCTCAGCTTGGGCTAGACCAGACTCGGCCCCTTAATCACAACCCTGCAAATCAGCTAAGCCAGCAATGGCTGGGAGCTGCCTCTCATTCTGTCTCTCCAGGCAGTGACCATAGTTTGTGCTCTGCCAGGCTGGAACTCGGGTCTTGCTCAGGCTGTTGCTATGACGAGGAGCAACGCCATGCACCTGCTCCCCATGCCTCTGCTTGCTGCCGATGCCCCCGCACATTGGAATCACCTGCCTCCATTATATCGGGTGTCAACTTGGCCCATCTCTCAGGTTGTCCATGGCCATGACAGTGTAGAAGGCTGTGTGATACATTGGGATAGCCTACTCCATGTCTTTGCCCAACTGCTGCACCTGCTGCAGCTAGCCTCGCAGGGGCTCTTTGCCCTTCTGGCTGAACTGCTCTCGGCCATGCTGCTCCTCAACCCAGATCTAAAACCTCTGGTGGCACTGGCCCACCAGAGGGCCAAGCTCTCGGTGCACCCTGGCCTCCACCTGCCCTGCCAGCTGACCCTACCCTGCTGCTTCTGGGACCTTGGAGCTCGAGTCTTATTCAGGCTGCTGCTAGGAGGCAGAAGGTCCTGCGGCACATTGGGATTGCCTGCCCGCTGTGCTGCCACGTGTCAGAATTGCCTGCATCCATTAAATCAGGTGTCAATCTGTCCCACCATGTCTCTGCTTGCCCGTGGATGCCATGGGGCAAACCTGCTTTCACATTGGGATTGCCTCCCCCCATGCCTCTGCTTGGCCACTGGCCCTGCTGCTGGTGGTCTCATGGGGGCTCTTTGCCTTCCTGGCCATGTTGCGCTCAGCTGCTGTGCTGGACTGCTCCTGCCTAGCGTGGGCAAATCAGCCCAGATCTACAACCTCTGGAGCACCTCCCCTGCTGGCCTGCCAGGGCCCATAGCCACCTTCGGCCCCTACCTCACCTGCAGCTGCTCTGCTGCTGCCACCTTATCTTCTGCCTGGCCTGCCAGCAAGTCCAGGGCAAGCAGATGGTAGGATGAACAAGCAGGTGTGGGCAAGCAGATGGTGGGACAGAAAGCGCCAGCCTGGCAGAAGCAATGCTCTCACTTCCATCAGTTTCTGTGCTCGCCACCTCCTATACAAGGAAAAAAATACTATCCCCTGAAAATAAGCCCTAGTGCTTATTTTGGAACCCCCAAAAATGTAAGACCGGGTATTATTTCCAGGGAAACACAGTATCAAGAGTATTAAGCAAACATTTGTCTCTTTACAAAGAAGTATTTGATATTGGGACAAATCATTTGCTCAAGGTATTGGACAATCCCACATTATTCACATTTACCCTATAGTTTTTGACAGGTTTTAAGATATAATTTAGGACATTCTGGATATAAAAATGTATACATTCACTAACGGGTAAATAATTTCAGTTGATTGAATCAAGAATAAAACATGTTTCCTACTTCCATGTTTTGTCCTTTACTTAACTTTTTTCAGTTTTTTAGTAGAAAGCATACAGATATTTCCAATTTTCATAAATTTTAGTCTTCACATTAGTCTTCACGTTCATTAAATCTTGTTCTTTGTTCTTTTTTGGATGGATGAAACCTTCATGCAACTTAGTCTATTAATACACCAATTCAGTTGGAAAGATAGCTGATTTACTTCTTGCCAGATACATATAATTAGTTTTCTCAGTTTAAAGTTTAGGAAAAATTTGGTATACTCTGTGGCTATCCTGCTTTAGCTATTTTGCCATAGAACAAATCTTGCCTAGCACGTACACCTCTCAGGGCAAATTCCACTGACAGGACTGAAACTGACAGGATTAACTCCAAAAGTCTGTGTCAGCTAAAAACTGTGTATTTGGTATTAAGACATGTTTACCTGAAAAGTATCAGTCATGAAGTTTGCTCCTTGTGTCACGTATCTTGGTTTCAATGATTAACTCTGTAACTTCATTGTTTCCTGCATTCACCCCGCACCCCGTCTTTAAATCAGCACAATAAAGAGGACAGCGCAAAGCAATCGGGGCCGCCGGGACAATTCCATCTGCCCCAGGCGCGATGTGTTTCCTCACCTAAAGAAACTATTTGTTTTGTGTCTTTTTCTTTGTGCTTTGGCACTCACCCTTGCGAGGGCTCCGCTAAATTAATTCTTGAAGGGAATTCAGCAACAGACTGGAAAATCGAATCAACGGACCGGTCGCTCGACGCGACAATACTCTTTGTGAAAATCAACTACGGAATGTTTGATTGACATTTCTGAGGCAAGTGAAAATCTCCTTCAGATATATATTTATAGGTAACAAACATCAAGCCTTAATTGGCAGCATTGAAGACAACCAATATGTGAATACTTGTGTTTGTGTGCATATATGTGATCTTTTTGAAACTTATATTACTTGTGTTTAATTTTTACTAGCTATAATTTTATTCTAATGACTCGAAGATTTGGGCACTTATGCACCAATGTATATTTCTAAATCAAAAATAAAACATATTATTCAACTGCTGGCAGACCTCAAATTACAATCATTTGTATTGCAACTGTTCAAAATTACAATAACTGTGAAAAAAGTTACTTATAACCAGACCTTGCATTCATGACTATGACAACATCTCCACAGTCAGATGATCAGAATTGGATGCTTGGCAAGAACAGGGCTGTCAAACCCCCAGCCTGTGGGCTTGATGCGTCATGCGCTGGCCATGCCCATGCCTGGTTTAGCAAAAGGGAAAAAAAGTCCCAATATGTCACATGACACTGATGTGAGTTTGACTACCCCTGCCTAAGAACATAAAGAATTATGCCTATTGAACTTCCATTGCACAAATTAAAGAAGATTGAAGAGAGATAAGTATGAAATTCCTTTTCCTGAACCATGTTCAGGCTATATACTTTCTAGAAAATTTGAAGAAGTTTACTTTTTTACAGCATTTGAATATAAATGAAATAACCTTGACTTTACTCATTATCTTAATGTTTTAATTGGATTTAGAAAATAAATCTGTTTTTCTAAATAAGTAACCCTGAAATCCGGAATAAGTATAGATTGCCTCTATTAAAATGCAAAAAAAAATTATGAGAGTTATGTTATGTCCTGAAAGTAGAAGTAGTGAACATTAAACTCTATTATAATGCAGCAGCATTGATACGGATCAAGAAATGGATCAATATGAGGGTCATGATCTACAGATGGGGTGGCACGCCTTTCTATGAGAAAAGTAAGAAGCAGACATATTTTTGTAGACATTATATAAATTCATTGATAGAGATTTGGAATAAAATTAGGAGAAAACATTATATGAAAATACTAGCCTGGTTATCCACTATGGAAGCGATAATATATCCCAACACATTGGATTTAGGCAAAATGGTCAGATACAAAGAAAATTAAAAACAAATCAGGAATTAAAAGAGCAGGGTATAAGCATAGACTGTTGGCCATATCTCCAGTTGCAAAACAGATACAAAAAAGTTGTAGAAGAATTTGGAATTTATATTTATACAGCTTATACAACTAGATAAAATTTTAACAGACCCTGAATAGGAATTCATAACAAAGATGTACAATTACTTATTAAAAGTTGCTTTGGAAGAAGTAGTAAAAGGCTGTATGATAGCATGGGCAAAAAATATTGGACATAATATAGATTTAGCAGATTGGGAAAATATTTGGAACAAAAATTACACATTAACAAGATCAGTGGCCTATAAAGAAAATATTTACAAGATGTTTTAAGATTGGCATTTGCCATCAGTGAGATTGGCCAAAATGTACCCTAACATAAAACCGACATGTTGGAAATGCAAAAAAAAGCAAGGTACCTTCTATCATATGTGGTGGTCATGCCCGGAAGCCCAAAAATACTGGACCAAAATATGGAGATGGATACAAGAAATAATGGAAGATTGAATAGAGTTTAAACTGGGGTTGTTTTTGTTGGGAATAATTGAAGAGAAATATAGGAAAAAATTAAATACATTTTATTAAATATATTGACAGCAACAAGGATAGTATATGCACAATGCTAGAAACAAAATAATACACCCTCAAAGGAATTAGTAATTCAAAAAATTCTAGATTGTGCTGAAATGAACAAATTGATGTTAAAATTAAAAGAGTTAGAGTATTACAAAATTTGGGACAATTGGTATAAATGGTTGAACAATAGAAATAAAGATAACGGAGCTAAGAAAATTATAGATAAATGAATATGAATGTATATAAATGTAGATTTTTATATGAGATTGTTTTATATAATAACAATGGCACAGTACTGTTAATATTAAGATTAAAACGTGTAAAAGTTGAAAAAGAACAATAAAAATTATTGAGGAAAAAAAGAAGTGAAGATCAATTATAATTCCTAAGGTGTACTAGTCTTGGACCAAAATAAAAATAACTGACCCACAGAGTTCTGGAAAGATGGAGGATAGAAATTTCTCCCATAATATACATAGAGGAATCAGGTTGAGAAAAGTAGCTGCTAAGATATTCAGACCCTGATATTATTAGAACAAATAATATTTCAAAATTGACATAATATAATGGCAATCACATGCAACAACCAATGTATTTTTCATGAAATGAAGATTCTGGACAATTCTCAAAGACCAATTTTTCATAATATTAAAAATAATTGAGGTATGAAACTTCATCACTTAATCCAATCAATTCTAGAAATGGCTACTTAACAAAGCATAAATGGGCAAATAAGCCTTTTCTACCTGAGCATATACAGATATCTGGACTCAAGTAGCACACAGGCCTGCTCTTTCAGAGAAGTACAAACCTGTTCAAAACAGATTGAACCTAAATCACACAGCCTGGTTTCCTATTGTTGTTGTCCATCTTATGTGTATTTAGTTTTAGCTTGTTCATTATTTTTAACTCATTATCCAGGGAATTAGCAGTTTCTCTAGAATTAAGTTGCAAAGAGAAATAAAACTGCAATAGTAGCTTTCTGATGGTACTCCACTCAAGACTCTATGTCAGGGGTGTCAAACTCAGGGCCCATGGGCTGGATCTGGCCAGAGGGGTACTTAGATGTGGTCCACAGGCCACCCTGGAAATAGCAAAGGACTCTGCTAGTGAAAATGGGATGTGGGGGGCCGTGCATGGCCCTCCACGGCCTGTTTTTGGCTTGGATGCGTCCTGCAAAATCCTGCAGCAACCACAATTCCCTTACTAACCTGCTTTCCAGTTCCGTTCTCCAGCATGCAGGGAAACAAAAGACCATGTGACTTACCAGTAAAAAAAAATTCAATCAGACCTTCTAGCTTTGAAAGATCTTTTTTTCCCTGAGAAGTTGGAAGGTCTGATTGCACTTTTTTTTTAACCAGTCTTTTTAAAATGGTTTTCTTTTGTTGTCCTGCATGCAGAACATGGAAAGCAGATTAGTGAGGGAATTGTGGTTGCTCTGAGGTGGGGTGAGGATTTTGCATTGTGATTACTTTGGGTTGAGGTGGGAGTAAGGATTTTGCATTATAATTGCTCTGGGGTGGAGTGGGACTGAGGATTTTGCACTATGATTGATCATAAGTAAGTTGTTAGTCACAAAGTTGTGTCCAACCCATCGCAACCCCATGGACAACATTCCTCCAGTCCTTCCAGTCCTCTACCATTGTCCAGAGTCCATTTAAGCTCACACCTACTGCTTCAGTGACTCCATCCAGACACCTCATTCTCTGTCACAACAGATGAAACTGAAATATTACTATTCCAATTTATCATTTCACATGCAAATAAGACCTGAAGAGTTTTGGGATACACTTGCTAATGAAATGATAAAGTTTATTTTTTTACTGAGATGGATTTTGCTATAGAATATCATTTCTCAAAATCATTACAGTTGTAGAAGATAACTACAGTCAACATTGCAACATGGAAACAAAATTAGAAGTAAGTAGTTGGTTAAATTTATTATAATAGTTAGCAATCAAAGCAGAGAATAATTTTAAGACAATTATAATAAAATACAATGAAGAAATATAAAACTAAAATAATACATTGCAATGTTGAACAGTTGCTACACAAATGATTGTAATTTGAGGTCTGCCAGCAATTGAATAAATATTTTTCTTATTTAGAAATATACATTGGTATATAAATGCCCAAATCTTCTAGTCATTAGAATAAAATTAAGACATAAATTAATTTACTAAATTATTAGAACTATTAAAAATTACCAGTATTAAAGATTAGAGCATTACAATACTGAACTTGGTATAAATTATGGTTACTTTACATTGTAAAATCATAAAAATCACAGGTTTAGAAATATTTCCTGAGGTTCCATAATATTCTAAACAAGGAAAACTAAATATTTTTTATTGAGTAGTAATGACAATTGAAAAAATATAGTTAAATCTCTTGGAAATCATCTCTGAAATGCTGCTGAGAGGGAACAATATCAGCATTTGTTTTGCTGTGCCTGATTGCTAAAAGAGGTGTAATTAAAATTCATATCCAATTTAAATAAAAGAGGGCAACCAAAAAAATGTTCTATTTTTCAACTTCTTTTAAAGCAGAGGTTGCCAACCTTTTGGACCTCAGGGACCACCAAACTCATAATTTTAAATCCCAGGGACCATTAACCGGTTCTGTGGGTGTGGCCTAATTTGTGGGTGTGGCTTGGTGGTCATGTGATTGGCTGGGCATGGCTTGTATGTAAATATACAAATATTAATATAAATATTGATTTTTTTAATAAAAAAGAGCAACTTTTACCCAAAATCAGGCAAAGCAGGCAGACAGATTGAGTTGCTCACAGAATCATTCAGTGATCTATCTATCTGCCATTGGCTACCTGAGTCTGTCACAAAAAATTTGCTTGCCGAAAGTCTGCACTGAATAATAGAACCTTCAGTCCTAAGGGAGGTTTGGCTGTGCTTAAAAGCAGAGCCAAAGATCTAAAGACTAGCTAGAAAGCAAGAAATCCAACAATTTCCTGCTTCCTAGCTAATTGAAATCTCCTGGTACAGCAGAACAACTGATGGAAAAAGGAAAAATAGCAAGTTACCAGGTAAGTTTGCCCAGTAAAAAGTGATTGGGCGGGGAGGGTTCCCGCGGACCATGTGGGCAGTGCAGCCTTGTGTTTCTGCACAGCTGGATTAATTGCTTTGGGCGGGGGTGCCCTGGGGGTGACATTTCTTTGTGGCCCACCAAAATTTTCTTGGGGCCTACCGGTTGGTGACTGCTGCTTTAAAGTACTTGGGCATAAATGATTTTTTAAAGTGTGCTGTAGAATCTCCCACCCAGAAGGGCTGAAGGAAAGACATCAAGATGAGATAATGTAAAAATTATTGTCTGCATAAACTGCTTCTGTGAAGGTATCCATCTTTTAGCAAATCTAGCTTGAGAGTCCATTGTTTAATTTCCAATATGGAATGTGTTCAAGACTGCAGCTCAAATCCTGGCTCATGAAATTACACCAGCCTTCCCCAATCCAGCTTCCAATGACTACAAGCTGGATAACCGTTGTATCAATGTCTATAATTCTTATTATTATTAAATTTTATTTAGTTTTCAAAATTTAAAAACATAAAACTTTATACATCATTATAGCAACATCAATACATCTTTTACATTTCCTTATCATCTTTCTATATATACATTTCTTTCATTATACAATTTCAACTTAATTTATAAATATAGATATGAATATAGATATAAGCATTTATATAGCTTCTTTTTCTTTACCTAATTGTCATTTTGATTTCTTTTTCTTCTTAAACCATTCATACCAGGCATCCCATTATAATATACTGACTCTTCTTTGTCTCTTAATTTCATTGTTAGTCTGTCCATCTCTGCACAGTCTAATTTTTTTAAATAACAATCCTGTTTTAATCCTCTGATGGTACATTTTCCTGCTTCCAAAATTGTGCATAGGAAATCCTAGCAACTGTTAAGACATGTAGCATAATGTATTTATCTTTTTTATTATATTTTTCTGTTATTATGCCTAATAAAAATAGTTCTGGTCGGGTTCAATTTTCTGTTATTTTTTTCTAGCCACAATCGAATTATATTCCAATATTTCTTGACCTCTGGGCAGGTCCACCACATATGAAAATATGTACCTTTTTCCTTTTTTACACTTCCAACAGCTTAGGCTTAGGTTGAACATTTTTGCTATTCTAGCAGGATGAAGATGCCATCTATAGAACATTTTATATAGATTTTCTCTGTATGCTGTGGACATAGTTAATTTGTAATTTAGTCCCCACATTTTCCCCCAATGTTTCAAATCTATATTGTGTCCAATGTTTTTTGCCCATACAACCATTGTCTCCTTTACCACCTCCTCTTCCATCTTGAAATTTAATAAAAATTATATATTTTTGAAATCATTTTTTTTCAGTTCCTTGTATAATTACATCTAATTGGTGTTTTCCCATGTGAAATCCATATTGTTCTTTATCTTTTTTATATCTCGCCTGAATTTGTATGTATGGCCACCAGTCTATTTTTATATTTTGTTGTTGTAGTTCTTGTATTGTTTTCAGCCTTCCTTGTTCAACTAATAAGTCTTTATAATTTCTCATTTTGGTCAAATCCATTGCATTGGGGTCGATTTGTGCTTCCGTAGTTGATAGCCAGTGTGGCATTTTATCATAATGATTCTTTTTAATTTTATTTCATATCTGAATTAATGAGTCTCTGATAGGGTGTCTCTGAAAATATGAATGTTGCTTGCTTTTCCCTTCCCACAGAAAGCTATGCCACCCTTTTTGCAAGTTATGGCCTTCTATCTAGAGTATTCTTTTGTTTTCCAGTTTGATCCATTCCTTAATCCATACCATGGCTGTTGCCTGATAGTACATGTCCCAGTCAGGGAATCCAAAGCCACCCCTTTCTCTTTTGTCCTGTAATAGTTTCATTTTTATCCTAGCTTTTTTTTTTGCCCAAATAAACTTAATTACTATTTTGTTCAATTCTCAAATTTTTTTTTATCAAATTGCACTGGTATAGTTTGAAAAAGATATAATACTTTTGGTAATGTGGACATTTTAATTGCCATGATTTTCTCCATTAATGATAACTGTAATTTCTCCCATATTTCCAATTCTTTTTTAATTTGTGTCATTAATTTATCATAATTGTTTTTTTTAATAATTGATGAGCATCTTGATGTTAACCAGATGCCTAAATATTTTATCTTTTTAACAATTTGCATTCCCAATTTTTCTTCCAATTCTTTTTTTTTTAATCTTTTAGATTCTTGGTCAATATCTTTGTTTTATTTTTATTTATTTTGAGCCTCGCAAACACTGCCAAATTCTTCTATTTCTTTTATTAATTCTACTCCGGTGTCCTCCGGATCTTCCAAGAAAAATACTATATCGTTAGCTAAAGCCTGTACTTTATAATGCTCCTGTCTCATTAAGACCCCTTTAATTTCTTTATTTTTCCGAATATTCTCCAATAAGTTATCTAGCGTAAGCATAAAGAGTAGAGTTGATCTTAAATGTTTCTGTCCTATCACCATTTAATATTATACTGGCCATTTGCATCGAGTAAATTGCCGAAATTGTTTTAATACATTTGTCACCGAAATCCATACTTTTTAGTAGTTGTATGATGAATTGCCAATTGATGTTATTGAACACTTTTTGTGCATCAAGAAGACCATTGCCATCTGCTTTTCACGGTGTGCCTCATAGTATTCTAATATGTTTATAACTATTCTGGTGTTATTTTTAATCTGCCTATTCAGCAGACATCCATTCTGGTCGCTATCTGGTCGCTTTGATTTAATATCTTTTTCAATCTTTCTGCCAGTATAGACATAAATATCTTATAATCCACATTCAATAGAGAGATTGGCCTATAATTTTGTATTAATTGGTGGTCCGAATCTTTTTTTGGAATTAACGTTATATATGTCTCTTCCCACGATTTAGGTAATTTCTCTGTCATCAATGCTGCATTATAAAGACCTAATAATTGGATTTCTATTTTTTTCTTGGAGTTTCTTATATAACTCCCCTGGGAGACCATCTGGTCCTGGCGTCTTATTATTTTTCTGCCTCTGAATCGCCTCTTGCAATTCCTTTTGTGTTATCTCTTTGCTTTCTTCCGGGATTGTAGCTAACCCTTTTTTCTTTAAATATTGTTGAATATTTTCCTTTGGAGTATCTTCCTGTCTATATAATTCTTCAAAAAAGATTTTAGTAATATTTGTCTTCTTCTCCATTTGGTATTGTAAATTGCCATCAATGTCTTTCAGATGTTAAATTGTTCTTTTTCCCCCTTTCCTTCTTTATTTTATAGTCTAGCCACCTTCCCGATTTATTCGCATGTTTGAAATAGTTTTGTTTTATCTTTCTCATATCCGTTATCCATTCATTCTGCATCAGCATGTCTATAATTCTAATGCTTTCATGGGAGAGGAAAAATATATTTCATAGAAATTGATGTGATCCATGACGTAATAGATCCTTCCCAGCAGTGGTGGGATTCAAATAATTTAACAACCGGTTCTCTGCCCACACTAGGTGAGAATGGCTGGGTGGTCTTATGACTGGATGGGTGTGGCCAACTTGATATAACTTCTTTGTCCTAATGACTGTTTTAAATGTAAAAAAGTTATATCAAAAAGTAGTTTATTATTTCATGCATTTATTACTTAAATAAGAAAAATTAAAAAGTACACAAAACTAGATTTTGTTACAACAGTTTTAAAATATTAATGAAAAACTATTAGATAATACTTGTCAAAAAAACTACAATTTTTATTTAAGGTATTTCCAAATTGCTGTTTTATTGGCATCCTCACTTGCACTTTTTTTCAGTTTTACTTGAGCGTCATCAGCTGTGTGATGTGCTCTCAACCATTTTTTGATTGTAGCAATAGGGTCCCATTCTTATAGAGGTAGGCCAATAGACTAATAGTCATTAGGTTTGTTATATTAGAAACAGATGACTTCTCCTCTCTGAACATATGATGTTCATTTGTGAAAAACTCCTTTCCACTTCTGCTGAACTTACAGCAATTGTTCTGACAATATCTTTAGCTTTTTGAACACTGTCAGGGATTGCATATGTCAGCTGTGCCTCCATTCAAAATCCAAGAAAGAAAAACTGACTCCATTTAAATAAGAGAAAAGTACTTTTACTGGATTTGAAGTGATAGCAACAAAAGGAAAGCAAGATCTGAGGCAAATAGGCACGGAAATTACATATCGAAAGTTATCCCAAGTCCCATCCTCCAACAGTTCAAACTGGACATCCAATCTGAGGTATGTGTAATGTCATGTGGGTTACATCTTCAGGTGGCTCTCACACATCTGGTATGCCAAAACAGTTGACCTTGGCCTAGAAAAGATAAGTGGCTGCATTTGCACAGAAAGCAGGAAAACTTTTTTTCCAGTTCACACAACTTCGACCTCCAGCATCTTTCCCCCCCATAAAGCCCAATTATTATTCTTCCCCCGTTTCCATGGCAGCCGGCAAGAGTAAAAGATGTAAAAGATATCAGGAAAAATTATTGGAGGCTGACATTCGGCCCTCCTGCAAAGGAGGCATTAGCCCTGGAAAAGGGAACATAGTAAAATAACAGGAAAATAAACATTCTAGATAAAAAAACATATACAAAAATACATTGCTTGTCAGGATATTTAGAGCAAAAAGCTTCTACAAGTTTAGGGGCCCTGACATCACAGTCATTTACCCATTCCGACTGAGAGGGAGGAAAATGCTTCCAAACAACTAAATATTGGAGTCTTCCTCTAGGTTGCCTGGAATCCAGAATTTTCTGAATTTCAAAATGTTGTTCTTCTTCAATTAGAAGAGGAACTGGTGGGGCAGCCTGGTCAGGTCACAAATGGGAAGTATGTTCAGGTTTCAGCAAACTAACATGAAATACAGGGTGGATCCTTCTAAGGGTTTTTGGTAGTTCTAGCTTCACAGCGACAGGATTCACAACCCAGACCTTCTCTGGGTTCATTTCTTCATGTGAAATGCGATACCCCAGATAGTCAATTTTCTCTTGATGAAATTCACACTTAGATAGCTTAACATACAGTTCAGCCGCCTGGAGTTTTTTCAAGACTGACTGTACCAGCTTCACCTGCTTGTCCATGGTTTCCATATAGATAAGAATATCATTGAGATAAACCAACACCTACTTGTATAGATGTTCATGCAGCATCTCGTTTATCAGCTGAATGAATTCAAGCAGGGGCTCCTTGCAGGCCAAATGGAAGTACATTAAATTGAAAACAACCCAAAGGGCAATTAAATGCAGTCTTCAATTCATCCCCTTCCTTAATTCGGACTCGATAGTAAGCTTCTCTCAAATCAAGCTTAGTAAAAATCTTTCCCATGGCAAAGTGAGCTAATATGTCCTTCATTAAGGGAAGTGGGTAGTTTTCCATGCAAAGGGCGTTCAGGTTTTTATAGTCCACGCATAAACAGAAGGAGCCATCTTCTTTTCTTGAAACAACATTGGGGCCACCACTCGGGGCCGGGCAGGTTGGATGAAACTCCATTTTAGGTGTTTATCAATAAAAGACTGCAATTCCTCCAACTCTCAGTGTCATTGAATACAGTTTTGGCTTAGAGGATCTCCGGGAGGATCTCTACGCTGCAATCTGTGGGGCGATGAGGGGGGAGCACATCTGAAGCCTTCTCATTAAAAATCTCCCTGAAGTCCCAATATTCTCCCGGAATTTTCTCCTCCCCCGCCATGTGTTCATTGGCCACTGATTCCCACTCCTTGGGGTCCTGGGGCCTTACTAGGGTCAGTTCCTCTCCTTCCTGTGGTTGGTTGGAGCGTATGCGCAGCAGCCCCTTCCTTCAGTCCACTTAGGGGTTGCATTTCCGGAGCCAGGATAATAGGGTGTGGAGCATCCCAAGGGCCACAATAAAACAAAGTCTCGTGTCTCCCCATCGACATTTCCACTGGTTCCATTAGAAAATGTGCCAGGCCATCCCCAGGCACTGATTCATCTCGTTGGCAAAATGCTATGGGAGTTTTCAAAGTTCTTAGCCTCAATCCCAAGTTATCCACGACCTCTGGGCTAATTAAGCATCTATTATACCCAGAGTCCAGCAGAACCAACATTTTCCCCTGGAAGCTGGACGAAGGCACCCTTAATTCCACTGGGATGGTCATAGGGCCCAGTTGTTGACTTACCAGAGGATCGCTGTTGGAATTGGACTCACTCTCACACGAAAAGTTTCCAACTCCTCTTTTCCTGGAGGAATGAACTCAATGACTTCCACAGTCTTCAGGACCATTTACGTGACTTGGCTGGAATTTTTTCAACTTTCTTCCCTCCGGCCGGTATTCCTTTAGGATTCAGTTTAGTGCAGCAATCTGCAGCATGGTGATCCTCCTTCATGCATCAGAAGCACGCTACGGTTTTGGGTTTCACAGCCAATCCACTCTTTTGAACTTTAGGTGCCTCTCAGGGAGTGGTAGGTGAAAGCTTGCTCCAGCTGGGCCATCCCTGTGTCAGTTTCTGGCCAGATCGATTTCCACATCAGCTGCCAACACATACCAGCACTGAAGATCTCCAGGATCTCTTCTGGAGATACAGGTTTGATAGATGTCTTCATTTAGCCCATCTTTTTCCCCCAAAATTTTTATTTTATTTTACAAATACACATCAATACATAAACAGTGTGGCATCTCAGCCTTACATTCTGGTGCAAACAAAAGTAATAACATTAATCATATCTCTAATGTTAATACACATATTTGTATTAAATTATAATCTTTCATTATTTAATTATTCAATATTCCAATATATTCTTCTAATGCCAATCACCATATTATTTAAGTATACATGATAATTTCATTATTCAATTCCTTCTTTCATTTTTATTTATTTATGTTTTTTTAAAAGAAAACCTCTCTTTTGGCAAGCAGTGTGGTTTCATATTTTTACATTTCAATACAAACATGACCATAGTTACATATTCATCTTTCTTGTTCAGTTTCATATCACATTATTACTTATTAATATTAAATTCACTAAACTTATTTTATCCAATTTTGATTCTTATCTTAAACTTATTTCATTTTTCTTGGGATATTCTCATATCTTACTTTACAATATTATCTAAGTTTCTTATTTCATTCCTATATTTATTGCACATATTACTTTTATCTGTCACATTTGCCATTTTATTAATCCTTGTTCTATTAATTCTAAATATTGTCCCCTTTAGTTGTCAATTCGAGCTTACCACCTTCATTCTACATTAATAACAATATTTTCCTATCTACTAAATATCAGATATACATATATTTTATGTCAGATTCCTCATAATATTCTTTTCTCAATCATCTTATAAATTATCTATATATTACAAAATTAATCTAGTCAATTAATTATAGAAACTGATATTAATCTTTCCAATATGACTCTCAAAATTTTATACATCACTGAGTATCTATTAATATTCTTATAATAAATTCCCATTCCATATCTATTTCATTAAATTCCATATCTAGTATAACGATAATACTTTGAAAGAAACAAAATCAGTTCCAATCTTATCTATTTCCAAATACTTATTCTTATATATCACAACACATTACCTTGCAGAATCTTTTTCCCTATCCTTTTTTATCCATTGTCTCTCACCCTCCTAACTATGTAATTTCTTTTCATTCTTGTTTGCTTCGTGTTTCTCTTTATTTTCTGGTCCTTTCTCTTAGTTCCCCTTTTTCGCATTATTATTCCCCTCCATTTCTCATTCCAATTATTTATTTTATCCCCCTCCCTCTCTCAATCTTTATTCTGTAGTTCCCTCTTCTGCTTTTTTCCTTTCCTTTGTTTAGTTTTTTGAACCATTCCCCCTTTTATTATCACATCAAACCACAAATTTTTAACTTTAAATCTTTTTTCCTCCTGCTTAAATGATTGTTACTCCACTTGATCTTCAAGATTGATTTCCTCTTTATTTAACTCCTCCCCTTCTGGCTCTCTTTGTTATCTTCTATCTGAATTGCCATTTCTAGTTTTTGTATTATACTGCTGCACATTTCCAAGCTTACTTTCATCATTTCTTTCATATCTTGTAAATTCAGTCTCACTTCTGCAAATAATTCCCTCATTGTATATGCTGCTCTTTTTTTCCTCTTCCTTGATAATTATATCCAACCCAAATGTCCAGTAGGTTGTTTCAACCAGTGTCTTTTATATTTAATTTCAACAATCAATGTCTATAAGTCTTTGTTTCCAGGTTCTTTTCCAACTTTCCCCCAGAGTCACTGGGTGGTTCCAAAGCAATTTTTTTCAAATATCTTTCCCCTTGTAATATTCTGGTATTTCACTTTTCAGGGTTTTTATTTTATTATGATGGAGTTCCTCTTATTTTCTTTTAAGTTCCAACTTCCAATTTTAGAAAGACTTTTCAAAGAGTCACTGAAATTTTTCCTGTACCATCAGGTGGTGCTCTCAACAGTATTTCCAAGTTCCACCCTTTTTTTCTCTTTTTCCCTTCTGTTTAAGTTATAAAGCTTTTATTAATTTTGCTAATTTCAATTATTAACTATTATTTCTTTTCAACACATTCAATTCCAGCATTTAGTTATTAGTTTAGTTATACACATTCAATTCCAGCATTTAGTTAAAGTCCAATAGTTGTCCGATTTAATTTCCAAGCCTTTTGTGCTCAAATATTTTCCTCTGAATTTTCACCTCCAAATTAGTTCATTTCAATATTCAAAGCCAGTTTTATAAGTCAATTTCCTTCCCAAATAAGCCAATTTCCTTCCCTCTCTCTCTCTCTGATTGCCACTTCTACACATTTTTATCCAAAATAGTTCGTTTCTTAATTCTGGGGTACCTTAACGTCCATGTATTTCACTTGGTACACACTCAGCTTGCTACTTCACTGCTCCAGCATAGTCTTAGTGTCCCATACTGCTTCCCATCTTCGTGGTGGCCATTTTTGACTACTGCTGCAACTTGTCTTCGGAGGGGATTTATCTTATCAAGGAAGTTAAATGCAGCTCGCCTCAACCTTCCAAGCAATTCCCTTTCTTCACCACCCCTCCAGGGTGGTCCCTCCAACCACCAATTGGGACCCTCCAACAAGTGAGCTCGGAGTGAAACTGTGCACGATCGTGGCTTCCGCTCCGACTATGATGGAAGAGCAACCGGAAGTCATTTAGCCCATCTTTGAAAGCCTCCATCAGGGCCTCTTGGGACCAACCTCGCATGTGGCATGCCAATTTGTGAAATTTCTGGGTGTATTTAGCTACTGACCTTCGCCCCTGGTTTATAATTTTCATCCTAATTCTTGCCTTACATTCAGCAAGGGGATCTTCAAAACGAGTGCGTAATGCTGCCATAAACATGTCACAGTCACTTAGCTGAGAGGCATCATCATTGTGGAGGGTGACCATCCATTGGGCTGTAATCCCTTCTAGGGCTTTGGTTACACACCTCACTTTGGCTGCTTCTGAGGCAGTCATCCCCATATTCCTCCATGATTCCAGATTTGGGCTAGGAAGAATCCTAATTCCTTGGGATCCACTCTGCATTTTACTTCCAGCGGAAGAACTTTTGGAAATTGGTGCCTCCATGGTGCTATCCCGCCCCCAGGGGTGATAGCTTTCTGCCGCCTAAACTGGCCCTGGCTGGATTATGGGAAGCGCTTCTGGAGCTTCAAAGGCTTCTGCTCCCCTCCTCTCTTCCCAAGCCTCTTCGTGCACAGGCATTGCATACCTTTCTTTAGCTCCTCGACCCTTAAGAACTTCATTCAAGAAGTGCAGAGCTTGGGTCAGGAGGTCTTCTCTATCTTCCTCCTGCCAGGCAGCTTCTCCCCACTGCCAGCGTCTGGCAGCCGTCATCCCAGAGGGAAGCTCCTCCGGCATTCTAATCTGTCCTACTCCCAAAGACCATTTGGGTCAGACCACCAGTTTCTCTTCAATCTGCAGCCCTGCCACCCTCAGCCTCCTCTTGAGTGCCAAGAAGCAGTGAAGCGGTAGCTCCAGCAGCCCCTAGATCTTTTTATTTAATTATATTAAACATTGACAGTGGTGGAGTTGACTTCCGGAGGTGAGGTCACAGCGAAGTGGAACAGGAGCGCGATCTCTGAAATCCTGGATCTGAATTTTCATGCTTGGAAGCTCTCAGAGGCATTGTGAAGCTTGGAGAGACACACGAGTTAGAAGGGGAAGCTTAGAAACAGAGGGGAGGAAAGCAACTTCCCACTGCAACGAGGGGAAGCCCTCTGAATCCGGCATGAAACAAACCTGGCATCTATGGCGGGTCCAAAGCTGTGACAGCCAGCTGTGATCGGGAAGCAGGAAAGTGGATCAATGCAAGACATCAGAAGGAGAACGGCAGACTGGGACAGTTTTTGAGAGGTGAGAGAGCCCTGTGAAAGACTTTCACAAAGGGAGCCTCCGGAAAGAGTGAATACAGTGGCTAATTAGAGGGGATAGAGGAGCAAAAGGGAGAGGAGGAAACAAGAGTTTAACAGCTGAGAGAGAGTACCTCAGAAGAAAAGATTGAGATTCTGTGAATAAAAACTCAAAATTTCTACAATTTGGATTGATTACTGGTAGAGCAGAAGAGAGACATTAGAAAGAACAATTGGAATTTTAATGGAGAACTGTAGTTGAACGGAGAGTGGAACCATTTTGATATAAAGCTGTGACTGTGCAATTTGAGAGTGAAAGTGACTAAGTAGTTATAGAGGACTGAGGAAACAGGAAATGAAGAAAGTAATGTGACGGTGTGCAGAAGAAAGGGAAAAGAAGAAGAAAGAAGAAAGCTGAATAATTTCTAAGTATTAAATTCAACAGTGTATATTGAAAAAAATCTAAAGCAATATATACAGTATATATATATATATATATACTGTATATATGTGTGTGTGTGTGTGTGTGTGTGTGTGTGCGTGTGTGTGTTATGACTCCCCTTCAAAATTCAAGCGAGCAACACAGAAAGCAGCCGTTTCAAAAGTAAATCAAACAGAAAGGAGTCTCACAAGATAACGGCTGCCATAAATCATAGTCCACAGCAACAAGCTTTGCTCTGTTCGGCAAACCAGTCCTGGCAAAAATTCTCAAGCCTCAGAGCGTTGGCTGTAACTTCTCCACGCAGTCACTTTGTTCCTGGCAAACTTCACCAGCCCAGCTGTGTCCTTTTATAGTCATTGAGGCAACAGTTAATTTCCTTAGTGCATTACTGGCTCGCCTCCTCCTTCGCTTCCAGCTGAGTTTGCCTCCTCAAACGTCATCTGTTCCTGACGTTTAACCATAAGTCTTCCAAGTTCTCATCTCCACTCAAGACTCTCTCGTAAACTTCCTGTCAGCCATTCCCGGCTGATGATCAGATAAGGAACCAGAGGAGGTCAAAGGTCCTGACAATTCCAATACTTCAGGTCTGTCTTCCTTTGTCACATCCATCTCCTCATCCTGGTTACTATTCCCACCACTGAGCAATGCCGGCTTATATTGTTCTGCCATGTCCTCCTCACTTGAACTCAGATTTTCCACAGGAGCTGAATCCAGACCCGGAACCACAACACTATCCCTCACCGCAGGACCCTTCCCCCGGGTCTGACGATCCGGATGCGGTTTCGAAGGGAAACGTTCATGAAAGTCCCGAATCATGTCTGGAGCATGAACCGCAGACGCATTAGTCCATGAGCAAATCTCCGAGTCATCCACTCTCCTCCCGACTAAATACTGGAAACGACCCTTGAGCCAACACGAATCAGTAACGCTGACCACCGTGTCATCAACAGCAGCCTCCTCACGGGGCGTCGATGGGGAAGTTGTACGAGCGGAAGCACGCAGAGGACACTCCAGGGAGTCAGGAACCAAAAGAGAGCGATGGAAAACAGGGTGAATACGCATAGAGCGCGGTAAGATGAGTCGGTATGCCACAGGGTTGATAACCGCCTCAATCGGGAAGGGACCGATGAAACGATGGTCCAACTTCCTAATTGGGCGATCGATCCGAAGGTGTTTTGTGGATAACCACACCTTATCACCCACAGCTAACGGAGGCGTTGCTCGACGTGATCGATCCGCAAACCGTTTATAATCGTCTTTTGCCCTGTCGAGTTGTTGTAATACTAAACGGTGGACCGCTTGTAGTTCCTCCAGAAAATCTTGGGTCTCAGGAACTGGGGAATCCATCATCATTAATGGGAAGAAGTGCGGATGATAACCCACATTCGTGAAAAATGGCGTGACATGAGTGGAGGTGTGCTGCGAGTTATTAAAAGCGAATTCTGCCAATGGGAGATATTTCGCCCAATCGCTTTGTCGCTGATTAACGAAACACCTCAAATATTGGGTAAGAATACCAATCACCTTCTCAGTCCCGCCATCAGTTTCCGGATGGTGCGCTGACGCTAAGCACACCTGAACCTGTAGCGCCACCATTAACTGTTTCCAAAATTGCGCAGTAAACTGAACCCCACGATCAGAAACCACTCTATCCGACAGTCCATGCAGACGAAAGATAAGCTGTAAAATAGCTGGGCCGTAGACGGGACGATGGCAATTTCTGACAGGGAATGAAATGAGCCATTTTAGTCAGCATATCAACTAACACACAGCAACCGTCGTGAAGCCCGACGAGGATGGTAAATGCGTGAGAAAGTCCATGGAGATCGCTCCCCATGGTCTGCTCGGAGTCGGCAATGGTTGGAGGAGTCCAGGGGGCGCACCGGACGCCGCTTTCGCTTGCCTACACTGAACGCAAGAAGCGACATAAGAGAACACATCGTGACAAACCCGAGGCCACCAAAAAGTCCGGGTGACCAAATGCAAGGTTTTGTAAAATCCAAAATGGCCAGCAGCGGGGTTATCATGACATTGTGTCATGGTGAGAGCTCTCAACGACCTGGTAGGTACATATAATAAACCCCGATGTCGGAGCAGGCCCTCTTCAAAGGACCATGGAGAATCAGGTCTAACGTCCCCCCATCTCTGCTGCGTCCACACATCCAATCGTTGCGCCTCCCGTAGGCGAGCCCGCAAATCAACTGGATCTTGCAGTACGGCCAAGGATTCTGGTGGTAACACCGTTCGTAGAGGAAGAGGATCCTCGGGCAAGATATACTCAGGCTTCCGAGACAACGCATCTGCCCTCCAGTTCTGTCCACTTGCAACATAAGTAACGGAGAAATTGAACCTGGTGAAAAACAACGACCACCGAATCTGGCGTTGGTTCAATTTCTTAGCTGTGGTTAAATGTTCCAAGTTTCGATGATCCGTCCGAACCTCTACCTTGTGCCGAGCTCCCTCTAAATGATGTCTCCAGGTCTCAAAGGCAGCCTTAATGGCCAACAACTCCTTTTCCCAGATGGTGTGGTTGTGCTCTGAAGCTGTGAGCTTCCTAGAATAGTATGCGCATGGGAAAAGAGGCGCGCCATCCTTCGAAGCTTGTAACAGTACCGCTCCGATAGCGACATTAGAGGCATCGGTCTCGACCACAAATGGACGATTCGGATCAGGATGCCTCAATATCGGTTCGGCTACAAACGCTTTCTTTAAAATGTCAAAAGCCTGTTGTTGCGGGGGGCCCCACACAAACGGGACCTTCTTACGGAGGAGCTGAGTTATGGGGTCCATTACTTTAGCAAAGTCCGGGATAAAAGTCTGATAGTAGTTGGCGAATCCCAACAGACGTTGTACGTCCTTGACTCAACGAGGGGCTTCCCAACTACGCCGAAGCCACCAACGAATCATGCAAACGCAACCAGGACACACCGAGTACTAAGGGG
The DNA here is from genome assembly GCF_049901735.1 of Notechis scutatus. Lineage (NCBI taxonomy): Eukaryota > Metazoa > Chordata > Lepidosauria > Squamata > Elapidae > Notechis > Notechis scutatus. The sequence continues at coordinate 61,356,651 of NC_142025.1, read as the reverse complement.
AGATGAAGGTCCGAAGTGATGTAGAAATTTATCGCTTCCTCATGATCCCCAATAACCATGCGCACTGGTTGGGTGGCGAAACGAATGGGCCCAGACTTGAGCTCACGCCCATCCACTGTTTCCACCTTAATGGGTGGTTCTACAGCAACCAATGGGATCCCAAAGTGCGTAGCAAAAGCCCTGTCCATAAAACTGGTTGTAGCCCCTGAGTCCACCAATGCCACTGCAGGGATTCCCTCCTTCTGTGACTGTAAAAAGATTCAAGTGTCCAAAAGTAAATGCCGAGGAGGGCCAGGATTCACTTCATCAATTTGGGGTGGGGGTGTAGAACGTGCCCGACCTAGGGTTTCCCCCAAGATCGGGCCTACCCCATTTCCCGACAGGCCAGGAGTGGTTTCAGGCACAGGTCTGCGAATCCCTCTCCGTTGGCAGAAATTAGCAAAATGTCCCGAACCCCCGCAATAAAGGCACAAGCCTTCCTGAAACCTTCTCGAACGTTCTCGCGCCATTAAGCGAGGGCGGAGTGCTCCCAACTCCATCGGCTCCTCCGTCTTAACCGTGGTTTGAAAAACTTTCAGTGGCGTGGTTTGTGAATGAGAACGAGAATGTGGTTCCACAACGGGCCGTCTGCTTCGCTGTTGTAAACGGGCTTCAACACGTAAGCACTGTATCACAAGTGCATCCAGAGTTGAAGCCCGCCTGCATGTACTAACTCATCCTTGATGGTATCAGCCAAGCCCTCCTGAAATGCATCCATGTGGGCCGGTTCGTTCCAGTTAGAGTCCATACAGAGTAAACGAAATTCTGCAGTGTATTCCTGCAGGGGGCATTTCCCCTGATAAATGTCCCATAACCGTCTAGCCACAGTTTGAGTTTTAATTGGGTTTTCAAACATAACCCTCATTTGCTGCAGAAAACCTTGAAAATTATCCAACAAAGGGCTATCTTGAATTAACAAGGGAGTAGCCCATTTGGCAGCCTGCCCAGATAAAAGGCTAATAATAAATCCTACCTTAGCCTGGTCGTTTGGAAAGTCTTCAGGCCTCAAGGTTATAAATAATTGGCACTGCCCCATAAATGCCGGGAACATGTCCGTTTGCCCTGAAAATTTCTCCGGCATGGATACCGGGCTTTTCCTCAAGGGAGGGGCTGAAGGAGCAGCAGCAGGACTTTGCAAACTTGAAACATAGTTCACCAATTGTGTCACCTGATTTTGGAGTATCTGGTTACTCTGTATCAGTTGATTTATCTGTTGCTGTTGCTGCTCCACCAAACTCTGCAGTTGGGTTTGGTCCATCTTGGTTTGAAGATGGTTTGTTAGGCTTGGAAGCAAAAATGTTATGTCTCACCTATATTCACAAGTGAGAATACAGAGTTCCACAGTTCAAAATATTCAAACAAAACAAAACCAGACTAAAAAGGGTTAATAGTACTATATTCCAGTCCTTGGCAGACTTCCCGGAATCTGTCTGGTAATTCAGAATGTCCATAAATTACAAAGGCCACTCCACACGTATCCTTTTGACTCATCAAACACTTTGCTTCCAAGCAAAGTTTGAGAATCAGCACGCCTCCTTAAATCACCTGGATGGGCGTGTCAGTCTCTCTAATCAATGTCTGGCTTGACGCCTCCCTTCAGATTGACGTTTCAGTCTTCTCCTAGTTCTAGCGTCAAGCCAAGATCTGTCAGTTTCTCCACTCGAAGCCTCTGACTCATTTTGTGGATCAGTTGCTGGCATGAGCAAAGTCGAAGGTTCTGGGGAGGATTGTCTCTGCGACAATCTCTCATCCTCCTGGCTCACATCTGTGTCCTCTAATAATTCAGACTCCACATTCACAGCAGGCTCCAGCCTTCCATCTTCAGAGTCATCAGAGTCAAAACTCCCAGCAGGATCGATCCTTCCAGTCACAATATATATATATATATATATATATATATATATATATATATATATATATATATATATATATATATATATATATGTATGTATGTATGTATGTATGTATGTATGTATGTATGTATATATGAGATTGCTTGCAAGAATTAATTTATGTACCCTATTTATAGATTGCTACATTCTTTATAACTGTTATACCCTATATATTCTTTATATCTTTTCACAATTTGATACCTTGGATAACAACTAATTAATCAATTGATGTACAACTAATTAATGTCTATATATTGATTCATAGACTTAATTGAACTATAAGAAAGTTATAAGATATAGTATATAAGAAAACAATCAAACACATATTTATCTATATTTATTGAATTATATATGTCTACTTTATAAGCTATTATATTTAGAATTATACTTAATTAATTTATTAAAAGGATTAAATAAGATTAGAAAATTAAGAAGGTTACAGACTATCATAGATTATAAACAATAATGATATTTAGTTTTACACTGTTGTATAAATACATATATATAAAGTGTGCATAAAATTAAGGAGAGACATTATTAAGTATATTAGACCTTGTAATGATAAACTGAAGGGATTAGAATATGATAAAAGGGAAGAGATAAACATAGAAAATGCAGAAGGGAGTTGATACAATGGATGATAATATTGAAAGACTTTCTTAAGAAAATAGGTAGATTTGGGAAGCCTAAGATGTCCACCACGACAACTACCGCTAAGATTGGGAAGAAAACAACATCCAACCTAACATCAATGATAACATCACCAGCAGGACAACGTTCCATAGAAGGCATGCTGAATCCTGAGAAGGCAAGTCAGGTATCAAATATGCAAACATTTCAAATGGTATTAACAACAAGACAAGAAACGATGGTGAGAAACCACGCAGACTTTAAAACTGAAATGGGGGAAATGAAAGGTAAAATATGGAAACTAGACAAGAAGATAAGTACAATCCAACAAACAGTAGTAAAGACGGAACATAAAATGAAAGCAGTTGAGGCAAAGGTCGAACAAACAGATAAGAAAGTAGAATCAATAGAACATAAATTAATGGGAGAGAACAAGAAATTAGAAGAGGCAATTGCATATTTGGAGATGAAAAAGGCTGATTTCTTCCTCAGATTTCAGAATATAACAGAAGAAAAGGGGAGGACTTGCCCAAATTAATGGCAGATCTCATAGCAGAAGCGTTACAAAAAGAGGGCCAAGAGGTTCAAAGGGAAATTGATGAGGTATATAGAATATATACCAACTATACAAAGACGTTTTAGATTTCCAAGAGGTTCATATACGATTCTCAAAGAAACAACTGAGAGATGAGATATACAAAGTGACAAGAGACGAACCGTTGATATTTAAGGGAACCAAAATTGTAATGTTGAAACAAATTCCAAGAAGAATAAGGGAACACAGAAAGAAATACAGATTCCTGGCCGCCCAACTGAATAAGAATAACATCCTGTTCAAATGGCTCATCCCAGAGGGAATGTTAATATCATGGCAGGATAAAAAATTTAAAATAGACAGTATAGAAAAAGCAAGGGAATTCTTTGAACTATATGTGGTATCAGGAGAAGACCAGAACAGCAAAGAGGAAGTAGAAAATAGGAGCCAAGAAGAAGATCGGGTGGAGGAAAGAGAAACAGAACAAGAGGAAAGAGAGCAGGAAGAAGTGGAAAGAGAAGGCGTAAGAACGAGACACCAAATGAGAGCAAATAAGCTTCAACAAGAAACAATTACAGAGTAAGATGGCAGAAGAAATCTAATTGATTTCCATTAACATCAACGGTTTAAATTAACAAATTAAGAGGGGAAAAAACAATAACTACAGAAATTTAACTTAGATATTATATGCCTTCAAGAAACACATATCCAGAAATATCAAACTGTTAGAGGCACCAAAGTTAGGAGATTTATATGTCTCTCTAGCCCAACAAAAAAACAGGGGGATAGCAATATATATTAGGAAACATTTACAAGCAAAACAGGTATATGCAGACGAGGAGGGTAGGATTTTGATGTTAGAAGTTTATATAAATTATAAGAAAATGTTATTGACAGTGATATACGTACCAAACGAGAAACAAGAAAATTTTTATACCAAACTATACAGAAAACTAGTAGAACAGAAATATGAGAACATATGCCTGCTAGGTGATTTCAATGCAATAGCAAATTTAGGAAAAGACTACAATAATGAAAATCTAGGGGAAAAATGGAAAAGGAAAACATTACCAAAAGTATTTTATCAAATGGCGGAAGAATTAGGATTAAAAGATATATGGAGAAAAAGAAATCCAGACAAAAAAACAGTATACTTACTATTCAGCACCACACACATCATGGTCAAGATTGGATATGTTATGGACAAATGGGGAAATGGAACATAATATAAAAGAAATAGAAATTGAATCTAACACATGGGCGGACCATAATCCCATTAAAATAATTTGGAAAGGATTGAAAAAAAAAACAGAAGATGGATGCTAAACAAGGAGATCCTAAAAGAAAAAGAATGTGTTAAGATGATGGAAAAAGAATTGGAGTTCTTTCTGAAGGAAAACAAAAAACAACAAACATCAATTCCAAACTTATGGGACACGACTAAAGCATATATTAGAGGCCTAGCAATTTCATATAATACACGTAGATATAAGGGAAAAAAAGGAGAACAATCTAAACTACAAGATACTCTTAAGGAGTTAGAAAAAACACTAGAAAAAATACCACATAATAAGACAGCAAATACGGAGAGGATAATGATTAGACATAAATTGAATATGTTAGCACAAGATGAATGGTTACAGGACATGAAAAAGATAAAACAGAATTATTTTGAACACGCGAATAAGTCGGGATGGTGGCTAGCCTATAGACTTAAGAAAGAAAAAGGAAAAAGAGCAATCCAACAATTGAAGGACGCTGATGGTACGCTACAACATCAAACTGAAAAGAAAAAACATCTTGTTAAAAGTTTTTTTGAAGAATGGGAGCGACCCCAACTCAAATTGTTCCTCCCCCTCTAATGCGTACAGATCTAGATCCCCTGCCCCCTCCTCATCGTCCTCCCTAACTGAGGGAGAAGCTGTCTCCTGAAGGGGTATCTGTTCGTAGGACTGAGTGAGAGGGGATGGTCTTACGGTTTCGGTGGTTTGTGTAGGCCACTCTGGTCTGGCTATCCTCTGCATCCCTCCGCAATCCCCTGGCGGATGGCCAACTCCATCCAGGCTCTGAGTTGTTCCGGGACCGCCTGAGGTAGAGTGTCTTCCTGTCGCAGGCCCGCGACCGTTGGCGTGTAGCCTCTGGAGTTCTCCTGGGTGTCGTTCCGGAGTCCTGTTGTGCCTGGAGGGAGGAGAGACTGCGGGAGGGGAGGAGAGCAGAGGTAGAAGGGGTGGCTGGTGCTGGGAGCACTGCACCGGACTGTTTGGCGCGCTTTTCTATCTCTTTTCTAGCGCCCTGTGTCGCCTTAGGGCCTCCCTGTTGGGAGGCTTTAGTGGAGCTCTTTAGCCTGACTGCGCAGGTGTCTGGTCTTTTGTTTGGCCTTTAAGGAAGGGCCTTTTGAAGGATTGCCTTCTGCCATTCTGGATGATTGATAACGGTGTGGATCAATAGTAGGTAGTTGGCACCCTAGGGTTGACCTGCAATTAAGGCCGGGAGCCCTGGGGATGCTATGCGTCCCCCGATCAATCAGCTAAGATCAATGAGTTGGCCTGGTAAAAGGCGTTACTCTTTTTTTCTGCTTCTTTCTCTCTCTCTCTCTCTTTTTTTTTTTTGATTATATGATCAGAAAAAAACCTTTATTCTGTTTGAGATTTGAAAGAAGCTGCTGCCTCTTCTTTTCTTCTTGCTTTTTTTTTTTTTTTTGTTTTTTAATTGGGCTGTTTGGAAACTGCAAGTGCCCTGAAGGGCAATACACAAAGCCTGCACCAGACTGCCTTCCCAGACAATAGGAAACTGGGTGGGAGTGGTGGATAGGTTACCGCGGCCGCTACGGCTGGCCGCGGGTGCTTCAACACTGTAGAAATTCAATCAAGCAATCCAAGCCTCCAATGATTCTTAGAAGAAATAAAGACCACCAGAAAAACACTGTAGAGCAGGCCTGCCGGTCCTGCTGTCTTTGAAAATGGGCCGCAGTAAAGATCGGGTTGATAACGGCCTCACAAAATGGCGCCCGGCCACGAGGCAGAGCCAAATGGCAGCCGCAACTTCGAGGGCGTGCAGGGGCCTAGTGGCAGCAATGGAGGCCTCCCTAGGAGCGATCTGACTCCCCAGGGGAAGTAGTTCCAAAGAAACGAGGCTCAAACGAAAGTTAGCTGTATAAGTAAATCGAGGGGGGTGGAAACGGAATGAAAGGAGCCTTCCAAAACGAACGGAGAAAACAAGCGGCAGCAAGGCAAAGGGAGAGGGGGGGGCAGCTTGTAAAGGGTGCTAGCCCTCCCCTGGCTCCCCTGGGGCCGGGAAGCCTCCCAGGGAGAAGGAGGAAAAAACGGAGAAATTGAAACGTAACCAACCTGCGCAGGGCTAAACTGAGAATAAAAAGAATAAAGAAACGATACAACCTGAGGAAACCAGCTGAAATCTCAATCGAGAGGGTTTTGCTGAAAGCAATGGCCAAGAGCACAATCGCAATCTGCCTACTCTGCACAAGGCTGAGCATAAACTGGGACGCCAGGACTGGACACGTGATGGAAGAAGGAGGCGTCCCTTGGAAATTAAGCTCAGCCTACAACAGCAGAGACTGAAGCTCCACCCAGTTTTCAAAAAAAAGAAGAAGCAAGAAGAAAGGAAGAGGCAGCAGCTTCTTTCAAATCTCAAACAGAATAAAGGTTTTTTTCTGATCATATAATCAAAAAAAAAAAAAAAGAGAGAGAGAGAGAGAAAAGAAGCAGAAAAAAGAGTAACGCCTTTTACCAGGCCAACTCATTGATCTTAGCTGATTGATCGGGGGGGGTGACGCATAGCATCCCCAGGGCTCCCGGCCTTAATTGCAGGTCGACCCCTAGGGTGCCAACTACCTTACTCTTGATCCACACCGTTATCAATCATCCAGAATGTCAGAAGGCAATCCTTCAAAAGGCCCTTCCTTAAAGGCCAAACAAAAGACCAGACACCTGCGCAATCAGGCTAAAGAGCCCACTAAAGCCTCCCAACAGGAGGCCCTAAGGCGACACAGGGCGCTAGAAAAGAGATAGAAAAGCGCGCCAAACAGTCCGGTGCAGTGCTCCCAGCACCAGCCACCCCTTCTACCTCTGCTCTCCCTCCCCTCCCGCAGTCTCTCCCTCCCTCCAGGCACAACAGGACTCGGAGCGACACCCAGGAGAACTCCAGAGGCTACTTTCACGCCAACGGCCGCAGGCCTGTGACAGGAAGACACTCTACCTCAGGCGGTCCCGGAACAACTCAGAGCCTGGATGGAGTTGGCCATCCGCCAGGGGATTGCGGAGGGAATGCAGAGGATAGCCAGACCAGAGTGGCCTACACGAAACCGTAAGACCATCCCCTCTCCAGTCCCACGAACAGATACCCCTTCAGGAGACAGCTTCTCCCTCAGTTAGGGAGGACGATGAGGAGGGGGCAGGGGATCTAGATCTGTACACATTAGAGGGGGAGGAACAATTTGAGTTGGGGTCGCTCCCATTCGACGAATGAATGGATACCGTCAGATTTGGCCTTGCCCTCGAATTCCTCTCCATCCCCCCTGATTTCTACATGGCATGCCCCCTTTCTAAAAACCACACCAAACGCAGCCTCATGGAGGCAGCAATTCGGCATCTACTGGAGATACAGGCCATCCAGCCAGTCCCTCCATCCCAAAGGGGACAAGGGTTTTACTCTCACTTATTTGTGGTGCCCAAACACTCAGGGGGATGGAGAGCCATCTTGGATCTAAAACAGCTAAACCACTACCTGGTTTATCGTAGATTCAAAATGAACACCCTACAATCCATCCTCTCGGGGGTTAGACAGGGGGATTGGTTGTCCTCCATTGACCTCTCTGAGGCATATTTGCACATCCCAATCTGACCCTCCCACTACAAATTCCTGCGTTTTAGCTACAACAATCGCCACTTCCAGTACACGGCCCTCCCATTTGGACTGGCCTTTGCCCCCAGGACTTTCACCAAGATCCTGGCCGCTCTGGCTGCACACCTCAGAACCATCCCGGTACGGCTCCACTGCTACCTGGATGATATTCTCATCCTATCCTCCTCCAGGGATCAGGCTATCAGGGATACCTTCATTACCCTCTCTGCCCTCCAGGAACACGGTTTCCAAATAAATTGGAAGAAAAGCCAGCTGACCCCTTCCACCAGGTTACCCCATCTGGGAGCCATCATAGACACAGTTAGGGCAAAGGTGTTCGTCTCTCCAGAGAGAATACTCAGCATCCAGCAATCAGTAAAACTTATCAGACGGCTAAAGAAGGTCCCTCTCCTGGAACTATCTAAATTACTAGGAAAAATGATTTCTTGTATTTCCGTTATCCCCTGGGCTCGATTCCACTCCAGGTCCCTCCAGTGGTTCCTGCTCCCGTACCAAAGAGCCGGCTCCAGCAACTCCCAACGCAAGGTCAAGGTCTCGCCAAGGGTTCTCACCTCCCTCCTTTGGTGGAACAAGGCGTCGATCAACAGGGGCTGCCCCCTCAAGGAGCCCCCAAGAATCACCATCACCACAGACGCCAGTCTGTCTGGATGGGGCACCCATCTGCGATCCAGCACAGCTCAGGGAAAATGGTCAGCCACAGAGAGTAGGTGCAATATAAATTGGCTAGAGCTTCGGGCCATCCACCTGGCCTTCCGCTGCTTCCTCCCTCAGTTAAAGGGTTGTCACGTTCTCATCCTTACAGACAACATAACAGCAAAGGCTCATATCAACAGGCAAGGGGGCACCCAGTCAAAGAGTCTAATGAGGGAGACCGAGCGCCTCTGCCGATGGGCGGAGTCACACCTTCTTTCCCTCACAGCAGATCACATCTCGGGCATCGACAACACCCGAGCAGATTGGTTGAGCAGAGCCACCATAGACCAGGCGGAGTGGCGCCTTCACCCGGCCCTGTTCAGGGAAGCAGCCGTGATTTTTGGCCTGCCAGTAATAGACCTGTTTGCCTCTCCATCCAATGCCCAACTCCCTCGGTTCATCTCCAGATTCCCGACACCAGGGGCAGAGAACTACAATGCCTTACGATGCCCGTGGCCCTCTGGCCTCCTTTATGCCTTTCCTCCTCTGGCTCTGGTCCCCAGAGTCATCCAGAAAGTACTCCACGAGAGGCGGAACTGATCCTGGTAGCTCCTTATTGGCCCGTCGCTCCTGGTTCGCGGACCTCCGCAGTCTTTCCACAGCCCCCCTTGGAGGATACCAGCAGACAGGATCTCCCTGTCCCAAGGCCCCCTTCTCCACCCGGACCCCCAATGGCTCCAACTAGCCGTTTGGAGGTTGAGCGAAACGTCTAAGGAGAGAGAACCTTTCCACTGAGGTTATTAATACCATCTTAGCAGCCCGGCGTCCCTCCACTACAAGGATTTATGACGCCACTTGGGACTCCTTCCGCAAGTGGTGTTCTAGTCTCCACATCGACCCAAAGGTACCGTCAGTCGCCCAAATCCTTGACTTCCTCCAAGAGGGTCTCAGTAAGGGTCTATCCCCCAATACACTAAGGCGTCAGGTGGCAGCCCTGTCCACCGTCATTTCCTGCGAAAAGGTCTCCTCCCTCTCTCACCATCCCCGCATCCAAGCTTTTCTGAAGGGGGCCACGAACTTACGTCCACTCTCCATTCACCGTTATCCCACTTGGGACCTCAATAAGGTCCTGATTTCTCTCACTAGGCCACCCTTTGAACCACTGAGAGAGGTGCCTCTCCAGTTCCTGTCTTATAAAGTAGTATTCCTGGTCGCTATCACATCAGCTCGTAGGATTTCAGAGATCGCTGCTCTATCAATTAGAAAGGGTCTTTGCGTCTTCCACACAGACCGGGTAGTCCTCCGACTCGACCCTTCCTTCTTACCAAAAATTAACTCAGTCTTCCACAGGGCTCAGGAACTTATCCTCCCTAACTTTTGCCCCAGGCCAACCCATGAAAGGGAGACCCTATGGCACACCTTAGATGTTAGACGGGCCCTGCGAATCTATATTAAACGCACACAGTCCTTTCGTAAATCCGAGGCCATGTTTATATCCTTCCAACCAAAGTCACAGGGACTCAAGGTACCTTCCACCACCATAGGCCGTTGGATCAGGGCAGCCATTTCCAAGGCGTACCAGGTCCAGGCCCTACAAGTGCCCAAGGGGATTATGGCTCACTCAACTAGGAGTGCGGCTACCTCAGCTGCCTGGGCCACCCAGGCCCCAATACTCGACATCTGTCGGGCAGCAATGTGGGCATCCCGTCCACCCTTCATTAGGCACTATAAGATTGACAGGTACGCAGCGGCAGAGGCCTCCTTGGAAGAAGGGTCCTCCAGAAGGTGTTTAGGGATCCTGATGAGTCAACAGACCAGACGGTGTCCCTCCCATAGGACAGGCCCCAGCTTTGGTATGTCCCATTACTGGACGATCCGAGCAGCTCTAAGGAGAATGGGCGTTGGTCCTTACCTGACACGCCACTTCTCTTGGAGCTGGGAGGATCGTCCAGCCCCTCCCTTTTTTTCTTGTCTATTTCACCGTCTGGAGGGGGTCTTGCTTTCGGCCAGTGCACTTTAAGTCTAGTAAGAGGAGGGCATGACTGCCGGGTCTCCTCGTCTTCGCATAAACTGGGACGCCAGGACTGGACACGTGATGGAAGAAGGAGGCGTCCCTTGGAAATTAAGCTCAGCCTACAACAGCAGAGACTGAAGCTCCACCCATCACTGGACGATCCTACCAGCTCCAAGAGAAGTGGCGTGTCAGGTAAGGACCAACGCCCAATCCAACAATTGAAGGACGCTGATGGTACGCTACAACATCAAACTGAAAAGAAAAAACATCTTGTTAAAAGTTTTTTGAGGAATTAAATAATAGGGAAGACATACCAGAGGGAAATATCCAACATTACTTAGAAGGAAAAGGGCTACCTGTGATACTGGAAGAGGATAAAGAAGAGATAAACAGGGAAATAGCATTAAGATAACTGCAAGAGGCAATTCTGAAACAGAAAAACAATAAGACACCAGGACCAGATGGTCTTCCTGGGAAACTGTATAAAATGCTCCAAGAAAAATTAGAAATGCAATTATTAGAACTCTATAATGAGGTACTGACGACAACAACATTACCTAAGTCATGGGGGGAGACATACATAACATTGATCCCAAAAGAAGATTTGGACCATCAATTAATTCAAAATTACAGGCCCATATCCCTTTTAAATGTTGATTATAAAATATTTATGTCCATAATGCCAGAAAGATTGAAAAAAACCCTTAATCAGATCATTCATAGCGACCAAACGTATTCTTACCAAATAGAAAAATTAAAAATAATACTAGAATGGTATTGAATATAATAGAATATTATGAAGCAAACCCAGGAAAACAATTGGCAATGGTCTTCCTCGATGCGCAAAAGGCATTTGACAATGTTAATTGGCAGTTCATAATACAACAATTAAAAAGCATGCAATTTCGCAATAAATTTATTAAATTGATTTCGACAATTTGTACGAAACAGACAGCCAGTGTAATAATGAATGGTGACAGAATGGAAACATTTAAGATCAACAAGGGAGTAAGGCAGGGATGCCCACTGTCACCCCTTCTCTTTAGAAAACTTATTGGAAAACATTAGGAAAAATGTAGAAATCAAAGGGGCTTTAATTAAAAAGGAGCATTATAAGGTACAGGCATTTGCCGATGATATAGTATTTTGGGGGGAAGATCCAGAGGATACGGGAGTAAAATTAATAAAGGAAATAGAGGAATTTGGCAAGGTCAGAAGCCTTAAGATTAATAAAAAAACAAAATTATTGACTAAAAATTTAAAAGATAAGCAAAAAAAAAAGAATTAGAAGGAAAATTGGGAATGCAAAGTGTGAAAAAGGTAAAATATTTAGGCATTTGGTTAACAGCAAGATGCTCTTCAATCAAAAAAGATAACTATGACAAATTAATAATACAAATCAAAAAAGAATTGGAAACGTGGGGGAAATTACAGCTATCACTACTGGGCAAAATTGCAGCAATTAAAATGTCTACCCTACCAAAAATACTATATCTTTTTCAAGCTGTACCAATAAGATTGGATAACACCTTTTTCAGAGAATTAGATCGAATAATAAGTAAATTTGTTTGGGATGGGAAAAAAGCTAGGATAAAAATGAAATTGTTACAGGAGAAAAAGAGGAAGTGGTGGTTTTGGACTCTGACTGGGAAATGTATTATCAGGCTGCGGCTATGGTATGGATTAAAGATTGGATCAACCTGGAAAATAGAAGAGTATTGTTGATAGAGGGTCACGACTTGCAGAGAGGGTGGCATAGTTTCCTATGGGATGGGAAATGTAAACAGCATGCATATTTTCAGAGACACATGATTAGAGATTCATTAATTCGGACATGGAACAAGATTAAAAAGAACCATTATACTAAAATACCGAACTGGTTGTCAACTATGGAAGCAGAAATATACCCAAATGCAATGGATCTGGGGGAAAAGAGGAGTTACAAAGACCTATTAGACACACAAGGAAGATTAAAAATGAGACAAGAATTACAGCAACAAAATATAAAGATAGATTGGTGGCCATACATGCCATTCCAGGCAAGATACCAGAAGGACAAAGAACAATTTGGTTTCTGCATGGAAAAGCATCAATTAGATAAAATTCTACAAGAAATGGAAAAGAAAATGATTTCAAGAATATATAAATTTCTACTAGATTTTAAAATGGAAGAGGAGGTGGTCAAAGAGACGATGGTGGTATGAGTGAAAAATGTCGGTCATAATATAGACTTGGAAAGTTGGGAGAGAATGTGGGGATCAAATTACAAACTATTTACATCAACAGCATACAAGGAAAATCAATATAAAATGTTCTACAGATGGCATCTTCCTCCCGCTAGATTGGCAAAAATGTTTTAACTCAGACCCAAATTGTTGGAAATGTAGAAAAGAAAAAGGCACTTATTTTCATACCTGGTGGACATGCCAGGAAGTGAAAAAATATTGGAACACAATTAGACAATGGATAGGAGAAATCACGAATCAGAAAATTGAATTTAATCTGGAAACTTTTTTATTAGGTATAACACAAAAATGCAATAGAACAGATAGATATATTATGTTACATATATTAACAGCTGCAAGGATTTCATACGCACAACTCTGGAAGGAAAAAAGGGTTCCACCGGAAGCATGGCTATTAAAAAAATAATAGATTGTATAGAAATGGACAGGCTAACAATGAAAATAAAAGACAGAGAAGATTCAATCTATTATAGGGCCTGGGATGCCTAGTATGAGTGGTTTAGAAATAAAAAGAAAATAAAATGGCAATTAGGAAAAGAATGAGGGAATATGTAAATATGCAAATATACCATGGAGAAGATTGATATGTAAGGATAAAAGATATTGATTTATAGTAAGAGTAAGATGCAATGGTAAAGGAATAAGTAAATACATATACTGAAAAATGTGAGGAAATGCAAAAGATATCTTGATGTTGATAACAATGTATAAAGTTTTGTTTTATGTTTTTCAAAATTTGGAAATTTAATAAATTTTATTTTTAAAAAAGAAAGTGGTGGAGTTGTTTTGACATAACTTTTGGTCATCATTCTGGTGTAATATAATATAGATCTTATATACATTTGTGTACGTATGTATGTATCTTATATACATTTGTGTACGTATGTATGTATATGTGTGTGTGTGTAAATATACATATATACATATATACATATACACATACACACACACACACATGGTATTCAGCTTTGTTCAGGTATTTTCCCACGTCATTATAGTTGTGCTTTAAAGTTGTAGCAATGTTTCAGCAGAATCTCATCTGCCATCATCAGGCTTATGTATTGGGTTCGTCTATGTGTCAGGCTTTTGCAGCTATTTCTGTTTTAAATTTGGTGCTTGCATATTGCTGTGTTAGAATGGTTTTTTCTTCATCCTGATTGGTTGGGAGTCTTGGTCTGTGTTTATTGGTCTTGGAGTTTGCTGTGTTCTGCTTGATTGGTGTTTCTAATATCTTCTGTCTGTTTTGTAGCATTTTTTGATTGGCTGGCAACATTGGGTTTCCTGTATTGGAGGCTTTTAGTACGACTTGGCTTCGGGTAAAAGGATGGCTATCATTTATTAGGTAGCTAGGTTTCATTTGGGTGCCTGGTTGGGGTGTGTTTGAGCTGGAGGTATCAGGTGGGGTCTGTATCAGGTGCCCAGGTGTTTGCTTGGCTTGTGGTGTGGAGATTTTTTTTGTTTGTGAGTGCAGGCTTCCAGATAATTGACAGTCTGGTGGAGTCATCTCTTCTATTCATGCTTTCAGGTCTTTTTTCAATCTCTATGGCTTCTCTGAAGGTGTGTGTATATATATATATATATGTATATATATATATATATGTATATATATAGGTGTGTGTGTGTGTGTGTGTGTGTGTGTGTGTGTGTGTGTGTGTGTGTGTGTGTTTTCTTAAGTTTTTGTGGGTATTTATATGTATGGTATTCAGCTTTGTTCAGGTATTTTCCCACGTCATTATAATTGTGCTTTAAAGTTGTAGCAATGTTTCAGCAGAATCTCATCTGCCATCATCAGGCTTATGTATTGGGTTCGTCTGTGTGTCAGGCTTTTGCAGCTGTTTCTGTTTTAAATTTGGTGCTAGTCTACTGCTGTGTTAGAATATTTTTTTCTTCATCCTGATTGGTTGGGAGTCTTGGTCTGTGTTTATTGGTCTTGGAGTTTGCTGTGCTCTGCTTGATTGGTGTTTCAAATATCTTCTGTCTGTTTGTAGCATTTTTTTTCCTAACACACCTAAACAGCACACACCCCAAAATCAAATTCACCATAGAAATGGAAACAAACAAGCATCTACCATTCCTAGATGTACTAATCTACAAAAAAAAAAAAACAGATGGCACGCTAGGACACATCATATACCAGAAGAAAACACACACCAACCACTACCTCAACGCCCAATCCCACCTCTACCCAGCACAGATAAACTCCGTGGCCAAACACTAATTGCCAGAACCAAACGCCTGGCAGACAAGACACACATAAAGACTGAACCCTGCACCCTGACTAAAGTACTGACAGCCAATGGCTTCCACAAAAGCAAAATCACAGGCCTGATCCACAAAAACACACTGAGACATAATGGAGACCTAGAAGATGAACAGACCTATGGAACAGCTGTCCTGCCCTACATAAGAGGTACAACAGACAAAATCAGTAAGATACTACACAGGCAAAACTGCCTTCAAAACAGACAGAAAAAGAGCAGCTATCCTAAGAAACCCCAAAGATAAAATTGACCTGGAAAACCAAGGCATATATGAAGTCACCTGCGCATCATGCCCTGCCAGATACATCAGACAGACCAATAAACACAGACCAAGACTCCCAACCAATCAGGATGAAGAAAAAACCATTCTAACACAGCAGTAGGCTAGCACCAAATTTAAAACAGAAACGGCTGTGAAAGCCTGATTCACAGATGAACACAATACACAAGCCTGATGTTGGCAGATGAGATTCTGCTGAAACGTCACTACTACTTTAAAAGCACAACTATAATGAAGGTGGAAAATACCCAAACAAAGCTGAATACCATACATACATATATACACACATTCATTAAGACTCAAGAATCATAAGTACAACACTTAATAATAGTCATAAGGTACAATCAACAATCAAATCATACTAGGAAACAGCCAATATAAATCATAAGGATACAAGCGACAAAGTTACAGTCCTATAATCACAAGTGGGAGGGGATGGGTGATAAGGAGTGATGAGAAGATTAACAGTAATTGTAGTGCACACTTTGTAAATAGTTGAACAGTGTTGAGGGAATTATTTGTTTAGCAGAGTGATGGCTTTCAGGAAAAAACTGTTCTTGTGTCTAGTTGTTCTGGTGTGCAGTGCTCTATAGCGCCGTTTTGAGGCAAGGAGTTGAAACAGTTTATGTCCGGGATGTGAGGGGTCTGTAAATATTTTCACAGCCCTCTTTTGACTCATGCAGTATACAGGTCCTCGATTGAAGGCAGGTGGGTAATAATTGTTTTTTCTGCAGTCCTAATTATCCTCTGAAGTCTGCGACTGTCCTGTTGGGTTGCAGAAACAAACCAGACAGTTATAGAGGTGCAGATGATAGACTCAATAATTCCTCTGTAGAACTGTATCAGCAGCTCCTTGGGCAGTTTGAGCTTTCTGAGTTTGCGCAGAAAAAACATTCTTTGTTGTGCTTTTTTTATGACGTTTTTGATGTTAGGTGTCCATTTTAGGTTATGTAGAACCTAGAAATTTGAAGGTCTCTACTGTTGATACTGTGTTGTCTAGTATTGTAAGAGGTGATAGTATGGGAGGGTTTCTTCTAAAGTCTACCACCATTTCTACGGTTTTGAGTGTGTTCAGTTCCAGATTGTCCCAGTTACACCACGAGGCAAGTTGTATAACCTCCTGTCTGTATGCAGATTCATCATTGTGTCGAATGAAACCAATCACTGTTGTGTCATCAGCAAACTTCAATATTTTAACAGATGGTTCATTTGAGATGCAGTCACTGGTATATAGGGAGAAGAGAAGTGGAGATAGCACACAGCCTTGGAGGGGCCCTGTGCTGATTGTACAGGTATCGGATGTGATTCTGCCTAGCTTCACCTGAAGCTTCCTGTCTGTTAGGAATATGCTCACACACACACACACACACACACACTTATTTATCTTTAATTACATCCTCCAACATCCTTAGTGTTCTCTGAGATCTTCTTGATCACTGGCTCAACTAGACATAATTTAAAAAAAAGTTCAGTCCCCTCGGTAGAGTTTAATCTCTGGGTGGGCTGATAAAGAAAGAGATCTTGCTTTATATAATTATATAAACAGGAGGATCTTGATGAGGAAAAAATTAAACAGTACTTACAAAATGCTAACCTACCTAAGATACCTGATGAAACTGGGAAAATGTTAGAAAGTGCTATAACAATGATGGAACTAACCGAAGCACTTAACAGACAGAACAATGGAAAAGCACCAGGACCAGATGGTATCCCGGCAGAATTTTATAAAACATTAAAGAATCGTTGAGCACTTCACCATTAGAAGTCATGAATGAAGTTATGATAAACAAGAAAATACCTAAAACATGGTCAGAAGCTTATATTACACTTATCCCAAAAGAAGGGGTTGACCCATTACAAATTAAGAACTATAGACCTATTTCCTTATTGAATGCAGATTATAAAATCTTTGCTTCAATCTTGGCAGAGAGGCTTAAAAAATACTTAAACAACTTTATTCACCCTGATCAGAATGGATTTTTACCAAAGAGACAAATTAAAGACAATATGAAGGTAATCCTGGACACATTGGAATATTACGAGGCGCACCCTGAAAAACAAATGGTTTTGATATTCTTAGATGCCCAAAAGGCATTTGATAATGTGAATTGGAGATTTATGTTATTATTATTGGAACAGATGGGCTTTGCTAGAAAATTTATCCAAGCAATAGAAGCCATATATTATAAGCAAAACGGCAAAAGTAATAATAGATGGAGAATTTACAGATTCTATTAATATTAAAAAGGTACAAGACAAGGATGCCCATTATCTCCTTTGTTATTTATATTGACTTTGGAAGTGTTAAATAGAAATATTAGAGAGGATACAAACATAAAAGGAATGAAAGTTAAAAAGGAGGAATTTAAATTGCAAGCCTTTGCAGACGACTTGGTTTTTATTTTGGAAGATCCTCTAGAGACAGCTTTAAAACTATTGGAAAAGATAGAGATGTATGGTGAGATGGCTGGCTTGAAAATAAATAAAGACAAAACAAAGATTCTGACAAAGAACATGTTGTTAAGACAAAGAGAAGAGCTGGCAGACCTATTGAAAATTCAAGTTACGAACAAAGTTAAATATTTGGGGATATATTTGACATCAAGATGTACTACACTGAAAGAGAATAACTACCGTATATGCCGGCGTATAAGATGACCCGGCGTATAAGACGACCCCCCAACATTTCCACTCAAAATATAGTTTGTTATATACTCGCCCCCTCTTCCGCACGCCTTCCACTTTTGCACTTTTTTTTTTGAGGCACTTTTGTCTACCGTGGAAGAATCCCGTGAAGCTGAAAGGAGCAGCCAGCCTTCTCCCAGCTCCCAAGGAAACGA
Organism: Notechis scutatus; assembly: GCF_049901735.1. Lineage (NCBI taxonomy): Eukaryota > Metazoa > Chordata > Lepidosauria > Squamata > Elapidae > Notechis > Notechis scutatus. The sequence continues at coordinate 61,338,400 of NC_142025.1, read as the reverse complement.
GGTTCGCACTGCCCGGGCTCCGCTGAGGTATCCGGCTGGGGCTGTCAGGAGTTGTTACCGCTGGCGCTGCTCCAGTCCCGTTGCCTCGGGAAGGAAAAGGCAAAAGGAAGAGCCGCGTTCTTGCAATGGCAGCAGCGGCTCCTGGTTTTGCCTTTCCTTCCCGAGGCAACGCGGACTGGAGCCGCGAGCCGCGCCAGCGGTAACAACTCCTGACAGCCCCAGCCGGATACCTCAGCGGAGCTCGGGCGGTGCGAGCCTCGTTTCCTTGGGAGCTGGGAGAAGGCTGGCTGCTCCTTCGGCTTCACGGGATTCGCTTCACGGTGCGCAAAAGTGCTTCTCAGCCGCGGCAGCCACAGTGCTTCCCAATTACTATTTGCCGGCGTATAAGACGACCCGGCATATAAGACGACCCCCCCAATTGGAGGCATCTTTTTCAGGGCAAAAAAGTCGTCTTATACGCCGGCAAATACGGTATATTAAACTTAAACAGCAGATAGCATCTGATCTGAAAAAATGGGAAAACCTACAATTGTCATTGATAGGTAGAATTTCAACAATTAAGATGAATATTTTACCCAGAATTTTATATTTGTTCCAAACAATACCAATTAGGTTAGGTAAGGATTACTTTGAAGAACTAAATAAAATTGTGTTGAAGTATATATGGCAAGGTAAGAAAGCGAGAATAAAATTAAAACTCTTACAGGATGCTAGAATTAGAGGAGGATTTGGCCTTCCCAATTGGGAGTTGTATTATCAAGCTGCAAACTTAATGTGGGCTAAAGAATGGATAACGTTAAGAAAGACTAGATTGTTGGCATTAGAAGGACATGATTTATTATTGGGTTGGCATGCTTTTTTATGGTATAAGGGAACTAAATCACAGGGTTACTTTAGAAGGCATTATATACGGGAATCGTTATGGTTGAATTGGGAGAAAATTAAGAAACAATGTTATTTGAAAATCCCAGTTTGGTTATCAACTATTGAAGCTTTTTCTTATCCTATAACCTATAAGAAGGAACAAACAGTTAGATATGGGGAATTACTAGAATGAAAAGGGTGAACTTAAAACGATGCAAAATTTAGAAGAACAAGGCATAAAGATGAATTGGTTTTCATATGCGCAAATACATTCAAGGTATCTTAAAGATTCTAAAATGGAAGGATTCTATGATAAATTGACTGATTTAGATAGGATTTGACAGGTACTGATGAAAAAGTGATCAAAAATTATATAATTATTTGTTGGAAATTAAATTAGAGGAAGAACAAGTTAAAGAAACAATGATTGCTTGGGGAGGAATTTTGGATATGGGATTGATTTAAAGAAATGGCAAAAATTGTGGTCTCAAAATTACAAAATGACAATGTCAACAGCATATAAAGAAAATTTGTATAAGATGTTTTATAGGTGGCACTTTCCCCCGACAAGAATTGCAAGAATATTCAAGAACAAATCTGAAAAATGCTGGAAATGTCATCAGATTCCTGGTTCATATTACGATATGTGGTGGACTTGTGAGGAGGCCAGGAAATACTGGACTAGAATTCGCATATGGTTGGAAAAAGTGACAAAGAAACATATAGATTTGAAACCAGAGATTTTTTTATTGGGAATCTTACCTGATACATATAATAAAAACTTAAAATATTTGATTGTAAATGTATTAACAGCGGCTAGGATTGTATTTGCTAAAAATTGGAAGAGTGAGAAAATACCATTAGAGGAAGAAATTATTAAGGAAATAGTGGAATGTGCTGAAATGAGTAGATTGACATTTGAAATTAGAGAACAAGAAGATAAACAATTTTATGAAGTTTGGGATCTTTTTTACCAATGGTTAGATAATACAATATAATAATAGAATATTTAGAAACTTAGGAAATAATGAATATACTTTTTTTTTTGGTTTTGATAACATTTTTAGAATATTTTATTAAGATAGACTTGATATGATTTTACAATCTGTTATAAAATAAATTAATTAAATTATAGTTATCTCGCTTAAGTATGAATTAGTAAAATTATAGTCAAATGATTGTTTAATAATGATATTAGGATATATAATTGTTGGTTGATAATATGAGTTATTATGTAACATAATTATTATGATGACTATGAAATGGATGCACAAAAAGGAATGGTAAACCAACCGATACACTGTCTGTAAATTTATGAAGAATGATGATTTTTTTATGTTATGTTTTATGTTTTATGTGGTTTTTTTGTTTGTTTGTTGTTAAAATCAATAAAACTTTTATCAAAAAAAAAAAAGAAAGAAAGAGATCTTGCTTAATCTCAGCTGTGCCTCCATTTAAAATCCAAGAAAGAAAACCTTAGACTCCATTTAAAACAGAAAAAAGTACTTTTATTGGATATGAAGTGGTAGCAACAAAAGGAAAGCAAGATCTGAGGCAAATAGGCGTTGAAATTACATATTGACAGTTATCCCAAGTCCCCTTCTCCAACAGTTCAAACTGGACATCCAATCTGAGGTGTGTATAATGTCATGTGGGTTACATCTTCAGGTGGCTCTCACACATCTGGTATGCCAAGACGGTTGACCTTGGCCTTGAAAAGATAAGTGGCTGCATTTGCCCAGAAAGCAGGAAAGTGTCCCAACTTTTACATTCACACAACTTCGACCTGCAGCACCCTTCCCCCCCCCACAAAGCCCAATTTACCCCCTCTCCCATTTCCATGGCAGCCAGCAAGAGTCAAGCAGTAAAAGATATCAGGAAGAATTTTTGGAGGCTGACAGCATATTTCTGGGAACTTTTAAAAACATTTTCCACAAAATCTCAATAATTGTTAATATTAATTTGGTAATTTAAAATGTCACTAAATACAAGTAATTGTTCTTCAGCTGCTTTCCATGGAACTACTACTTCAATATGCCAGTAATCTGGTTCCAAAAAATTGAGAAATTATAATGTATTCATGTCTTGAAATTAAAATTGGCTGTTTTTAAATGTTCACAATCCATTAGTCTTTTCTTCAAATTTGTTACGATGCTTTCTAAAAGTCTTTCGAGAGGAAGGCCAACAAATCAATGATTTTCTACAAATTTTATATTTTTGAAGGTTTCTGAACTAATTAATCCATCAACTTTTTTTTTCGTATGCACCCTTTTTCTTTCTAAGCATTTCAAATGCTTTAATTGATCTTATCACAAGTTTTTCAGCCTTCATGGTGTCTACATTTCTTTTTATTATTATTATTAATTTTATTTATTTTCAAAATACATATAAAATTTATATTTTAATAGTTCTGTGTCAAGTGTTACTTATATACTTAAATACATTATTTACAATTCTTCTCCATATTAAATCTTATTTCTCTTATCTATATATATAAAACCATATATATAACATTTCCCAAACCTCATAGAATTCAGACTCCTCTTTATCTTTTAGTTTTCTCGTCATTCTGTCCATCTCAGCACAATCAAGTATTTTATTTATTATCATATTTTCTGAAAGTACATCATCTATTTTCCAGCTTTGGGCATAAGCAATTCTTGCCACTGTCAATATATGTTGTACAATGTACTAGATATGTTTCTTTGGGTTTCCTTTAATCATCCCCAGCAAAAAAGCTTCTGGCTTAAATTCAATATCGTACCCTGTAATTTCTCTTATCCATTTTTTCAATGTTTCCCTGTATTTTTTAACTTTGGGGCATTGCCACCACATATGAAAATATGTTCCATCTGTGAGCTTACATTTCCAGCATTGCGATTTCATATTTGGATATATTTTGGGCAATCTCAACAGTGTCAAATGCCATCTATAAAACACCTTGATTAAATTTTCTTTATATGCTGTTGATAACATTAATTTGCAGTTCTTGGTCCAAATTCTCTCCCAATCTTCTAGCTGTATGCTATGACCCACATTTTGTGCCCAGGCAATCATTGGGCCCTTAACTACTTCTTCCTCCATTTCTACTTGGAGTAAATAATTATAAATTCTAGTGATAAATTTTTCTTCTTTACCAATTAAGATTTGGTCTAATTTTGGGGGTTCCTTTTATATTCCAAATTCCTCCATATCTTTTTTATGACTAGTTTTTATCTGCATATATGGCCACCAATCCACAATTATACCTTGTTCTTTTAATTTTTCCGTAGTTTTTAAATTCCCCTGATTATCCAATAATTCCTTATATCTAATCTTCTTTTTGTTCTCTGTTGTTTTGGGGTAAATTACTGCTTCTGTTGGTGACACCCAATCTGGTAATTTAATGTAATGCTCCTTCCTTAATTTTTCCCATATTGTTATTAATGAATCTCTAATTCGATGATGATAAAAATACAAATGAGTCCTTTCCCATTTATCCCCCCCAAAAAGCATGCCATCGTCTATGGAGATCATGCCCTTCTAATAATCCTCTTATTATTTAAATTTATCCAATCTTTAATCCAGAGCAGTGTTGCCACCTGATGGTATAGTTCCCATTTTGGGAGTCCTAGGCCACCTCTACTTCTATTGCCTTGTAGCATTTTTATATTAATACTTGCTTTCTTTCCTAACCAAATAAATTTAAGCACCATTCTATTCAAGTCTTCAAAGAATTTTCGGTCCAGTTTTATGGGAATTGTCTGAAAAAAGTATAAGAATTTTGGTAGTATGTTCATTTGAGAGACCTAAAAGCGGCAAAACAAAATTAACTTTGAACATGCTAATAAATTGGTGAGGTGGCTAGCCCATAAATTAAAAAAAGGAAGAAAAAAAGTTGATCCAGGAACTGGAAGATGAGAATGGAGAGATACAATATAAAATCATAGAGAAAAAGAAATTAATTCAAAACTATTTTGAAAAGCTATATGAGAAAGAAAATACAGATGTAAATAACATAGAACAATACTTACAAAGATATGGCTTGGCAGAATTAAGAGAAGACCAAAGGGAAATATTAAATAGAGAGATAACACTCACGGAATTAGAAAGAACAGTCAAAAAACAAAAGAGTAACAAGACTCCAGGGCCAGAAGGAATTCCGGCAGAGATATACAAATTTTGTATGAATGCTTTGGAGATGTATTGTTGGGAGTGTATAACGATGTATTGGAGTTATCAAAAATACCAGATTCATGATCTGAAGCTTACATTTCTTTTATCCCAGAAGAGAGTACAGGTCATAAACATATCAAAAATTACAGTCCAATCTCGCTGTTAAATGCCGACTATAAAATCTTTACTTCTATAATGGCAAAAAGATTGAAGTTAGTGCTAAATGAAATAATACACCCAGACCAGAACGGTTTTTTGCCAACGAGACGAATTAGAAACAATATAAGAATAGTTTTGGACATTTTAGAATATTATGAAGCACACCCTGGGAAACAGGTAGCACTAATCTTTCTGGATGCACAGAAGGCATTTGATAACCTTAATTAGCAGTTCTTGATCCAACAAATTAAAAACATGAGATTTGGAACTAAATTTGAAAATATGATTAGGAGAATATATGCCAGGCAAAAAGCTAGAGTGATGGTAAATGGAGATTGTACTGATACAGATAATCAGAGTTGGAAGGGATCTTGTAGGTCATCTAGTCCAACCCCCCACCCAAGCGGGAGACCCTACACCATTTCTGACAAATGGCAGTCCAATCTCTTCTTGAAAGTCTCAACTGATGGCGCTCCCACAACTTCCGAGGGCAAGCTATTCCATTGGTTGATTATTCTCACTGTCAGAAAGTTTCTCCTTGTTTCCAGGTTAAATCTCTCATTGTTCAGTTTCCATCCATTATTCCTTGTCTGGCCTACAGGAGCTTTAGAAAATAGCTTGACCCCTTCCTCCCTGTGGCAGCCCCTCAAATATTAAAAGACCGCTATCATGTCTCCCCTGGTCCTTCTCTTTACTAGACTAGCCAAGCCCAGTTCCTGCAACCATTCGTTGTATGTTTTAGCCTCCAGTCCCCTAATCATCCTGGTTGCTCTTCTCTGTACTTTTTCTAGAGTCTCAACATCTTTTTTATAATGTGGTGACCAAAACTGGATGCAGTACTTTAGGTGTGGTCTTACTAAGGCTTACTGAAACATTTGAAATCCAAAAGGAGTATGACAAGGATGTCCTATGTCACCTCTACTTTTTATATTAACAAATAGAAGTGCTTCTACCAAAATAAGGCAAAACAAGGAAATAACAGGATTAAATATTAAAAATCAAGAATACAAAACGCAAGCATTTACTCATGATTTAGTGTTTTTTATTGAGGAACCAATGGTAACAGGGACAATTTTGTTAAGGGAAATTGAACAATATGGATTAGTGGCAGGACCAAAAATTCATAAAGAAAAAACAAAAATGTTAGTAAAAAATTTAACAGAAAAACAAAAAAAGGATTAGAAAGAGAATTGGGACTACAAGTGGAGAAAAAGATTAAATATTTAGGGATATGGCTTACAGGTCGATGTTCGACTATAAAGAAAGATAATTACAAGAAATTAATATCACAATGCAAGAAAGATTTAGAGAGCTGGAAAAAGTTGCAAATATCATTGATGGGCAGAATTGCAACAATAAAAATGGTTTCTACATTTCTTCCTTTCAGTGCACTACAAAGAAGAGAAATTTCATTTAGAATAGCAAGCATCAATGCCAAATCAGTCATAAAATATGTATTTTCAAGACAGGTAGCCATACCTAAGTATTTTTGGTTTGAATGAAAATAGTGATGTTGGAGGGCATAGGGCCAGCTGTCAGAGCGAGCAGTGGTGCAAATGGGATCTCCACTTCACAAAACCGTTTGTCCTGGGTCTGTGGGGCTCATTGGAAAGAAGTCCTGAAGGGACAGCTGATGGTGGACTATTTGGAGGAAAGTGTGCAGAGGCGGCGACCAGAGAGAGTGAGAACGAAATTTAAACTTATAAAATTAGCTTGAGCTACTGGAACGAATTAACTTGGAGGAGAAAATTCAGAGGGAAATATTTGATCGCAAAAGGCTTGGACATTAAATTGGATAATTATTGGACTTTTGGCACGAAACAGGCATAAATAGGCTGGAATTGAATGTGTTGAAAAGAAATAATAGCTAATAATTGAAATTAGCAAATTTAATAAACGTTTTATAACTAAAAAAAGAAAGTAAAGTAAAAGAAAGAGTGGATCATGGAAAAAGAGTCAAGAGCGCCACCTGATGGTACAGGAAAATTTTTAGTGACTCTTTGAAAAGTGCTTGGTCTTTAATAAATTGGACTGTGGAAATTAAAAGAAAACAAGAGAAACTCCATCATAACAAAATAAAAATGCTGAAAAGTAATACCAAAATATTATAAGGGGAAAGATATTAGAAAAGATCATCTTAGAACCTAGTGACTTCGAGAAACAGCTGGAAAAGGATTTACCAGAAGAAAAAGACTTATGGATATTGAGTGTTAAAAATAAATATAAAAGATGCCGGTTGAAATAACATACTGGATTTGTGGATTGGACACTTATAAGGAAGAGAGGGGAAACAAAAAAGGGGGGGAAAGGAGCAGACACAATGGGGGAATTATTTGCTAAAATAAGATTGGATCTACAAAACCTGAAAGAAATGATGAAAGTGAGACTGGAAATGTCCAGCAATGTATTACAGAAATTAGAAATGGAGACTCAGCTTGTAGAAGAACAAAGAAAACCAGAGGGGGAGTAGTTAAATAAAGAGGAAACCAGCATTAAAATCCAAGTGAAGCAACAATCACTTAAGCAGGGGGGAAAAGGTATTAAAATTAAGTGGTTTGCTGTGAAAATAAAAGGGGGAATGGTTTGGAAAACTAAACAAAGAGAAAAAGCAGTAAAGGGAAGTACAAAAGAAAAATCAAAAGAGGGAGGGAGATAAAATAAATAACTGGAATGAGACATTGGAGGCGAATCATAATGGGAAAAAAGGGAATCAAGAGAAAGGACCAGAAAATAAAGAGAAACAGAAAGCAAACAAGAAAGAAAAGAAATTATATTGTTATGAGAGTGAGAGATAATGAATAAATAAGAATAGGGAAGGAGATTACGCAAGGTAATGTTTTTATTTATTTATTTATTTATTTATTTATTTGATTTGCCAATTGTTTACAAGATAATAAGTATAAGTGTATACATAGTTGTGAATACATGAAATGGGTACATATAAGAAAAATAAAAGAATAAGAGAAACAATAGGACAGGGACGGTAGGCACGTTGGTGCGCTTATGCACGCCCCCTACAGACCTCTTAGGAAAGGGGTGAGGTCAATAGTAGACAGTCTAAGGTTAAAGTTTTTGGGTTTGTGTGTTGTGATATATAAAAATAAGTACTGAAAATAGACAAGTTTGTAACTGATACTGTTGTTTCTTTTTCTTTTTTTTCTTCTTTATTAAAGGATTATCGCTACATTAGATATGGAATGCAATGAAATAAATATGGAAATAGGAATTTATAACAAGAATATTATATATGAATTGATTATTAGCGATGTGCAAAAATATGAGAACTACTATGGAAAGATTAATATCGGTTGCTATAATTAATTCATTAGATTAATACATTTGTAATGTATCAATGATAAGTATGGTGATTGAGAAAATGTTATGCGAAATCTGATGCAAAATATGTATATACCTGATTATGTAGTAAATAGGGAAATACTGTTATTAAGTAGAATAGAGGTGGTAAGCTCGAATTAATAACCAAAGGGAACAATTTCTAGAATTAATAGCATAAGGATTGATAAAATTGAAAATATGACAGATAAAGGCAATATGGGATATGAATATAGAAATGAAGTAAGAATTTTAAATAATACTGTAAAATAAGATATGAGAATACTTTAAGAAAAACAATAATATGAACCGTGATGTGATATGAAACTGAATAAGTAAGATGAATAGGTAACTATGGTGATGTTTGTGTTGAGGTATGAAACCTGGAACCACACTGCTTGCCAAATGAGAACTTTTATTTTAAAAAATGAAAAATAGGAAAGGAAATTGAATAATGAAATTACTAGGTATGTTTCAATGACATGGTGATTAGCACTAGGAGAGTATATGGAAATATTGAAAAATTAAGCAGTGAAAGATTATAATTTAATGTGACTATGTGTATTAAGAAATATGGTTAATTTTATTAATTTTGTTTGTACTAAAATGCATAATGTATTGGTGCCACACTGTCTATGTATTGATGTGTATGTGTAGATTGAAATTAAAAACACTTGATTACAAAAAAAAAAAAGAATTTGGTGGTGTGGAGGGGAGTCTGGCTAGAGGTGAGAGCCCTGACAGAGCGGAGAGAAAGTGGCAAGGGTATTTGGCAGCAGAAGAGATTTCTAAAAAGAAAAGCCAGGAAAGCCAGGAAGCAAGGAGAAACAGAAGATACGAGTAAAGAGAACTACTGTGGACTTAACTTTGGTGCAGACTTAGTCTGTGATAAGAAGCTTGGGACAGAGACTTGGAAAACTTTGTTGAAGTGAATAAACGGCAGGAGTAAAATGGAGTCTTTATAAGGACAATGACTTTTTGACTGTGACAACTGAAGAGTGAGACATCTACTGGTCATAGAAGGAAAAGATATATAAAACGGAATTTGGAAACGAGGAGAAAGTGCTTGTGGTGGAAATTAAAGAAGAAAAAGTACAGAAAAAAAGCATTTATTAATAAAGACTGAGGTGATCTTGAAATATTTTGATGAACTACATTATATATAATTTGAGGTGATTGTGAAATATTTTTGAAATATTCTCATGAATTGTAACTGCATTAAATAATAAAGACTATTACTAGTATGACTATCATACCATAATATTTTATTATTATAGATATTATCTTTAGATTTAAGACTATAGTAATTAATTTTATATAAATTGTTAATTAGCAATTATAGATGGAAACTGTTACCATCAAATTCTGATATTAATACCTACTATCATTGTTTATATTGTTTAAAGCTATAATTACTATAAAAAAGGGTTTGAATAAGATAATATAATATTTGAAAAAATATTAGTTTAACAAACTTATATCTTAGTAACACTACCAAGCACAATACTGTAAGGGTGAATATAAAACTCAAAATTTGTGACTAAGATAATAAGAGATAATTGCTAATAATGATATTGTTATTACTACTGCTGATTTATTACTGAAAGCCCAAATCCTACTCCTCTCTACTGATTAAGGGATTTAAAGGGGGTAACTTAAAAACAAACTACAGTAAGTTAATTATACTAACACATGCTTGGCTAAGCCAACACAGAATTTGGTAATATAAAACTATCTGCAGACAAACAGTGGAGGAGCGTAGAGGTAGAAGCCAGAAGTGGGAATTTTTGTTGAATAGTAACTTTCTGAAGAGTTTGTTAACTATGGCGAGCAACCTGAATCTAACCAAAATCAGAGTAGGAAAGAAAAACACCATGCAAGGATCCACAATGGCATCTAGCCCTTTGAGTCAAAAGTTGATAGAGGATATGTTACAGAGGAAGTGAACAAACTCATAAAAAGATCTCCAAGCAATGATACAGACCATGCAGGAAGTAATGCTTAAAAACCATGAAGAACTATAAAGAGAGATTGGCGTAGTGAGAAATGATACAAGAGAATTAAAAGAAAGAATGCAGACAATGGATGGAAAATTCAAAGCCTTCCAACAACAAATCACCAAGAATGAACAGAAATTGCTAGAAGTGGAACAAAGAATAGACAAAGCAGAAAAGAGGGTAGAGGAAATAAATTTAAAATTAACCCTGTCCAACAAAGAACTGGAGATGACGGTGATCTTCCTCAAAGCAGAGAGAGCAGCTCAATACCTACATTTTCAACATGTTATAGAAGAGAAAGGAGAAGATCTTCCAGACAAAATGGCAGAGTTATTAGCGGGAGCCCTCAGGACGGAAAAAGAGAGGGTGATTTCGGAGATGGACAATATCTATAGGGTACAAATGAACTATGGGAGAAGATATAACCTCCCCAAAGAAGTCCACGTGAAATTCATGAAAAAATCGATTAGAGACGATAGAGAATATGAGATGAACAACTGGAATAAAGAGGAAAACAAATAATAGTAATGAAATAGATACCCAAAAGAATGTGGGACCTGAGGAAAAACTACCACTTCTTGACGACAAGGCTGAACAGAAATAGTGTGAACTTCAGGTGGCTGAAACCAGAAGGCATCATGGTAACATGGCAGGACAAGAAATACAGAACATGACGGAAGGAAGAGATACAGGACAAGTGATTGTAGAAAGGAAAAGAGGCCCCAGAGAAAGCTAAGAGAGGAGGAGAAAGAGATAGATTAGAATACCATGGAAGAAGAATCAAGGAACCAAAGGAAATTAGAACAATCAGAAGCACAAAAACAAGACACAAGTAAGAAAAGGTCTTACCTGAGATGCTCCTTCTCAGATGGTGGAGACAGGATCCGGGAATGGGTTATATTCAGCTCTGCATGGCTATAGACTGAATAGAAAAACTGAAGACACCCCCCCCCCCACTGTCCCCAGTTTTCAATGAAGTCGAGGTCTTACGTAGTCGCTGTAACAGTTCCATCATTAGGCATAGTTCATAGGTTGTACCATCCCACGCACCCAAGACCATAGAGGCCAGTGAAAAAAGGGGTGGGACTGGATCCTGTCTCCACTATCTGAGAAGGAGCATCTCAGGTAAGATCAATGCCCCTTCTCCAGAGTGATGTCAACAGGATCCAGGCATGGGACATACCAAAGCAAGTGTCCTAAGGGCAGGTTTCTGGCTGCTACTGAGAGTGAATGTCTTGCAACACCTTCTGTAATACTCTTCGTCCAAACGCCGCATCAGCAGAAGCAAAAGAGTCAAAGCGATAGTATCTAATGAAAGGCGAAGGGGAAGACCAGGTCAATGCTCAACATATCTCTTCCACCGAAGCCTGTGTAGTTTAAGCTGTTGTTGTGGCGGCACTATGGGTGGACTGAGCTGTGACATGTGTCAGACCAGGTAAACCTTATTCTGCATAAGCTTTGGCAATGGTTGGTCTAATCCACCTGCCTATAGAGGAAGAAGATACCTTTGACCCAAGGAATTCTGATGAAAGAAGATAAACATAGTCTCCATCTTTCTAAAGATAGCTGTTCTCTTCAGGTATATGTAAAGAGCTCGCCTTATATCTAGAGTATGCCAGAGTCTCTCTCTAGGGTGAGATGGATTTGGACAAAAGTTTGGCAAAATGAGTTCTTGTGCCCTATGGAAATAAGAATTGACCTTAGGAATAAAGATCGGATCCAATTGCAGGACTACGCGATTAGAGTGGAAGATACAAAGGACAGCCCTGACTGACAGGGCTGCCAACTCCGATATCCTCCTGGCCAATGTAATAGCCACCAGAAAAATTACTCTGTAAGATAGATATTGTAGGGTGACAGTTCTCAGAGGCTTAAATGGTGAGGCCGAAAGAGCCTGAAGCATCTTAGATAGATCCCAGGTAGGGAATCTATGTATCACCACCGGTTGCTCCTTTGAGAAACGGATGTATTAATGGAATCTGAGCTAATGACTCTAGGTTGCCAAAGAGTACAGATGAGATTGCCACCACCTGTCTGCACAGCATGGCGGGGGCAAGACCTTTGTCCAACCCTTCTTGTAAAAACTCTAACATTTGGGTGACCAATGCCTCGGTGGGATCAAGACACCTTCCTGTGTTCCATATACAGAAGGCCCTCCATGTGGCTTCGTAAATTTGAACGGTCAATGGTTGTCTGTCCATCTGGATGGTATTGATGGCTTGAGAAAAGAGATTGGCCCCCTTCAGAATCTGCCTCTCAAGTGCCAGGTGGCCAATTGGAGCCACTGGGGCTCTGGGTGTTGGATTGGCCCCTGGCTGGGGCAGATCCTGTTGGAGGTAATCCTCCACGGTCGTGACACTGAAACAGACTGACCAAGTCCGTGAACCACGGCCTTTTGGGCCAGTATGGAGCTACAAGGAGAATCTCCACCTTCTGCTGCAGGGTCTTCTTGATGACCACCAGAATGAGGGGCAATGGAGGGAAGGCGTAAAGGAACCCCTTCGGCTACTGACACTGAAGAGCACTGACTCCTTCTGCCCCCTGCGACAGGAACCTAGAGAAAAAATGAGGCAATTGATTTGTTGTAGAGGCAAAGAGATCAACTATTGGAGGACTGAATCTGTCTGAAATCTCCTGGAACAGAACTGGGTACAGGATCCACTCAGAGTGATCCATAGTGGACCTGCTCAACCAATCTGCCCAGACATTCAGCACCCCTGAAATGTGCTCTGCTTTGACTGATATTATGTTCTTCACCCACTTGCAGATACGAAAAGCCTCCTTCATTAAAGTTCTGGAATGTGTCCCCCCCTGACAATTGATGTGTGCCTTAGTGGCCACATTGTCCATTAGGAGGAGCATATCTTGTCCCACAATTTGTGACTTGAATTCTCTGAGAATGAGGTGGGCCGCCCATAGCTCTAGCCAATAGAGGTTGTTTTTTAAGTCGGTAACGGTCCAAGTGCCCTGCGCGACCTTGTCCTGACAGTGCCCCCCCCATCCTGACAAGCTGGCATCAGTTATTATCATTATACGGTCTTGCTCTCTAAACAAGCACCCTTTGTCCAGGGCCAGAGAGGTCCACCAAAGTAAAGATGACAACACTTTTGGTGGTAATCTCACTCGTATGGCCGAGGTTCCCTTCCTTCCCCTCTGATACAGGAGCAAGAACCACTGTAACTCCCGTGAGTGCATATGTGCCCATGGTACAATATTGATGCACAATATCATCTTGCCCAGCAGTTGAGACATTTGGGCAGGGGAGGCCATCCCGGTGGACTGGAAATGACGCTCTAACATTTGTAGGTCCTCCCAACATTGCTGGGAGAGAAAAACCACTTTGGCCATCATGTCTATTATCGCCCTGAGGTGCAATAGACATGTTGTGGGATAAAAATGGCTTTTTTCCCAGTTGACTAGGAACTTGTGAGTCTCTAAAGCCTGCAACGTGGTCTTCAAATCATGTACTGACTGATCTTGGGAGACTAACTGAATAAGGATATCGCCCAAGTTGGCCAATATCCATATTGGGACAGTTCTGAAGTGAGCTGTTAAGGCAGCCAGAATCTTGGTAAAGGTCCTGGGAGCCAATGCCAAGCCAAACGGGAGGGCTCTATATTGAAGATGCCTGCCTGCATAGCAAAACCTCAGGTACTGACGATGGTCAAGTAGGATGGGAATATGCAAGTACGCCTCTGTGAGGTCTATTGATGTTAAATAGTCCCCATTTCTCATGCTCTTCAAAATGGATTGAAGTGTGTGCATCTTGAACTTGCGATAAATCATGAAATAGTTTAATCTTTTGAGGTTCAGACTAGCCCTCCAGCCCCCTGAAGCTTTTAGAACCACAAACAGCATCGAATAGAAACTATGCCCCTACTGCTCCTCCAAACCATTTCCACGGCTTGAATTTTCAGGAAGTGTTGAATCATTTCCTCCATCAGTTTTCATTTGGAGGTGTTTGTCAACAAAGGGCAGCGGATAAAAAAACCTTGGGGAACTGAATCAGAATTCTAGGGCAAGCCCCAACCTCGTTGTCTATCTAATCCAGGCATCAGAGGTCGTTTGCTCCTATTGGTTTGTGAAAAAACAGTCTGCCGCCAATGAGAGCCATGGAGTGAGGTTCATTTGTATTTGTGAAAGGGCCTGTTGGTAGGCCCTTGAAATGGCCATTTGCCCTGTGTTGAGATCTTGCCTTGTAATGATCACCTTGCAAAGTCTGGGCGTCTTGTCACTGACCAAAGTTCCCTTGATTCCACTGGGCAATTGTCCTGTAGTATGGAGCACAAAAGGAATGACGAACAAAGGGTGAGAACCTGATTTCTCCCTTCCTTGAAACTGACGGCAGGATCTTGCATTTGTCCCTGGACTCAACCAGAACGGGATCTAATGAGGCACCAAAAAGTTTGCCACCTTTATACAGTGCTGACATCAACTTCCACTTTTGTTTGGTGTCTGCCTGCCAATATCTGAGCCACTGCAAATGGCGAACTGCTACTGCCGATAATGCACGGGCTGCAAACTTCACAGATTTCAGTGTTGCATCTGCTGTGTATTCAGCCGCTGCAATCACCTTGTTCAAATCCTGTTGTGTTCTAATGTTGCTGGTAGGTACCTGCCCCTGCATTTGATGTAGCCAGATTAAAGACGACCTGCTAAAAAAGGATGCTGCTGTGGCGGTCTTAACTGTCCATGCTGCTGCCTGGTGCATCTTTCGCCAAACTAAGTCCACCTTCTTATTCTCACCCTTAAGGACATCGTCTGCATCGTTAAGTGTGGATGAAGAGGAGGCTAGTGCTAGGACAGAGTCATCTACCTTCAGAAGATGTAGTGCTTCTGCAAGTGATGTGTCCACATTGTAGAAATACTTGTTGAAGGCTGTAGCCCCTGAACAAGATCCTGATAAATCTAACTGCCTTTGGACCATATTGAAAAATATCTCCTACAAGGGAATTACTTCAGCCTCCTCCTTTGGGTCAGTGATTAGTGCCTCATTACCCCCAGCCTTATTCGTAGGGATTGGAACCTTTATGTTATGATCTAGCCCAGTCATGCTCTTGGACTTGGCTAACAATGGCTTAAATAAATGGGTTCTAAAAAGCCCTTTAAACCCAGATTTTTCGGGTTCAGTTTCCTCTTCCAACAGATCCTCTATCTCTCCTTCCTCAACAGAATAGTCAGACTGGTCTTCCTCTGATGAGACCAGAGAATAAGGGTGAAGCAACAGACTCAGTCCTTAGAGGCTGGCTCATCTTCTATTGACTGTGGCGTGTAATGGCTGGGACAGCACCTAACTGAGTGGATGGGATATTTTGCTGTCAGTCCCTGTCTAATTACCTCAGAAAACCACTGTTGCACCTCCATTGGCATTATTTGAGCCCCTAAGGTTGGGAAGCAGAATGAGTCAGATACTGGTTTGATCGCTATGCCACCTACCCCAGCCTGTTGGCACATTTGAACAAGTTTAGGTGGGAAAACAGGTACCATTGGAGTAGAAACACCCCAATAAGAGCAACCAGGCATCTCTAAAGTTTGAGGGTTTCTAACCGACTGCCCCAAAGTCTCTGCAACTAAGACTTCCCCCTGGGGTTCAATTGGATGACCTGTCTGATCCCCCCGGGCTCCATTATTCTCCATAGGAGGACTAAGGTGTAGCAACTTCTTTCGTGTCCTTTTCCACTTGTCTTACCAAGGCTTTGTGGAGCCCATGCTCAGCCTTCTCATCTGCCTTGGATCTCCTGGTTGCCTTGGCCTTGACCTAATTTTGTCCTCCGCCTCCTTAACAGAGCCCCCTGAACGAGAAGATGTTCCCTCAAATTTACAGGCCCCCTGTAAATTTCCCCTTCCCTTATGCTGGATTTCAGGAACCTGAGGGGGAGAAAGCATGGTGGAGGAATCATTCATTGTTTGCATACTGGATGCCTTTCACCATTCGTCTATCCACTTCTGGTGTGGTGCTGTCACTTGAAAGTGGAGACCTAAACACTAAATCTTGCTATGAACTTATATAAATAGATTCTAATCACTGTACAAATTGTGGGTGCGAGGCAATGACAAGAGGACCTGTACTATCAATCAATCAGGCAACCTTGAATTGACTTTAAAACAGTCAAACCAAAGGGAAATTATAAACAGTCCTAGCAGGTCTTCTAGCTGAAGCAGTCTGCCTGACAGACAGAACACCAGTTGTTATTGTAAAATAGAAAGAAAGAGAAAGCCAAATACTGCACACTATGGCTGAGCCTCCGTTGAAACACAGCAGCAAAATAATCGCAGGGCTGCTTCAAAGGTTTGTGGCCACCAGATTAGCGCTGTTGCTGTTGTCACTGATTCAATTAAGCCTCAAAATGGCGCTCCCACCAAAACTGCTCTAAAGGCCACTTGACAAACTGATACGAATGTTGAATTCCCAGCCAGGCAGATAAATGGCAATAACTGGGCTATTTTAGTCCTCTTAGCCATGGATTGTGTCAAATTAAAAACCGGCTATATTGCTCTAAATTGTCCTGCTCTGGCTTGTCACTTTGAATCTTCTTCACTTCAAAATGGCGCTCACGCCAAATAAACCTCTCCTGTGACAGGCAGAGTGAAGCTAGGCAACTGTCACAGGAATCCGCTGTTCTGACACTCTCTTCTTGGGCAGGCTGCCTATCAGGCAGGTCAGCACTAGATGGAGCATTGGTGCTTACCTGATACGCCCATTCTCTGTGAGCTGTGAAGAGCATCCAGGTATGGGAGGTGCTTCTGTCTGTCATCCAATAGGCTGAGCTGATTTCTGAGGACACTCCTCCTTGAGGCTCATCCTTAGTGTCCCCAGTTTTGGCGAAGTCGAAGTGATAAGTTCATTGTCATTCTCCTTCACCTTTGCTCTGTAGACTTGGCTGGAATTGGACCTACACCAGACCGACTCTGGATGAGGCTGGATGCTCTTCACAGCTCACAGAAAATGGGCATATCAGGTAAGCATCAACGCCCCTTCTCCAGATTAGCAGTGTTCCTGGCCCAGGTCATCAACCACTTCGACCTATATGGGTGATGCTATCCATCCCATTGGGCGATGGTAACGGCCATGACGAGTGTGTTGGAGGGTGAGGCCGGAGAATGGCTGGCAGACCTACATCGGGAGCGTTCCAGGCATTTGGCAGATATTGGCTTATTCTTGAATACTTTACGCACTAGATTTGAGGATAATTCTAAAGGACAGTAGGCCAAGGATGTGTTATTGGCATTGAGGCAGAAGGGTCGGCCGGTGAGAGAATATGTAAATGAATTTCGTCGGGCGGCTGCTAGACTACATTCTGTGTCAGAGAAAATGTTAATACGTCTTTTCAAAGGAGGCCTAGACTGGGACCTTAGCCAAGCCTGCTTATATTGAGGATTGCCACAACAAATGCAAGACTGGTACCAGATGGTGATGGAGCTTGATTCTGGACTGTGGCAGTTACAGTTAAAAACAAGGGGAAATACTGGATCTGGGGGATGGCGAGGTCCTCTAATTTGCCCCACCAGATCGAGTACCATATTGCCACCTCTGAATCAAGGTGGAAGAGGGGCTATCAGGCAGTGGATTCCCCGATACCACCTCTTGGGCCACGCCCAGCAATAGCTTTTCAGGGGCCAGGTAATCACAGGGGCAGGTCTGGAGGCCATATGACACCAGCGTCAGAGCAATCCCAGGGTGTGGTACAAGTACCGGTTAGCCCTAGACCAGATGGAACGAGACATTATTACCATCAGTGCCTAAAGACAGTATCAACCCAAGGGAGGAGAGCTCTAAGAATCCAATGGTGAGTATGCCAATAAGGCCGTTCATCATATCAGTTACACTTGTGAATGAACAATCTACGCAAAGGATGGAAATTGGGGCCTTGATCGATACTGGATGTACTAGGTGTTTATTAACACAAGCGATGGTAGACAAGTTGGGGTTACAGGTGATTTGATTAACCACCCCTATTAGGTTTGAGCAAGTGGATGAATGTACATTGGAGAGTATTCCGGCCACGCATCGCACAGAACCAGTGAAGATGGAAATGGGAGGCCATTGGGAATGGTTGTCTTTTATAGTGGTCCCACATGATGAAAGCTTTCATATTGGGCTTGGCGTGGTTGGATAAGTGGGCGCCAACCATCTCGTGGGAAGGGGTTTTTAGAAGACTGAGACTTAAAATAGGACCCCAACCCTTCGAGAAGGATTAAATTGCACCCACCAAATGACAATCCACTAAAGGCACAAGACTATCCAAATGAGTATAGAGATTTGGCTGAAGTATTCAATGAAGATAGTAGTGATTGCCTACGACCTCATCGTTCCACCTATTGTGCCATTGAATTGATACCCGGAGTGAAGTGGCCAAAACCTAGAATGTATTCAATGACCCCAAAGGAATTAGATGAGATCCGTAAATACATTGATAAGAACTTGAAAGGGGGGTTCATTCAACCAGGAAGGTCCCACATCACCACACTGGTGCTATTCAGGGAGAAGAAAGATGGAGGGCTGAGGCTTTGCGTGGATTTCCAGGCCTTAATGCCATCTGTTTGGAGCCGTTATACCCATTATCACTTATGAAGGACTTGCTGGCCACTCTTGCAAAAGGATGAATTTTTACAAAATGCGCATATGACCCGGAGATGAGTGGAAGACAACTTTCAACTGCCCACTTGGCAGTTACCAATTTAGGGTGATGCCTTTTGGGTTGCAGGGGGCACCAGCTGTACTCATGCAGCTCATTAATGGCATCTTACATGAACATTTATATCAAGGGGTTTTAGTTTACCTGAACGATATTTTAATTTATTCAGAATCCATGGAAGACCATATACAGTTGGTGAGGATGGTACTTACAAAACTTTTAGATGCACAGTTATACGTGAAATTATCCAAGTGCGACTTTCATTGTACCCAACTGGATTATCTGAATTATCGAATTTCGAGGAAGGGAGTTTAAATGGATCCAAATAAGGTGAAAGCTGTATTGGACTGGAAAATTCCTGCAATGCGTAAACAGCTACAGAGTTTCTTGGGGTTTGCCAATTTTTACCAACAATTTATTCCTTCTTTTGCCGCTATAGCCTTACCCTTAACTGACTTGCTACTAACCAAACATCTAAATACCACAAAACCAAAATCAAACTAAACATCAGAGTGCTCAGAAACATGTCAACAGGCTTTTGATATTCTGAAGGGGTTATTTGCTAAAGAGCCTGTGTTAAAACATCCTGACCCCAATGAACTGTTTACGGTCCAAGCTGATGTGAGTGATGTAGCGCTAGGAGCCATATCATTACAGAAGAATGAACAGGGGCAATCCAACCTTACACATACACCTCTAGAAAATTAAATCCAACAGAAAGAAACTGGACCGTGGGGGAAAAGGAAGTCTTCACGGTCTGTTGGGCTTTGATGACATGGCTCCATTTATTGGAAGAGGGGAAGCATTCTTTTGAAATATGGACAGATCATAAGAACCTGGAGGCTCTACAGTCACCATGCAGACTGTCACCTAAACAAGTCCATTGGGCCTTGTATTTCCGGCGATTCAATTTCATACTACAATACATACCATCAGGGAAAAACTTCATTGGCTGATGTGTTATCCCGCATGCCACAATACAATAGTTGATGAGAAGAAATGGTGAAACCTCTCATACCACAGCAAGAAATGGTACAGTCTCTTAGAGACAGCATTTTGACAACTGATCTTCCTGCCGCTGTAACACAGGATAGGTGGTTGGCAGATAACAGGATGAAATGTGACATCTGGGATGGTATTGCATGGTGAGGAAGTAAGATATACGTACCTGAGAAACTCAGAACTCTCGTATTAAAGCACTGCCATAATGCCAAATTGGAGGGGCATTATGGATTCTTGAAAACTATGCATTTAGCGAAACAGCATTTCTGGTGGCCCTCAATGAGGGCGGATATCGAAGCTCACATAAGGGGATGTCAAGTGAGTGTCATGGCAAAGAAACCCTCAGGGAAACCTTTAGGACTCTTACAACAGGTGGCAAACCCCGAGAAACTTCATTGTAGAGCTCCCTAATAGTCAGGGGTATACTGTTATTTGGACAATTATTGATCTATTTTTAAAACAGTCCCCTGCACCGGACTGCCATCAGCTTGTAAGTTATCAAAACTGTTTATTAAACATGTGTATTGCTTGCATGGTGTCCTGTGACGTATTATCTCCGATAGAGGAGTGCAATTTACAGCCTGGTTTTGGTGCAAATTTCTGCACTTGATAGGGTCAGCTCAGGGACTGAGCACAGTGTACCATCCTAGTACCAATGGTGCGGCGGAACAAGCAAACGCCGCCATGGAATGGTACCTTCGCTGCTATATATCATATCAGCAAACCGATTGGGCAGACCTAATACCATATGCTGAAGTTGCTTTTAATAATACACTGCATTGTAGTACCAGCCGCACCCCCTTCCAAGGAGTACATGGAATGGCCACAAACATCTACAAATCCCACATTGGCCACCACCTGGGCTGTGCAAATTCAGGCCACATGGAACAGTACGGTACAGCAGACATTACAAGAAGCAGCCAAAACTTACAGAAAACAGGTCAACAAGAAACGAGCGGATCATATCTCATTTCAAAAAGGGGATCTAGTTTATCTATCTACCAAATACATCAAACTGGGATTGGAAAGTAAGAAACTGGGACTGAAATATATAGGCCCCTTTCCTATAGTGAAAGTCATTAACCCAGTGACTGTGCAGCTGAAATTACCACCATGATTCAAATGGATACACCTGGTGTTCCACAGTAGCCTTCTAAAAGGTTCTGGCATGAAGCCGGGCCCAAGGAACAACAGAAATGTATGAGATCATTTTTCCTAATAGTTTGGATAATTGGGTCAGGGGTACTTGTTTGAGAATTCTAACCTTTTTTGACAACTGCCTAATGCTATTCTGCCTATCTGGTGATAGTGATACCTTCCCAGCCACTGTATCAATGATGGCTCCCAAGTACAGGAAGCGAGTTGATGGTATCAAGTGACTCTTGGCCCAATTTTTTAAAAATCCATGTTGTTGGAGAGCCTGTAGGGTGACCTGAGTATCTAGATCAGCTTGCTGGCTGGACAATGACAAAATTAATATGTCATCGAGATAGTATTGTAGCCAAACTGGCTTATTCCTAAGATGGCCTGCTAACGCAACCAGAACCTTTGTAAAGGTCCGGGGAGCGGAGGCTAGGCCAAATGGAAGGGCTACATACTCGTAGTGGTGATGATAACAGAATCTCAGGAATCTACTATGTGTGGGTCTGATAGAAATGTGCAAATACGCCTCTGTTAAAGTTTATTGACCTTAAAACTCCTTGTCTGATACTGAGAAAGATTGATTGCAAGGAGCTCATCTTAAATCTCCTGTAAACCAAGAAGCGATTCTGGCGTTTTAAGTCTAGGTCACCTCTCCACCCCCACCCCCACCCTGAACTTTTTGGGACCACAAATAGATGTGAATAAAAATCTTGCCCTTGTTGATCCAACAACACAGGTTGGATTGTGCGGATCTCCAACAAATGCTGAATTTGTCTCCATAAGGGTCCTTTTGGTAGGGTCCCTTGAAACAGGCCACATCATAAAAAAAAAATCGGGGGTATGGAGAGGAATTCTAAAGAGAGACCTGATCTTATGGTCTCTCTGACCCAAGCATCTAATGTTGTGGATTCCCATTGATCTGCGAATAGTCTTAACCATCCTCCTATGGGAGAGTCGGGAATGATTTTACTTGGGGCGATTAAAGGACTTGTTTCCTGTCCCACAAAAGGACCTTTTGTTCTGCCCTCCCCTCCTATTTCTGTCCCCAAAGTCAGATCTTTCTGCCTGTTGTCCTTGCTGCCTGCTGTCCTTCACAAAGGGCCTTTGTGAACTTTGGGAGTAGGATCCTTGATAGAAGGAACGAAAGGAATCCCCCCGAAAGGACTGGGAAAGTCTACTGTCAGGCTTGCAAAAAAGAGAGGGGAGAATCTTTTTCTTATTTCAAGATTCCACCAGGAGCGGATCCAGGGCAGATCCAAATAATTTGTCCCCTTCCAAGGGGGCGGATGCCAACTTCCACTTATGTTTGGTGTCTGCTTGCCAATGTCAGAACCAGAGTAGGCATCATGCCGTGACATGGGACGCTATAGCTCTTGATGAGAATTTAACCGAATTAAAAGTTGCATCTGCAGATAATTCTGCAGCGGCCATCACTTTGGCTATGTCCTTATGTGCCCTGGTGTTTGATGAGAGAATGGAATCTCTCAGGTGATGGAGCCACCTTAGGGAAGATCTGGTAACGAATGATAGCCCGTGCATCTGCTAAGTGAGCCCTGCGAAGAGCTAATTCTGCTCTCTTGTCCTCTGGTTTGAAAGCTTCTTCCACTTCACTAGGTATAACGGAAGGAGAGGCTAGAGCTACTACCGGTTCATCTACGATGGGGGCTAGTAGGGAGTTAGAGAATTCTGGCGCTAAATTGTAGAATTTTCTGTCATATTCCATTGAATTGGGATAAGCAGCAGTAGAGGACTACTGTTTCTGAACTAATTCAGTAAACATTTGTAGGACTGGAATGACTTCCGCTTCAGTGATAGATTGTGAAAATATTACGTCATCCGACTCCTCCTACACTAAAGGTGGTTGGGAGGTAGAGTTCTGATTGTTAAGGCGTGCGGTGTTTTTTGCCTTGAACAGTAAAGACTTAAATAGATGTGGGCGGAACAGTCTCGTGGAAATAGGTTGATCAGGGGCTAAGCTCTCATTGTCTGACATGTACCTCTGCCTCAGACAATGATGAATCATTGTCCTGAGAAGATACTGACACAATTTGTTCTAACTGGTCTATTTGGTCTTCCCTGCATTGAATATCCTGGTCAGGCATATGAGCTATTGGGAAATTTGCCCCCTGAGAAGGTACCTGAGGTTGAATGGATTTAGCTCTGCTTAGCAACCTTGGAAATTGAAGGTAATGCTCAGGACCTGCTTGCTGCGGCCTTACCATGAAGATCTGTTGCACTCCTGCTGCGATGCCTTGTTTAATAGCTTGCTCCATCCAAAGTCTCATATGAGGAGGGATATCTTGGGGAAGAGATTCCTCTGTGTGAAGACCAGAGGCTGTGGGGGTGAATGTAGCCTCAGGGGCCCTTGGTGGTGCAGGTATTAAAGTTGAAATGCTTGCTTGATCTAGCAAGGTGTGGCTGCACCTGGATTGCATTGACAGATCCAGGGAGGAGCTGGGATGGAGCTTGGAACAGGAGAGATTTTCAGAGGAGATGATGTTTGCTTATTCTTTTCAACCTCACAAAGGCATTTTTTCAGATGTTTTTCTAGTGCCTTTTGACACCTCTTGGCATCTTTCTCAGCAGCCTTTGAGCCTTTGAGTAAGCTGCTTTTTTTTTTTTTTGAGCCTGATGATTTACTCTTGATTTTGGCCATGGCCTTTCTGGCTGCAACTTTAGAGCCTGAAACAGTGGAGCCAACAGAGCTTCCACTTTCCATTGCAACCTTTGGATACAGGGGCTTTAGAAATGTGAGGCTTGACAATTAGAGACAGTTGCCACATCTCAGGAGCCTGTTCCGAAATGGACAGGGACTCCTTAATATACAGATAATTGATTTAATTAAGTTCCCCCTTTTTTCTTTCTTTTTTATGTATATATATATATATGTATATGTATGTATGTATGTATATCACACACACACACACACACACACACACACACAATTAATTAATTAATTAATCCAATTATGCCAAATAAAGGATTCACCTTGATCTGCCCAGATGTGATAATTTTAATTTGGAATAAATCAGTATATTTTTCTGGGACCAACAGCTTTAGTGCACAGGCGGTCTCAGGCCTGGGTGCTAGCTATTGTTATGCTGACTGACTTTGCTGTGAGGGAACTGCCAACTTTAAATTTATTTTATTTATTTTATGTTGTTTCTGATAATGGAAGTTAATA
The DNA here is from genome assembly GCF_049901735.1 of Notechis scutatus. Lineage (NCBI taxonomy): Eukaryota > Metazoa > Chordata > Lepidosauria > Squamata > Elapidae > Notechis > Notechis scutatus. Next base: position 61,313,927 of record NC_142025.1, on the reverse strand, counting down.
AATTTTGATTCTTTTAGGCTGTCCTTGATCAGCCTAAGATTGTTCCTACAGCATGTATCTTATTTGACTTTTTAAACCTCCGTCTGGCCGTTATTTGTGGCAGGGTTTATGAGGAGGAAAATGGCGCCTGCAGTTTAACTGCCTTTTTTTGGCACGCAATTCCTTCCAGCCAGCAGTTGAACCTGGCATTATCAGCAGCCGATATTTAGCTGCTTTGCCTTGCCGGGCAGAGGCGAAGCTCTGACACTTCTCCCCTGAGATCAGGTGAATGCCTGGGGGAATTAGCCTTTATCTGTGAAAGCCTTTGTTTGTTGCTCTGTTGCTACCCTCAGAGAGGGAATGAAATGCTCCGACAGCCAGCAGGTTGTTAAAGTCGGTGTCGGCAGCCTTTGGAGATTGACATTTGAAGCTTTCTTTGAGCTGCGCTAATCGTGAAGTCAATCTTCTGCAGAGCTTTGTGCTCTCCGTGAGCCAGCTGATTTTAATTGCTTCACCACTACTTGCTGAGATGGCCGCCTGAGGGGAAACCGTTTGCAGGCTCGAGCTTGCGCACGAGTGTCATTAGGGCCCTCACTGAGAACTTAAGAACTCCGACAGCCAACTGATGTTAGAAACGGCGTCTGAAGCTCTATATAATTTGTTTAAATTGTGATCTTCCTCTGCAGCCGGAAGCTGCAATCTGACCTGATATTTCTTTTATTTCTGCTCAATGCTGCTCATGAATCCAGCCAAGGGAAAAATTCTGCCTCATCCGAATGAAGGCTGAGCAAAAATTGGGGACACCAAGGACAAGCCTCAAGGAGTGTCCTCAGAAATCAGCTCAGCCTATCAGACGACAGAAGTACCTTCCATGCCTGGATGCTCTGAACAGCTCATCTGGAGAAGCCCCCAGTACCTTTGTCTAGGCACTGGGTGCTCAAACATTGGAATTGTCAAAGTCTGAAAACCAGCACTCCGCTAGCCAGCTGACAAGCACAAACCCATTTTCTTTGCTTTGCAGCCGCTCTGAACACTTTTCTCTCTGTTTGTTCTCTATTTTCTATGTGAAGGAAACATGAAGGCAAACCAAAGCCCCTCATATCTCTAGTCTCTTTAGGACTGTTGGTGTAATTTAAATCCAAAGAAATTTAGCCTGACAGCGTTCCTCTATTTAAAAAAACAAAAAAAACAGAGGACCTATCAATAAAGCAGTGTAGTTAAGCCGAGACTGAATAGAAGAACTGGGGACAGTAGCCTGGATGGGGTGTATCTTCAGTTTTTCTATTCAGTTTATAGCCAAGCAGAGCTGAATATATTCCATGCCTAGATCCTGTAGACACCACTCTGGAGAATGGGAGAAGAGTGCAAGATCTGGTCAACAAATATTAATGGATTACATTCACCAATAAAACAAGTTTTTAACAAACTTAAAAAATTAAAGACAGATATAATTGCAATCCAAGAAGTCCATATAAAAGATAACTAAAAACACCTCCTAAAACAACCGAAGCTAGAAAACTTATATGTATCATTAGACCAACAAAAAAAAGAGGAGTGGCTCTATATGTAAAAAACAAGATTCCTGCAAAACGTATCTAGAATGACAAAGGGAGAATTCTGATCGTAGAGGTTAAATTAAACTATAAAAATATAATAATTGTTGAAATCTATGCGCCAAATGGAGCCCAAGAACTCCTTGTAGGTCATCTAGTCCAACCCCCCTACCCAAGCGGGAGACCCACACCATTTCTGACAAATGGCAGTCCAATCTCTTCTTGAAAGTCTCAAGTGACAGTGCTCCCACAACTTCCAAGGGCAAGCTGTTCCATTGGTTGTTTTTCTCACTGTCAGAAAGTTTCTCCTTGTTTCCAGATTAATCTCTCCTTTTTCAGTTTCCAACCATTATTCCTTGTCTCGCCTACAGGCGCTTTAGAAAATAGCTTGACTCCTTCCTCCCTGTGGCAGCCCCTCAAATATTGGAAGACCGCTATCATGTCTCCCCTGGTCCTTCTCTTTACTAGACTAGCCAAGCCCAGTTCCTGCAACCGTTCATCATATGTTTTAGCCTCCCGTCCCCCAGTCATCCTGGTTGCTCTTCTCTGTACTCTTTCCAGAGTCTCCACATCTTTTTTATAATGTGGTGAACAAAACTGGATGGAGTACTCTAGGTGTGGTCTTACTAAAGCTATATAGTGTGGTATTAGTACTTCCCTTGATCTTGATTGTATCCCTCTGTTAATACAACTTAGGATTGCATTAGCTTTTTTGGCTGCTGCTGCACACTGCTGGCTCATATTTAGCTGGTTGTCCACTAAGGCTCCAAGATCCCTCTCACAGTTACTGCTATTGAGCCTGGTTTCACCCAGTCTATATGTGTACTTTTGGTTTTTCTTGCCTAAGTGTAGGACTTTACTTTTCTCTATATTGAATTTCATTTTATTAGATATGGCCCAGTGTTCTAGTCTGTCAAGATCTAGGATCTTGAGCCTATCTTCTTGGGTGTTAGTTATTCCTGCCAGCTTAGTATCATCTTCAAATTTGGTAAGTTTCCCTTCTATTCCCTCATCTAAGTTGTTAATGAAGATATTGAAGAGTACTGGGCCTAAGACGGAACCTTGTGGCACCCCACAGCTTACTTCCCTCCATGTAGACTTAGACCCATTAAGGACTACTCGTTGAGTACGGATTGCCATCCAGTTGCGAGTCCATCTAATGGTGGTGCTATCTATTCCACTTTTTTCTAGCTTACTAAGAAGTAGGTTGTGGTCTACTTTATCGAATGCCTTGCTGAAATCTAAATATATTATGTCCACAGTATTTTGCTGGTCCACTAATTTAGTCACTGTGTTGAAGAATGAAATAAGATTGGTTTGGCATGATCTGTTTTTAACAAACCCGTGCTGACTGCTAGTTATTACTTTACTTGTTTCTAGATGTTGGCAGATCTGTTTTTTTTATTGTCTTTTCCAGTATCTTCCCGGGTATTGATGTTAGGCTGATTGGTCTATAGTTTCCTGGATCTGTTTTTTTCCTTTTGGGAACCACATCAGCTCTTTTCCAGTCCTCTGGTAGTTCCCCAGTGCTCCAGGATTTTTGAAAGATATGGTGCAGTGGTTCTGAGATGACCTCTGTCAGCTCCTTTAAAACTTTGGGATGTAATCCATCAGGCCCTGGTGATTTGTTTTCATCAAGATCAGACAGGTGTTCTCTTACTACTTTTTTGCTTATTTTAACTTTTATTTCTGGTCTGTCTTTTACAGTTATGTTTTTGGTGGGTTGAGCTATAGCTTCTTTTTGCGTGAAGACGGATGCAAAGAATGAGTTAAGCAGTTCTGCTTTCCCTCTGTTGCCTGTTACTTCCTTGCCATCTTCTCTCTTTAGTGGACAGTCTGTTTCCTTGATTTTTTTTTCTTGTTATTTATATGTTGGAAGAAACTTTTTTTATTATCTTTGACTTTTGTTGCAAGTCTTTGTTCGTTCTGAGCCTTTGCTATCCTGACTTCATCTTTGCAGATTCTGGCTATCCGCTGATATTCTGCCTTAGTTGTATGTCTTTCTTTCCATTTTTTGTACTTGTCCTTTTTTTCTTTCAATTTGCCAGAGAGATCTTTGTGTAGCCATGCTGGTTTCTTCTTGGATTTCTTGTTTTTCTTTCTCAGTGGTATTGTGCTGGTCTGGGCTTCTATGATCATACTTTTTAGAGTTTCCAAGATTCTTGAGTTGTTTTCCCCTTTAGGATTTTCATTTATGGAATCTTTCCCAAGTTCTCTCTCAGTTTATTGAAATCAGCTCTTTTAAAATCCAAGACTCTGGGGTCATTATGTTCTGTTGCTTGTGTTTGTGTTATGTTGAATTCTAGTATGACATGGTCACTCTCACCCAAGGTTCCTGCAGTTTCAACTCCCTCTATCACTTCTTCTCTGTTTGTAAGAACTAGTTTGTAAGAACTAGTCCCTCTAGTTTCACCCTCTACCTTTTGGACAACAAAGTTGTCAGTAGGTTGGTTAGGAACTTATTTGATTTCTCACTTGGTGCAGAATTAGTTTTCCAATTGATATCAGGATAATTGAAGTCTCCCATTACTATTGTTGTGTGTTTCCTGCATATGTTTGTTAGTTGGCTGGCAAAAAGGACATCTATTTTTTTCTGCCTGATTGGGTGGCCTATAATATACACCTATGGCCATGTCATTCTTTTTTTCTTTTATATTGACCCATATGCATTCTAGGAGGTTTTCATCTGGTTTCATGCATTTCTGTAGCAATATAGTGGTCCTTTAAATACAGTGCAACTCCACCTCCTCTTTTATGGGGTCTGGTTTTTTTTGAATAGTTTGTATCCTTCTACCAGTATGTTCCAGTCATGGGTTTCATCCCACCAAGTTTCTGTTATTCCAACTATATCATATTTACCTTCATGTATTCGTAGTTCGAGTTCACCCTGCTTGTTCCCCAGACTTTGTGCATTTGTATATAGGCACTTGAGATCTTTATATATCTTTATCTTTTATGTATAGGCACTTGAGTTCTTTGTATAACTGAAGAACATTCGTCTCTGCATCTTGTTTGTCCAATTCAATTAGCTCAACAAAAATTGTTGATGAGGTAACTGAATCGTCAACTTTTAAGAAAAGTATAACAATTGGTTTGCAAGATATCATTGAGGCTTCATCAATAATCAAACGTATTTTCAGATTTTTTTCAATAATTTTAGTCAATGATCATTTTCTAATTTCTTTTGCAATGAAACCAACTATTTTCACTGCAATTTTATTTGTTTGTTTGTCAAACATGTACAAAATAGCAGGTATAGGTATAAACATAAACAAAGGAAGTAAGTACAGATAAATGGAGAAAGTAAGACAAGGACAGTAGGCACGCTGGTGCACGTCCCCTTTGTGGACCTCTTTGGAATGGGGTGAGATCCACAGTAGACCATTTGAGGTTGAAGCTGTGAGGATTTGAGGCTGTAACAATGGGGTCGGGTAGAACAGGACCAGAGATTAAACAAATAAAGAAAATCTATAGATATTCACTCGACCATAAAATTTACAAAGAACAAGTAAAGGAATCAATGATAATCTGGGCTAGGGATCTTGGACATAGTATAAATTTAAGTGCTCTTGTGTGTTTACTAAAGTTTGTTCATTAGGGTCCAACACTCCAAACGGATTTCACTCTCAAAAATATCTCCATATTGTTGTCGATACTCAGAAATTGTTTTATTATAGTCACATTTGAATTACAGCATTTCCTTGTGCTTCATAAAAAAGAAAAAATGAAAAATGAAATTGTGAATTATGCAACAAAAACAATCAAGTACATACAGCCATGGATAACTGAAAATACAATAATGCTTTTTATAATGTTAAAGATACAAACATGATAATTTTAGGTTATAGTTCTAGCATAATATATTACTGTGTTAATGGATGAACATAAACATTATGTTAGACCTAGGGTAAATCAACTGAACCTGGATCTTATTAAATAACCTGGACAGTTATAATGTGTCTAATTTATGCCAAAGAGGAAAACTTTCAAATCAATTTGTATTTGAACTATTATTGTTGGTGTAAGTGATTTCTTTGCAGCCCAATTTTTGAGAAAGAAATATAAACTATATATTCAAAACAAAAATGTTACAGCTATGTTGGTAAACACAAAATACAGTATATGCTATTCAAATAACTTCGATCATAAAAAGCATTGTATGAAAATATTAATCTAACATGTTAACACAGCATTGAAAAAAGTGCACATCAACAATGAAACAACATATTTAATTAGCCCAAGTTAATTAAATCAAAAATTAACACAGCACCTTAACTGAGGAATTGTGCTAGAGGAAGAGGCTACAGACCTATATATTTTGGTCATAATCTTGCTTTCTTTTTTTTCTTTTTTTAAAATAAACTTTATTAGTCTTTTGTATATTTTAAAAATAAAACAAAAAATAAATCTCATGACATTAACAGTTTTGTGACATCCATCTCATACATTTCTATCTTTTGTGCATATTTACAAATATATAAAATTTTGGGAGGGTGGAGCTGGCACTGTGGCGGTACGATGCACGATCTTGATCCTCCAAGATCGCCGTCGATATCTCCACTGCTGGACGGTCCCAACGGACCTAAACTGTCCTGTAGAGATGGTGATCGACAAGGGCATGTCCTGCTGATCCCAGGACATCGCAAAGTCCCTGGTTGATCCAGGGAAAGCCCTTTTTGCCGGCAGTGGAGAGGCAGCCATTCAAGCTTCTGAAGCTGGGACAGCTCCAGAAGGAAGAGATTGGAAGAAAGTGTGTCAGTTTGGTGAGATGAACTTTTACTTACTGTTTTTTGGAGAGAACACCCTGAAAGATTTAAAGAGGAATTAAAAGTGAAGAGAAAAGAGCTTAAGCGGCAAGATGAAGCTAGTTAAATTGAAAGTTACTTTTCCCCCCCTTTTTATTGGAACTTGGTAAAGCTTCTTAACTTTAAACTGGACTGGTCTTTTTAAATTCCCTATTTTTATTTTTTTAACAATTCTCTGGAAAGTCTACTTTGATTAAGACTCTTCTTTCTGATTTGAGATTTATTTATTTTTTTTAAAGAAAAAGAGGAAAGAAAATAAAAGATTTTACTTTTTTTTTCTTTTGTTCCTGGCTTTGGATACATGAGGGGGAAGTGAAAGTGAAGAAAAATAAGTAGCACTGCCATCTAGAGGCTTGGATATACTGTTTTCTTTTACTTGTTTATGGACTCTGAGCTTTGCACTGAAAAAGATAGTGGAATGAGCATGGTAGATTGTTTATACAGGTGCTCATCTGTGAAGCTATAGATAGCTGGAGTCTGGAGTTGAAGTTGAAAGAAAGAAGATTGAAGTGACCTTGAAAATACTGGAACTGGAAAGTTTGAGTGGATTTACCAAAGAGCCTTGGATATTCAGTGGCAGTGGCTTGCTTTCTATTAGAATTGTTATTTGTTACCTTCTTTTTTTACTTCCCCTCTAAGCTGGATTTTTATATATAGAATCTAACTTTTTAAACCAGGAACTAGAATGTAATTTTTTCTTTTGCTCTTTTTTATTAAGAGAAATACATAGACTATTATTTCTTTTTTCCTTCCCCCTACCTCTTTTTCTTCAAAAAGAACCTTTTTTTATCCTTTTTTCCATATCTTCTCTTTTTTTTCTTTTTGCATATTACTGCAACTAATTGGATTAAGGTATACAAGTGCCTGAAGATTTTTTTCCCTTTTTATTTTTTGGAGTAGCAATTGTCTGCCTTTGCTCTTTTTTTTCCTTCCCCTTTTTTTCATTCTCTTTCTTCTTTTTACAGATAAGTATTACAAGATGAGCAGAAAGGCAACAGCCCCAGCTTCCTCAATACCAATAGCCTCCTCTTCACCATCTGGAGGACAACGATCAATACAGACAACGTTACAACAGGAGAAAGAGAAGGAAGTGACACTGCAGATGATTATGCAAGGAATCCAGAAGATTGAAAAGAGAATAGAGAATATTGAGTAAAGAGCTGAGAATATTGAGCAAAGAACTGAAAAGACAGACGAGAAAGTAGAGAACATTCAACAGATGATGAAATATGAGGACAGATTTAAGAAAATTGAAGAAGATATACAAAAGTGTTCTGTCTCACCTTTCTTCTTTCCCAAAAGATGAAAGAGTACAAACTCACACAAACACAAGCAGGCAAGCTGACTCGGACTTCACAGAGTTAATTCTTTGGAACTGATAATGTCCCTGGCATTCCAACACGCTCTGCCTGCCAAGTCCGAATTGATAACAAGTAAAAAGCTACTCACAGAGAATTACAAGGCAGACCACAAGAATCATTCACAGCGAAAAACCTGAAGTAAGATTAAACTTTGTCCCGTACAAAGTTCCAGCCGACAACACACCCACTTTTATCCCCTGTGGGTGTGGCTCAATGACTCAGCTCACTCTCTGACCCTCCCACGCCTCCTATGTTGCTGCTCACGTTTCTCCCTACGACGCTGCTTAGGATCAAGCCAACATTCTTCCTCTTGACTCCCTGTCAGGGGCTGCTCCGATATGCCTTCCTCCTGATTAATCTCAGGCTGTTCCTCTCGGTTGTCTGATGAAACCTGAGGCATTATCAGGGAGGAAGGCATTGCCAGAGAGGAAGGTCCTGGGGAGGAAGGCATTCCCAGTTCCTCCTCCTCATCTTCCGAGTCCTCTTCCTCTAACAGCACAGGCTCAGGAATCGGAGCCACAACACAAAGGGATAAGAAAATTGGAGATACTGATACTCAACTGAGTGATGTTGAAAGGGGCAGGAGTGGACACTAGGCTGGGAAATCGATAGATCATAATTTTATCTGAGATTTCAAAATGTAGAAGGAAAAGGTGAAAACCTTGCTGAAATAATGACAGAAATACTGGCAGAAGCGCTAGAGATAACCAAAGAGAAGATGATAGATGGGGTGGATGAAGTGTTCCGTGTCTGTACAAGATATGCAATGAGAAATAGGCTACCAAGAGAAGTTCACATCAGATTTACGAAGAAGATAATTAAAACACAGATACTGCAGGTGGCAAGAGAAAAAACATTAAAGTACAAAGACAAACAAATTGTGGTGCTGAAACAAGTACCAAGAAGAGTAAGATAGATGAGAGGACAATATCTATTTTTGACTAAAGAGTTACTTAAAAGAGGAGTAAATTACAGATGGCTGATACCAGAAGGCCTCTGGTTCACCTGGCAGGAACAAAGACACAGAATTGACACAGTCAAAAAAGCTGATATTTAGAATATCTTAGAAGAAAGGAGGAAGACACAAGAAAAGAAGAGTCGTTAATTGAATTTCAAGAGGAGTGTATAGTGGTAATTGAAAAAGAAAAAGAAGGTGTAGTAGGTGGTGTACCCAGAGAGCAACGAGAACTAAGATTTACTAGAGCAATAAAACCCTCTTATAAAGCTTAATATGGATGAAAGAAAATTGATTACGATTAACATAAATGGATTCAATTTGGCTACTAAAAGAAGAAAAGTATTCCATAAATTAGAGAAATTAAAATTTGACATAATTTGCCTACAAGAAGTACATACTAAAAAACAACACAAATATATATTGAAACAAAAATAATTAAGGAAATTATTCATGTAATTGACACAATGTAAAAAAAGAAGTGTGGTCTTATATATTAGAGATACAATCTAGAACTAATTTACACAGATGACGATGGAAGGATTTTGATGGTGGAAATAACAGACAATAATATTAAAACACTTTTAGTTGCAATTTATGCTCCAAATGACAACCAAGAAGAATTTTACAGGAAATTACGTATGAAAATAATTGAACTGGACTGTTCTGTCTCTTGCACAGAGGTAGATTTATAGCTGTGCAGATGCAGATCGATAACTCAACAAAGCTTCCATAACAAAGTTCATTTATTGGTACATCAGGTATCTTCATAATTCACATTTGTGATGAAGTTCTTCTTTAATGACCAATCCTTTGTATATCTGCCTTGTACGTGAAAGATGGTTATCTCCTAACGCATCTCGTAGCGATAGAAGGAAGATGCCATGAGGTAGAGAGTTCAGACAAAGAATGAGGAAAACTCCCTTAACCCACCAAGGGTGAATTCAGTGACCAATCAGGATTACAGATGTAGCCACGTGAGATGAACTACATTTCCAGGGATACCTTTAACTACATTTACCATGATGCATTCCCTTAAGGGGACAGCTCACAATTCCTAAGTAACTATCCAACTCCCATAGACTGGCTGGGACAGCACACTCCCCACCTGGAATTATAAATTCCACTATTAAAAGAAGAGAAAAAAGTTTAACTATAAACTAAGATAAGCAGTAAACAGTAATACTAACTGAATAGCATATAACTATATAACTAAGATAAACAGTTAGCTATATAACTAAGAAAAAACAGTAAACATTAATAAAGCATCAAACAAAGCAAAGCATGCAAAGCTTGAGGTTCAATGTTCAAGTTCGGCCTCTTGGTTCAAGTCTGCTGGTCACCTCTGGCGGCCTTTTAGGGTGTACAGGAACTCTTGGCGGCAAATGTGAAAGTCTGGTGGTCACCTCTGGTGGCCTTTAGGGTGTACAGGTACTCTTGGCAGCAAAGGTGAAAGTTTGGAGGTCGCGTCTGGTGGCCTTCTAAGGTTGGAATGATACTCTTTCTTCCACGGTGTCAAAGGGGGGCGGGAAACTGTTGGAAAGGGCGTTACAGAGGCATATGCCTGTGTAGGGTGTCTTAGTGGACGTCTGGTGGTTGTTGGCAGCTGTTTAGGGTGTTCTAGCGAACGTGTACTGATCAGCGGCGGCCTTTGAGGCTGGAACTTCATTCTTGTTTTCGGCGGTACTAAAGGGCATTGGAAGGCGGGTGGAATATCCATTGTGCTGAGGTATTTGCCAGGGTTGGAGCCTGCATCTGGATGTCACTGACAATTCCTATGATCCCCCATCCTAGTGGAGATTTGATGGCTACTGGGTCATCTACGGGACCACCGACTGACTCGGAGAAGAGAAAGGCACGTGGGGCATTATTTCCCAGCAAGAGTAGGATCTCAGCCTCGGGATCTAGAGCGGGAAAGTGATGAGCAAGGTGCTGTAGGTGAGGCATGCTACTTATGACCTCAGGTGTTGCAATATGACTGCAGTCATTCGGTATGCCATTGCATTCAAATATGGGCGGTAGTGGGAATTGGGTACTTCCATCTAATGACTCTAAGCAAAGTCCAGTAGCTCTCCTCCCCGCTGTGCTTCTTGGTCCATGGCACGTTGATACAGTGAAGGGAAGTTTTGCCTGTTGCACCTCAAAGAGGTTGAAGAATGCGGGTCTGGCCAGGGAACAGGTGCTTTGAGTGTCTATCCACACATACATTTTTCATGGCATCTTCAGGGAGTCCTTCAGGGCACACTTTGGCTAAACAGATGGGAAGACACGAAGGAGGGAATGGTGAGTCGGTGCACACTGCCGTGTGGTTGACAGTTACCACTGGCTCTGGGGGTGCCTCTGTAGCACGTTGAGGCTCCTTGGCTGGGGGAGGGTTACGTGTTGTCTGCTGTGGTGGCATGGAGTCTGGATGCAGAGTGGCTCGGTGCTCGTTGCTGTCAGCATCTGTGTAGGCATGGTATTCTGGCTCGAGGGCATGTGTTGAAGACGGTTCATGGTTCTCCTCAGAGTACTTTATGAGGAGACCACCAGAAGGGGGCAGTGGACTGAAGAGAAAGGGAGGGGGACCCCTTGCCCACTGTTGCAAATAAAATAAAATAACTTCAGTGTAAATTTCTTCTTGACCACCAAATGGAGCTGTAGGCTGCTTTAGATTAAGTGCTCCGTTGCTGTGGACATGGAGGAATGTTGATTACTCTGGCCTCTTTATTGCCTCTAGGAGAGAAGCCTTTCTTTTTTGCAAAACAAGCAAGATTTCTGAAACTTTCTTGTTGCATTTGGAAAGGGTTTGTAATTGGATGAATACAGGGATGGATGAGATATACTTGGTCCCTCCCTTGCTTTGGAAATTAGTTCTTTCCAGTTAGGAGTTGAAATTTGAGACACAGCCTTTCTTTCGCTGAAGAAAAAGGGAGGAGGAATTAGTCCCTTCCTGGAACTACAATGTATCTTTATCAGTTGTAAATTGGCTGGAGAGGGTCTGTTTTTTGATTTTGTCTCCATGCCAGATGAGCATAGCAGAGTCAGCTTTAGTTTCCATTTAAAAAATACATACAAGATTGCTCAAGCTTTTGAGAACTGGGAAATTTGTAAAAAGAAGTGTGGTCTTATATATTAGAGATACAATCTAGAACTAATTTACACAGATGACGATGGAAGGATTTTGATGGTGGAAATAACAGACAATAATATTAAAACACTTTTAGTTGCAATTTATGCTCCAAATGACAACCAAGAAGAATTTTACAGGAAATTACGTATGAAAATAATTGAACTGGACTGTTCTGTCTCTTGCACAGAGCTAGATTTATAGCTGCGCAGATGCAGATAGATAACTCAATGAAACTTTCATAACAAAGTTCATTTATTGGTACATCAGGTATCTTCATAAATCACATTTATGACAAAGTTCTTCTTTAATGACCAATCCTTTGTATGTCTGCCTTGTATGTGAAAGATGGTTATCTCCTAACCCGTCTCGTAGCGATAGAAGGAAGATGCCATGTGGAAGAGAGTTCAGACAAAGAATGAGGAAAACTCCCTTAACCAACCAAGGGTCAATTCAGTGACCAATCAGGATTACAGATGTAGCCACGTGAGATGAACTACATTTCCCAGGATACCTTTAACTACATTTACCATGATGCATTCCCTTAAGGGGACAGATCACAATTCCTAAGTAACTATCCAACTCCTATAGACTGGCTGGGACAGCACACACCTGGAATTGTAAATTCCACTATTAAAAGAAGAAGAAAAAATTAACTACAAACTAAAATAAGCAGTAAACAGTAATACTAACTGAAAACTGAAACTGAAGAGCATATAATTATATAACTAAGATAAACAGTTAACTATATAACAAGAAAAACAGTAAACATTAATAAAACATCAAACAAAGCAAAGCATGCAAAGCTTGAGTTTCAATCTTAAAGTTCAGCCTCTTGGTGCAAGTCTGCTGGCCACCTCTGGTGGCCTTTTAGGGTGTACAGGAACTCTTGGTGGCAGAGGTGAAAGTCTGGTGGTCACCTCTGGTGGCCTTCTAGGGTTGGAACGGTACTCTTGCTTCCACGGTGTCAAAGGGCGTCGGGAAGCTGCTGGAAAGGGTGTTGCAGAGGCATATGCCTGTGTAGAGTGTTTTAGTGGACGTCTGGTGGTTGTTGGTGGCTGGTTAGGGTGTTCTAGCGAACGTGTACTGATCAGCGGCGGCCTTTGAGGCTGGAACTTCATTCTTGTTTTTGGTGGTGCTAAAGGGCGTCGGAAGGCGGATGGAATGGATGGATATTTGCCAGGGTTGGAGCCTGCATCTGGGCGTCACTGACAATTCCTACAATCCCCCATCCTAGTGGAGATTTGATGGCCACTGGGCCATCTACGGGACTGACTGACTCGGAGAAGAGAAAGGCGCGTGGGGCATTATTTCCCAGCAAGAGTAGGATATCAGCCTCAGGATCTAGAGCGGGAAAGTGATGAGTAAGGTGCTGTAGGTGAGGCATGGTACTTTTGACCTCAGGTGTTGCGATCTGACAGCGGTTGTTCAGTATGCCATCGCATTCAGTAGTGGAAATTGGGTACTTCCAGTAGCTCTCCTCCCCGCCGTGCTTCTTGGTCCGTGGCACATTGATATGGTGAAGGGAAGTTTGGCCTGTTGAACCTCAAAGAGGTCGAAGAATGCGGGTCTGGCCAGGGTACAGGTGCTTTGAGTGTCTATCCGTACATACATTTTCATGGCATCTCCAGGGCGTCCTTCAGGGTACACTTTGGCTAAGCAGATGGGAAGACACAAACGAGGGGACGGTGAGTCGGCACACAGTGTTGTGCAGTTTACACTCATGCGTGGTTCTGGTTGCGGTTCGTCAGTCTGCCGAGGAGCCCTGCATGCTTCTGTGTTACGTTGCGGCTCCTTGTCCGGAGGGTTATGAGCTATCTGCTGTAGTGGCTCGTCATCTGGATGCAGCGCGGTCAGGTGTTGTTCACTTTTGTAGATGTGACATTGTACTTTGGTTGTGCAATATTCGGGCGAATGTTTGGATTTGCAACATTTGTAGCAGTATTGGTACTCCCTTAGCAATTCTTTTCATTGGGACAGAGATTTCGCTGCAAACCCAGTGCAGCTGTTCAACGAGTGATGAGTGTTGTGCATAGGACAAAACTGGTTTCTTCTTGTAGTGGGAGATCTAACTTGGGGTAAATGGGATGAAGTCTCTCCCCAACTGTGTGTGGAGGAGGAGTTGATCTCGGTGTCATGGGCAACCATGAAGGGTCTTTCTCTGGTAGTATGTTTAGGGCCTGAGGGTGATATATGGTTGCTGTTGTATCTTCTGGTATAAGGACTAACAGATCTGAGTCCACGGGCTCGATATGTGTTGCACACTGTAGCTTGGTGGGAGATGAATTCTTCAAGAAGTGTGAAGGGTACAAAGTGGTGGCGACCCTTGGCCATGAAGGTATCAGTCAACTTGAGCCACTTTTCAATTAGTACCTGCGGGAGTTTCCGAATAATTTTGTTCTGTGTGTCAACGTGATCGAGACAGATGAGTGTCGGTAAGTTGGGATCCCATTGTGCCGTTCTCAGCTGGACAGGTATATTAGCGAGGTCTATGATTCGGCGAAGCTTGTGGACAGGAATTTTAGGGAAATTGTTGAGGCTATCCAAGAGTGTTGCTTCTACATCCTCGGGAGCACCATAAAGTTCGTCAAGCCTTTTCCATGATAACTGTAGGGCAGCGGCCAGGTCGTCTAAGTAGGATTGCAAAATTGCCCTCGGTATGTCGGAAGACTGTGGCCCTAGCCATGCTATCAAGTGTCTGATTATTTCATCAGGGTTCAGGCGTGCCACCCGAATGGGGCACAGGAAAAGTTTCTTCCAAACTAGATATTTGCCGCCTGGCTTGTCAGAGAATCTGCGAACTCCGTTGGTGTGCAAATTTATCTTTCCACTCTGTACAGCCAAGTTTCTCCAGTAATCTTCAGCAATTGCTGAGTTGGCGGAAGGTATAGACGTAGAGGGTTCTCCCCCTGGATTCTCGTAGGGTGGGTTCAGGTTGTAAGTCAACGACGAGTTATAGTCTTCTTTCCAGTACTTACGGAGGATGTCATCCTCCCATACTGGGGACGATGGTCGAGCATCACGCTGCTGTATTCGTTGGGCACGGTTGCCTTGTGGTGCCTGGGAGCCGGAGTGGTATTGAGGTTGTGACAGGAATGCTGCTGCCTGTTGATTGAGTGTGGCAGTTGTGATTGGTTGCAGGTCAACTTGTTGAGAAGTTGGTGTGAGCACTGGTGGGCTGCGTTGCTCGACCAGCAGGACGTGAGACGTTGCAGTAGGGTTGCTGGTGCTGCGAAGAGAATCTCTAACACCAGTTGGGGAAGGTTTGCTGTTGGAGGGAAGTGAATTTCGTATTTTAGGTCGTATGTCAGTAGCGTAACTAACATGTAGAGTCTGTGGTTGAGATTCAACCCTGTGTTTCTCTGGTTGTGGGAGACTGCTAGCCAACTGAGGCGGTTGCATCTGCTCGTTGCGAAGCAAGTGCTGCTCATCTACATAGGCTTTGACCCGTGTATCTGGGCTCTCTTCTCCCAAGTCTTCGAGATTGAATTGGAGGGAGGAGTTGTCGACTATCTTCCACCATGCTGCAGCCTGTGTCATCTTTCTTGTTGAGTCTCTTCGCCGTGCGGCCAACTCCAATTTGGCCATTTCTGCCTGTTGGTTGGCCTGGGCTTTGGCTATTTCTGCCTGGTGTTTGGCCTGGGCTATTTCTGCCTGGTGTTTGGCCTGGGCTTTGGCTATTTCTGCTTGATGGGCCGCTACTGCCACCTTCTGCTGTGTCACCTCCTCTGTAGCACGTAGCGCTGCGTCTGCTACTGCAGCGTCTACTTCAGCTTCTGCAGCCCGTTCGGTGTAACTTGCTGCTTTGGATGCCTGAGATGCGCCGCTACGACTGGAGGATGTTCTGGAAGGATGGTGGGAGCCAGCAGCAGAGAATTGGTGTGAGACACTAGAAACTGCCTGCAATCTACCCAATTTGGGACGGAGGGAGCAGGCTTTCTTTCAGTGGTGGGAAGAAGCTGCTTGTGATAGAGGAGCTATGTCAGATGTGGACTTCTCCCTCGGTGTTTGCTCCTTCTGTAACGCAACAAGGAGCGCGGCCTGGAGGGAGTTTCTGCCTTCCCAAGCACTGTCTTCATGTTCTTTGTTCGCCTCCTCGAAGCACTGAATGTGTTCTTGGAAATCTGGGTCTTCCAGGTTCGACTGTATGTACGAGCTTACTTTCACTGTCTCTCCATTGTTTGAGGTGCTCCTCTAACTCCTTCTGCATCAGGAAGTGGGTCTCAAGGGGCAACTTGCACAGATCTTGACCAGCTCCATCCATGCATCTGCATGATGGCGATACTGCCTTTCCCAATCCTCTCTGAAGCGTTTCACCACTGGTGAGATAAGCTTCCTATGCTGTCTGAGGTCGTAGGCCTTCTGAGGTATCACGGCTTCTCCAGAGGATTGGACATCTAAAGGCAGTTGTTGGGAATCAGGCTCCATGTTTACATCAAGGGTGGGTGGAGGATTCAGGTCTTCTGGTAAATCATAGACATCTGTCATGGCTGAAGAAGTTGCCATGCTTCAAATTGGGAAGGAAAAATTCTGGAAAATTTTAGTGATTTTTTGTGCAATTCCTTTTTGTAATAGGGTATGCTGCAAGCAGGTGGCAGAAGGTAGAATTGCTGCTGGATTTAACACTTGAGCATGTAGGTGGCACTGCAGAGTCTGGGCGATGTATGGCTGCTTCTAGGGTGCGGTGTGAGCGTGCTACACTAGAGGTTGCGTCACGAAATCTGAGGACTAGAGGGCTGAATGCAGAAATATGCCTATAAGGGTCGCTTGCTTCACAAGGTGGCAGCAGAGGGTCCGGAAGACGCTGTTGCTATGCCCATATGAGGTTGCAGTTACTCTTGGAACCTTTGAATTAAGTTGATTAAATGGTGCACAATAGTTTCATAATCACTCTGGTCAATATTTGAGAAATTGTGAAAAAGAATCACAAAAGGAGGAAAAAAAATTTTGTTGACCACGAGAAGGGGGCAGTGGGCTGAAGAGCATGGGAGGGGGGAATTCTCTTGCTCACTCTGAAAGGAAAATAAAATGACTTCACTGTAAATTTCTTCTTGACCACCAGATGGAGCTGGTAGGTTGCAGGTAATCTTGGAATATTTGAAATAAATTGATTAAATGTTCACAATAACTTCAAAAGGAGTTACAATGCAAACACGTATTGGAAACTCAGGGAGACTTTTCTTTGAGTACCAGATTCAGAGTCCTGTTAAATTCCTCTTTGCAATCCAGACAGACTCCTGATCATCTGTGGGTGGATAGAGAAAGAAGGGGAGGGATTCCTCCAAGCAGCTTTGAAAGTTGAGCAGAGAAGAGGGGGGTGGGTTGGAAAGCTCTTTTGTTTGTAGCATGTGGGGAACACCTGCCCCTCCCACCATGCAAACAGCATGTAGAGAGTTTAGGACAAAGGGGTCTGAGGAGGTATTTTAATGACTGACTTCCTGTTGAAGCTTCTGGCGAGCTAGATGCAGTCTTTGTGTCAGAAGGAAAAAGGGAAGAAAAAGCAGATTGTTCTCAGTTGCTAAAGTTGTAGCAGGGCAGATGGGTAAAATCTGGTTCTTCCTTTTGTTTTACAAATTGACTCTTCCAGTTGGGAGGTGTAATTTGAGACACAGCAAATCTTTCACTGATGAGAAAGGAGGGGAAGTTGCCCTTTCCTGGCTTGATGCGGAGACAAAGGAATCCTGCCTTAGTAACAAACTTGACAGACTTTGAAAGCCAGAGCGTAGGATATTTGGAAAGTCTCTAGCATAAATGGAGAAGGGGTGGGTGGGTGGGTTACTGGTTTTCTTTGTTTGTATCATGTAGGGGAATTCCAACCCCTCCCACCTTCCAAACAGCATGCAGAAAGTTCCGTTGCTCCCAAAGAGAGAGAAAGGATGAGAGATGCAGGTTCAGATCAACATTACACATTCACTCCTGGCTTCAATATCACGTTGCTTTACAAAAAATCCAAAATTAATAAATTTTTGCTTTTCTGATGAGTTAGAATTCATCTTTCACTGTTCTGCCTCTTGCACAGAGCTAGATTTATAGCTGTGCAGATGCAGATAGATAACTCAATGAAGCTTCCATAACAAAGTTCATTTATTGGTACATCAGGTATCTTCATAAATCACATTTATGACAAAGTTCTTCTTTAATGACCAATCCTTTGTATGTCTGCCTTGTATGTGAAAGATGGTTATCTCCTAACCCATCTCGTAGTGATAGAAGGAAGATGCCGTGTGGTAGAGAGTTCAGACAAAGAATGAGGAAAACTCTCTTAACCTACCAAGGGTCAATTCAGTGACCAATCAGGATTATAGATGTAGCCACATGAGATGAACTACATTTCCCAGGATACCTTTAACTACATTTACCATGATGCATTCCCTTAAGGGGACAGCTCACAATTCCTAAGTTACTATCCAACTCCCATAGACTGGCTGGGACAGCACATGGACTATGCTAATATATGTATGATGGGAGATTTCAATGGAATAATTAATGATCAGCTGGACTATAAAATGCAGAAATCAACAAAGAAAAATGGAAAGATACTACCAAAATCTTTCTTTCGGATGATAGAAGAAGTAAACGTAAAAGATGCATGGAGAGAGAAAAATGTGGAAAACCAGCAATATACTTTTTACTCAAACAGACATACATCATGATCTACAATAGACATGATATGAATGTCAGCAGAATTACTTGCCAACATATGAGAAATTGAAATAGAAACAAGCACTTGGGCAGAGTACAACCCAATGACAGTCATTTGGAAAGGACAAAAGAGGAGATCTAGATGGACTTTAAATAATATGATATTAAAGGAAAAAGACTTTAAACAGAAAATAGAGAAAGAATTGGTTTTCTTTTTTAAAGAAAATAGGATACATCTTTACAGAATCTCTGGGACACAATGAAGGCCTACACAAGAGGCCTGATAATAGACTGTACAAGGAAAAGAAACAGAAAACAGAAAAAGACTTTCAAAACATTGGAAGATGACTATAAAAGACTGAAAAAAGAATTACAGAAGTCCCCGCAAAAAAAAGACATTAAAATTAAAATGGATATAACTAAACATAAAATGGGACTAATGGAAAAAGAGGAATTAGCACAAAAAATTTAAAATGCTAAACAAAATTATTTTGAAGATGCAAACAAACCAGGCAGATGGTTAGCCTACAAATTGAGAAAGGAAAGGGAATCAAGGATTAGTCAATTAATAAATGAAAAAGGACATGTTTACTATGGAAATGAGGAGAAGAAAAAGATTATACAAGATTACTATGGAAAATTGTATTATCAAGAGAATATCCAAGAAGAAAAGCTGAGCAATATTTACAGAAAGCGAATCTACCTCAAATACCCAAAGATATTGAAGCAATGCTAGAAGGGAACATAACGATGATGGAATTAACAGAAGCTTTAAAAAAACAGAATGTTGGAAAAGCACCAGGTCCAGATGGATTGCCAGCGGAATTTTATAAGACTTTTCAGGAAATATTGAATCTTCACCTATTAGAAGTCATGAATGAAGTTATGTCAAAAAAGAGAATGCCCCAAACATGGTCAGAAGCATATATTACATTTATACTGAAGGAAGACGCAGACCCTCAGCAAGTTAAAAATTATAGACCTATATCCCTAATAAACTCAAATTATAAAATCTTTGCTTTAATCTTGGCAGAAAGATTGAAAAGATATTTAAATAACTTTATCCATGCTGATCAAAATGGATTTCTGCCAAAGAGACAAATCAAAGACAATGTGAAAATAATTCTGGATACTTTGGAATACTATGAGGCACATCCTGAAAAGCAAATGGCCTTGACGTTTCTAGATGCACAAAAAGCCTTTGACAATGTGAGTTGGCGATTCATCTTACTGCAATTGATACAAATGGGCTTTGGTAAAAAATTTATCCAAGCCATTGAAACGATATATCATAAACAAACTGCAGAGGTTATGGTAAATGGAGAATTAACAGAATTCATAGATATAAGAAAAGGGACAAGACAAGGTTGTCCACTGTCGCCTCTGCTGTTTGTGTTAACATTGGAAGTGTTGAATAGGAATATTAGAGAAGAAAAAGAAACAAAAGGAATGAAAATTAAAAAGGAAGAGTATAAATTGCAAGCCTTTGCAGATGACCTGGTATTTATATTAGAGGACCCACTGGAAACAGCATCTAAATTAATAGAAAAGATAGAAGAATATGGAAAAGTAGCAGGTTTGAAAATAAACAAAGATAAAACAAAGATATTAACAAAGAATATGTTAGCAAGATGAAAGAAAGAGTTGGAAGAAGTCTTAGAAATACAGGTCACTAATAAGGTCACTAATAAGGTTACTACAGGTCATATATATAAGAAGTCTTACAGGTCATATATATAAGAAGAAGAAATACAGGTCACTAATAAGAAGTCTTAGAAATACAGGTCACTAATAAGGTTAAGAATTTAGGGATATACATTACACCGAGATGCAGTACACTGAAGGAGGATAACTATTTTAAACTCAAACAGCAGATTGCAACAGATTTGGCAAAATGGGAAAAGTTACAACTATCATTGATTGGGAGATTATCCACAATTAAGATGAATGTATTGCTTAGAATTTTATATTTATTCCAGACAATTCCAATTCGACTAGGGAAAGAGTTTTTTGAAGACTTAAATAGAATTGTGCTGAAATATATTTGGCAGGGTAAGAAAGCGAGAATAAAACTTAAACTGTTACAAGATGCAAGAACAAGAGGAGGGTTTGCCTTGCCCAACTGGGAGTTATATTATCAAGCGACAAATCTGATGTGGGTAAAGGAATGGATAACATTAAGGAACAGTAGATTATTGACTTTAGAGGGGCATGACTTGCTGCTGGGATGGCATGCCTTCCTCTGGTATAAGGGAACTAAAACACAGGAGTATTTTAGAAGACATTACATTAGAGAGGCACTGTTTTTGAACTGGGAGAAGATAAAAAGACAATACTACTTAAAAATTCCATTATGGATATCTACTATTGAAGCTTTTTCTTATCCAATAATATATAAAAAGGAACAAACAGTTAGATATGGTGAGATATTGAATGAAAAGGATGAACTTAAATGTATGCAAGCATTGGAAGAACAAGGTGTAAAAATGAATTGGTTTTCATATTTGCAAATACAATCTAGATTTGATAAAGATTTCAAAACAGAAGGTATTTATGATAAGTTGACTGATTTAGATAAAATTCTAATAGGTACTGATGAAAAGGTAATTTAAAAACTCTATGGACATTTATTAGAATTTAAGTTGGAGGAAGAACAAGTTAAAGAAACGGTGGTTGCTTGGGGGAGAAATTTTGGATATGGGATTGATTTAGAGAAATGGCAAAAATTGTGGTCTCAATGTCAACTGCATATAAAGAAAATTTGTATAAGATGTTTTACAGATGGCACCTACCCCCGTCGAGAATTGCGAGAATGTTTAAGAACAAATGTTGGAAATGTCATCAGATACCTGGATCATATTACCATATGTGGTGGACATGCTCGGATGCAAAAAGATATTGGACTAAAATCCACACATGGTTGGAAAAAATGATAAAATACATAGACTTTAAACCAGAGATCTTTTTTTGGGAATTATACCGGAAATATACAATAATGAGCTGAAATATTTGATTGTAAATGTTTTGACAGTGGCTAGAATTGTATTTGCTAAGAACTGGAAAAATGAAAAAATACCTATGCAGGAAGAAGTTATTAAGAAAATTATGGACTGTGCTGAAATAAGTAAATTGACATTTGAAATTAGAGAGCAAGAAGATAAGCAATTTTATATGATATGGGATTTGTTTTATTAATGGTTGGACAAAAAGACATGGTAATGTAATAGATTAAATAATTTTGTAATGGAAGTTCAATAGATTGATACAGAATATAACATAGACATATATAACCATTGGATGAAAGTACAATATAAATTTCAAAATAAAATCTGAAATATCTCGTATAAAATGATGGAATAAATAGTTTAGTCATGGATGATTAACAACTGATAAATATATAAGTATATGTTGGCTTGACAATGTGAAAATTTCTATAAACTGTGAGTAATGACTATGAAAGAATAGCACAAAAGATTTATAACCAACTGACACACTGTATGTACATAAAATGGAAGGTGGTTTTATGTTTTTATGTTTTGTTTGTATATGTTTGTCTTAAAAATAAAAATGTTTATATAAAATAATTATATACAATTTTGTGCAAATACATACATTTAATCTATAATTTGCTTATCTTTAATTCCTTCATTTTCTATCTGTCTTGATTCGATCCAATTATACCATTTTTGGGTCACAATCTTTCATACACAATTTTGCTTTTCAAAATTAAAGAAAAATTGTGTATAATCTCAGGAAAGATGAATTTTACTGGAAACGCATTTAAGTACTTGAAGTCTATTGATTGTACCTTACTATATTCCAACTCTCCAATGCCACGCTTTCGATTATGCATAGATAAACCCACTGTAATCTATGACTCATTTTCCCACATATAAACTATGAGCAGGCTTATACTAGCAATGATAAATTCATCAATGCTAAAAAAATTAGATGTAACTGAACAACTTAAAATTGCATCAAGTGAGAAATTATAAATTAAAAGATATAATACTTTCTATAGAAGTTATCATTACACATATTTCCTAAATTGCTATATTTTAAAAAAAGTATACTTACAGAATTTTATTTAAAATCTTCAACCAATTAATAAGATCAAACTTTTTTTCAAGTTTATAATACTCTTTTCATATTTTTACAAAAGTGTTTAAACTAAATGAACCAACATTTCATAAACATTAATAATTTCTTGCAATCCAGTTTTTTTCCAATAACACGGTATTTTCAGAAGTAAATAATATTTTAAAAGTGTAACAAAGGTTCCCATTCAAAAACACTGACTTATTTATCTTATTTGGTTTTCACATCCTTATTTCTTATGCTGCAAACATTCAAAGCATTTTAACTGGGCCCAAATGAAAAATGGTGAAGTCCATTTTAAAAAGTGAACCAGACTTATTGCTACACACAGAATCTTAAGTTTCCAGATGCATGAATTGCTCATTTTAAATCATTATAATTTCATATTTACTTTTTAATAAAAATATTAAAATTGTATATACACAAAGAAAACTATCCTATTGAGAGCAATGTATCTTGTTAAGTAAAATAATTATAAGGATGGTGACTAATAGGATGTTATAATTGCTTGCACTTATAATTTCTAAATGGTTTCATAGGCTGTATATTTATATAAATACCTAGCTAACATTCTTCCAAAAAATCAATTGGAGTGGTATGTATCTGAGCCAACAATATTTCTCCTATATTATGTAGATCTTTATTTTAGGACACTTACTTCTTTGGCATGTTGTATGACCGATCCCATGTTAAAAAATAGAATACTCTTTCTGTGCAAATTATTTCTAACACTATTCTTTATATGCATATGCATATATTTTAAAAAATTAAACTAAGCTTTTGACCAAAATTGCTAATGATCAATGGAAAATATACAATTTGATACTTTAGGCTGTCAGGGTTCCAGAAAAACCCAACTCCAATTAAAAATTCCAAGACTCTTTTCATATTTTTACAAAAGTGTTTAAACTAAATGAACCAACATTTCATAAACATTAATACTTTCTTGCAATCCAGTTTTTTTCCAATAACACGGTATTTTCTCAAAGTTTCTTTTTGTTTGAGTAGGTATACTGGCACATCTGAGAAAATCCGAATCTGAGAGTTCTGGGTTTTTCCCTTAGTAATTCAAAATTCAAAACCCAACCCCTGCACCCATTAGTCCATTACATGGTCCAATCACCAACCATCCCAATTTGGGACATCCCTTCAACCACTCTTCCTCCAGGTGCAGAAATAACATAATCTTGACCAAAAACAGGAATGTTATTATGTCTAATTACCAACACCCTAAAATTTTCCCCTCCTACTTTCCCAGGCACAGGAATGTGGCAGCATGGAAGCTTCTGGTTCTAATATGGCTTCCAGAGCTGACATAGGCTAGGTTAGAGTAAATCAGGTTCTACAATCAGTGAGAAAAAACTGCTGTAAGTTCCATTTGATGACTGAATTTACCACTTAAATTGGTTTAGTGTTTTCATGTACACACAATATAAACTGCAAGCAGATATGTATTTCAATGGTCAGTTATCCATTCAATATATTCTAGGAAATATGACATACCCATTTTCTTGGATTTTGGAACTTAGACTTTGATGCCATTTGAGTTCCAAACTCAGAACATCCACATTTTATTTTTCATATCTGACAGTTTGTCCTCCATTATATAAATATAACGTTATATTAGTTAATACCAGGATCTTTCTTGAACTTTACAGGATTACATTTTTTCCACGAAGATAGGACTCACATACAAAAATAACTAATTCTTTATATAATTCAAATGGCAAATTCTTTTAAAGATATATTCATTATGGCTTTTTTTTCTGGAAAATAATCATTTGAAAAGATAAATTGGGAAGAACAAATTCCACTGTCTGTTTTAAATAGTTGTATCTTTGATCAGTTTCACCAGGTTTTCTACATATCTTAATATATTCAGAGTTCAGACCAACTTTATAATACGCACAGTACCATACTTGTGCATTCACAAAAGCAAAATAATACCCTTCTATGTGAAAGACATTACTTTCTTTTTAAAAAAATATTTTAATTATAAGATTACAATATGGTGCACCGATCTAGCATTACAATTGTTATACATATATACATTTTACTTCATAATTTATAATCTCATTTGATATATTATTTACTAATTATTCTAATCATCATAGCTACTAATGTTCTGACCTTGCCTTCTTCTAGGTAACCATTGATAAAATTTATTCCATGTTTCATAGTATTTAGATTCCCTTTTGAAAGACATTACTTTCAAGTATGTGAATTGAATCCCAAGAAATTTGTTCGAGCAATTAAATTTTATCTGGATCGCTTACATTAAGCTAATTAAACAAGCATGCAGAATTCAAGATACTATTTTAAATTATTAACAAATAATAACTAAGGATTTTATATTCATACATAATCCATTTTAATAAATTTATAGGGGTATTATTTTACCAATTAATATCATTAGTTGTTGGCTGCTGTTTTCTGCAAATATCAAAATGATGAATGATATAAACTGAGTAATTTGTAATACTACATACATATAATACATCATTCATACTTTTTATTTAAATATCAGGCATTCCTTTCACACTTAAAACAACACAGTCATTCACAAATGTTTATTTTATTATTTAACAAAGCCATTTTATAACATTTTATTAGTTCATACTCAAGAAATAATAAATTTTACAACTTAAATTGTTTTATAGTATAAAACTAATATATATATATATTAGAAGACTCTGACTTTTTTTTATATTTATGTTTTCTTCAAGTTCAAAACTTCTTTCATTTAGTTCTTATGCAGCTTCCTTGCTCCCAGCAAAGATTTATTTGAAAGATATATAAAATACCTAGCCATTATTTTAACACTATACATCATATACTATAGTAGCAGAATTTAAATAATGATTCACTATGTTCCACAGACAGCTTTTACCTGTTTTTTTTTCAGTAGCCATAGCCAATCTTCACTCTCCTCTTCAATTATGCTTCTTTATGGCAGACTGAGATGCTTCTTCATTAAGTAGCATTACAAAGAGAACACACCCTAAGTCAGAAGTAGAACATGCTCTGACAGTGCTAATGCTATAGTTATCAAGTTAACTGTTGGAAACAGAGTGGTCAATGAAAAATTAATAATTTGCAAACCTAATTTGGTACACTATCTTGCCTTAAAAACAGTATGTAGTTTATTTTTTGAATGATGAAGTTAGAAACTAATTTGAATGAAACATATTACTAAAAATATAAAACACCAATATTATTCTTACAGTTTATCAGTTGTATTTTTAAGCAATGGATAAGCAGTAGTTAAGCCGTTCTAAATGGACATAAAAACAGCATATTTGCTCTCCAACTTTTTAAAAAATGGTCAGATAGATTTACATCAAATAAAAAGACAAAAATGTTTTAAGGAAATGTTGTTTAGCTTATATCAGTTAGCCTAGCTTAGTTGGATAAGTTCTCAGCATGAACTTAGATACATGGGAGGCAACAAAATGAACCCATGCTTTATTTATAAACAAAGCATCTGACATAATCTCCGAACAAATGTATAGCATGACAGCAATGAAGGAATTGCAAGCAATGAACACAGTAGACAGCCTGCTAATTTCAAATACCTAAATGAGATGCAGAAAGCGTCACTTCCACGACATCATAAGGATGCTAACCCAAATATACTACTTCTTACCATATCAAAACACTATTAGTAATAGGGTTATCTGACAAACAATATGTGTTGTTTTATTATATTTTTGTCTATTTTAAATAAACAATTCACTGACTTTTTTGGCATTTTAAGCAACATTCAGAAGCAGTGAGGAAAAAATGTAATAATCACAACAATAATCATGTTAGGAAATATTTCTATCCATTTTAATGTTAAAGGAATTATTTGAAATTTTCCTACCTGTAATTTCAGAAGTTATGGTAAAATAGAGATATCAAATTTAACCTCAAATGTTAAAGAAAAACTCAACACCACTATATATTGAATCTTAACTGCAAGCAATTCAGGATGATAGACACTTATTTCCATATCATTTTCCTGTCTGCCAGATAGTTTGAATGTTGTTCCTAAGTTATCTATCTTCTATTATTTACGATAGAATGACCATAGATGGACAAAGTACCTTACATGCAAGATAAAGATCTGGTAGCAATGAGCCTGGAGATATGTGGTGCAGAATCTTTCGTTCAGCTAGCAAACTTTTTATCCCTTTTTCTAATTTTTTTTTAAATCTGTTTTGAAACGTACATATTTGAATTAAGTCATCTAAATAGTAGACACATCTTTCAAAATGAAACACCGAAGTACTCTGAACATTCAAGGAACAGTAATGTACTGCTATTTCAAAGCCCTTAGGTTATGACATAAAACAGTGTGTCAGCCATAGTAGATTCAGTTCACAAGCCTCTTTTCCCTCATGTGTCAGACGATCCATCCTGAGCTAACCAAATCGAAACACGCAGACCTAGGAAATGATTTCAAACACAGGACAAGAAAGCATAGGCTGTTACAAATGGTACAGAAACATAAAACGCGGCAGGCTGTTGGGGGTGGGAAGTGTCTTGGTTTTACCTTGAGTGATCACACTGGATATGGCCACAACGTCTTGATGAAATTTGAGCTGCTTTAGCTGCAGACAAGGGTTCTCTTACAATAGGCTTGTTTTCCTGTAAAAGCATGGTCTACTCCCACCTCCTTTTTCCTCCTGGGTTGCAAGGCCGTTATTACCGGACACTCGGCGCTCTTTCTTCGGGGCTGGTGTCTTACTGTACGCCACTTTGTACCAGTATACGCTCCTCCCTTCTTCGGCTGCAGGGCTATGTTTCTGATTGTTATGAAGATTACAATATTCTCTCCCTGTGCTTTCCTCAGATTTCTCTAGTAGCGCTTATTGTCTCTTTCTAGATCCCACCAAGCCGCCCGGTTCATCTGTTCCCTCTCAGAGCCTTTTCTTGGTCCTCAGCTTTGGCTTCTTCGATCCTCGCAAAATCTCCCCTCTGCTCCTCTCACCCCACCCGCCTCCTCATCCCTATTCTTTGCCTCTATTTCTGTCCGCTTTCCACCGTCTAGCCTAACCCTTTCGCAGTACATGGCTCGTTTACCTTCTAACGCTGTGTCTCTATCACTGCTTGCGAGCTCCGCTGTAGCTCTTCTTCTACCTCTCCTTCAGCCTCGCCTCTCCCCGCCCACACAGCGGACCAGAGACAATATGATCGTCGCTCTCCCACATCGCCGGCCCCGCACTCTTTGCTCTCAGCGCCTCTGGCGCGTCCGCTCATTCTGCTAGAACAACGACAGCGATGAGTAGCGAACTGACTCCGCCGCTATTGGGATGGACAGACGGACGGAAGAGTATCCTCCCTTTTTGTAAACTCCACAATCGGAAGTCAACTTGGCAAAGCTAGCTCCTGCTTGCCTGTCTGCCTCGTCTTCTCTTCTCCCATTCCACAAATTTATTTTATTTTATTTACTTATTTATTTGATTTGTCAATTGCTTACAAGATAATAGGTATAAGTATGTACATAGTTATGAATACATGAGATGGGTACATATAAGAAAAATAAAAGAAACAATAGGACAGGGACGGAAAGTTGGTGCACTTATGCACGCCCCCTACAGACCTCTTAGGAAAGGGGTGAGGTCAATAGTAGACAGTCTAAGGTTAAAGTTTTTGGGGTTTGGGGAAGAAACCACAGAGTCAAGTAGAGTATTCCAGACATTGACCACTCTGTTGCTGAAGTTGTATTTCCTGCAATCAAGTTTGATGTGGTTAACCTTGAGTTTGTGCTCTTGTGTTGTTATGGTTGAAGCTGAAGTATTCATTGACAGGTAAGTCATTGCAATGTATTATTTTATATACCATACTTAAATCAGATCGAAGATGGCATAATTCAAGATTTTCTAGGTCTAGAATTTCAAGTCTGGTGGCATAAGATATTCTACAACGAGTAGAGGAGCAGAGAACTCTTGTGAAATATTTTTGGACTTTCTCAACTGTATTAATATCAGATACGTAATGTGGGTTCCAGATTGATGAGCTGTATTCGACTATTGGTCTAGCAAATGTTTTGTATGCTCTAGTTAGTAGTGTGATATTACCAGAGAAAAAGCTACGTAGGATTAAATTAACAACTCTTAATGCCTTTTTGGCTATGTAGTTACAGTGGGCTCTAGCACTTAGATCATTAGAGATGAGCAGTCCAAGGTCCTTTACAGAGCTTGGATCATCAACAAGGTCTCTTCTACTGGAATATTAAAATAGATTTTTTTATTTTAAATGTATTATTTCTTCTTCCATTTGCTTTTCCATATTTTCCCCCAAATAAAATTACATTGCATTTCGTTTGATTCACCTGAATTTTTTATTTTTTATTTATTTTTATTTTTATTTATTTGATTTGTCAATTGTTTACAAGATAATAAGTATAAGTGTATACATAGTTGTGAATACATGAGATGGGTACATATAAGAAAAATAAAAGAATAGAGAAACAATAGGACAGGGACGGTAGGCACGTTGGTGCGCTTATGCACGCCCCTACAGACCTCTTAGGAAAGGGGTGAGGTCAATGGTAGACAGTCTAAGGTTAAAGTTTTTGGGTTTTGGGGAAGAGACTACAGAGTCGGGTAGAGTATTCCAGACATTGACTACTCTATTGCTGAAGTCGTATTTCCTGCAATCAAGTTTGGTGCGGTTTACTTTGAGTTTGTATCTATTGTGTGCTCTTGTGTTGTTATGGTTGAAGCTGAAGTATTCATTGACAGGTAGGACATTGCAATGTATGATTTTATATACCATGCTTAAGTCAGACCGAAGACGGCGTAATTCAAGGTTTTCTAGTTCTAGAATTTCAAGTCTGGTGGCATAAGGTATTCTACAACGAGTAGAAGAGTGGAGAACTCTTCTTGTGAAATATTTCTGGACTTTCTCAATTGTGCTAATATCAGATACGTAATGTGGGTTCCAGACTGATGAACTGTATTCGAGTATTGGTCTAGCAAATGTTTTGTATGCTCTGGTTAGTAGTGTGATATTGCCAGAGAGAAAAACTACGTAGGATTAGGTTAACAACTCTTAATGCCTTTTTGGCTATGTAGTTGCAGTGGGCTCTAGCACTCAGATCATTAGAGGTGAGTATTCCAAGGTCCTTTACAGAGCTTGGGTCATCAACAAGGTCTTGACTATTCAGCTTGTATTTTATTTTCTGATTTTTTTTGCCAATATGTAAGACAGAGCATTTATTTGTTGAGATTTGAAGTTGCCATTTGTTTGACCATTCGGATACATAGTCAAGATCTTTTTGTAGGGTAGCAGTATTGTCTGTAGTATTGAACAGCTTTACATCATCAGCGAAGAGAACGCAATTGCTCTTAATATGATCACAGAGGTCGTTTATGTAGAGTATGAAGAGAGTTGGTCCTAGAACACTGCCCTGAGGGACACCACTATTGACAGGTACTGGATTTGATAGGACTCTCCTGATTTTGACCATTTGTTGTCTGTTTGATAGGAATGCTTCTATCCAGTTATTCAGTTGTCCAGATATACCATAGGATTTTATTTTTAGGAGTAGTTTGTCGTGTACCACTGAATCAAAGGCTTTACAGAAGTCTATGTAGATTGCGTCTATTGCTTTGCCCTGGTCGAGTTGTGTCGTCCATATGTTTTTGCAGTGTAAGAGTTGCAGATTACAGGATAGTTTTTTCTGAAACCAAATTGTTTATTGGAGAGTAGGTTGTTTGTCTCTAAGTGGAGGATGATGGATTGGTTAATAATTGATTCCATGACTTTGCAGGTGACGCAGCATTGGTCTGTAATTTTCAACTAGGCTTGGGTCTCCCTTTTTGAAGATGGGGATGACAGTGGCTTGTGACCATAGGTTAGGCAAGGAGCTGGTCCTGAAAGATTTTTCAAAGATTATGCTTAGAGGTTTGGCTATGGCAGTGGATAGCTTTCTTAAGAAGTAGGCACATATTCCATCCGGTCCAATAGATAGGGATGGTTTTAGATTGCGTAGTGATTTTTCAACATTGTCTTCTGTGAAATCGATATGTATTAGGTCATTGTTGTTATCTGTGGTACGGTTAGGAAATAGTGGGCAAGATCCATTGCTGTTTACAAATACTGAGCCGAAGAATGTGTTAAAGATGTTGGCTTTAATGGTGTCGTCGTTGCAGTCTTTACCATCAGGTCCTATCAAGGGAGGGATGGACCTTGAGTCTTTTAGTTTGTTGTTTACAAAATTGTAAAAAGCACGGGTGGAATTGGTGCTTAGAAGGTTTTCTTCTTGTTTAATGTGATAATTTAATGTGATAATTTAATGTGATAATTTAATGTGATAATTTTTATACAAGTGTGGTGGGAGAGAGTCATTTATTTTCATTGGGAGAAATTATATTTTCTAATGTTGGAAGAATTATCCTTCTGGGTTCAGTTCCAAGTGGGGAAAAAGGCCCTGGAAACATGGAGGCTATTTGGAAAGATGGTTTAATGGTGGACAGGACCACATGGCTTGGAGCTCCAAAGTGAAAAGGATGATCCCATGCTTCAAGATGTTGGGTGAAGAAAAGAAGGGCTGAGATGCTGAGAGACCCTTAGTTATATACCCTCTGTTGGGCCCTACCTTAGTGTTTCCTGTCCTGTGTAAGAAATGTATCCCATTGGCTGTCGGGGGCAGGGGTCTTGGCTAACTTTGTAGGCTTTGTCTGGACCACATGGCTTCACCTGAGTGTTGGCTGATGCAATCTTCCCAGGCCAGGTGGTGAGATGGATTTGTTTTTGTTTTGTTTTG
This sequence comes from Notechis scutatus, assembly GCF_049901735.1. NCBI lineage: Eukaryota > Metazoa > Chordata > Lepidosauria > Squamata > Elapidae > Notechis > Notechis scutatus. The sequence continues at coordinate 61,282,667 of NC_142025.1, read as the reverse complement.
TTCTGTTTTGCGTTTGTTATGTAGAATATTCTGGCCTAGGCCTTAATGGCCCACTCATTAACAAAGGTGGATGTGAGCTTCTGCTTCTGAGGTGAGTTTCTGCTTCTGAGTTTCTACTCTTTTTAGGGGAAATATTCTGCCTTTTCAATATTTCCTACACTAATATTTCATTTTTCTAGGAGAGGAGCGGGTGCTAATTTTCTACACTAATAATAACTATTTTAGATTCACAATTTTGTTTTAAAAGATAACAGTCACGTATTAAAACACTTGAGTTCCATGGCATTGTTTGGACTGAATCTGAGAGGTTCAAGATATTTGGTCTTTTAAATGATAAATAAACATCAAATAATCTTTGGAGTGAGAAGTTCAAGAGTAGTGCAGTTCTATAGTGAATTTAGTCTTAAATTTGGTCTTGAATTCAATCTTTTCATGAGGTAGCCTAGAAGAAAGTTGTATTACTGCTGTTTATATATATTGCAGTACGCTAACTTTACCAAACCATCAATTTAGAAAAAAATATAATTGATTTATTTTTGCAACACACAAATATATCATTTTTTTACTCAACTGAATACTTTGGGTATGCTCATTCTGTAACCATTCAAAGGAAGGCTTTCACCTCCTTTTCTAGTAGATATTTATATGTAGCAAAATAATAGCTATGCTATGCTATAATAGCCATATCTAGATAACCTTATCTAATTGCTAAGGATCATTTACAGCAAACCCAGTAAACCAGCTCCTGGAAGAACATATGTTGTAGTGAATGTCCTGTCACATCTTACCACACCAAACTGAAAGGAGATAGAATTAATAATTATGGTTATTGTAATTCAGCAATTTCATCATATTAAATGAAAGCAAGCATAAAATACAAAGACAGTTTTCTTCCCTTTTGCTGAAATTATAATATAAAAAAACTTTACAAACATTGGATCTTGTTAAATTGTTTATTCATGTATGATTTATGGGATAGAGCTGTGATGGCAAACCTATGACACAGGTGGCACACAGCCATTTGTACGGGCACGCAAGCCCCAGCCAAACTTATTTGCACTGTAGATGCATGCACCTCCCAGCTGATATACAACATTGATTATTACTTTCCCATTTTTGCTATCAATTGACTCCTTTGCATCTTCTTCCTAACCACTCATACAAAGGTTCCATATCTTATTGTACTCTATTTCTTTTTTATCTATTAATATCATTGTTAGCCTGTCCATTTCAGTGCATTCGAGGATCTTATTATTGCTGCCTCAGAGGGAATGGTATCCTGTTTCCAATTTTGAGCAAATGAGATCCTGGCAGCAGTTACTATATGAAGTATGATGTATTGGAGGTTCCTGCTAACATTAGGTCATATTATACTTAATAAAAACAGTTCTGATTTTAATTCAATTCTTTGTCTCGTGATTTCTTTCAACCACGTTTGAATTTTAAGCCAACACTTCCAGGCTTGGGGACAGGTCCACCACATATGAAAATATGTTCCTTGGCTGTGGTTACATCTCCAACATTTTGCTGATGTATTGGGAAACTTCTTGGCTAACCTCTCTGCGGGGAGGTGCCAGCAGTAGAACATTTTATAGAGGTTCTTCTTGTATGCAATTGACAGCATTAGTTTATAATTTATCTGCCATAATTTATCCCATTGTTCCAAATCAATACTATATCCAAAATTTTTAGCCCAGATTATATTCTTTTTTACTGTTTCTTCTTCCATTTTAATATTCTAGTAAATAATTATATACTTTGCTAATCATTTGTTTCCCAATCCCTTGTATAATTTTATCTAATTGTTGTTGAGTTCTATAAAAGCCGAATTGCTCCCAATCCTTTTTATACCATGTTTGAATTTGGATATATGGCCACCATCCTATTTCTAGTCCTTGAATCTTTAATTAAATTGAGTTTTTAGTTCCCCTTTTTCATATAATAGCTCTTTATATTTTATCATCTTATTTAGATCTAATGCATTGGGGTATATCATTGCTTCCATTGTCGACAGCCATGTTGGTATTTTCATATCGTGATTTCTTTTTATTTTGTCCCAGATATACATTATAACATCCCTGACCCTATGTCTCTGGAAGTACGTATGGTTTCTATTTTTCCCATCCCAGAGGAATGCATGCCATCCCAACTGCAGATCATGGCCCTCTATTGTTAATATTCTTTTATTATCAAGGGTAATCCAATCTTTAAACCTTGTTAAAATTGCAGCCTGATAGTATAATGCAAAGTCCGGAAGTCCAAATCTTCCTTTATACCTACTATCTTGTAAGAGTTTAAATTTTGTCCAGTTTTTTTTCCTTAACCATATAAATTTCACTATTTTATTCAAATCATCAAAAAAGTTTTTCCCCAATTTTACCGGCACTGTTTGGAACAGATATAGGAGTTTGGGTAGTATACTCATTTTTATGGTTGCTATTCATCCCAACAGTGAAAGTTGTATTTTGGCCCAATTATCCAGATCTTTTTGTATTTGCAATCAATCAATATAAATGGAATCAACTCACCAACCAAAAGGAAACAGACACTGGCAAAATTGCAAAAACAAAATGTAAATATTGTATGTCTCCAAGAGGTTCATATTTCCAAACAATATGGAGGTATCCTAGAATTTCCCAAATTAGGTAAACTGGACCTGGCATTGGCAAGTAAAAATAAAAGAGGCAGTGCAGTATATATTAAGGAATGGCTGAAACCAAGGCAGACATATGGAGATGATGTTGGAAGGGTGCTTTTGATAGAGATAGTTCTAAATTGAAAGAAAGTATTGTTGGCAATAAGTTACGCACCAAATACAAACCAAAAGGAAATTCCACTGAAAAATAATAGAAACAGCAGGAAAATGTGTTCATAATAGGGAATTACAAGGTAGTGTCTGATATAGAAAAAGAGTATTTAAGTAGCAAGAAAAATAAAAAAGAGAACACTCTCGACTTCATTTGACAGAATGACACAAGAACTGAACCTAAAACATATTTGGAGGGAATTAAACCCACAAGAAAGACAGTATACCTTTTTCTCCAACCCATATAAATCGTGGTTGAGAATCGACGTGTATGAATTTGGAATTGGGAAAGGACATAGAGGAGATAGATATCATGTCAAACGCCTGGGCTGACCATAAACCTGTTAAAATGAAATGGAAAGGAGAGAGGAAAAGTGGGAGATGTACCTTTAATAGAAGCCTACTAAAAGTGGACTTCCACTTGTGGCGCCATATCGAAGCAGTGTGGAGGAATGGCTGTCTGTATGCCCAAAAGTTCGTGCTTGGCAGCCCCTAAGGGTGTAGTCGGACTCTGGAGGAGCCGTTGATAGGAGGAAACCTGGCGCATTGGGGGAGATCCAAGACTCCCAGATCCTGCAGGGGAAAGTCCTGAAAACCGGCATGAAAGAGATTAGGCTTTATGACCTGATCCAGACATTCAGACATTCAAAAGCTGGACAACAAATTTGGAACAATCCAAGAGGCAGTAGTGAGAAATGAACAGAAACTGACGATGATGGAACTTAGGACTGATAATGTAGAAAAGAAGCTTGCAGAGACAGAACAAAATTGGGAAATTCTTTACTGTGAACTCCAAGAGGCAGTTGTTCACCTGGAGTTAGAAAAAGCAGCGTTCTTCCTCAGGTTTCAAAACATTATCGAGGACAGAAAAGAAGATCTATGTTCCCTCATGGCAGAGCTAATAGTGGAGGCCCTTCAGAAATATAGAATGGAGATTCTGAATGAGTTGGATGAGGTCTACCAAGTACAGATGCATTAGGCGTGCAGACATAAGTTACCAAGAGAGGTTCACGTATGCTTCACTAGAGACTTGCTATATGGACAAACAAGGGATGAACCACTGATATACAAAGGTCATGAAGTGGTGACCTTAAAACAGATACCGAGGAGGGTAAGAGAACAGAGGAGGAACTATCAATTCCTCTCATCACAACTAATTAAAAACAATATAGCATTTAGATGGCTAACCCCAGAAGGACTCCTAATATCATGGCAAGAGAAGAAATTTAAAATTAACTCTATCGACAAGGTGCATGAGTTCTATGAACAACATCTGAGAACAGAGGAGGAACAAGAAAGCAAGGAAGAAATGGAGAGCAGAAGCCAAGAGGAGATAATATCTGAGGAGAAGGAAACAAAAAGGGAATCAAGAGAACAGAAAAACCGAGAAAAAGAAAACAACCGACCACAGAGAGAACTGAGAACAAGAGTCGTAGCATACCAACAGTAAAATGGATGGAGGGATTACCCTATTATCTCTAAATATAAATGGATTAAACACATCACCCAAAAGAAAGCAAACATTCACGAAACTTATAAAACAAAATGCAGATATTATATGCCTACAAGAGGTGCACATCCTGAAACAACATGGAGACCTATTAGAATTCCCTAAATTGGGTAAAGTATAGTTGGCCCTGACAGATAAAAAGAAGAGAAGTGTTGCGGTATATGTTAAAGATTGGATACATTCAAAGCTAATATATAATGATGATGATGGAAGGATACTAAGAGGCTAAAAGATGGCGGCAGCGGTAGCAACAGCGTGAGGAGCTCTGGCAGGCATGGGCAGCGCCAGGCGACAAGCCCTCTAATCCCTATGGGTCCAGCTGGCGAAGTGGAAAGCCTAACGCCCGAGACTTGCCAGCAAGCCAGAAAAAACCTCCATTCCTCAGTAAACGCTCAATTCAAAAGTACTCGGCGATTTCCTATTCCTCCCATCCTTGACCAGCATGCCAGAAAAGAGCTCATTCCTCGGAAAGTGCTAAATTCAAGAGCGCTCTATTCAAAAGCGCTCAATGATCTGCAATTCAACCCATCCTTACTAGAAGGTAAGGCAGTGGGGCTCGTCAGTACCGGGGGCTATATAAACATCCTTGCAGGGCAGTGAGATGGTGAGTTTCATCCCATCCTTGCAGGGCGGTGAGCACTGGGAGCTGTGAGTCGGTCTTCAGACGTTTGCAGCAGACTGTTTCCCCCCCTGCTTCCCTCTTCCCTCTTCACCAAATTGCTAATCCAGACTCCCTCTTTAAAAGGACAGTTACTAAACTCCTGTGAAGATTGGTAGCAATTTTGTGATAGAAGCAGAAGTATATTGAAGCCAGGAGCGAATGCTCATTATAAATCTGAGCCTACATAGTAAAAATATAAACTGTTCGAATTGCCAGTCCAAGACTATCTCCATGTCTCCTTCTCTTAAAAGCAACAAACTTTGAAAGTGTATTTAAATTGACTAAGAGGGGGCCAAAAATCCCATTCATCAAGGGAAAACAAAAACAAAAAATTTCCTGTTGCCTCCCTGTGAATTGTTCTGTTTGTCTCTGCTGAGTCAAAGTCTGCTTGCAAAAGGGAGAGAAGAATAGTTGATTTTCTCTGTTCTTCAATAGGAAGTAACCAATTAAAAAAAATCTCTTGCATTCCTTCCCCTCCATTGAAACAATATGCCTGCTAGCTCCAAAGTCATTAATATTTTCTTGAGAGGAAGAAAGGGGCTGTGATTCACCCCTTTTTGATGACAAAATGCAAAACCAGCAAACACTTTAAATCAGCCATCTCCATAGAAATGGGCTGTGTTTTTCCCCCCCAGAGAGATTTTCAACATTCAACCAGCAATTTAAAGAAAGCATTTTCTAATTCTACCTCAATACCTATATCAATGATTAGATAATCAATTTCTAAAAATAATTAATTGATCAATTGTTTAATTGATTTGTTGTTTTAATTGATCAGTGTGATTAAAGTGTTTAATGCAAACAGTGTGATTACTGATTAATATAAAAAAATCAGACAATGTAATTTAATTGATTAGTAGAATTAGTGATTCAGTGAATTTAATTGAACAGTGTATTTAACAATTAGTGTAATTAATTAATTAGGCTGATTGTTGTTTAGCATAATTACTTGACTAAAGAGATTATTCAATTGATTAATTGGTGTGATATTGGCTTTATTGATTACCCAAATTGTTTTATTAAGCAATTGAATCAACGTACTACCTCAGCAAACCCACCATGCCAGTAAAAAAATCCAATACCAAACCACAACCTAAAAAAAAACCCCACCAATGAACCACAAGACTCCTGCACATGCTTGATATGCTCTGTAACTCTAAAGGTTAATGAAAATTCCATGAAATGTTCTCTATGCGAAAAATACACTCATCATGACTGACTGGAATTACCCAAGCAAATGACTCAATTCCTAGAAACATCCAATTATGCATTTCCATTTTTCTGCCCACCATGCAAACCCAAACTGGACAAACACATAGCCCTGTCTGAAAGAGTTGACTCTATAGAAACGTGAATATCATCCCTTGACACCATAGCAGCATCCCTGGACACTTTAAATGAAAGATTAACTAAACTTGAAAAAAGAAAAAGAAGACACAACACAAAAAACCTGAACATCCAATAGCTACAAACCAACAACTGCAACCTAATCCAATAGCTACAAACCAACAATTGCAACCTAATCCACAAAAAAGACATAAATCCAACAAATAATGATATCCCAATCCTCATCAGAGAAGCTGTCGAGCATGAACGAAAGCATCCTAACACCATCTTATTTGGTCTAGAAGACATCAATAACAATGATGATATCACAATTGTCCGCAATATCATCAGTGACTATCAAGCATCAACCATCTCCCCTGATTAAATACTTGACATTTTTCGCATTGGCCGAGAGCTCAAAAAAAGCATATGGCCCCACACTTCTGCAGAGTCATTTGCAAAAACGAATTAAGCAAACGTAAATTCATTTCTACTATAAATTCACTCACTAAAAACAACACCAACCATAAAAACCTCCAATCTCGTCCTGACTTAACGTTACAGCAATGTGCCTGCTCCCGTATACTATGCACAGAACTCAAAAATCATCTAGACTATGGAGAGAAGGACCTGTACATTGATTACCATGCAGACTGTATCAAAAGAAAGTCACAAAACCCACAACTCAGCATCCAAACTTTCTTCAACCAATCCACCATCACCCAAGACTAGGCATGCATGCCCCCAACTACCTCAGTTCAAACTACAATTGGCCTTAAATGCAAGCTACTCAATGCAAGAAGCCTTGTAAATAAAATACCTGAATTTCTCCTCTTACTAAATATGGCTAAATTCGACGTCATATTTGTCTGTGAAACATGGCTCAATGCATCTCTCCCTGACTCCATTACCTCAGTAAGAGACTAGCATGTTTACCGATCTGATCGTGAAATCAATAGAGGAGGTGGTATTGCTATCTTCTATAAAAAGTCCTTACATCTAAAAAACATCTAAGTTACCCAAGAGCTTGCTCTTCCTGAGACCATTATCTGTGAACCGACCTTAAATATCACATTTTGGTTCTTACTATGTTACAGAGCCCCTGATTATGACATTGAACATGTAAACAAGCTAAATAAACTACTAACATGGGCAGCATCCTGCCCACACGCTTTTATCTTTCTTGGTGACTTCAATCTACCTCATATTAACTGGACCCTAAATGAATCTACAACTGAACCCATACATGCAACATTCTACAATGCTATAACAAATCTGGGACTGGAACAACTAGTAACCAACAACACTAGATTTAACAACTGCCTCAATCTCATCTTCTGCAATAGTTTGAATTCAATTTATGGAATACCAATTAAAGAACCCTTTTCCAACAGTGACCACAACATGATTGACTTTTGTCTCAACATACGTCCACACAAAAATCATCACAATGACAAAATCCCCATTATAACTTCAAAAAAGGCAACTATGATCTTATAATCAATTATCTCTCTTCCCTTAATTGGCAATTTCTATTCACTGGATGCAATACTTTTGAAGACGATTACAACATATTCTTACTAGAAATCAAAAGAGCCATCAAACTATATGTACCAATAACAATTCCAAAAACCAGGAAAAACAGATTACCCATAACAATAAGGAAGCTTCAATCCAAAAAGAGATTACTTTGCCGAAAAAACAAGTCTGGTCACGTTGCCAACTTCAAAAGCTGATACAAAAATCTATGCCACCAGATAAAAACTGAATGCAATAATTATCACATTAAACGAGGAAAACCTTCTACACACAAATTCCACCCTGCTTTCTACACCCTGCTTTAGTTTGTCTGTAAACAACAAACTAAAAGACTCAGGGTCCATCCCACCCCTGAAAAGACCTAATGGCAAAGACTGCAACGACGACACCATCAAAGCAAACCTCTTTAACACATTCTTTGGCTCAGTATTTGTAAACAGCAATGGATCAAGCCCAGTACTTCCTAGTCGAACCACAGACAACTACAATGAACTAATACATATCAATTTTACAGAAGATATTGTTGAAAAAGCACTATGCAATCTAAAACCATCCCGATCTCTTGGACCGGATGGAATATGTGCCTACTTCTTAAAAAAGCTATCCACTGCTATAGCAGAACCTCTAAGCATAATCTTTGAAAAATCTTTCAAGACCAGCTCCTTGCCAAAACTATGGTCACAAGCCACAGTCATCCCCATCTTCAAAAAGGGAGACCCCAGCCTAGTTGAAAATTACAGACCAATCTCCTTATGCTGCGTCACCTGTAAAGTCATGGAATCAATTATTAACCAATCCATTATCCTCCACTTAGAGACAAACAACCTACTCTCTAATAAACAATTTGGTTTCAGAAAAAAACTATCCTGTAATCTGCAACTCTTACACTGCAAAAACATATGGACTACAAAACTCGATCAGGGCAAAGCAATAGATGCAATCTACATAGACTTCTGTAAAGCTTTTGATTCAGTGGTACACGACAAACTACTCCTAAAACTAAAATCTTATGGTATCGCTGGACACCTACATAACTAGATAGAAGCATTTCTGTCAAACAGACAACAAATGGTCAAAATTGGAAGTGTCCTATCAAATTCTGTACCTGTCAATAGTGGTGTCCCCCAAGGCAGTGTTCTAGGACCAACTCTCTTCATACTCTACATAAATGACCTCTGTGATCATATTAAGAGCAACTGCATTCTCTTCGCTGATGATGTAAAACTATTCAACACCACAGACAGTACTACTACCCTCCAAAAAGACCTTCACTATGTGAATGGTCAAACAAATAGCAACTTCAAATCTCAACAAATAAATGCTCTGTCTTACATATTGGCAGAAAAAATCAGAAAATAAAATACAAGCTAAATAGTCAAGACCTTGTTGAGCATCCAAACTTTGTCAAGGACCTTGGAGTACTCATCTCAAATGATCTAAGTACTAGAGCCCACTGTAACTACATAGCCAAAAAGGCATTAAGAGTTGTTAACCTAATCCTATGTAGCTTATTCTCTGGTAACATCACACTACTAACTAGAGCATACAAAACATTTGCTAGACCTATACTTGAATACAGCTCATCAGTCTGAAACCCACATTACGTATATGATATTAACACAATTGAGAAAGTCCAGAAATATTTAACAAGAAGAGTTCTCTGCTCCTCTACTCGTTGCAGAATACCATATGCCACCAGACTTGAAACTCTAGACCTAGAAAACCTATAACTACGCCGCCTCCGGTCCGATCTAAATATAGTTATAAAATCATACATTGCAATGTCCTACCTGCAGATGAATACTTCAGCTTCAATCATAACAATACAAGAGCACACAATAGATACAAACTCAAGGTTAACCGCACCAAACTTGACTGCAGAAAATACTACTTCAGCAACAGAATGGTCAATGTTTAGAATACTCTACCTGACTCTGTGGTTTTTTCCCCAAACCCCAAAAACTTCAACCTTAGACTGTCTACTATTGACCCCATCCCCTTCTTAAGAGGCCTGTGGGGGGTGTGCATAAGCGCACCAATCGTGCCTACCATCTCTGTCCTATTTTTTTTTCTTATAAGTATCTATCTCATGTATTCAAAGCTATATTTATTCTTATATCTGTATCTTGTAAGTGATTGACAAATCAAATAAATACTAAAAATACTAAATACTCCTTATAGAAATAACAATAGAAGGAAAAAAGACACTGTTTGCAGCAATTTATGCTCCAAACATTAACCAAAAGTAGTTCCACTGCAAGCTCCACAAGAAAATTATAGAGACTGAAATAATGAACATATGCATAGCAGGGGTCTACAATGCAGTGTCAAATATAGAAAAGGACTATAAAAGCAGCAAAAATAACAAAAAGAAGGAGAACATTTCCAATAACTTTTGATAGATTAGCCCAAGAATTGAATTTAAAAGATGCCTGGAAGGAACTAAATTTATCTAAAAGACAAGTTACCTTCTTTTCTAACCCACACAAATCATGGTCCAGGATTGACATGATCTGGATGGACCCAGAATTATTGGAAAAAGTAGAAACAGTGGAAATATTGCCAAACACCTGGGCTGATCATAATCCAATTAAAATCAAGTTGAGAGGAAAGAAAAAGATAGGTAGATTGACTTTTAATAAGACCTGATTGAAGGACAAAGAATACACCCAAATGATAAAGAAGGAATTAAAGCTATTTCTGGGAATCAATATGAATGAACAGACAACGATCCAAAATTTGTGGGATACAACAAAGGCCTACATGAGAGGTCTAATAATTGCTTATACAGCAAAAAATAAATAAAGATAGGAAGAAGCAACAAATCACAAGACAGGAGAAACTGAAAAATCTGGAAGCCAAATTGCAGAAAGACTTGAGTAATGAATTAATTAAAAGAGAATTAAATTTAGTGAAACATGAAATAAATTTAAATCTACAAGTAGAAATGGCCAGGAAGTTGAAATTAGTAAAACAAAATTACTTTGAGAACGCAAACAAGCCTGGGAGATGGCTTTCATATGAAATTAGTAAAACAAAATTACTTTGAGAACGCGAACAAGCCTGGGAGATGGCTTTCATATAAATTAAAGAAAGAACAGGAGAAAAAATTATAATATCCCTACAGGATGATAACGGAATACGATGCTCACAAATTGACCAAAAAAACCTCCAATAGCCCCCCCCCTTTTTTTTTTTTTGTTAATCTATATGAAAAAGAAAAAATCCCAGATGAGAATATTATACAATACTTTGAGGATAAGGACTTACCCACTATAATGAAAACTGATCAGGATATGTTAAATGATAGAATTTTAGTTTACTTTGTTGTCATTGCACCTCGTACAATGAAATCAAACACCATCTTCAGCGCACATCATGACTATGACCATGAAAATAAACACAAACACATATCCTTTACCCTTCACACATTGAACCAAACCCCCCCAGCACCACAACAATACTGCACTATACAGCAGAATTCAAAAAAGCTACTGCCCTGGTATAGAAGCTGTTTTTCAGCCTATTTGTCCTTGTTTTTATTACCATCTGCCAGATGGTAATAGTTCAAAAAAAGGGTTCCCAGGATGAGATGGATCTTTGAGAATGTTTTGAACTTTCTCAAGGCAGTGGGAGCTATAAAGCTCTTCCAAAGAGGGGAGAGGGCAACCAATGATCTTCTGGGCAATTAGCCCTCTGGAGTGCTTTCCTATCTGCCACTGTGCAATTGGCAAACCATACAGAGATGCAGTATGTTAAAATGCTCTCTATGGTCAGCGGTAGAAAGTCACCAGCAGTTTTTCATTCAGTTGTTGTTTTCCGAGAAGTCTCAGGTAGTATAATCTCTGCTGGGCCCTTTTGACCAGGGCTGCAATGTGAGCACCCCAAGTCAGGTCCCCTTTTAGGGTAACACCCAGAAACTTAAAACTGGCCACTTGCTCCACTCAGTCTCCATTGATAAGCAATAGCTGGATATCTGATCTGTTCCTTCTATAATCCATTATAAGCTCCTTGGTCTTATTGGTGTTGAGGACCAAGTTATTGTCTCCACACCCTAAAAGCAACCAGTCCACCTCATCTTGGTAGGCAGACTCATCCCCACCAAAAATAAGTCCCACCACTGTGTATCATTTATTTTATTTATTTATTTATTTGATTTGCCAATTGTTTACAAGATAATAAGTATAAGTGTATACATAGTTGTGAATACATGAAATGGGTACATATAAGAAAAATAAAAGAAGAATAAGAGAAACAATAGGACAGGGACGTTAGGCACATTGGTGCGCTTATGCACGCCCCCTACAGACCTCTTAGGAAAGGGGTGAGGTCAATAGTAGACAATCTAAGGTTAAAGTTTTTGGGGTTTGGGGAAGAAACTACAGAGTCGGGTAGAGTATTCCAGACATTGACCACTCTATTGCTGAAGTCGTATTTCCTGCAATCAAGTTTGGTGCGGTTAACTTTGAGTTTGTATCTATTGTGTGCTCTTGTGTTGTTATGGTTGAAGCTGAAGTATTCATTGACAGGTAGGACATTGCAATGTATGATTTTATATACCATGCTTAAATCAGACCGAAGACGGCATAATTCAAGGTTTTCTAGTTTTAGAATTTCAAGTCTGGTGGCATAAGGTATTCTACAACGAGTAGAGGAGTGGAGAACTCTTCTTGTGAAATATTTCTGGACTTTCTCAATTGTGCTAATATCAGATACGTAATGTGGGTTCCAGACTGATGAACTGTATTCGAGTATTGGTCTAGCAAATGTTTTGTATGCTCTGGTTAGTAGTGTGATATTACCAGAGAAAAAGCTACGTAGGATTAGGTTAACAACTCTTAATGCCTTTTTGGCTATGTAGTTGCAGTGGGCTCTAGCACTTAGATCATTAGAGGTGAGTATTCCAAGGTCCTTTACAGAGCTTGGGTCATCAACAAGATCTTGACTATTCAGCTTGTATTTTATTTTCTGATTTTTTTGCCAATATGTAAGACAGAGCATTTATTTGTTGAGATTTGAAGTTGCCATTTGTTTGACCATTCTGATACATAGTCAAGATCTTTTTGTAGGGTAGCAGTATTGTCTGTGGTATTGAACAGCTTTACATCATCAGCGAAAAGAACGCAATTGCTCTTAATATGATCACAGAGGTCATTTAGGTAGAGTATGAAGAGAGTTGGTCCTAGAACACTGCCTTGGGGGACACCACTATTGACAGGTACAGAATTTGATAGGACGCTCCCAATTTTGACCATTTGTTGTCTGTTTGCCAGGAATGCTTCTATCCAGTTATTCAGTTGTCCAGAGATACCATAGGATTTTATTTTTAGGAGTAGTTTGTCGTGTACCACTGAATCAAAGGCTTTACAGAAGTCTATGTAGATTGCGTCTATTGCTTTGCCCTGGTCGAGTTGTGTCGTCCATATGTTTTTGCAGTGTAAGAGTTGCAGATTACAGGATAGTTTTTTTCTGAAACCAAATTGTTTATTGGAGATTAGGTTGTTTGTCTCTAAGTGGAGGATGATGGATTGGTTAATAATTGATTCCATGACTTTACAGGTGACGCAGCATAAGGAGATTGGTCTGTAATTTTCAACTAGGCTTGGGTCTCCCTTTTTGAAGATGGGGATGACTGTGGCTTGTGACCATAGGTTAGGCAAGGAGCTGGTCCTGAAAGATTTTTCAAAGATTATGCTTAGAGGTTTGGCTATGGCAGTGGATAGCTTTTTTAAGAAGTAGGCACATATTCCATCCGGTCCAATAGATAGAGACGGTTTTAGATTGCGTAGTGCTTTTTCAACATTGTCTTCTGTAAAATCGATATGTATTAGATCATTGTTGTTATCTGTGGTACGGCTAGGAAATACTGGGCATGATCCATTGCTGTTTACAAATACTGAGCCGAAGAATGTGTTAAAGATGTTGGCTTTAATGGTGTCGTCATTGCAGTCTTTACCATCAGGTCCTATCAAGGGTGGGATAGACCTTGAGTCTTTTAGTTTGTTGTTTACAAAATTGTAAAAAGCACGGGTGGAATTGGTGCTTAGAAGGTTTTCCTCTTGTTTAATGTGATAATTGATGCATTTGGTCTTTATCTGGTGGCATAAATTTTTGTATCGGCTTTTGAAATTGGCAACGTGACCAGATTTGTTTTTCCGCCAGAGTGATCTCTTTTTGGATTGAAGTTTCCTTATTGTTATGGGTAATCTGCTTTTTTGTTTTGTTTTGGGAGTTGTTGTTGGTACATATAGTTTGATGACTCTTTTGACTTCAAGTAAAAATATGTTGTAATGGTCTTCAACGGAATTGCATCCAGTGAATAGAGATTGCCAATCAAGGGATGAGAGATCGTTGTCTATAAGATCATAGTTGCCTCTTTTGAAGTTACAATTGGGGATTACATCATTGTGGTGATTTTTGTGTGGGCGTATGTTGAGACAAAAGTCAATCATATTGTGGTCACTGCTGGAAAAGGGTTCTTTAGTTTGTATTCCGTAAATTAAATTCAAACTATTGCAGAAGATGAGATCGAGGCAGTTGTTTAGTCTAGTGTTGTTGGTTACTAGTTGTTCCAGTCCCAGATTTGTAATAGCATTGTAGAAGGTTGTGTGTATGATTTCAGTTGTACAATCATTTAGGGTCCAGTCAATATGAGGTAGATTGAAATCGCCAAGAAAGATAAAAGGGTATGGGCAGGATGCAGCCCATGTTAGTAATGTATTTAGCTTGTTTACATGTTCGATGTCATAATCAGGTGCTCTGTAACATAGTAAGAATCGAATTGTGATATTTAAGGATAGTTCACAGATGATGGTCTCAGGAAGAGCAAGCTCCTGGGTAACTTGGATATTTTTTAGATGTAAGGACTTTTTTAGAAGATAGCAACACCACCTCCTCTACGAATTTCACGATCTGATCGGTAAACATGATAGTCTCTTACTGTGGTAATGGAGTCAGGGAGAGATGCATTGAGCCATGTTTCACAGACAAATATAATGTCGAATTTAGCCATATTTAGTAGGAGGAAAAATTCAGGTATTTTATTCACGAGGCTTCTTGCATTGAGTAGTTTGCATTTAAGGCCAGCAGTAGTTGGAATTGAGGTAGTTAGGGGCGTGCATGCCTAGTCTTGGGTGATGGTGGATCGGTTGAGGTAGGGTTGTGGTTGAGGGTTAAAGCTGAGTTGCGGGTTGTGTGGCTTACTTTTGATACAGTCAGCATGGTAGTCAATGTACAGGTCCTTCTCTCCATTGTCTAGACGTTTTTTGAGTTCGGTGCGGAGTACACGGGAGTGGGCACGTTGCTGTATGGTTAGGTCAGGGTGACAACGGAGGTTCTTATGGTTGGTGTTGGTTTTGGCGAGTGAATTTATAGTGTAAATGAATTTACGTTTGCTTGATTCATTTTTGCAAATGACCCTGCACAAGTGTGGGGCCACAGAGCCGTCTCTGTTTTTGAGCTCTCGGCCAATGCGGGAAATGTCAAGTATTTCATCAGCGGAGATGGTTGATGCTTGATAATCACTGATGATGTTTCGGACAGTTGTGATGTCATCATTGTCATTGATGTCCTCTAGACCAAATAAGATGGCGTTTGGACGTTTCCGTTCACGCTCAACAGCTTCTCTGATGAGGATTGGGATATCAATATTTGTCTGGGTTGTGTTTATTTGTGGATTGGGTTTTGGATTGGGTTGTGGTTGTTGGGTAGAGATGTGGTTAGTAGCTATTGGATGTTCAGGTTTTTGCGTTGTGTCTTTTTTTTCAAGGTTGGATATTCTTTCTTTTACGGCATCCAGGGATGCTACTATGGTGTCAAGGGATGTTTCAATGGTTTCAATGGTATCAACTCTTTCCAACAGATCCAGTTTGGGTTTGCATGGTTTGCAGAGATATGGAAACTCATTGGATGATTCCAGGTATTGAATAAATTGCTTGGTTAATCCCAAGCAGTCATGATGAGCGTATTTTTTACACAGAGAACATTTGATGGAGTTTTCATTATCCTTTAGATTTTTGTAGCATTTAAGGCATGTGCAGGAGTCTTGTGGTTCATTGGTGGGAATTAATTTCTCTTTATGTTGTGGTTTGGCATTGGATTTTCTTTTTGGCATGGTAGGTTTGTTAAGATAGTACGTTGATTGAATTAATTAAAGGAACAATTTTGGGCAATCTATATAGCCAATATCACACCAATCAATCAATTGCAGTAATCTCTCTAGTCAGATAATATTCCTGAGCAACAATCAGCCTAATCAATTAATTACTCTAATCACTAATCAATTAATTACACTAATCATTAATCACACTGTTCATTTAAATTCAATAAATCATTGGTTTTACTATTCAATTAAATTACATGAATCTTGATCTTTTAAACTAGTCAGTAATCACACTATTTGCACTAAACACTCTAATCACACTAATCAATTAAAACAATAAATCAATTAAACCATTAATAAAATATTTTATAGAAATTGATTATCTAATCGTTGATATAGGTGATGAGGTAGAAAAGTTGTAAGTTTTGAGGTAATGAATTAATCAGTGTTTGATTAAAGTAATGAGGTAGTATTAAGAGTCTGCAAGGAAAGTGTTAATTGTTTTACTAGCAGCTGTAGTTGACTGAATGAGAGGAATTTATTGCTCTTTGTAATAGCAGATTGCTATTACTCTGTAAACAAAAGGTTGTAACACGATGTTCAAAGGGTTTTTGAAATACAGTAAAACTTGCTGAATTAAACACTTTGACTACAATCAATATGTCTCTGAATAAGATTGTTTTGCAATAGTTTCTTAAAGCTCTTCAAGTTGAGTAGTAGTAAAAATACAGTCCAGAAGTTTGGGTTAACCAATCCAATCTGTCCTTTACTTTTAACTAAATCTGACAGTAACTCCAGATCGTTAATCGCAGCTATTTTCCTCCTTAGAGTCCCACTTTCCAAGGAAAATTCCACTGCAGAAATTGGAGTGATTTTTACCAAGATTAAGCACGCTGTTACAAGATCTTTCCTTTCTTTTTACTTCTGTCACAGCTTTGATTTAGCCATGCTAAGTCTCTTTTTAGTTCGGATGGAGAGGTTTTCTTCGAGTCAGTCTCAAAAGCATTCCTCTGCCGTCCAGGGTGACTTTTGGCTACTAAGAGCCTCAGGGCTTTTTCCTCCCTCATTTTTTTTTTCTTTTTCTGCCAGCTGACCGATGTGGCGGTGAAAACTGCGTGGGGGATATTAAAGGAAATGCATTGTCTGGCGTGGGAAGATAACTTCTATCAGCTGTGTGAGGGATTTAAATGAAGGTAGGTTGTTAGCACTCCACAGGCAGGCTCCGAGTGAAGGAAAGGGCTTCACTTCTCTGGGGAAGGAGAGGAGGGCTCCGGATCTGTTAGCAGGAATATTTGGGCTCCACAGCTTCAGAATCTAGCGTTTTTGGGCTTGTTTTTTTGGACTCAGGTTTACTCACGGTTACTGGTGTAACAGCAGCTTTAAAGGTGGTTTCTGGTGCAGGTGATGGCTTTATAGGGAGATAGTGGTCCAGGAGCGAGAGCTTCACCTTCCTAGTTGGGCGTCGACATCTGCAAATTTAGCAATAGTATTACTAGTGTGAATGGGAATACAGTCATGCACATAAACAGTATAGAGTAAGGGACTCAACAAGCAACCCTGTGGTGTACCAGTGTTAAGAATAAGGGCTGAAGAGGTTATGATTATCTAATCTGACCCTCTGTGAGCAGCCAGACAGGAAATCCATAATCCAAAGGCAGATTGAATTAGAAAGCCCAAGGTCCAGAAGTTTAGACACTAGTCTATGTGGAAGAATTGCGTTAAACGCAGAACTAAAATCCACAAAAAGCATCCTCACATAGACCCCCCCCCCCTGCTGTTCCAGATGAATCAGAGGAGTGTGAAGAGTGATGGCTATAGCATCCTCTGTAGATCTATTTTTTTTTTGTATGCAAACTGGTGTTTATCAAATGTATGCAGAAGACCAGAAATGCTGTGCTGGCAGACCAATTTCTCAAAGCACTTCATGATGAGTACCACTGATCTGTAATCATTGAGGTAATTGATAGGGAACTTCTTTGACAGCAGAACAATCGTGGAAGCCTTCAAACAAGATAGAATAGTGGACTGGGATAAAGACTGATTGAAGATCCTGGTAAAGACTCCAGCCAACTGATCAGCACAGACTTTAAGCACTCGGCCAGAGATACCATCAGGGTCGGCAGCCTTTCTCAGGTCCACAGCCCTCAGAATGCTCCTCACCTCCTGTTCCTCCACAGTGAGGTGGGGGTTACAATTGGCTGGTGGTTGTATTTTATCTGATGTCTCCACTTCAAAGCAAGTAAAGAAATGATTCAGTTCCTCTGCCAATGAAGCAGAGATGACATTGGTCAGTTGATGGTTGGTAATTTGTTGAATCCCTCACCACACCTGCCTCATGTTATTGCTATAAAATTTATCCTCAATCTTCCTCTTATAATCAGTCTTGGCCTTTCAAATACCTTTCTTCATATTAGCTCTGGCAACACTGTATCTTGCCCCATCACCGGACCTAAAGGCCTTGGTCCTGTCACGCAGAATAACTGCAAAAGAAGTAAAAAATGCAATTGGAAGACAAAAAAACTAATAAAACCAGGACCAGATGGAATACTCACAGAATTCTGTAAGGAATTTCAAGATTCATTGGGGGACTTATTGGTGGAGCTGTATAACGTGGCCCTAGAACAAGCAAAAATATCCCAAACATGGACAGAAGATTTATAACCCTTATCCCCAAAGAACAAACTGACCCTCACCAAATTAAGAATTACAGACCTACCTCACTCCTGAATGTGGATTATAAAATTTTAGCTGCAATAATGTCTGAAAGACTAAAAAAAATATTAAATGATATCATTCACCCAAATCAGAATGGGTTTCTCCCAAATAGATATATAAAAAAAACACAAGAATAATATTGGATGTCTTAGAGTATTATGAGATTTATTCCAATAAACTGATGGCATTAATGTTTTTGGATGCCCAGAAGGTGTTTGATAATTTACATTGGCAATTTTTTATTGAATCAGGATGAAATTTGGCGAAAAATATATAGGACTAATCAAAACAATATACATGACACAAAACGCAAAAGTAGTGATTATTGGAGAAACCACAGACAATCTAAAACTAAGCAAAGGAGTGAGACAGGGATGTCCTCTTGCCCCACTATTATATATATTATCGGTGGAGGTATTGTTGACTCAAATAAGGAAAAATCAAGGCATCCAAGGACTGACCATCAAAAAAGAAACATACAAGTTACAAGCTTTCACTGATGATATGGTCTTCATAATGGAAGATCCCAAAGAGTCAAGTAAAAACTTAATGCAAAAGATAGTCGTTTGGAAAGGCGGGGCTCAAAATCAACAAAGAAAAGACTAAAATAATAACCAAAAATTGTACCAGAAGGCAAAATGAGGAATTGACGAAGGAATTAGGGATTCAGATAACAAAGAGAGTAAAATATTTGGGGATCTGGCTAACGGCAAAATGCTCCACAATCAAGACAGACAATTATAATAAATTGATGGCCCAGTTACAGAAAGATTTAGATAGATGGGTAAATATACAATTCTCATTGATGGGAAGGATAATGTCTATTAAAACTAATGTGTTACTCAAACTATTGTACCTATTCCAAACCGTGCCAGTCAAGCTAGGAAAGAAATTCTTTGAAGACCTTAATAAAAGAATTGCCAAATTTATCTGGCAAAAGAAAAAAGCCAGAATAAAATACAAATCAATGCAGGATAGAAGAAGTAAGGGAGGCTTTGCCCTCTTGGAATTTGAGTTATATTACCAGGTTGTGGCTAGTACTTGGATTAAGGATTGGGTCAATCTGGCAGACAAAAGAATACTGATGCTAGAAGGCTTTGATCTACAGCTTGGCTGGCACGCATTCCTTTGGGATGGGAAAAACAGATGTCATAATTATTTCCAAA
Source organism: Notechis scutatus (assembly GCF_049901735.1). Taxonomy (NCBI): domain Eukaryota; kingdom Metazoa; phylum Chordata; class Lepidosauria; order Squamata; family Elapidae; genus Notechis; species Notechis scutatus. The sequence continues at coordinate 61,262,843 of NC_142025.1, read as the reverse complement.
GACACTGGGTAAGAAATGCTTTGTTACACATATGGGAAAAAATTAAAAGGAACCACTATGTGAAAATACCTCTCTGGCTATCACCAATGAAGGCATTAATATACCCCAATGCCATAGAGTTGAAAAAAACAATAAAAATAAAGAACTTATAACGGATGAAGGAGAACTAAAAACACACAGCCAATTAAAACTACAAGGAATTGAGATAGGTTGGTGGCCTTATGTTCAAATTCAAACAAGATACAAAAAAGATAAGGAACAATTTGGATTTTATACCACCTTTCAGAGGAACTAGACAAAATACTACAGGGAGGTGAAAAAAAGATGATCACTAAAGTATATAACTACCAGTTGGAATTCAAAATGGAGGAGGAGACGGTTAAAGAGAATATGATAACGTGGGCCAAAAATTTCGGTCATACCATTGATTTGGATCAGTGGGAATGACTATGGCAAACGAACTACAAATTAATGCTATCGGTCTCCTATAAGGAGAACATTTATAAAATGTTTTATTGGGAGCACCTTCTACCAGTGAGACTGGTCAGAATGTTCCTCAACCTGTCAGCCAAATGTTGGAAGTGCAACCATAGCCAGGGAACATATTTTCACATGTGGTGGACATGTCCCCAAGTACGAAAGTATTGGCTCAGTATTTGAGCATGGTTAGAGGAGTTAACAAAACAAAAGATCCAATTTAAACTAGAAATCTTTCTGTTAGATATGTTAGAACCGACTGTCAGCTTTAAAATTCAGCTGCCACATTTTTTAAAGAGAATTGGAGGAGTTGAAAAGTTCAAGGTTATTCTGTATGTCATATTAAGAAATTCCAGTGGCAGTTAATTGGTTCTTGTGATTTATGAAGTGTAGAAGTGGGAGGAGAGAAGGGAGGAGCTAAGGTGGATTCTGTGTAACGCGCAAAAATAATTTCACTTGGGAAATTGCCTTTGACATGCCAGATCTGTTTCTAAATAAATCAATTGGAGAGGAATGTCTGGGAGTGATTGATATCATGGATACTTTCTGGATGCCTTACATTTATTTCCCAAGATCCAGCTGTTAGAGGTCGGAAGAATCAAAAAAGACCTCCGGCCAGGGGCAAGTTTGCTAAACACAGCTGGGAAAGCCTCCTCTGAGCAGATGGGAGCAATGGACCACCAGACCGCCACCATTTCCCTGAGAACCCGTCCTGCAAAGACGACCCAATGGTGAGTGATCCCATCATACCTTTTACAGTCAAGGTCAAATTAGTGGTACCAAACATGGGGGAGGCCAGGGAGTTAGAAGCTGTCATTGATACTGGGTGGTTCTAGATGTCTTATCAGATTCCCCATCGTTGAACAATTGGACATAAAGACTAACCCGCTAAAACACCCAATCAGATTTGAGCAAGTGGATGGAACCTTAATTGGGGTGGCCCCAGCCACTCAGATGACTGAATTGATCAAGATGGAATTAGGGCCCCATCGTGAACTCATACGCTTCATAGTAGCCTCCAAGATGTCAGAATCAATCATATTGGGACTTGCTTGGCTAGACAAATGGGCCCTGACGATCAAATGGGAGGATGGATTCAGAAAAATCCTCATTGGACTGGGCCCATTGCCCCCTCTTCCACCCACTTACAAAGCCACCGGTCAGCTTGAACCCAGAGCCTGAGCCAGCATCCATGGCATCCCACCTTTTCCCAGATAACCCCCAGGTACCCGACCAATACCAAGATTTGGCTGAAGCATTCAGTGAAGAAGAGTGTAGTGTCTTACCTCCCCATCGAGCCACTGATTGCACCATAGAATTGGAGCCTGGGGTGAAATTACCAAAACCAAAAATGTATTCCATGACGCCTGCTGAAATGACTGAATTAAGGAAATACATCGACAGCAATTTGGAACGAGGTTTTATTTTGCCTGCCAAATCAAGACTAGCTGCCCTCGTGTTGTTCAAGAAGAAAAATGGCGGGTTGATATTGTGTGTTGACTTTAGAGGCATGAATGCCATATGCATCAAAAACATGTACCCTCTCCCACTTATGAAGGACTTATTGAACCACCTGTCGAAGGGCAAGATATTCACCAAGCTAGATCTCAGGGAAGCTTACTACCGGGTCTGCATCAAAGAAGGAGATTAGTGGAAAACTGCTTTTAACTGCCCTCTGGTAGCTTCCAATTCAAAGTCATGCCTTTCAGACTTCAGGGGGCTCCTGCAGTGTTTATGCAGCTCATCAATGAGGTGCTACACCTGCACCTTTACCAGGGGGATCCTCGTGTACCTGAGTGACATCCTTATCTTCAGCGAAACCATGGAAGAACATGTTCAATTGGTCCGAAAAGTTCTAGAAAAACTTCTAGCCACCAAATTATATGTGAAACTCTCAAAATGCGAATTCCAGAAAGAGTCATTGGACTACTTAGGCTACCGAATATCCAACCTGGGGATTGAAATGGACCCCGGAAAGGTGAAAGCAGTGCTGGACTGGCAACCCCCCAGAACCCAAAAACAACTTCAAAGTTTCTTGGGGTTTGCCAACTTCTATAGACAATTCATTCCATCCTTTGCTGAAGTTGCCCTCCCGTTGACAGAGCTATTAAAAATGGGCCTGTCACCCACCAAACCGAAGCCAAGTCAACCCCTGGCTTGGACTATGGACTGTCAGAAAGCTTTCGGGGCCTTAAAAAGCCTCTTCGCAGCTGAGCCCATCCTCCAGCACCCAGACACGACCAAGCGTTTTATTGTCCAAACTGATGCAAGTGATGTATTGGTGGCAGCTGTTTTGCTGCAAAAGGACTCTTAAGGCCAACTGATACCTTGCGCTCATGTGTCCAAAAAGCTGACAGACACAGAGCGAAGGTGGGCAGTCTGGGAGAAAGAAGCATTCTCTGTACAATGGGCTTTGTTGACTTGGAGGCATTTTCTAGAAGGGGCGCCAGAAGCCTTTGAGGTATGGACTGATCACAAGAACCTTGAGGCTTTAAAGACTTCTAGGAGATTATTGCCCAAACAGGTCTGCTGGGCCCAATATTTCAAGCAATTCAACTTTAACATTAAATATATCCCCGGAGGGAAAAATGTACTGGTGGACGCTCTGTCCAGAAAACCTCAGTTTGACAGCCACCAAGAGGAAATAGTATAAGCCTTAATTTCAGAAGCTCAATCGGCAGGCCAAGTGACCACTCAAGCCCAAGCCAATCACAACCCCAAACACCTGGAAGATAAGCTGACTACAGAATTGAAAACAGCCCTATTGACCGACCCTTGGTTTTTAGACCATCAAACTGAGTTGACAATGAATAATGGACTAGTTTGGAAAGGGACTAAGCTTTATGTACCCACAACCCTAAGACTACTGGTACTAAAGCGTAGCCACGACTCCCGGCTGGGAGGCCACTTCAGATTCCTAAAAACCCTACATTTACTGACAGTTAGACAGTTCTGGTGGCCAAAAATGAAACCTGATGTCAAGGACTTAAAAGTTAAAAGTTAAAAGTTGCTCAATTTGTGCCACAATGAAACACAGAACTGGAAAAACCCCTGGCCTCCTCCAACAAGTTGCTGAACAAACCCAACCTTGGGAAGAGATTGCAATGGACTTTATTGTTGAATTACCTAAGAGATACCATTCTTATCTTATTTACCATTCTATATTTTCTATATAACTTCTCCCTTCTTTTCACTCTCTTAATTATATTTTGTTTATTTCATCTTATTTTAAAATCATTATACTTGTATCTTTTGTCCGTTCTTTTCCAATTATCTATTTATCTCTTCTCTTTAACAGAAAATTTCCCCTGTAATCACTTTTAAAGTGTGACGCCTTTCTATCTTTCCCCTAAATTAACACTTAAAATAATAATAATTTCCATTCTGATTCTGCTTAGTACATTCTACATGTTGCATTTTAAAATAAGAAAATAATAAATTTATAATATAGTTAAATATATAATTTCCATTCTAATTCTAATTCTACTTAATACATTATTTTAAAATAAGAAAATGAAATAGTAAATTTATAATAACATTAAGACAATAATGAATTAAACTATAACTAAACATTGATCATTTTACACATTCTCTTAAATATTTTATTGAATATTGAGATCTATCATTATTAAACATTTTAATATTTTAATATTTTGTCAAATCTATTTCAAATGCAAATACTACAATACTATCTTATGTACTCTTGCAGACTCTTTCTTTAATTATACTCTATCCTTTATCTCTGAAAAAGATCTGCTTTTTTTGCATCTTGTTTCAGGCCTTTGTGGCTTTTTTTTCCCTTTTTCCCTCCCTTTCTTCTCCACCTTTCTTCTCCACCCCACCTCTCCTAACCTCCACCTTTTTAACTTCCCCTCTCTGTTGTATTTCTCTTTTCTGTTGCTTTCTAACATTGTACCTTTTTTTCACCTTATTTTTCTTTTTCTTGGTTGTTTTATTAAATTTTAAATTCTCATTTTTCCTTCCTCTCTTCCTATTTTCTTTCTTTATTGAACTTTTTTGTCCATTAAAAATGGCTTCTTCCTCCTCCTCCTCCTCCTCCTCCTCCTCCTCCTCCTCCTCCTCCTCCTCCTCCTCCTCCTCCTCCTCCTCCTCCTCCTCCTCCTCCTCCTCCTCCTCTTCTTCTTCTTCTTCTTCTTCTTCTTCTTCTTCTTCTTCTTCTTCTTCTTCTTCTTCTTCTTCTTCTTCTTCTTCTTCTTCTTCTTCTTCTTCTTCTTCTTCTTCTTCTTCTTCTTCTTCTTCTCCTTCTTCCTCATGTATTTGCTGATATGTAGAAACTGCCATTTCTAAAAAGTAGAAGACAGCTCCCAAAGAATCCTTGCCTTCTTGTTCTCTTTCCTTTAATTTTTCATATTCCATTTTTAATTCATCCACAGATAGTGCCATTGTAAAATTTTAAGAACAACCCAGATGTTTTTAATCTTAAAGTAATTTCCAAGTGTCAAAGTTATCAAACAATCCAAACAGACACAAAATATTTCTTCTTCTCTTTGCAGTTTTTCCTCCTGGGGCAAAGTCCCAAAATATATTTTAAAGCTGTATTACAGTTAGTTGCTGGTCTTATAATCTTCAAGGCGTCTCCTCCAACAAATTTTTAAAGATTTTTTTTTAGTCCTCTCCTTCCCACTTATAACAAAGAGCTTATTTTTACCTTAAAGAAGCAGGTTTTTCAGTGCTCATTTGCTTTCTCCGTAAGGAAGGGGAAGAGAACTTTCCTTTCAGCACTTTCGCCGTTTTAACAACAACAAGGGAGAAATAATGAGAAATTTGGAAAAGACATGTACAAATGATAATTAAGGAGGTTTTATGTTTTTATGTCTTGTTTTATGTTTTGTATTTTGTGTGTTTATGTTTGATTGAGAATTAATAAAACCTTGATAGAAAGAAATATAATTGAATAAAAGTGAAGGGAGAAATAATGAGAAATTTGGAAAAGATATATATATATGCTTAAATGGAAATGTGATAATGTGGAACTATGCCTTAAAAAATAATGTTTTATTTGCCTTGTTAAAACTTATAAGTAATTTTTAGAAAGGAGGTTTTATGCCTTTATGTCCTATGTTTTGTTTGTCTTTAAAAAAATCAATAAAATTTGTTTAAAAAAGAAGTGAATAATTCAGCAGGATTCATTTATAGAAGAAACTTGTTTATATACAATAACATAAAACATGATGCATGTATACAACGCCCATGCAGCTCTTGCAATGTACTATCAACAAGAAACAGAAGTCAGAACCACCAGAACTCAGAATCACCGACCATTTACCCTAGGCCATACCCAGTCTCCAAGCTATCTGACATGACTCACAACAGGTGCTGTTTCTTAGTCACCAAACAGTTCCCATTGGCTGATTTGTTATGGCTACCCCAGCTCATAATTTCTTATATACTGACACTCCTCTCTTTATGATTGGAATAAACATAAAACCAAATAACCTAATATTCTTCCCATGGTGCACTCGACCCAATGGCTTGGTCATTATATCTGCCAGATTGTCCTCTGAAGAACAGTGAAGAGAGCTAATTAATTTACATTTGATGGCTTCTCTTACATTACAATATTTAATATTCACATGCTTGCTTTTATTTTTTGACATCTGTTGCCATTTTTATGCAAGCAATTCTCACTGTTACAGCATCATTTACCTTTACGCTTAAATCCTGTAACAGCTGTATGGACCAAGTTATCTCTGAAGATAGTTCAGATAGAGTTATAAATTCTGCCTCCGCAATAGAAATGGCTACAGTTGTTTGTTTTCTAGACTTCCAACCAATTAAAGCCCCTCCAAACAATACCACAATCCTAGAATTGGACTTTCTGGTTTTTACATCATTGGCATAATCACTGTCAACATAACATAAACAGAGGGATAGAAGCAAGATCACATGAAGTGTTAATACAACTTTATAATGCCTTGGTAAGGCCACACTTGGAATACTGCATTCAGTTTTGGTTGCCATGATGTAAAAAAGATGTTGAGACTCTAGAAAGAGTGCAGAGAAGAGCAACAAAGATTATTAGGGGACTGGAGGTTAAAACATATGAAGAACGATTGCAGGAACTATGTCTAGTCTAACAAAAAGGACTAGGGGAGACATGATAGTGTTCTAATATTGCAGGGGCTGCCATAAAGAAGAGTGAGTCAAGTTATTCTCCAAAGCACCTGAGGACAGGACAAGAAGCAATGGATGGAAACTAATCAAGGAGAGAAGCAAATTAGAACTAAGGAGACATTTCCTGGCAGAATGATTAATCAGTGGAACAACTTTTCTCCAGAAGTTGTGAATGCTCCAACACTGGAAGTTTTTAAAAAGACATTGGATAACCATTTATCTGAAGTGATATAGGGTTTCCTGCCTCGGCTGGGGGTTGGACTAGAAGATCTCCAAGTCCCTTCCAACTCTGTTATTCTATTTCTATTTCTATTTCAATTCTTCAGAGATCTGTATTTGAAGACCCAAGTTCACAGTTCCCTTCAAATACCTGAGAGTCCTTTTTATACCCTTCCAATGCAATTACATTGGTGCAGCAGTAAAGAGTCTTAGGATACTTGCTGCACAAGCTATGTCTGGTCTGGACCACTGTGGCAGATATAACAGGCTCCCTATTGCTGACTGACATATCTCTTGATCACAGAGTTTAATAACATATTACTTGTGCCTGAAATGAAGCATAATTTACTGAGTGTCTCTAGTCTAGACCAAAAAGAGTTTGAGACCACATTTGTAAATGGGAAGGGTGTCATAAAAAGGAATGGAAGTGTACATGCACAGGGCATAAAACAAAATAATCTTTATGTGTTGCAGGGACAAAAGGTTCAATGTGTCCAAACATTTGGAAATGTGGCACAACATGATTCACACATTCATCTCTTGAATAGAAAGCTTGGCCATGCCAACTTCAGAGTTTGCAAAAGATGCAACAGTTTGGTGAAGGTTTAAACTTAAAGGGTGTAAGGCAGGGGTTCCCAACCTGGGGTGCTTGCACCTCCTGGGGGTGCAAGATGATATTCCAGGGGGTGCGAGAAAAGTCCAGGTAAATAATAGGATATTGGCTATATGTTGGCATTTTTATTTTCTGAATATAATTATTTTATCTGAATATATTATTTTCTGAAATATAAATTTCAGGAGGTGTGAGGTTTGAGTGAAATTTCTTTAGGGGTGCGGGGCAAAAAAAAAGGTTGGGAACCACTGGTGTAAGGCTTACGAACTGTGCAGTATATGTAAGCAAAAGTATCACAAGGCAGACAACAAGAGCTCTAGAGCTGGTACATGCAGATTTGGTGGGGCCAATGCAAGCCAGTTTGGGAGGAGCAAAGTATGCGCTGGTCATTACAGATGACTGTTGAGGTAATTCCCCATTAGGAGAATGAGCGCGTACAGGGAGACGTATTTGAGAGTAGTGTTTGAATAATACACACACAGCACACAGATACACTGTACAGTAAATGTAGGTTTTTACTTCCATAAAGGTTTAAGCAAAGTTCAAAATAAGCAGTCCAAAGTCATTTACAGGTTAAATCAGTCAGTTTTCAGTCCAGGGACAATCCAATAACAAAGTCCAGTGTCAAAAACAGTTCAGTAACAGACTTACATCAAATCCAAGAATATCAGTCAATTAGAAGGAAAAATGGAGGAATGGCAATACTCTCCAACAGAAGGAAAAAGAGACTCACTGAGACTTCTTCTGAGACTAAGACTAAGACAACCCAGGTTTCTGGCTCCATCTTATGGCCATTTCAGAAACCACACCCAACTACAGTTTTGCATTTTTTTAAAGATACAGTTTTAAAATGTTTATCCTGGTTCATATATTTTCAACCCAAGTAGCTGTTAGGTGTCTTACATTACTAACATTCTCCCCTTTTGGGTAGGACAATATATACAACCTTACATTCTAAGTCTATAATCTTCACAGCATGCCTTATGCTTTATAGAGCCTTGGGCCTTTGTAAAATGATCTGCTATATTGCTTTCTGACATACAGTATTCTAACTTAATCATCTTACTTTGCACACATTGTCTCACATTTAAATATCTTAAATCTATGTATTTCATTCTCGTCTTAACAGCAATATTTGAAGCCATCTGTATTGCTGATTGGTTATCTTCATAAACTACAATAGAATCTGTTACATCAATTCCCATATCAATTAATAATTGTTTATACAAAACTAAATCTATACATAGTAAAGACAAACATGAGAATTCAGCCTCCATTGTTGACAAACTTAGATGTTTCTGTCTAATAGATCTCCATCCAATCAATGCTTTTCCCAGTAATACTACAGTACCTGATGTAGATTTTCATGTATTTATGTCTGTAGCAAAACTTGCATCAGCATATGCAGTTAAATTCAGTTCATCTTTAGGCTTCAAATACAATGCATAGTGCATTGTTTGTTTCAGATATCTTAACACACGTTTAGCAGCTTGCCAGTGCCTTTCAGTTGGCTCAGCGTTAAATCTTGCTAATTCATTAACACTATATGCGATATCTGGTCTTGACCATTTACTGAGATAAGATAAACTACCAATCAAGGACTGATAAATGTTCTTATCAAAAATAGGACTTTGAACATCACTATGGCTAAACTCCTGCCTCATTGGTGTTTTAGCCAGTTTACAAAGTTCCATTTTATAACTTTTTAGTAATTGGTTAATTTTATTTGCCTGTGAGATCTTGTATCCTCCCCTAGTTCTATCTATCTTTAAACCAAGATATTGTTTGATTTCTCCTAACCGTTTTATCTTAAATTTCTTCTCTAACAGTTAAATTATTTTAGTAGCTTCTTGTTCAGTTTTGATGATTAATGCTATGTCATCAGTAAACAATAGCAACAATGAAATCACACCATTACTTTCTTTTAAACAAACATGGATCAGCCATGCCAGCTACAAAGCCTATCTTAGTTAATTCTTTAACTATACATTGGTTCCACTCATATCCTGATTGCTTCAAACCATAAAGACTCTTTTTCAATTTCCAACCATCAGTTGAATTATCAGTTTTGATACCTAAAGGTTTCTTTAAATATATAGTGTGCTGCAACGTTGCATGCAGATAAACTGTCTCCACATCCAAATGATTTACTCCTTAGCTGCCCACACTAATGCCACCCTTAATGTAGTAGCCTTCAGACTAGGTGCAAACACCTCATCATAGTCATTTGCTGTCTGATTGAACCCTTGTGCTACTAACCTGGCTTTATGGGTAACAGTCCCATCGACACCTGTCTTTAGCTTATATATCCATTTACATCCTATGGCATGTTTACCTGGTGGTACTTAACATTTTCATATACCTCCAACTTTTTTAATGATTCTAGTTCCTTATCCATTGCTTTCTGCCAAGCAGCCTGATCCTTAGCAGGATACAGTTTTAGTTCACTATAGTTACTAGGAACTGTATTCACTTGGCATACAACACTAGCCTGATATCTATCAGGTGGTCATGTTACTCGGGTTGAACGTCTTGGTAATACAGGGCTAACTGGTGGACTTTCCTGTGCCACCTGCTCCTGTTCTTCTATCTCCTCCTGTGCCTGTTCTCCTACTTCCTCCTGTTCTTCCTCTTTAATGGCTATTCGTGGTTTATTGATTTTATCTTTAGGGACTATTTGGGTGTCAATAATGATATCATTGCTGGATTCCTGTTCCAGTTTATTCCACCCAACATGCTCAAGAAATTTTGCATTAGCACTACAATAAACATGAGCTGTGCCTTCATCCCAAAATCTAAATGATCTATGGTTGGCCTCATAACCTACAAAAAATAACTTCTTAGCTCTATGTTGCTCTTTCAGTCTTACTTGTGAGGGAATATGCACCCATGCAAATGTGTGTAGGTAACTTAAATTTGGCTTTCTGCCATGCCAATGAGTGAATGGCAATTCTCCAGTTGTTGTATTCACTACATTGTTTAAAACATGATCGCTACACATTATGGCTTCACCCCACAGTGTTTCAGGTAAACCTGAATCAGATAACATAGTGTGAGTCATGGCTTGTAACGTTTGCCCTCTTCGTTCTACAAAAGAGTTATGTTGTGGTCTGTAAGGTGCAGAATGTTTATGCTCAACACCAGCCAATTTCAACATAGTTTGGAATCTTTTGTTAACAAACTCAGTCCCATTATCAGTAACTAAAGTAATTACTTTACTTTTCATTTTTCTCTCTGCAAACCTTAGCCAGTTAAAGAAATGTTGGAATGTTTCTGTTCTCTTTTTCATAAGATAGCAGAAACCGTATCATGAGCAATGGTCCATAATACTCAGAATATAGCAGGCACCTCCTAAACTAGGTTTCTTAGGACCAATTATGTCAGCAAAAACAACCTCTAAAGGTTCTTTGGTCTTAAACCCATTTAGTCTGTTTGCTGGAGTATCCTTGCTCTTCTCTTGGCTACAAGCATTACAGTTTAAATACTTGCTACAGGGTTTCAATTTTATTCCCTCTGACAATTCAACAGTTTGTTTGAGCGTTTTGAAATTAATGTGCCCCAGACGTCTATGCAGTAAATGTATACATTCATCATGTGGCTTAACATTGTTATAAACTGAGTTAGCCATCTGCAACTGGTCATCATGTATCACATATAAATCATTCTCTAAAGTAGCAGTAACCCTTTTACCTTCTTTCTCTATTATTCAGTTATCTCCCCTAAAGGTTAACTAAAGCCCTTACTGATAATAAATTAAATTTCAGTTTAGGTACATATAACATAGTTAAATGTTCATTTATACAAGAACAATATGCAGTACCTTCACCAGATGCTTTAATCTTCCATCCATTTGCCAATGATACATGTTGTTTACTTGTGGACATCTTTATAAACCTTTTTCTATCTTTAGTAATGCATTGCGATGCTCCACTATCAATAATCCACAAATCAAGGTTTACAGTTGAATTGCTAGATATAGCTAAACTAACATTCTTCTTAGCCTTCTGGTGATTACCAGTATTCTGTCTTTTTCCTTTCTTACAGAATCTAGCTATATGTCCCCTAGCCCCACAAGAAAAACATTTCCTAACAGTATAGGCAGTTGAAGATAAATTCTCTTCTTGTGGTTGTTCCTTCCTCAGTTGGTCCCTATCCAGCGGTCTTCTTGCCTCTTCTAACAATCTTCCAGTTATGTCAGTCAATGTCAGTTTATCTCTGGGCAGGACTTCCAGGGAAGATACACAATCATCATAACTTTCATCCAATGAGGAAAGAATGATGTAAACTTGATGCAGCTCTGAAAATATCAGTTCTTTTTCATGTAGCTCTTGAAAAGTTCTTTTCATGAAGTTTAAATGAGCTAACATATCTCCACCTTTCAGAAGACGTGCTCTAAACAGTTTACATGTAAGATGTATGTGTGCACCTACATTGTCACGAACATAAATCCTCTTCAAATTCTCCCAAAACCTAGCAGCAGACTCTTCTCCACGAATATGGACTAGCTGCTGGTCACTCAGTGTTAGTCCAATTATACAAAGAGCTCGTTCGTTGTTCGGTTTAAAGTCAGCAAGCTTCTTGGCATCGTCCTCATTAGCTGGATCCCAAGTATTTACATCCGGTGGGTCTTGAACTTCAGTCCATAACCCTTCTCTACGCAGAAGTAGACTGCACTTCATAGACCAGGAAACATAGTTTGTTCCATTCAACCGGGTTATCAATGATAGACTTGTTGAAGTGACTTGTGCCATCTTTACCAGTATAGTAACCCACAATTAAATAGTAAACAGCTGTCTGTATACAGTACTGTGTATTCACACTAACTCTCAGTTATCTGAGCCTGGTATGGCCTGGGCCCATAACCAGTGTTGAGGTAATTCCCCGTTAGGAGAATGAGCACATACAGGGAGACGTAGTGAGAGAAGTGTTTGAATAATACACACACAGCACACAGATACACTGTACAGTAAATGTAGGTTTTTACTTTCAGAAACGTTTAAGCAAAGTTGAAGATAAGCAGTCCAAAGTCATTCACAGGTAAGTCAGTCAGTTTTCAGTCCAGGGATAATCCAATAACAAAGTCCAGTGTCAAAAACAGTTCAGTATCAGAGTTACATCAAATCCAAAAATAGCAGTCAATTAGGAGGAACAGCAATACTCTCCAACAGAAGGAAACAGAGACTCACTGAGACTTCTTCTGAGACTAAGACTAAGACAACCCAGGTTTCTGGCTCCATCTTATGGCCGTTTCAGAAACCACACCCAATTATACTTTTGCATTTTCTTAAAGAGACAGTATTAAAATGTCTATCCTGGTTTATATATTGTCCAATCCAAATAGCTGTTAGGTGACTTACATTCCTGGGGTTGAATTCTTGGCCTGTGGCTATCTGGAATGGGGTGAAACCAGTGCTACTGTGTACAGAGTTATTGTACGCTACCTCTGCAAAAGGTAGAAGGTCAGTCCAATTGTCCTGTTGGTAATTAATAAAGCACCTTCAATACACCATTCTAATACACCATTGGCTTTCTCTATCCTGTCATTGGTCTAGGGGTGATTTGATGAGCTCAACCCCTGAACGGAGCCTAATAGGTTTAAAAATGCCCACCAAAAGAAATGAACTGTATACCCCTCTCTGAGATAATCCGTTGGGGTGTAGTAGAGATGTAGATCCTGTAGAGGGTGCAAGCAGCACACTGCTGTGCCTCAACACCTATATGGGCCTCAAATACCTACATATGATCTCACTTAGCAGAGCTGTCTCTGGCTTGTACATGATCTCACCTTACTAACATCACCACTTCCTTACTTGTATATTCTTAAGGATTGGTGAGGGAATTCACCAATCCAGATACTGTTTCTATATTACCTTTTATTGCTTGTAAAAACTGTATAAAAGCAATAAATGCTGCCCAGGCAGTCAGACATCTTGGCACACTGGAAATGACTGGTTATTGAACTCCATCATTGAGGAGCTCCATGGAGGCAATAAATGTGTATTAAAAACATCTTTGCTGATGCCTTGGCTGTTGGGATCTTTTGACAGGGTATAAAATGAACTCATTTTGGAAAAAGGTCTGTTATAACCTAAATAACAGTGTTTCCTGTACTTTCTGGGATCTCCACTTTAAAGATCTGTCTCCAGGGTGCTGAAGGTTCTGCTACTGTTTGTAGAAGTCCAGGGGATTTCCCTTGTCTTCTTTTTGCAACCATGCAAATAGGGCAACTAGCAACATATTTTTCCATGTCTTTTTTGAGAGATAGCAACCAGAAATGTATTTTGATGAGTTGCAGGGTTTTTACAAATCCAAAGTGTCCAGCTATTTTGGAGTCGTGGCATCGTTTCATGAAGTCCAGTCTCTGACTGGTAGGGATGTAAAGTTTGGTTTCTACTCAGGCTAGATCATCTTTGAGTAAGCAAATATTTTTGTTAGCCTGGAGCCAGTCATCCTTAAGTAGTGCCTCTATAAATTTGGAAGTTGTTGCATTGGCAGCAAGTGGTTCTTTCTTCCCTTGTGCTCGGGTGATTACTTTGGCAGCAAGTTGGGTTGGTTGGATCATGGGTTTTACAATTCCAATCTTTTTCCTGCTGTATTGTGGTTTCCTGGAGAGGGCATCTGCCAAGAATTTTTTTCCTTGGGAGATATTTGAGAGTGAAATTAAGATGTTTAAAATATTGCACCCAACGTACCTGTTTGGAGGAGAGTTTTCATGGAGTTTTCAGGGCTTCTAGATTTTATGATCAGTCCAGATTTTGAAGGGTGTTTTGTTCCCTTCTAGGAGGTGTCTCCATGTGAGGGAGTGCCCATCGCACAGCGTATGCCTCTTTCTCCCATATGGCCCATCTTTGCTCAGTTTCTGTCAATTTCTTGGAAGTATAAGCGCATGGTTGCAACTGTCCACGTCCATTCTTTTGGAATAGGACTGCTCCTACTGTTACATCGCTAGCATCAGCTTGGGTGACAAATGGTTGCTCTGGATCTGGGTGTTTCAGGATTGGTTCTGCTGAGAATAGTTGTTTAATTTTTTTTTTTTTAAAAAAAAACAAGTTTTATTAATTTTTAAAACACACAAATTATCATTATTCATTACATGTTTAAACCTTTTTTCATTGTCAATTTAACAAGTCAGATAAATTATAATTCTATTTTAAACCATTTCCATACAACATACCAAAACCTCTTATTCAATTTCTCTTTACTTCTCTTTACTCTTATTCAATATCATTATTATTATTTCATCTGTTTCTTTCTGACTTAGTTACCATTATTCTCATTCTATATTTCTACAAGTTTTAACTAATTCTCCCCCCCAAAAAGACATATACACACAACACACAAAACATAAAAAAAAATCTTTTTGGAAAGTAACTTGGACCCAGGTGTCTCTCTCTTCATGGACATCAATTATATTCATGCTCATCTTACATATCATTACTTATTTTATTTACCATTCTAAGCCTTCTATATTAACTTCCCCACATATTTCACACTTCTTACTTCTATCTTAATTAATCATCTTAGTTTGAATCATTATATTTGTATCTTTTGTCCATTTTTTATCATCCCTTTGTCTCATTCCTTATAAAAAAAAAAGAAAATAAGTTTCTCCTGAAATCATTAATCAGAGTATGATGCCTTTCTATCTCCCCCCTAAGTTAATCAAATTAATCTTTAAAATAATATCTAATACCCAATCCGATTTTGCTTGGTACATTCTATCTAACTAATACATCCAACATAATTAAGTACATAATTAGACAATAAATCCAAATATTAAAAAAGATACTATAATAAAAATTTTATAATAACATCAATACCATAGTCTTATTAAACTCTTTAATTAAAACAATATTCTAAACCTCCCTATTATTAAGTTTTAAAGCCAATCATTTTTAAACATTTTAACATTTTAATCTCTTATCAACTCTTAAATCATTACAATACTACCATCTCATCTTATGTACCTTGCAAAATCTTTTTTTTTTAAAAAATTATACTTTATCCATTATCCATAAAAAATTTCTTTTTTTCATTTAATTTCAAAACATTGTAGCTTTTCTCCACCTTTTCCCTTTCTTTCTTCTCCCAACAAACCTTTCTACCCCCCCTTCTTCTAGCCTCTGCCTTACCAGCTTCCCTTCTCTGTCGTATTCCTTTTCCCTTTTGTTTACTATCATCATATTGGTTTTGCACCTTATTTTTCCCTTTCTTAAATGTTTTTTTAGATCTTAAGTCCTTAAGTCCTTTAGTTTTCTTCTTTTCTCTTCTTTTCTTTTCTTTCTCTCTTCCTTCTTTCTGGATCAAATTCTGAGATTCATTAAAAATGGCTCCTTCCTTTCTTTCTTGTTCCTCTGCTGTCTTCATCTGTTGTAATGTTTGTTGATAATTAGTAAGCGCCATTTCTAAGAAAAGGAAAGCTTCTTCCACACCATCTTTACCATTTTTTTTTGCTTGTTCATATTCTTTTCTTAGTTCCTCAACAGAAAGAGCCATTATAAATCTTTTCTTTTCTTTTCCCCTTCTTTCTTCTTACAACAACCAGAATATTCAAAAGAAAATAAAAAAATAAAACAGTCCCAAAGTTATCAGTCAGTCCAAACCAAGGCAGAGTTCTCACTTTCTCCTTCTGGGGTAATATCAATCCAAGAGAAAGAAAGTCCAAATCTGTTTAAAATCTTATTGCAATATATTCTTGTCTTCAAATCCTTAAGGCATCTGCTCCAACAAAGTCTTAGCATACAAATATTTTCTTTTTAATCCTCTCTCTTCCCACTCATCGCTTAAAACCAATTTTCACCTAAAAGAAATAGGTTTCTTAATATCCAGTTATTTATTCCGTAGGAAAAGAGGAAAAGCTATCCTTTCAGCACCTTCAAACAGCCGCTTTTTTTCCTCTTCTGGCAGGTATTATTCAGAAAGTCATACTTTTCAGGAATTTTATTAAATATGTCTTAGAGTCCTAGGAGCCAAGAAAAACTTTCTCCTCTCAATCACTTTCTCCACTTCCTCCTGCGCATTCTTACCCGGCTGCCAGCTTCTTTGTGGCGGCCATTACAGACCGCCGCTGCACCGTCCTGGGAAAAGGGAGTTCTGCCGGCAGGGAGGGAGTCTGCAACACCCCAAACCCTTCTCCAGATCCCCTACCTTCAGCTGCCCCTGCAGGGGCTAGCTCCCGTACCCGTCTGGGTGGAGCCCCAAAAATGGCTAGCACGGCAGGGATCGCGCAGCCGCAAATCCCTGCCGCTCGCGCTCGACAAACCGGCAGTTGTTTAATTTTTTTGAATGCCACTTCACATTCCATCATCCAATTAAGGCTTCAGTTCCTCCCTTGGCTTCGGTTCGCCCCACTTTCATTTTCTTTTTTTTATAAAAAGTTTTTTATTTTTATATTTCAAGAACATCTCTTTTGGTGAACAACGTGGTTCCTGGTTTTTACATTTCCATACAAACATGACCTTAGTTACATATTCATCTTTCACATTCAGTTTCATATCACATCATTACATTACATAATTTCTATAAATTCTCTCAAATATCCTTATATTCTTCACATTTATTGTATATATTTTCTATTCATAGCTTATTTCATTTTTCTTTTAATACTATGGTATCTTCTTTATATAATGTTTAAAATTCTTATTTCTTGTTCTTTATTCGTTATATTTTGATACTTTTGTCTCACATTTGCAATTTCATCACACACTCTTAATTCATTATTCAAAACACTCCATCCTAATTCTAATATCAAAAACGAAAAAGAAAAAACTCCCTTTAATTACTAATTTGAGTGTACCACCCCTTTGTCTTATACGTCGTTCAATTAATTCCCTTTTAATTAATAATGATGATTTATCATAATATGATTACTTTTTAGTCATCCCTTTGTAAGTTAGTAACAATAATCTCCTAATTACTATATCACACATATACATTTCAAGCTGTATTCTACATGGTATTTCCCCCCTTAATTACTTTCTATTACATTTATTATTGCAAATACATTAATCTATTCAATTAATCATAAAAACTGATGTTAGTCTTTTTATAACAATCCTCATAGTTCATTTTAACTATATTCTTAATTTTATTAAACTTATTTAGTATATTTATCATAACTTCCCAATTTCACATTTATACCAATTATATCTATGTGTAATTTAACTATAACAATCCAATAACAAAAAACAACATCAGTTCCACTGTGTATTTTTATACACAAAAAATTACTATTACTTCAAATGCATTTATATTACAACACATTACCTTGCAGAATCCCCTTCCTTATTCTAATCTACCCATTATCTTTATGTCTCCTAACTAAACAATTTCTTTTCATTCTTGTTCGATTTTCATATCTCCTTCTTTTCTGATCCTTTCTCTTATTGCCCCTTTTTTTCTTAATTTTTCCTTCCATTTCTTACTTGTTTTTATTCCCCTCCCTCTTTAAAGCTTTTTTCTGCAATTCCCTGTTCTGCTGTTTCCTTTTTCTTTGTTTGGCTTTCCAAACATTTCCCTTTTTAAGTATCTCCTCAAACCTCCAAGTTTTAATTTTCATTCTTTTTTTCCTTTCGCTTTAGTGTTCGTTGTTCCATTTGTTCATTAGAGTTGGTCTCTTCTTTAATCAGCTCCTCCCCTTCTGGCACTCCTTGTTGTTCTTTGTTCTCCAAAATTGCCATTTCTATTAGTTGTAAGGCAATACAGCATGATTCATTTCTTTCATGTAATATTTCCTTTATGTTTCTGAGTTCCGTTTTTATTTCCAAAAAAAGCTCTGCCATTTTTATACTCTTCTTTTAGGTTTTCTTTATTCCTTTCTTTAATATTTAAATTCAAACTAATTGTCCAGTACTTTAATTCAACCATCGTCTTCAATATTTATTTCTAACTATCAGTTTCTGTTAATTCTTCTTTGAGTTTTCTCCAAAATCATCAAATAATCCAATATCCATAAATTAGAGTTGTGCCAAAATCAACAAACAATCCCAAGGTAATTTCTTTACTCTTCTTTCTTTTATCTTTCTTTCTTTCTTAAAATTCTGTATTTTCACTTTTCAGGGTTTTTTATTTTGTTGTAACAAAGTTCCTCTTATTTTGTATCAAGTTCCACTTTTGAAAGAGCCAGGCACTAAAGGGTCACTAAAAATTTTCCTTTACCATTAGGTGGCGCTCTCTGTTATGTCTAAGTTTCACCCTTTTTTTCCCCCACTTTCTTTTCTCTGTTTAGGGGTTTTAAGTTTCAAAAATCCAATAAATCCAATTATCAATTACTGGGATTTTTCCTGACACATTCAAGTTCAGTTTTTAATTATGCCTATTTAGTACCAAATTCATATATTTATCCAATTTAAACAGATATTTTCTTCTGGCATCCTGCTTGAATTTAACTCCTTTCAAAGTTCAAAGCCACTTTCAGCTGTCAATTTTTCTTTTCACTTTCCCATATTTCTGGCCTTCCAGGTGACAGTGTGCAGTCAAGAAACCCCTAGCAGGGGAAATAAAAACAGTCATTGTGTAGCTGGAACCAACTCATTCAGCAACCCTGGTTCTTGAATTTGCTGTTAAAATGAAATAGGCAGGATATTGTTCAAATTGTCCATACTTTTATTCTACAGCTACAGACCTAGACTTAAGTGGGTGGGTGGGTAGGGGGTAGGTTTTGGGAAAATAATGTCTATTAGTAATCAAGCTACCTGTTGTGTACATTCTCATTACATTCATTACATAGGCTGTGCTGTGGTTGCTAATAACCTGATTAGGAAAGTTTCCAAGCTACAGTAGAGGGATAGTGAAAAAGGAAGTCCTTTTGTTTGTTTAATGTTAGTTCACCACCCCTCATTGGTAGCCAACCCCTACTTGCATATAGCAAAGCCTTTGGCAATCCAGGGAGGTTTTCCTAGTGGTAGCCTATGGGAAATATTGATGGTTGTGATAATATTGTAGATGTCATAGTTCCAAGCAATGCTTCCAACCAATTCAAGACTCTGAGGCCTTGGCTTCCTCAAAAAATTGGTTTTTGGATACAACATATCGATACGATCAGATGTGAAACCAAAATTGAATAAGTCCTCCATTTTTGGTACAATTATAGAATAGATACTGTCTACCCCCTTCTGTCACAGGTCACATTTTTGTCAACCAAGCAGGTGATTTGGCCTTGGTTCTCAGGAGCCTTATTGTTATGTCTGGCACATTAGAGGAAAACATTCTACATTCCTTAAATCCCCCTCCCCCCATAAGTATGGCAACTAACTGTTGAACTTCTCTGGCCAGCCAAGTGAGCCAACCCAATTGATAGAATCTCTTTAGTTTTACCCACCTTCTCTTTCAGACCATTTTTTTCAATTTTGTATGCACATTGTTGGTCAGCAGGAACTTTCGGAGTTCCTCAGGGTAAAATAACTCCTTTACAGGGTCATCTACATAATATTTTAATCTACATGCCATTCTTCCTCCTCATTTTTATCTTTAAACTTCCCCTTCATTCTACACACCACACAGTAATCACCCAGCCTAAGATATCGTAAGGTATCTTTTTTAAAAAAAAATTTATCCACACCTCTCTTTTGTTAGACAAATATATGGTATTAGGAAGAGCCCAGATGCTGCTATAAAATACCTCCAGAATTTATTTTTCCTTGTATCATTGTACCATTAAATCTCTATAATAGTTGCTTTATTCTCACTATGGATGACAAAATGATGAATGCTATAAGTCACTCTTTTTTTCAAATTGTATTGATTTTTTATTAATTATATTTCTTAGTGCTTAATAAACATCATGTTTTCTGGGTATTTAATTTGCTTAACAATTCTGATTATATTCTTAATTTTCACCCCTTTTTTCCAACCACTGGTAACATAGATTCCATGTTTGATAGTATTCTGTGTCTTCTTTCTGCTTAATTTTCAATGTCAATTTATCCATTTCTGCACAGTATAATATAATCTTAATTATCTCTTCATCTTGCAGTGTTTCTTCATTTTTCCAATAGTGCAAATATAATCCTTGCTGCTATTACAACATGTAATATAAGTATACAAGAAAAGTAATAATATACTTTTCTTATCTAATTTTTCTGATATTATAACTAATGAAAACAGTTCGGGTTTAAAATCTACATGATTCCCTATCATCTTTTCTAGTCAAAAATTTTGCCCCAATTTTTTTTTATTTTAGCACAAGCCCATCACATATGATAAAATGTGCCCATCTTTTGATTACATTTCCAACATTTGCTAGACATTTTTAAACATTTTAGCTAACCTGCTACCCTGTTTCTCCAACAATACGGCCTCCCCCAATAGGAAGTCCCAGCATGTTTTATAGGCATGAAATGAAATTAAGCCCTTCCCCCAAATTAAGGCCTATATTAAAACATGCGAAATGGGGGGATGGGGGGGCCCTTGCCGTTAGGAAGTACTTTTGTTGCACACCCGGATATGGTGCTGCCTGCGTTGACCCCGATACGAAGTGCCCCACCAATGCCGAGGTCAACATCCAAGCCGTCGACACTTGCCCATCCAAAGATACAAGGGGGAATTAAGTCACCCCGAAAAGACAGCCTAGCCATTTTTTCAGGGCTCAAAAAAAAAAATAAGACCCGGCCTTATTATATGAGAAACACGGTAGGTTAGCTAAGATGCTATAACATTCTAAAAGTTTCTCCAAATAAATATCGAAGAATTCTTAACCTCAATCTCTCTTATTTGGAGGTTGCTTTTTCTGAAGATGTTCTGGAAGTTTTCTGCATCCTGTTTCCCCAATTTAAGAGGTACAGGGGATGCCTGGGCAGGGGTGGGATTCAAATTTCTTAACAACCGGTTCTGTGGGCGTGGCCTAATTTGTGGGCGTGGCTTGGTGGTCATGTGACTGGGGTGGGAGTGGTTTGCTGATTGGGCGTGGCTTATGTGGTCATGTGACTGGGGTGGGCATAGCTATGTGGCATGTGACTGGGTGGGCATGGCCATGTGGCTGGCAACCCAAATTTAAGTGGTCCTCACTTAATGACCAGGTGCTTGCTTAGTGGCCAGTTGCTTAGCGTGATATAAGGATTAATGCAAATTGGAAAGGAAAGACTGCAGAGATTGTGCACAAGTGATTTGTACCAACCAACACACTATGTAACTGAAGATGTTTTATGTTTTATGTTTTTGTTTATGTTAAAAAAAAATACACTGTTCAAAAAAATAAAGGGAACACTTAAACAACACAATGTAACTCCAAGTCAATCACACTTCTGTGAAATCAAACTGTCCACTTAGGTAGCAACACTGATTGACAATCAATTTCGCATGCTGTTGTGCAAATGGTGGAAAGCATAGGCAAGACATCCCCAATAAAGGAGTGGTTCTGCAGGTGATGACCACAGACCACTTCTCAGTTCTTATGCTTTCTGGCTGATGGTTTGGTCACTTTTGAATGCTGGCGGTGATTTCACTCTAGTGGTAGCATGAGACGGAGTCTACAACCCACAAAGTGGCTCAGGTAGTGCAGCTCATCCAGGATGGCACATCAATGTGAGCTGTGGCAAGAAGGTTTGCTGTGTCTGTCAGCGTAGTGTCCAGAGCATGGAGGCGCTACCAGGAGACAGGCCAGTACATCAGGAGACATGGAGGAGGCCGTAGGAGGGCAACAACCCAGTATCAGGACCGCTACCTCCACCTTTGTGCAAGGAGGGACAGGAGGAACACTGCCAGAGCCCTGCAAAATGACCTCCACCGGGCCACAAATGTGCTTGTGGCTGCTCAAACAGTCAGAAACAGACTCGATGAGGGTGGTATGAGGGCCCGATATCCACAGGTGGGGGTTGTGCTTACAGCTCAACACCATGCAGGACGTTTGGCATTTGCCAGAGAACACCAAGATTGGCAAATTCGCCACTGGTGCCCTGTGCTCTTCACAGATGAAAGCAGGTTCACACTGAGCACATGTGACAGACGTGACAGGGTCTGGAGACGCCGTGGAGAATGTTCTGCTACCTGCAACATCCTCCAGCATGACCGGTTTGGCAGTGGGTCAGTAATGGTGTGGGGTGGCATTTCTTTAGGGGGCTGCACAGCCCTCCATGTGCTTGCCAGAGGTAGCCTGACTGCCATTAGGTACCAAGATGACAAGATACCTCAGACCCCTTGTGAGACCATATGCTGGTGCGGTTGGCCCTGGGTTCCTCCTAATGCACGACAATGCTAGACCTCATGTGGCTGGAGTGTATCAGTAGTTCCTGCAAGATGAAGGTATTGATGCTATGGACTGGCCCACCCGTTCCCCAGACCTGAATCCAATTGAGCACATCTGGGACATAATGTCTTGCTCCATCCACCAACGCCTCGTTGCAGCACAGACTGGAGTTGGGGGATGCTTTAGTCCAGGTGTGGGAGGAGATCCCTCAGGAGACCATCCGCCACCTCATCAGGAGCATGCCCAGGCATTGTAGGGAGATCATACAGGCTCGTGGAGTCCACACACACTACTGAGCCTCATTTTGACTTGTTTTAAGGATATTACATCAAAGTTGGATCAGCCTGTAGTGTTTTTTTCCACTTTAATTTTGAGTGTAACTCCAAATCCAGACCTCCATGGGTTGCTAAATTTGATTTCCATTGATAATTTTTGTGTGATTTTGTTGTCAGCACATTCAACTATGTAATGAACAAAGTATTTAATAAGAATATTTCATTCATTCAGATCTAGGATGTCTTATTTTTGTGCTCCCTTTATTTTTTTGAGCAGTGTAAGACACTTTTATTTAAAAATATTCATTTATGTATGCATGCAACTTCTTGTTACATTGATGTTGCTATATATTGATTTAAGCAGAAACAGATAATGTATAACATCAATGTAACAAGAAGTTGCCTGTCTCCCTTTCGGTAATTTGCTTTTCTTTATTTATGTATTTATATATATATTTTACTATCTGTTTCCGTTTTTATTAATCATAAAAACAAAACAGATACTAAAGAAATAATAAACACATAAATAAAAATTATTTCACTATTCATCTTGATGTTTCTTCTTTGCTTAAAGAAACATCAAGATGAATAGTAAAATAATTTTTATGTGTTTATTTATTTATTTAGTATCTGTTTTATTTCTATGATTAATAAAAACAAAAACAGATAGTAAAAAAATAAATAAATACATAAATATAAAAAAGCAACTTACCAAAAAGGAGACGGAGCAAGTTGGCTAGCCAACTATACTGGGGTCCTCCTCAGTCTTCTAGCTTGCTGCAGCAAGGATAGCTGGCGCAGGAGTCGGTTCTCGACCGGGCTGGCAGTGGCGGCAGCGGGAGGAGGTAGGGGACCGGCCCAGCAGGACTTGCTGCTTTGCCTCCTCACTACCAATCGGTGGTGGGAAGGCAAGGCAGCAACCCTGGGTCATGGTGGGCGAGGAAGGTGGCAGGCCAGCCAAGATGGTGGCCGCCATGTGGGCGAGGCAGCGGCACTGGGCCTGGAAGTCGGCTGATGCTGGTGGCAGCAGGAAGAGGTAGGGGACCGGCCCAACAGGACTTGCAGCTTTGCCTCCTCACTACCAATCGGTGGTGGGAAGGCAAGGCAGCAACCCTGGGCCATGGCGGGCGAGGCAGCGGTGTTGGGCCTGGGAGTCGGCTGGCGGCAGTGGCAGGAGGAGGTAGGGAACTGGGCCAGCAGGAGCTGCTGTTTTGCCTCCTCACTACCAATCGGTGGTGGGAAGGCAAGGCAGCAACCCTTGGGCCGCGGCAGGTGAGGCAGTGGTGCTGGGCCTGGGAGTCAGCTGGCGGCGGCAGCAAGAGAGGGTAGGAAACCGGGCCAGCAGGAGCTGCTGCTTTGCCTCCTCACTACAAATTGGTGGTGGGAAGGCAAGGCAGCAACAATGGAGGGCCACAGGTGAGGGAAGATTGGGGCAGGTGACTGGGGCTGGCGGCAGTAGGTAGACAACCAGGTTGGAAGATCGTACTTACAGATCCGCCTCTTCAAAGGCCGGTGGTGGGGTAGGCAGTCCAGGTGGGTGAGGACAGCTAGCGGTGGCGATGGGAGGCAGGCAGGGCAAGGCAGGCCGGCCGGGCGAGGACAGTTAGCGGCGGTGGCGACCAGGGCTTGTGGCAGGGACGGACAGCCGGCTGGCTGGCTCAGCTGCTGCTGCTGCTGTGAGCAATGGTAAATTAAAGTGGGTAAATTTTTGTAATTAGCACACATGTGCTATAAGTAGGGGCAGGGCGGGGAGGGTGGGGGAAATGAGAAAGGGATTTTTGCACTTGCACAGTAAAAATAACCCATTTTTTTAAAAAAAAACTGGATTTTTTTTACTTTGGAGCGGCAGATAGGGGTGGGGGCCAGGGCAGCGAAGGGAGGGGTGGGCGGGGGAGAATGTGGAAGGCATTTTCGTGCACATACAGTAATTAAAAAATGTTTTTTGGCCCATAGGAGCAGCGGGGAGTGGTCGGTTTTACCGGTTCTTAGAACTACCAGTGACGTTAACAACCGGTTCTATAGAACTGGTGCAAACTGGTAGAAACCCCCCCCCCGTGCCTGGGTATATTTAGATAGCTTGTAAATGTTAATATATTTCCATGGTTTTAGAGACATCTATGAGAACTGTTTGTCACTGCTGACCTAGCCAAACACCAATTGCTTTATTTCTAGGAAAATTAATTGAAATCTATGAAGGATAAAAGGATTATGTCTTTTTTTTAGAAAAGTTTTATTGAATAAACATTAAAAACAATTGAACACAGTGCGATTTTCCTGGCAGTTATTTTGTCATATATGCTATAACATATAACCACATAACAATTAATCTTTTCCTTATTTTACATTACTAAGTTGGTGCTATAAACGTATATAATTTCCTATTTACAACCCTAATTTCCTTTCACATTCTTTTTACATAGTCATTATATCTGCTATATTACATTGTCTTTAGCTTAAAGTTCATTTACCTTCCTTCTTATACAACGTCACATTTCCCCCCTTTGTTCTGATTTCCTTTTTTTAATCTAGCCATTGATACAGTTTGTTCCAGACTTCATAATATTCTGTTTCATCCTTATCCTTAATTTCCAATGTTAGCCTGTCTATCTCTATACAGACCACTTTTTTTTATTATTTCACTTTGCTCAGGGATATCTACCACTTTTGGGCATAAACCAATCTTGCTGCAGTTATAACATGCAATATTAGATATATCATTCCTTTGCTATATTTTCCTTCAGTAATTCCCAGTAGGAACAATTCTGGTCAGAACTCTATTTTTTGGCCAAGCATTTCTTCAGCCATATCTTAATCTGCTTCCAAAATTCTTTTGCTTTGGTGCATGACCACCACATATAATATGTCCCTAACACTGTCTTACATTTCCAACATTGTGGTGATACACTTTTACTCATTTTTGCCAATCTTGTTGGTGGGAGGTGCCATCTGTCTAATTTTGTATAGGTTTTCTTTGTAAGAAGTGGCCAAGGGTAGTTTCCTATTCCTTTCCCATAACTTTTGCCATTTATCTAATTCAATACTGTAACCAAAGTTTTTTGCCCATACTACCACGACTTCTTTCACTTGTTCCTCCTCCATTTTATATTCCAATAAGTATTCATAAATTTTCTTAATTGCTTTATCCTCTTCCTAATAGGATTTGTTAGGGATAACATGGTTACCTAACTTAGTTTGGGTAAAAATAATATATATAGACTATGATTGTGTGTGTCACTTTAAACGCAGACCATGTATTTTGGGTGCAGTTGTAAAATCACCATAAGAGGGAGCAAGAGAGCTCACTGTTTGCTGGCTTTTACTGGATTGCTGACAATGATGGATTGATGGTGATAACTGCGTTTTTTTTCACTGCTATTGCTGAACGAAGAAAAGAGGTTTGATTTTCTTCATATCTCTACTGCAAAAAGAGATATATTACTGGACTGATTATTTGTAAGTTTCTTGACCTCTTTTTCGACACTGGACTTTGCTAATGGATAATCCCCGGACGGACTGAACTAAGTGTATGATATATGGACTGTTTGACTATGCTATAACAATCTTACTGGAATAGAAAAAACTTCCGGTTTGTCGGCTTCGCGAGCGGCAGGGATTTGCGAAGCTGCGCGATCCCTGCCGCGCTAGCCGTTTTGGGGCTCCGACCCAGACGGGTACGGAGCTGAGGCTGCCCTGCAGGGGCAGCTGAAGGTAGGGGGGATCCGGAGAAGGGACTGGGGGTGTTGCAGACCCCCTCCCGGCTGGCAGAACCCCTTTTCCCAGGACGGTGCAGCGGCGGCTCTGTAATGGCCGCCACAAAGAAGCTGGCAGCCGGGTAAGAATGCGCAGGAGGAAGTGGAGAAAGTGCTTGAGAGGAGAAAGTTTTTCTTGGCTCCTAGGACTCTAAGACATATTTAATAAAATTCCTGAAAAGTATGACTTTCTGAATAATACCTGCCAGAAGAGGAAAAAAGCGGCTGTTTGAAGGTGCTGAAAGGATAGCTTTCCCTCTTTTCCTCGGAATAAATAACTGGATATTAAGAAACCTATTTTTTTAGGTGAAAATTGGTTTTAAGCGATGAGTGGGAAGAGAGAGATTAAAAAGAAAATATTTGTATGCTAAGACTTTGTTGGAGCAGATGCCTTAAGGATTTGAAGACTAGAATATATTGTAATAAGATTTTAAACAGATTTGGACTTTCTTTCTCTTGGATTGATATTACCCCAGAAGGAGAAAGTGAGAACTCTGCCTTGGTTTGGACTGATTGATAACTTTGGGATTGTTTTATCTTTTTTATTTTCTTTTGAATATTCTGGTTGTTGTAAGAAGAAAGAAGGAGAAAAGAAAAGAAAAGATTTATAATGGCTCTTTCTGTTGAGGAACTAAGAAAAGAATATGAACAAGCAAAAAAAAATGGTAAAGATGGTGTGGAAGAAGCTTTCCTTTTCTTAGAAATGGCGCTTACTAATTATCAACAAACATTACAACAGATGAAGACAGCAGAGGAACAAGAAAGAAAGGAAGGAGCCATCTTTAATGAATCTCAGAATTTGATCCAAAAAGAAGGAAGAGAGAAAGAAAAGAAAAGAACAGAAAAGAAGAAAACTAAAGGACTTAAGGACTTAAGATCTAAAAAACATTTAAGAAAGGGAAAAATAAAGTGCAAAACCAATATGATGATAGTAAACAAAAGGGAAAAGGAATACGACAGAGAAGGGAAGCCGGTAAGGCAGAGGCTAGAAGAAGGGGGTAGAAAGGTTTGTTGGGAGAAGAAAGAAAGGAAAAGGTGGAGAAAAGCTACAATGTTTTGAAATTAAATAGAAAAAAAGGAATTTTTATGGATAATGGATAAAGTATAATTTTTTTAAAAAAAAGATTTTGCAAGGTACATAAGATGAGATGGTAGTATTGCAATGGTTTAAGAGTTGACAAGAGATTAAAATGTTAAAATGTTTTAAAAATGATTGGCTTTAAAACTTAATAATAGGAGAGGTTTAGAATATTGTTTTAATTAAAGAGTTTAATAAAATTATGGTATTGATGTTATTATAAAATTTTTATTATAGTATTTTTTTAATATTTGGATTTATTGTCTAATTATGCACTTAATTATGTTGGATGTATTAGTTAGATAGAATGTACCAAGCAAAATCTGATTGGGTATTAGATATTATTTTAAAGATTAATTTGATTAACTTAGGGGGAGATAGAAAGGCATCATACTCTGATTAATGATTTCAGGAGAAACTTATTTTCTTTTTTTTTTCATAAGGAATGAGACAAAGGGATGATAAAAATGGACAAAAGATACAAATATAATGATTCAAACTAAGATGATTAATTAAGGTAGAATTAAGAAGTGTGAAATATGTGGAGAAGTTAATATAGAAGGCTTAGAATGGTAAATAAAATAAGTAATGATATGTAAGATGAGCATGAATATAATTGAAGTCCATGAAGAGAGAGAGATACCTGGGTCCAAGTTACTTTCCAAAAGATTTTTTTTATGTTTTGTGTGTTGTGTGTATATGTCTTTTTGGGGGAGAATTAGTAAAACTTGTAGAAATATAGAATGAGAATAATGGTAACTAAGTCAGAAAGAAACAGATGAAATAATAATAATGATATTGATTAAGAGTAAAGAGAAGTAAAGAGAAATTGAATAAGAGGTTTTGGTATGTTATATGGAAATGGTTTAAAACAGAATCATAATTTATCTGACTTGTTAAATTTACAACGGAAAAAGGTTTAAACATGTAATGAATAATGATGATTTGTGTGTTTTAAAAATTAATAAAACTTGTTTCAAAAAAAAAAAAACAATCTTACTGGAATAAACTATTTAACTGGCACAGTGTATCTGATTTACTGAGTGTAAGCTAGAACAACGTTTATCTCACATATCTGCCTGCCTGACTGACTACCGTTGTACGTTCTGCTAGGGTGTATATCCCTAACACTGGTTATGGGCCCAGGTGCACAGTCAGACTAACCAGGATATAACAGGCTTATATAAAGTGAGAGTTTGTGTAGTTACACAATACTGTAAACAGACAGCTGTGTTTTATTAATTATAGTTTAATATCCAGAAAAAGTTGGCACAAGTCAATTTACAAAGTTTGTCTCTAATATCCAAACTGGATGGAACAAACTATGTTTCATGGTCTATGAAATGCAGCCTACTTCTACGCAGAGAAGGTTTGTGGAGTATAATACAAAACCCACCAGAGGTAGATGCATGGGATCCGGAGGATGAGGATGATGCCCAGAAAATACAAGAATATAAACTGAAGAATGAGCAAGCTCTCTGTATAATAGGACTGACACTCTGTGACCAGCAACTTGTCCATATTCGTGGAGAAGAAACAGCTGCTAAGTGTTGGGAGAATTTAAAGAAGATTTATGTTCGGGACAGTGTAGGAGCACATATAAATCTTACACGGAAGCTGTTCAGAACACATCTTCAAAAGAATGGAGACATGCTGAGTCATATAAACATAATGAAGAGAATTTTTCAGGAACTGCATGAAAAAGAACTTATCTTCACAGAACTACATCAAGTTTATATAATTTTGTCTTCGTTAGATGAGAGCTATGATAACTATGTAACTTCACTTGAAGTTCTGCCAAAAGACAATCTTACATTAACTGACATTACTGGCAGATTAATTGAAGAAGCCAGGAGAAGGCTTGAAAGGGATCAACTCAGAAGGGAACAACCACAATGTGAAGAAGAGAAAATATCTTCGTCAGCCTATACAATTAGAAAATGTTTTAATTGTGGAGGAAAAGGACATTTGGCTAGATTCTGCAAGAAAGCAAAAGGCCAAAATGCCAGCCAGAATGCTAAAAGGCATCAAAAGGATAAAAAATGCATAGAGTTAGCCATGTATAGCAACGAAACTGTGAATTTATAGGTTGTAGATAGTGGAGCATCGCACTGCATAACGAAAGATAAGAAAAGATTTGTTAAGATGTCCACAAGTTCACAGCAGATATCGTTAGCTAATGGCTGGAAACTGAAAGCAAAAGGTGAAGGTATAGCATATTGTTCTTGCATAAAAAAAAATGTAAAAATGTTATATGTACCACAACTTAAGTTTAATTTGCTTTCGGTTAGAGTTTTGGTTAAACTAGGTTATGTAATTACCTTTAAGGGAGAAAATTGCATAATAGAAAAAGAAGGTAAAAAAGTGACTGCAACTTTAAAAGGTGAAATGTATGTGTTAAATGATAATCAATCAGAGGTAGCTAACACAGTATATAATAATGTTAAACCTCATGATGAATGCATACATTTGTTACACAGACGTTTAGGGCATATAAATTTTAAAATGCTTAAACAAACGGTAGAACTATCTAAAGGTATAAAACTGAAGCCTTGCAGTAAGTATTTGCACTGCAATGCGTGCAGTCAAGAAAAAAGCAAGGTAATACCAGCAAATAGATTAAATGGATTTAAAACAAAGGAGCCTCTAGAGGTCGTATTTGCTGATATTATAGGTCCTAAAAAACCAAGTGTGGGAGGTGCTCGTTATATACTAAGTATAATGGACCATTATTCCAGATATGGTTTCTGTTATTTAATGAAGAGTAAAACGGAAACATATCAAAATTTCTTTAATTGGCTTAAATTTGCAGAAAGAAAAACTAAAAGGAAATTAGTAACTCTTATAACTGATAATGGTACAGAATTTATAAACAATAAATTCCAAAATAAACTGAAGATGGCAGGTGTTGAACATAAAAAGTCTGCACCATATAGGCCACAACATAATTCCTTTATAGAAAGACGAGGCCAAACAATACAAGCAATGGCTCGTACTATGCTGTCAGATTCAGGATTACCTGAAACTTTGCGGGGAGAAGCAATAAATGTGTGGTAATCATATATTGAATAATGTTGTTAACTCAACAACAGGTGAATTACCATTCACACGGTGGCATGGCAGAAAACCTGACCTAAGCTACATGCATACATTTGGAGCACCAGCATGGGTGCATATTCCTACACAACTGAGACACAAGGGGCAGCATAGGGCTAAAAAGTTATTCTTTGTAGGTTATGAATCTAATCACAAATCATACAGATTCTGGGAAAAAGGTACATCTAGAGTTTACTGTAGTGCTAGTGCACAATTCCTGGAACATGTAGGATGGGAAAAACTGGAGCAAGATTCAAGTAAGGAAGTAATAATAGAAACCTACAAAAGACCAAATCAGTAATAAGAAGAGCGCAATTAAAGAGGAAGTACATGAAGAGCATATAGGACCAGAACAGGAAGAAATAGATAACCAGGAACAGGTAGTACATGAAAGTCCACCTGTAAGCCCTGTAATACCTAGACGTTCTACACGTGTAACCAGATCACCTGACAGGTACCAAGCAAGTGTAGTTTGCCAAGTTAGTAAAGTTCCAACTACTGTTGAAGAACTTAGGATGTATCCTGCAAAGGAACAGGAAAATTGGCATAAGGCAATGGAAAAGGAATTAAATTCATTAAAAGAAATGGATGTTTATGAAAATGCCAAATTACCTCCAGGTAAAAAGTCCATTGGCTACAAATGGATATTTAAATTAAAAACTGGTAAAAATGGGACTGTTACCCATAAGGCTAGGTTGGTAGCTCAAGGATTTAATCAAACTGCATATGATTATGATGAAGTATTTGCACCGAATCTAAAGGCAACAACCTTGAGAGCAGCTTTAGTGTGGGCAGCTAAGAAAAACTATATCATAAATCATTTAGAAGTAGAAACTGCCTATCTGCATGCACCATTGCAGCGCACTATATATTTAAGGAAACCAGTAGGAATTAAGGATGGTAAAAATAATGACTGTTGGAAACTTAAAAAGAGTCTCTATGTATTAAAGCAATCTGGTTATGAATGGAACCAATATATTGTTAAAGAGTTAAACAATATAGGGTTTAAAGCAGGTTTAGCTGATCCATGTTTATTTAAGAGAAAGACTAATGGAACAGTGTCATTATTATTGTTGTTTACAGATGATATTGCTTTAATTACAAAGACTAATAATGAAGCTACTGAAATAATATCATTATTAGGTAAGAGGATAAAATTAAAGCAATTAGGAGAGATAAGACAGTATTTAGGATTGACAATAAACAAAACCAAAAGTGGCTTTAAGATATCTCAAGAAGATAAAATTTACCAATTGCTAAAAACGTATAAAATGGAACTTTGTAAGCCGGCAAAAACTCCAATGAGTCAGGAATTTTGCCAAACTAATGCTCAAAGTTCAAAATTTGATAAGACTATTTATCAGTCATTAATTGGTAGTTTATCGTATATTAGTAATTGGTCAAGGCCAGATATTGCCTATGGCGTTAATCAATTGGCAAGATTCAATGCTGAACCCACTGAACGTCACTGGCAAGCGCTAAAGCGTATATTAAGGTATCTTAAAAAGACAATGCACTATGCATTGTATTTGGAGCCAAAAGATGATCTGATTTTAAGTGCATATGCTGATGCAAGTTTTGCAACAGACATAAACACTAGGAAATCAACTTCAGGTATGGCTATACTATTAGGAAAGGCACTGATTGGTTGGAGGTCAATTAGACAGCAACACATAAGTATGTCCACAATGGAAGCAGAATTTTCATGTCTATCTTTATTATGTACTTATTTAATTCTGCATAAACAGTTGTTATTAGATATGGGAATAACTGTTAATGATGCCATTATAGTGTATGAGGACAATCAAGCAGCCATACGGTTGGCTACAAATATTGCTGTAAAAACGAGATCTAAGCATACTGATCTTAGATATTTGAATGTAAGGCAATCTGTAAAAAATGGTTTAATAAGTCTGGAATATTGTATGACTGAAGAAAATTTTGCTGATCAGTTTACAAAAGCCCAAGGTGCAGTAAAGCACAAGGAAAGTTGTGAAAACTATGGGTTAAAATTGTAAATATGTTATTATATTACCCAAAAGGGGAGAATGTTAGGGATAACATGGTTACCTAACTTAGTTTGGGTAAAAATAATATATATAGACTATGATTGTGTGTGTCACTTTAAATGCAGACCATGTATTTTGGGTGCGGTTGTAAAATCACCATAAGAGGGAGCAAGAGAGCTCACTGTTTGCTGGCTTTTACTGGATTGTTGACAATGATGGATTGATGGTGATAACTGCATTTTTTTTCACTGCTATTGCTGAACCAAGAAAAGAGGTTTGATTTTCTTCATATCTCTACTGCAAAAAGAGATATATTACTGGACTGATTATTTGTAAGTTTCCTGACCTCTTTTTCGACACTGGACTTTGCTAATGGATAATCCCCGGACGGATTGAACTAAGTGTATGATATATGGACTGTTTGACTATGCTATAACAATCTTACTGGAATAAACTATTTAACTGGCACAGTGTATCTGATTTACTGAGTGTAAGCTAGAACAACGTTTATCTCACATATCTGCCTGCCTGACTGACTACCGTTGCACGTTCTGCTAGGGTGTATATCCCTAACAGGATTCTATCTAATATTGACAATTCTCTCTATATACCCCATTCGTTTTTATCTTTCTTATACCTTGATTGGATTTGTAGGTATGCCTACCATGCCAATTGTATCCCTTCTCTTAATTCTTGTTTGGATTTTAGTTCTCCATTCTCATTTACTATATCTTTGTATGTAGTAACTTTCCCCAAATTAATAAAATTTGGGTGCATTAACACATTGAGAACCATACTGGTGTTTCTATGAATGTGTGCCAGCCTAATTGTAAATCATGGCCTTCCAATGTTAATAACCTATTTTTGAAATGTATCCATTCTCGCACCCAAGTAAGTGTAGTCGCTTGATAATAGAGCTCCCAGTCAGGCAAGCCAAAAAACCCTCTTTCTTTGGCTTCTTGTAATAATTTCAATTTAATTCTCGGTTTCCTTCCCTGCCAAAGAAATTTCAATATTGTTTTATTCAAATTTTCAAAGTATTGTTTCTCTAATTTTATGGGTATGTTTTGGAAAAGAAATAGTAATTTCGGTAAGATATTCATTTTTATTGTTGTGATTCTCCCCATAAAGGAGAGTGACAGGTTTTTCCATCTTTCTAACTCTATCTTTATTTGATTATTCAAATAAAATTATCCTCCTTAATTGTAGTGCACCTTTCTGGTAGCTGTATTCCCAAGTATTTCACTTTCTTCACTATTTGGATATTTATTTTCTCGACCAAATCTTTTTTTTTTTTTTTTTTGTACATTTGTCATATTTTTGACTAACATTTTGCTTTGGACTTTGTTGATTTTTAAGCCAGCTACTTTCCCATTCTCTTCTAGTACTTCCATAAGTCTTGTGCCTGATTGTAGTGGCTCCTTCAAAAAAAACCAAGATCATCTGCAAATGCTTGCAGTTTAAAAGTTTCCTTCTTAATGCTTAGGCCTTTGATTTGATTGTCTTTTTGGATCATTCTTGCCAGAACTTCTAGAATTAATATAAACAATAGCAGTGATAATAGAAATCCCTGTCTTGTGCCTTTCTTAATTTGAAAGCATTATGTTGCTTCTCCATTAACTATGACTCTAGCCTCTTGTTTGGCATATATAGCCCTAAATATATTTATGAAATTGTTTCCAAAGTCCATATATCTTAACTGTCTTAACATGAAATCTCAAGTTACATTATCAAAGGCCCTTTTGTGCATTTATAATAGCAGCACTACTTGCTTCTTGTTATGAACTTCATAATACTCCAATATGTCCAGGATCGTCCTTGTATTGTTCTGTATTTGTCTTCTTGGGAAAAAGCCATTTTGGTCAACATGTATGAATTAACTCAGGTATTTTTGAAAGCTGTTTGGCAATTGTTACCATAAATATTTTATAATCTGAGTTCAAAAGTGTTATAGGCCTATAATTTTTAATTATTCTTAAGTCCACATTTTCTTTTGGGATCAACACAATATTTGCTTCAGTCCATGAAGCAAATGGTGTTTTGGCTTCTTTTAATACTGCATTAAACACCGCCAATAGTGTTTTGTCTAACAAGTCTTGTAGTTCTTTGTACACTTCTACTGGCAATCCACCGGGGCCCAGTGTTTTACTGTTTTTCTTTTCTTTTTTCAGTGCCACTGTTAGTTCTGATATTTCTAACTCTGCATTCAGCATACATTTTATTTCTTCTGAGATTTTTGGCAGTTCTGCTTTCTTAAATGTTTAACTTTCTCTTCCATAAAGAGAGCTCATAGAGCTCATTATCATCATATAATTTCTTGTAAAATTTTTGAATTGTTTTTTTCTCTTTGCTTTGGTGATATATATGTTTACCGATCAGATTGTGAAATTCGTAGAGGAGGTGGTGTTGCTATCTTCTATAAAAAGTCCTTACATCTAAAAAATATCCAAGTTACCCAGGAGCTTGCTCTTCCTGAGACCATCATCTGTGAACTATCCTTAAATATCACAATTCGATTCTTACTATGTTACAGAGCACCTGATTATGACATCAAACATGTAAACAAGCTAAATACATTTTATTTTATTTATTTTATTTTTATTTTTATTTATTTGATTTGTCAATTGTTTACAAGATAATAAGTACAAGTGTATACATAGTTGTGAATATATGAAATGGGTACATATAAGAAAAATAAAAGAATAAGAGAAACAATAGGACAGGGACGGTAGGCACGTTGGTGCGCTTATGCACGCCCCCTACAGACCTCTTAGGAAAGGGGTGAGGTCAATAGTATACAGTCTAAGGTTAAAGTTTTTGGGGTTTGGGGAAGAGACTACAGAGTCGGGTAGAGTATTCCAGACATTGACCACTCTATTGCTGAAGTCGTATTTCCTGCAATCAAGTTTGGTGCGGTTTACTTTGAGTTTGTATCTGTTGTGTGCTCTTGTGTTGTTATGGTTAAAGCTGAAGTATTCATTGACAGGTAGGACATTGCAATGTATGATTTTATATACCATGCTTAAGTCGGACCGAAGACGGCGTAATTCGAGGTTTTCTAGTTTTAGAATTTCGAGTCTGGTGGCGTAAGGTATTCTATAACGGGTAGAAGAGTGGAGAACTCTTCTTGTGAAATACTTCTGGACTTTCTCAATTGTGTTAATATCACATACGTGATAAGGATTCCAGACTGATGAACTGTATTCGAGTATTGGTCTAGCAAATGTTTTGTATGCTCTGGTTAGTAGTGAGATATTACCAGAGAAAAAGCAACGTAGGATTAGGTTAACAACTCTTAATGCCTTTTGGCTATGTAGTTGCAGTGAGCTCTAGCACTTAGATCATTAGAGGTGAGTATTCCCAGGTCCTTTACAGAGCTTGGGTCATCAACAAGATCTTGACTATTCAGCTTGTATTTTATTTTCTGATTTTTTTACCAATATGTAAGACAGAGCATTTATTTGTTGAGATTTGAGTTGCCATATGTTAGACCATTCAGATACATAGTCTAGATCTTTTTGAAGGGTAGTAGTATTGTCTGTGGTATTGAATAGCTTTACATCATCAGCTAAGAGAACGCAATTGCTCTTGATATGATCACAAAGGTCGTTTATGTAGATTATGAAGAGAGTTGGTCCTAGAACACTGCCTTGGGGAACACCACTATTGACAGGTACTGGATTTGATAGGGCGTTCCCAATTTTGACCATTTGTTGTCTGTTTGACAGGAATGCTTCTATCCAGTTATTCAGTTGTCCAGAGATACCATAAGATTTTATTTTTAGGAGTAGTTTGTCGTGTACCACTGAATCAAAGGCTTTGCAGAAGTCTATGTAGATTGCGTCTATTGCTTTGCCCTGGTCGAGTTGAGTAGTCCATATGTTTTTGCAGTGTAAGAGTTGCAGATTACAGGATAGTTTTTTCTGAAACCAAATTGTTTATTGGAGAGTAGGTTGTTGGTCTCTAAATGGAGGATGATGGATTGGTTAATAATTGATTCCATGACTTTACAGGTGACGCAGCATAAGGAGATTGGTCTGTAATTTTCAACTAGGCTTGGGTCTCCTTTTTGAAGATGGGAATGACTGTGGCTTGTAACCATAGGTTGGGCAAGGAGCTGGTTCTGAAAGATCTTTCAAAGATTATGCTTAGAGGTTTGGCTATGGCAGCGGATAGTTTTCTTAAGAAGTAGGCACATATTCCATCCGGTCCAATAGATAGAGATGGTTTTAGGTTGCGTAGTGCTTTTTCAACGTTGTCTACTGTAAAATCGATATGTATTAGATCATTATTGTTGTCTGTGGTACGGCTAGGAAACATTGGGCATGATCCATTACTGTTTACAAACACTGAGCCGAAGAATGTGTTAAAGATGTTGGCTTTAATGGTGTCGTCGCTGCAGTCTTTACCATCAGGTCCTATCAAGGGAGGGATGGACCTTGAGTCTTTTAGTTTGTTGTTTACAAAATTGTAAAAAGCATGGGTGGAATTGGTGCTTAGAAGGTTTTCCTCTTGTTTAATGTGGTAATTGGTGCATTCTGGTCTTTATCTGGTGGCATAAATTTTTATATCGGTTTTTGAAATTAGCAACGTGACCAGATTTGTTTTTCCGCCAGAGTGATCTCTTTTTGGATTGAAGTTTCCTTATTGATATGGGTAATCTGCTTTTTTGTTTTGTTTTTGGAGTTGTTGTTGGAACATATAGTTTGATGACTCTTTTGACTTCAAGTAAAAATATGTTGTAATGGTCTTCAACAGTATTGCATCCAGTGAATAGAGATTGCCAATCGAGGGATGAGAGATCGTTATCTATAAGATCATAGTTGCCTTTTTGAAGTTACAACTAGGGATGACATCATTGTGGTGATTTTTGTGTGGACGTATGTTGAGGCAAAAGTCAATCATATTGTGATCACTACTGGAAAAGGGTTCTTTGGTTTGTATTCGGTAAATTAAATTCAAACTATTGCAGAAGATGAGATCGAGGCAGTTGTTCAGTCTAGTGTTGTTGGTTACTAGTTGTTCAAGACCTAGATTTGTAATAGCATTGAAGAAGGTTGTGTGTATGATTTCAGTTGTACAATTATTTAGGGTCCAGTCAATATGAGGTAGATTGAAATCTCCAAGAAAGATAAAAGGGTATGGGCAGGATGTAGCCCATGTTAGTAGTGTATTTAGCTTGTTTACATGTTCGATGTCATAATCAGGTGCTCTGTAACATAGTAAGAATCGAATTGTGATATTTAAGGATAGTTCACAGATGATGGTTTCAGGAAGGGCAAGCTCCTGGGTAACTTGGATATTTTTTAGATGTAAGGATTTTTTATAGAATATAGCAACACCACCTCCTCGACGATTTTCACGATCTGATCGGTAAACATGATAGTCTCTTACTGTGGTAATGGAGTCGGGGAGAGATGCATTGAGCCATGTTTCACAGACAAATATAATGTCGAAGTTAGCCATATTTAAGAGGATGAGAAATTCAGGTATTTTATTCACGAGGCTTCTTGCATTGAGTAGTTTGCATTTAAGTGCATCCTGCCCATACCCTTTTATCTTTCTTGGTGATTTCAATCTACCTCATATTGACTGGACCCTAAATGCATGTACAACTGAAACCATACACGCAACCTGTCAAAGCATTCCTGTCAAACAGACAACAAATGGTCAAAATCGGGAGCGTCCTATCAAATCCAGTACCTGTCAATAGTGGTGTCCCCCAGGGCAGTGTTCTAGGACCAACTCTCTTCATACTCTACATAAACGACCTCTGTGATCATATTAAGAGCAATTGCGTTCTCTTCACTGATGATGTAAAGCTGTTCAATACCACAGACAATACTACTACCCTACAAAAAGATCTTGACTATGTATCCGAATGGTCAAACAAATGGCAACTTCAAATCTCAACAAATAAATGCTCTGTCTTACATATTGGCAAAAAAAAATCAGAAAATAAAATACAAGCTGAATAGTCAAGATCTTGTTGATGACCCAAGCTCTGTAAAGGACCTTGGAATACTCACCTCTAATGATCTAAGTGCTAGAGCCCACTGCAACTACATAGCTAAAAAGGCATTAAGAGTTGTTAACCTAATCCTACGTAGCTTTTCTCTGGTAATATCACACTACTAACCAGAGCATACAAAACATTTGCTAGACCAATACTCGAATACAGTTCATCAGTCTGGAACCCTCATTACGTATCTGATATTAGCACAATTGAGAAAGTCCAGAAATATTTCACAAGAAGAGTTCTCCACTCTTCTACTGTTGTAGAATACCTTATGCCACCAGACTTGAAATTCTAGAACTAGAAAACCTT
This sequence comes from Notechis scutatus, assembly GCF_049901735.1. Lineage (NCBI taxonomy): Eukaryota > Metazoa > Chordata > Lepidosauria > Squamata > Elapidae > Notechis > Notechis scutatus. The sequence continues at coordinate 61,223,683 of NC_142025.1, read as the reverse complement.
GAATTACGCCGTCTTCGGTCTGACTTAAGCATGGTATATAAAATCATACATTGCAATGTCCTACCTGTCAATGAATACTTCAGCTTCAACCATAACAACACAAGAGCACACAATAGATACAAACTCAAAGTAAACCGCACCAAACTTGATTGCAGGAAATACGACTTCAGCAATAGAGTGGTCAATGTCTGGAATACTCTACCCGACTCTGTAGTCTCTTCCCCAAACCCCAAAAACTTTAACCTTAGACTGTCTACTATTGACCTCACCCCTTTCCTAAGAGGTCTGTAGGGGGCGTGCATAAGCGCACCAACGTGCCTACCGTCCCTGTCCTATTGTTTCTCTTATTCTTTATTTTTCTTATATGTACCCATTTCATGTATTCACAACTATGTATACACTTATACTTATTATCTTGTAAACAATTGGCAAATCAAATAAATAAATAAATAAATAAAAATAAAAATAAATAAATATATTTCATTCCTCATTCTGGTTTATCTCTTTCTTTTCACTTTTTTAATCTATATGATAGCCATCTGGTTTTTTTGCATTTTTGAAATGTTTTACCTATTTCATTTTATTTGTTGTGCTAATTCTTCTTTCTCGAGTATATTCAATTTATGTCTAGTTATCTCCATTTGTCGTTTGAGTTCCATTTTGAGGTTTCTTTTGTAGTTCTGCTTCTAGTCTTTTGAGTTCCTCTTCTAGTTTTTCTTGTTTTTGTGTCTTCATTTTATTTTCTCTTGCCATATAGGATATGGTGGCACCCCTCATATATGCCTTCATGGTGTCCAATAGATCTTGTTTTCTTGGAAGAATAGACAATTGTTCTTCCATCTTCAATCTGAATTCCAACTCCATTTTGTCAGCTGCCCAGAACCACAAACCCATGTGATTCTGCTTCATCAATAAACCATCTTTCCAATCAGCTTCCATGTTTCCAGTGTCTTTCTCCAAGTTTGGAACTGAACCAAATGGATATTTCTTCCCACATCTGCATTCAAGGAAATAATTGTAAAACTGAAAATAACCCCTTTTATAAAAAAAGGGGGGATGCCTATGTATGCTTTATAGTTTTACAAAAGGTGAGTAGACTGGGTGTGTTTGTATATGTGTTTATGGGAACGTATATGAAAATATGCAATATGAGAATAATGCTTTAAAAAAAGTTTCATAAGCAAACACGCATTTGTCTGATATTTTAAGGTGTAATTTATGCCGATTTTACTATGTTGATCTGTACATACTGCAATTCACTTTTTCATCAATCAAAATAAAATACCAACAAATACTAAAGGAAAGAAAAACTTGCATATCTTTATTCATCCTGATCAAAATGGGTTTCTGCCAAAGAGACAAATTAAAGATAACATGAGAATAATTCTGGACACTTTGGAATACTATGAGGCACACCCTGAAAAACAAATGGCTTTGATATTTTTAGATGCACAGAAAGCCTTTGACAACATCAATTGGGGTTTATGTTATTACAGCTGGAGCAGATGGGCTTTGGTAAGAAATTTACTCAAGCCATAGAAGCTATATATCAGGGGTAGTCACCCTTTTTATACTTACCACCCACTTTTGTATCTCTGTTAGTAGTAAAATTTTCTAACCGCCCACCGGTTCCACAGTAATGGTAGGGGAGTCACTTTACTTTATAAAATTTATAAAGCAGAGTTACAGCAACTTAAAGCATATAATAGTAATTACTTACCAAATACTTTATGTCGGACTTTCGCTAAGTTTGCCAGAATAAATCTTTATAAAACAACTTACTGTAGTTAAATCTATCTTTTTATTTATACTTTGCATACATAAAAACATGAAGTCTGATGAAATTACATTTAATTAATTAAATTATTAATGAGATCCCTGAGGCTGATGCTGCAAAACTAAATACTGGATATCTGGCTCAATTTTTGTAAGGAACAAACTAAGGTCTCTTCTTTCGGAAATATTCCGGCAGTTTCTTTCTTTGGTCATAATAAGATTAACAGCACTAAAGCCTGATTCCACAAGATATGAGGTAGGGAAAGGTATCAATAAACTGAATATCATTTTCCACATATTTTAATATAAGACAGGCATTTTTTTATTTCGCCATAGGTTTTCATATCCACCACTATCAAATTTATGTTTACTTTCTTCATCATATCTAATTTCTAACAGTTCTACTTGGCAAGTTGTATCAGCCTCTTCAATATTAGTGGTAAAAGGATTTTTCATCTAGTCATACACCTTCAATTTCAAAATATCTTCAAATTGTTTTTCCATGTCCAATTTAAGTTCATTGAGGTGGCTACTGAATCTGTCAATATCCTCTGGAGTTATATCATATTTTATAGATGATAATTCAGGAAACTGATGAAATTCTCTCTTCAATAGATTATAACAAAGTAGTTCAAGTTTGTCAATAAAAAATGACACAATACTTTGGCAACCTATAAGAATTTTATTAGCTCCTTGAAGCTGCAAATTGACATCATTAAATCTCTTGAAAATATCTGCCAAATAAAAGGCATCATTCTTTACTGATTTTAATTGTTGACACAGATTGCTCTCATTATTACTTTCAAAAAATTGTATGATGCTATCATATAATGCTACAAAACGAACCAAAGATGTACCCTTTGACAGCCACTGAAGTTCTGTGTGCAAAAGTAACGTCATAAAATCTGCATTATTGTCCTGGCAAAGCTGTCCTGGCATTCTATCATTTTTTGCATTGGATTTGATCTTGTTTATGGCTCAAATTATTACAGTTAATGATGAATGGAGACTTGTACTTAAATGTTTTCCTACAAGATGTTGTCTGTGCACCACACAATGAATACATAAAACATTTGGCACTTCTTTCTTCAAATAAGCAACAAATCCACAATAGCGACCTACCATTGATGGTGCTCCATCAATAGCGCATGCAACAATATTATTCAAAGGAATATTATTTTTTGTAAAGTATGATTTCACAGTATTAAATATAGATAATCCTCTTGTATCTGTAATGAGATTTATTACAAATATCATTTCTTCTCATAATGTATTGTTTTCATCAAAATAACGTACATATGCCATCAATAAAGTATTATTATCTGCAATGGTAGACTCGTCCAATTACATGGAAAATGAAGAGTTTTGGAGAATACTTATAAGTTTTTTTCAACATTAACTTCCATTTCTTCAATTCGTCACTTTACTATGCTATCACTCAGGGGCAACATTTTTAAAATTTCAGGTACATCCTGATGCATTATTGTTGAGATAAATTCTTTTATAAAGGGTATTATTACAATTACTCCAATATTATAGCTTTTGCCACTTTTTGCAATTAATTGTGAAATGCGATAAGCAGCAATTAATCCATCTTTGTTCGCTGCATGTTGTTTCTTAAATAATGCAACAATTGTTGAATGATTTTGAAATTTTTTATATATTTCCTGAAAATATTCAATGGGCTTGTCCTTATCATTTGGATGCTTTGCAGAAAGATGTTCTCGCAATCGACTTGGCTTCATTGCCTCATTGGATACATATTGGATGTTGTTTATTTACAACAGATTCTATGAAACCCATCTTCAGATACTCTGGCAAATAGCCACAAGCGTATTTCTTTTTTTTAGACATGGGCTCACAATATTTCACAATATTTTGTTTGAAGCTGTAGACACGTACTCACTCTCACAAATCTAACTGTGTACTGACCAGTGCGACTGCAAACAAAAGAGCCTGTGCCATGTATCATTGTCTGTGCATGCCTCTTGCACATCGTGGATTGGGTTTGGGGAGGGGCGCCGGCTACCAGCTCTGCTTGTCTCTTACAGCTGGGTGGTGTGGGGGGAAATGCACGAGCTATTCTGGGATGAGGCTCTTTTGTTTGCGGTCGCATTATAGCGCCATTTAGTTTCACTTATGTAATGTGAACTAAACTTATGTGCGGGTGATACAAATAGTATATTTTCATAAATTTAAATTGTCATGGGGAATATTATGAAAACCTAATGAAAATGTTTTTAAATAATGCTATGAATTTTTTTTTTAAAGTCAATTAAATTTTAAAAAAAGGAAAATGCTTCAGTATCGGACAAAACCCCTACCACCCACCATGAAAGCTGGAACACCCACTAGTGGGCGGTAGGGACCAGGTTGACTTCTACTGCTATATATCATAAACAAACAGCAAAGGTAATGATAAATGGGGAACTGGCACATTCTATTGACATAAGGCAAGGGACAAGACAAGGTTGCCCACTGTCACCTCTGTTGTTTGTGTTAACATTAGAAATGTTAAATAGAAATATTAGAGAAGAAAAAGATATAAAAGGAATGATAATTAAAAAGGAAGAATATAAACTGCAAGCATTTGCAGATTATCTGGTTTTTATTTTAGAGGATCCATTAGAAACAGCACCTAAATTGATAGAAAAGATAGAGGAATATGGAAAAGTAGCAGGTCTGAAAATAAATAAAGATAAAATGAATATTTTGACAAGGAATATGTTAGCAAGACAAAAGGAAGAATTGGCGAATGTTTTGAAGATCCAGGTCACAAATAAGGTTAAGTACTTGGGGATTCATTTGACAGCAAGATGCAGTACACTTAAAGAGAATAACTACCACAAACTCAAACAACAGATTGTGACAGATCTGGCAAAATGGGAAAATTTACAACTATTATTAATAGGGAGAATATCAACAATTAAGATGAATATATTACCTAGAATTTTATACCTGTTCCAGACAATTCCAATTAGGTTAGGAAAAGATTGTTTTGAAGATTTAAATGAAATAATGTTGAAATATATTTGGCAGGGAAAGAAAGTGAGAATAAAATTAAAACTGTTGCAAGATGCTAGAACAAGAGGAGGATTTGGCCTGCCTGATTAGAGTTATACTATCAGGCGACAAATTTGATTTGGGTTAAGGAATGGATAACGCTAAGAAATACTAGATTATTGACATTAGAAGGACATGATCTGTTGTTGGGATGGCACGCCTTCTTATGGTACAAGGAAACTAAAACACAGGGGTATTTCAAAAGACATTATATATGAGAGGCATTGTTATTAAACTGGGAGAAAATTAAAAAGCAATATTATTTAAAAATTCCAGTCTGGTTATCAATTATTGAAGCATTTTCATATCCAATAACATATAAAAAAGGGAACAGCAGAAACTCAAACCCAGCCACGTGAGACTCCAGGACTACCAGGGAAACAACATTCCCATTGCAGGCAACAGCCAATTCTATGTAAGGTATGGACAATTTGTGGGGTACCTATCTATGGTGGTAGTCAACGGAGCCTTGCCTACCCTCCTGGGACTGGACTGGTTCATGTCCCTAGGGCTGGGAATCACCGGTATACATGAAACCATCGCAGAGATGGCCAAGGACTTGAGCAAAGAGTTCACAGAAGTGTTTGATGGCTGGTTGGGAGAATATAAAGGCAAGCCAATATCATTCAGCCTAGATCCACAGGTGGCACCAATTAGACTGAAGCCTAGGTGGGTGCCCTTCACATTGAAGCCCAAGATCGATGAACAGCTGGACAAATTAATCCAACAAGGAGTTCTGACGCCGGTAGATCATGCAAGGTGGAAGACCCCAATAATAACACCTATGAAGCCTGACAGGTCAATAAGAATTTGTGCAGATTACAAATGCACAATAAATAAAGTGCTACAACAGAGCGCGTACCCCGTTCCGGTGGTACAGCACCTACTACATTCATTGGGAGGTGGGAAGATCTTCATGAAACTCAACCTCCCACAGGCCTATTAGCAACTCTCTGTGGACAATGAGACAGCTGAGGGTCAGATGATTGTTACCCACCAGGGGGCATTCTGGTGCAGATGCCTACAATTCAGGGTGATTGTCACCCCCAGACTCTTCCAATGGAAAGGATGTTGCACAGAATCCCAAGCACCATCCTATATTTTGACAACGTCCTGATCTCTTCCGCAAACAAACCTGAACTATTCAAATGATTGTGGGCAGTACTCAAGAAATTCCAGCAGCCAGGGTTCAAGGTGAAGAAGGAAAAGTGTTTAGTGGCTGTAGAACAAGTAGAATTCCTGGGGTATTTCATCTATGCATCTGGCCTACACCCCACCAAGGAAAAGACACAGGCAATCAAAGCTGCCCCAACACCGATGAACAAAATGGAGCTTCAAGCATTCCTGGGGCTCCTAAATTTCTACTGCATTTTCCTCAGGCAGGACCACTCCACAGACTACTGGACAAGAAAATCCCATGGGCTTGGAGACAAAAGGAAGCAATGGCATTCAGAGAACTTAAGAACCTAATCATATCACAGTGTTCTGGTCCAGTACAACGAGAAGCTACCACTGACAATGATGTGTGATGCCTCACTACATGGAGTTGGAGCAGTCCTAGGCCACAAATTCCCAGATGGGAAGGAAGCGCCTGTCACATTTTTTCAAGAATGTTATTTTGGGGCAGAAAGGAGGTGTTAGCTGCTGTCGGCGGGATAAAAAGATTCCATGAGTATGTATATGGGTGGACATTTGAACTCATAACAGATCACAAACCATTATTGGAAGGACAAACCATATCTTCACAGGAGAGCAACAAATACCTCAAGTTCTGTCCCCATGCATGAATTAGATGGACAGAATTCTTAGCAGCATACCATTACAAACTCATACACTGCCCAGGCACAAGTATAAGCCATGCAGACATGCTTAGCAGATGCCTGTTATCTAAACAAGTGGAAGACCCAGCACCAATAACAACAATACTGCTAGTGGAGACAATGCAAATAGGACTGATTACGGCCACCAAAGTAATCTAAAGAAGACCTTACGATAATGAAAGTATTAAACTGGGTGTGGAGGGGGTGGCTGAAGGAATCAACCAGCACAGAATTCAGGCCCTTCAAGATGAGACAATATGAACTGTCTGTACAAAAAGTTTGCCTGTTGTGGGGAAACTGTGTAGTGATACCCCCAACATTAAGGAAATTGTTGCTGCAGACGCTACATGAAGACCACCCCAGGATCACTGGAAGAAGGCTTTAGCTCACAGTTACTTATGGTGGCCATCCCTGGACAAAGACACCGAGCAGTGGGTAGCCAGCTATAAACCATGCCAAGAGACTGTCACCCCCATCACACTGCCATGAGAATGGAAGATTCTCAGGAGCCCGTGGTCCAGGATACACATCAATTTTGCTGAGCCAGTCTATGGGAAATTAATTTTAATCATCGTCGATGCATACTTGAAGTGGTTAGAAGTGGCCGTCCTGAGCACAACAACTACAGATGCCATCACTGATGTGCTATATAGACTGTTTGCAACCCATGGTCTGCCAGATGTGCTGTTCTCCAACAACAGACCACAATTCACAGCAAGGCCATTTGAGATACCCCTGACAAATCAAGGGATCCACCATGCACTCACCACACCATTTTACCCCGCAGGGAATGACCAAGTGAAGAGGATGGTGCACACTACAAAGGAGACCCTCACAAGAATGCGGCAAGGACATGTACAAGAGAAACTGGAGAAATACCTGCTGACCCAACATGTCACCCCATACGTGGCAATGGGCAGGAGCCCGGCAGAACGGTTAATGGGGAGAAGACTGAGAACACACCTGGATAGAATACACCCTGACTACAGAATAGATGACCAGCGAGGGGAGGATGACAGGGTCAGGAGCTTCAAACAAGGGGACAGAGTGTATATGAGGAAAACCTATTGTCAGCCTTCAAGAATCCTTCTTCTGCTTGTCTTTCCAGCTGCCATAGAAATGGGGGAAGGAAAATTAATTGGGCTTTGTACAGGGGGGGAAGAGTGCTGGAGGCTTGAGATGGTGAATTGTAAAACTTGGGAAAACTTTCTCACTTGCTTATTGCGCAGCTGTAGCTTCTTATCTAAGCAGGTCAAGCCAACTGCCCTAGTGAGCCAGATGTGTGAAACATCACCTGAAGATGCCCCACATGACATGATACACATCTCATATTGTATGGCCAGTTTGAACTATTGTGGGTGGGAATGTTGTCATAACTTTATGTGTCTTTTGCGCCTAATGCCTCAGATCTCAAATTCTTTTGATGCTACCACTTGATTTCTAGTAAAAGTCCTTTTCTCTATAACAATGGAGTCTAAGGGTTTCTTTCTTGGATTTTGAATGGAGCCTCACCTGACATTATTCAAGATCTCAGTTTACCAGTCCACCTGGAGAGTTAAAATTTTATTTTCTGAGGGGGTCTGAAAAACAATGTCTAACTCAGCCAGCAGCCAGAAAGATTTGGAGCTGCTGGAAATACAACCTCTCTGCTTCTTGATGCTGAAGGAGAGGCCGAGCTGCTGGCAGGGCTGCAGATCGGAGAGAAACCAGTGGTCCGACCCAAATGGTCTTTGGGAGTTAGATGGAAAGACCCAGAGGAAAAACCCCCAGCGGTGACAACTACCAGACACAGTCGGGGAGAGGATGCTTGGCAGGAGGACAAAGAAGGAATTTTCTGCTAGCACAAGCTTTACATCTCTTAAATGAGGCTATGGAAGGAAGCAAACCCGACAAAAGTTGTGAATTGCCAACTTGTGAAGAAACTGGGAGAGAGAAGGGGGAGGCAGGAGCACTGGGAGCCCAGCCATCCATCCCCATAAATCAGCCCAGGCCAGTTCAAATGGTGGCTGACGCCCAAGCCTCCCCAGTGGGGGGGATAGTTACACGAAGGTGTTGAATTCCAAAGGTCCCTCCGCTGGAAGTAAAATATGGGGGGGATCCAAAAGAGTTAGGATTCTTCCTAGCCCAAGTTTGGAACCATATGGAGGAATATGGTGATGATTTCGCATCAGAGGCAGCAAAAGTCAGATGTCATCAGAGCTTTAGAGGGAACCGCTGTGAAGTGGATAATGATAATGCCCCCCAATTAATGAACTATGACCTGTTCATGGCAGCATTACGCACCCAATTTGAAGATCCACTGGCCAAACGTAAGGCTAGGATTAGAATGAAAACGATAAACCAGGGACGGAGGTCTGTGGCCAAATACACCCAGGAATTTAGAGAACTGGTTTGAGGCTGGTCCCAAGGAGCCCTGATAGAAGCTTTTAAGGATGGGCTGAATGAAGATGTTTATCAACGCTGTATCTCCAGAAGAGATCCTAGGGACCTGCAACTCTGGTACATGTTAGCAGCAGATGCGGAAATTGACCAGAAACAGACATAGGTGTGGTCCCGGCTGGAGCAAGCTTGTGGGAGTTGTGGAAGCATCATCACTTTTCAAGAAGACATTGGACTGCCATTTGTCAGAAAAGGTGTAGGGCAGGGGGTTGGACTAGATGACCTACAAGGTACCTTCCAACTCTATCTGTTATCTGTTAAGCTCTCTCCTGCAAACCCCCAAGAGGCCCCCAAACCTCAAAAGGGTGGATCAGCTGAGAAAATCAAAACCACAGCGTGCTTCTGATGTGGAAAGGAAGGTCACCGGGCTGCAGATTGCTGTGCTAAATTGGAGCCAAAGGGGGTGCTGGCAGGAGGAAGAAAATCTGAATATTTATTTTCCTATTGTCTTATTCTTTCTCTTTTCCAGGGCTAATGTCTCTTTTGCAGGAGGGCCAAATGTCAGCCTTCAAGTATCCTTCTTCTGCTTCTCTTTCCAGAAAGTGGGGTAGGGATAATTAATTGGGCTTTGTGGGATGGGGGAAGAGTGCAGAAGGCTTGACATGCTGAATTGTAAAACTTGGGAAAACTTTCTCACTTGCTTATTGTGCAGCTGTAGCTTCTTATCTAAGCGGGCCAAGGCCAACAAACTCAGCGAGCCAGGTGTCTGAAACACCACCTGAAGATGCCCCACATAACATAATACACATCTCAGATGGGATGGTCAGTTTGAACTATTGTGAGTGGGAACGTTGGCATAACTTTGTATATGTGATTTTCGCGCCTAATGCCTCAGATCTTGAATACTTTTGATGCTACCACTTGATTTCCAGTAAATGTCCTTTTCTCTATAACAATGGAATCTAGAGGTTTCTTTCTTGGATTTTGAATGGAGCCTCGCCTGACACCCATTTGGAAGTCATGGACCCACAGTGATATCATATGGAACTCAGAGATGGCAAGGTATGGCGCAGACATATCAACCAGCTTCGGAGAGACCCCAAAACACAGGCTAAGAGTGAAACAGAGGACCCAGACCCCCAGGGGGATGAGGGCAAAAGATGTGAATGAGAAGAAAACATTCAGTACCTGGAAGGGTAAGTCCAGCATGAGAGATGACACCTGTCATGAGTGTTCCAACGATGGCAGATTGAGAGATGACACCTGCCATGAGTGTTCCATCGAGAGGGATGTATCAGATGACCCTGAAACAAGGCAAAACGACACCGCTAAGAGGGATGAGCAGTCCAGAATACCAGATACTCGAAAATCAGCACAGAACTGCCAGCGACCCTTTTATCTAGAAGAGCATGAATGTAACTGAGATTATAATTAAAGTTCCAACGAGATGGTGAGGGGTGTTGTGTCTGCACAGACACAGAGCAGCCCATCATGAACAGTGCAGAAAGAATAGTTCAAGGTTATTGGATAATGGAGTGGCAGGCAGCTGCTATATAAAGGTTGCCTCCCAGCCATTATCATTCGTTGTTGCTACATTGTTGCTGTACTTACCTTCAATAAACAAGTGTTGCGGATCCTTGGCTCTGGGTGTTTATTCTGATCCCCTGATCTAACATTGGTCCAGCCCTAACAATCTGCATTGGTAAATATGGTTTATAACTTCATGGAAGAAATCATTTTCAGTGGATTGTTTGATAATGCAAAGTATTTCTGTATACACTACCTCTAATCTTGTATCCTCTCTTTTCCTCTCTTTTCATGACATGTAAATGATTATAAACTGAACTTGCTGGAAAAGTTAGGAATGTTTTGCTTCAGGAAAATTAGTCTCCTTACTTCTCAGCTTGCGGATGGTAGATTCAACAACATTGTCTAGCAGAATCCAACTCAAATTGCCCAAAATTGAAATTTTAAATCAAGTATATTATAATAAAACTAATTAATTATTTGTGGTTTTCAATGTGTACCCCCCCATCTATTGAAGTTCCAATAGGCTCAGAATCCACTAATGTTGAACTTTTATTATTCTGAACCACAACATGGCCAGTGGCCTCAGATCAAGGTCACTACTTCTCTGCTAACGAAGAGCACAATATAGAAAACATATGAAAGAGAAGCCTTCATTAAAGGGTGCATTTCTACCATGGTTATTATTTGACTAATGTGGATCTTTACTTGAAAAAAACCTTTAAGAAAGCTTTCTTTAAATTATAAAATTATTTAATTATAGAAATTAAAAACAAGTTGCTATTAATATACCAAATGGCTGTATTTATTCACATATGGTTGTATTTATTCCACTGTATTTATTCCACTATATGTTTGACATTTTCATGCATCAAGATAATTGGCAGAGCATAACCATAAACCATAGAAAGAAAACTGGTACACAGGTGCAAATTGATGCACGAACATGCTGTTGCTTTTGAGGTGGTTGCTATAGCAACAAGATCATTTATAGAACATGTTCTTTAAGAGAAAAACATATTTTTTTACCTAACTTAATTGTGCAAGAATATTTTCTACATAATCTAAAGTTTTTATTTTGGTTATTCCTTCATTTTTATGTTGCCATGCAACAGTGGAAGAAAGAAATCAGATAATAATTATCCAAGTCAACAGATCATTCAGTTGCTCTTTAGGTTGCATCCAATTGTGTCTCACTCTTAATAAAGAAATTTGCTTTCTTGATACAAATTGTTTTATTATTGTGCTCATCTTCAGAACAGAATAAGAATACATAATCTTTCATTGTCATGAAGGATGGGATTTCAATCTCCCAGTTCTATGATGCTTCCTTGGAATTGACTCCAATCCCTGGTAAGCAATGTCAGAAAGTTGCAGTGAATGGTTGTAATAGAGGAATCTCATGTTGAGTTGTCAGAATCAAATTTTCTGTTGTCAAACAATGCAATTATTGGGCGGCTTATTGGGTAGAGGAAGCAATCTATACAATTGATCATTTTCTGTGACATGCTAGAATATTACTACTACAGCAAAAGATGCTTAGGTACTTTCCTGACTTAATGATGATGATGGTGGTGGTGGTGGTGATGATGATGATGATGATGGTGATGATGATTTGCACAGTCAGCCAGATGTTCAGACTGGGTTTGGCATTTTTGTCTACCCATTCTTACCAAGGACCTAGGATAGGCAAATCTGGATGTTCTATTATATCACATGACCTAAAATGGACACCTAACATCAAAAATGTAATAAAAAAAGCACAACAAAGAATGTTCTTTCTGCACCAACTCATAAAGCTCAAACTGCCCAAGGAGCTGCTGATACAGTTGTATAGAGGAATTATTGAGTTTATCATCTGCACCTCTATAACTCTGGTTTGGTTCTGCAACCCAACAGGACATACAGAGACTTCAGAGGATAATTAGGACTACAGAAAAAACAATTACTACCCACCTGTCTTCAATCAAGGACCTGTATACTGCACGAGCCAAAAAGAGGGCTGTGAAAATATTTATAGACCCGTCACATCCTGGACATAAACTGTTTCAACTCCTTCCCTCAAATCGATGCTATAGAGCACTGCACACCAGAACAACTAAACACAAGAACAGTTTTTCCCTGAAAGCCATCACTCTGCTAAACAAATAATTCCCTCAACACTGTCCAATTATTTACTAAGTCTGCACTACTATAACTGTTAATCTTCTAATCACTCCTTATCACCCACCCCGTCCCACTTGTGACTGTATGACTGTAACTTTGTCGCTGTATCCTTATGATTTATATTGACTGTTTCCTAGCATGATTTGATTGCTATTGTACCCTATGACTATCATTAAGCAAAAAAAAATCAGAAAATAAAATACAGGCTGAATAGTCAAGACCTTCTTAATGCTCCAAACTCCATCAAGGATCTTGGAGTACTCATCTCTAAGGGCTAGAGCCCACTGTAACTACATAGCCAAAAAGGCGTTGAGAGTTGTTAACCTAATCTTACGTAGCTTTTTCTCTGGTAATATTACACTAATAACTAGAGCATACAAAACATTTGCTAGACCAATACTCATATACAGCTTATCAGTCTGGAACCCACATTAAGTATCTGATATTAACACAGTTGAGAAAGTCCAGAAATATTTCACAAGAAGAGTTCTCCACTCCTCTACTCGTTGCAGAATACCTTATGCCACCAGACTTGAAATTCTAGACGTAGAAAACCTAGAACTACGCCGCCTTCGGTCCAATCTAAGTATAGTACATAAAATTATATCTTGCAATGTCCTACCGGTCAATGAATACTTTAGCTTCAACCATAACAATACAAGAGCAAACAATAGATACAAACTCAAGGTTAATCGCACCAAACTTGATTGCAGGAAATACGTCTTCAGCAACAGAGTGGTCAATGTCTGGAATAATCTACCTGACTCTGTGGTTTCTTCCCCAAACCCCAAAAACTTTAACCTTAGACTGTCTACTATTGACCTCACCCCTTTCCTAAGAGGTCTGTAGAGGGCGTGCATAAGTGCACCAACGTGCCTACCATCCCTGTCCTATTGTTTCGTTTATTTTTTATTTTTCTTATATGTATCCATGTATTTATAACTATGTTTTTACTTATACCTATTATCTTGTAAGCAATTGACAAAAATAAATAAAAATAAATAAAATTAAATGTTGAACCTTATGATTCTTCACTCTTGATGAATGTATCTTTTCTTTTATGTATACTGAGAACATTTGCACCAAGAAAATTCCTTATGTATTCAATCACACTTGGCCAATAAAGAATTCTATTCTATTCTATTCTATTCTATTCTATTCTATTCTATTCTATTCTATTCTATTCTATTCTATTCTATTCTATTCTATTCTATTCTATTCCTGTTATGTTCTAGTCTAGTCTAGTCTAGTCTAGTCTATGTTTGATGGTGTTATAGATATCACCGCAGGATGGAATCTATGTTGTTCAAGTGGTGCTCCAGTTGTTTTGGGACTGCACCCAAGGCGCCTATTACTATTGGTACTATCCTTGCTTGCCTTTGCCATAGTTGTTCTATTTCTATTTGTAGGTCTTTGTATTTTGTTAACTTCTCCAGTTCTTTCTCTTCTCTTCTGCTGTCTCCAGGCACTGCCACATCTACTATCTAGACTTCTTTGTCTTTCTTATTGACAATTGTTTAGTCCTGGGTATTATGTGGCAGATGCTGTCTGGATTCTGAAGTCCCAGAGAAATTTAACTTTTTCATTTTCTATGACTTTTTCTATTTTATGGTCCCACCAGTTCTTGCGTACAGGCAAATGATATTTCTTGCAGATCTTCCAATGTACAATTGTTGCTACTTTGTCATGCCACTGCTTGTAATCAGTTTGTGCAATCTTCTTGCAGCATCTTACCAAGTGGTCCAATATTTCTTCTGTTTCTTTGCATAGGTAACACTTACTGTCTGTTCCTGTCTTCTCAATTCTGGTTCCTTAAGGCTTGGTCTTGTGCAGCCAAAATTAGTCAGATACAGATGCAGATGCAGATACAGATGCAGATGCAGATACAGATGCAGATGCAGATACAGATACAGATACAGATACAGATGATACAGATATAGATACAGATACAGATACAGATAATCAGAGTTGGAAGGGATCTTGTAAGTCATGTAGTCCAACCCCCCGCCCAAGCGGAAGACCCTACACCATTTCTGGCAAATGGCAGTCCAATCTCTTCTTGAAAGTCTCAACTGATGGTGCTCCCACAACTTCCGAGGGCAAGCTGTTTCATTGGTTGATTGTTCAGAAAGTTTCTCCTTGTTTCCAGGTTAAATCTCTCCTTGTTCAGTTTCCATCCATTATTCCTTGTCTGGCCTACAGGCGCTTTAGAAAATAGCTTGACCCCTTCCTCTCTGTGGCAGCCCCTCAAATATTGGAAGACCGCTATCATGTCTCCCCTGGTCCTTCTCTTGACTAGACTAGCCAAGCCCAGTTCCTGCAACCGTTCGTTGTATGTTTTAGCCTCCAGTCCCCTAATCATCCTGGTTGTTCTTCTCTGTACTTTTTCTAGAGCCTCAACATCTTTTTTATAATGTGGTGACCAAAACCGGATGCAGTATGGTTTGCCAGCCAGTTGCAAATCCATCTAGTGGTGGTGCTATCTATTCTACTTTTTTCTTGCTTACTAAGAAGTAGGTTGTGGTCTACTTTATCGAATGCCTTGCTGAAATCTAAATATATTATGTCCACAGTATTTTGCTGGTCTTCTAATTTAGTCACTGTGTTGAAGAATGAAATAAGATTGGTTTGGCATGATCTGTTTTTAACAAACCCGTGCTGACTGCTAGTTATTATTTTACTTGTTTCTAGATGTTGGCAGATCCGTTTTTTTATTATCTTTTCCAGTATCTTCCCGGGTATTGATGTTAGGCTGATTGGTCTATAGTTTCCTGGGTCTGTTTTTTTCCCCTTTTTTGAAGATGGTAACCACATCAGCTCTTTTCCAGTCCTCTGGTAGTTCCCCAGTGCTCCAGGATTTTTGAAAGATATGGTGCAGTGGTTCTGAGATGATCTCTGCCAGCTCCTTTAAAACTCTGGGATGTAATCCATCAGGCCCCAATGATTTGTTTTCATCAAGATCAGGCAGGTGTTCTCTTGCTATTTTTTTTGTTTATTTTAACTTTTATTTCTGGTCTGTCTTTTACAGTTATGTTTTTGGTGGGTTGAGCTATAGTTTCTTTTTGCGTGAAGACAGATGCAAAGAATGAATTAAGCAGTTCTGCTTTCTCTCTGTTGCCTGTTACTTCCTTGCCATCTTCTCTCTTTAGTGGACCGACTGTTTCCTTGATTTTTTTCTTGTTATTTATATGTTGGAAGAAACTTTTTTTATTATCTTTGACTTTTGTTGCAAGTCTTTGTTCGTTCTGAGCCTTTGCTATCCTGACATCCCTTGGTCTCTTTCTTTAACTTTCCTGCTCTTAGCCATTGCCAGGTCTTGTTATTTTCTGCTTTCTCTGCTATTTTTTTTAATGTACTGTCCATGTAATGCTTTTTCTTCCCATGCCTCCATTCTGTTCTTAATGTGGTCTTTCTTGTAGGCCAGTTTAGTCTCTCTGGTAGTCAGCAAGCCTTCCTGGCATATTAACTTCAGTGCATCTTCTTCATTGTCCTTTAGATATTCTTCCAAAGCCCTTTTTTCTTCTTCAACTATCTGATGTACTTGCAACATTCCATGCCCACCTTGGCTTAGGTAGGTAAAGTCTGTCAATGTTGCTGCAAGGATGAAGGGCAAGATTCATTGTCATTATTTTTCTGGTCTTCCTATCCATTGCTTTTAATTCTGAATCCAGTTCACTATTCCAGCTGTGTACCTAATGACTGGTATTGACCAGGTGTTGATTGCCTTGATGGTATTTCCTCCACTGAGTTTAATTCTCTTAATGTATTCACCTCTAATTTTTTTTCTTGACTTCAGTGTGCTTGATGTTGTCAGCTTGAAAGATACCCAGGTATTTGTAGCAATCATCTTCATCCAGAATCTTAATGTTATTTTCATGGGGCATCTTGATTCCTTCAGTTTTTACAATTTTTCCTTGTTTGATAGTGAGTGTGGCACATTTATCCAATCCAAACTCCATTGCAATATCTTGGCTATATATATGAACAGTGTTGAGCAGCGATTCTATTTCAGATACTGTTTTTCCATACATCTTCAGATCATCCATGTAAAGGAGGTGGGATAGTCTGGCAGATATTTTTGATGTTAGATAGCCATGGCCTGAGTTATTCACTATTGTTGACAGAGGAAACAATGCAATGACAAATAGAAGTGGTGATAGTGAATCTCCTTGAAATATTCCTCTCTTGATATTAACTTCTCCAAGTCTCTCATCATTAACCTGCAACTGTGTCTTCCATTGTGCCATCGATCTTTGCACAAAGCTTCTGATGTTTCTATTGACTCCTGTTATTTCTAGGCACTTGGTTATCCAGTCTTGTGGCAGAGAATCAAATGCCTTTTTGTAGTCAATCCATGCTACATTCAGGTTGGTCTTCCCTCTCTTGTAGTTTTCCAAAATCATTTTGTCAATTAGGAGTTGATCTTTTGTTCCTCTGCTATTGGGGAGGTTTACTTTCTGCTCAGGTGGAAAAATACTGTTTTCAACTAGATGCTATTGGACTGCATCAGCTATCACACCAGTTAACAATTTGAAAGTTGTTGGTAAGCAGGTAATTGGCCTGTAGTTGCCTGTTGCTGGCCCTTTTGCTGGATCTTTGATTATCAGATAGGCTTTGCCAGATGTTAGCCACTCTTCAATTTCACCCCCTTGTATTATGTTGTTAAGCTGCTTGACAGTAGTAAGTGGTAATAAACCAGTTAGATGTTTCAACAAAAAAACATGCTTCTTCATCTGGTGCTGACCAATTCTTGATCTTCTTTGCTCTTTTCTCTACCATTTCTGTTGTTATTACTAGTTCTTTCATTTCAACTTCTTTTTTTATTCTTATCCACATCTTTTAACCAAGCTGCATCCTTGATTTATTTCTTTGGGTTATCCCATATCTGCACCCAGAACTGCACTGTGTTTTCCTTGTCAGGTAATGATTGATTCACTGTTTCTTCCTTGTCAGGAAATGACTGCTTCTCCATTGATGGATTGATAGAAACATTTCTGATTGGACTGAAATTGGAGGTTCTGCCTATAATTTGCAATTTGACCTTTATATCTGCTAATCTTCTTAGCTATTGATGTTATTTGCTGCTTTATTATTTCTAGTGCTTCCTTGATCTTCCTTGTTTCTAAGTGATATTTCTTGATTAGATATTCTTTGGTCTTCTTGTTCTTCTGCTTCTTTTATCTGTTCTAGCTTGCTTGCATCTGATCTCAACTTGCTAATCTTATTTTCCAATCTAATCTTCCATTTCTGTGGTGCACCTAGTTTTTTTCTTCTCTGTTGATTTTGCATCCCAGGTATTCAGTTATGCAGCTGTACTGTACATTAGTTGGTTTGTTTTGTGCAGTGAGTTGGTGGTTTTGCTTAATATTGCAGTATTTGCATCTTTTAGTGCTTGTGCTAGCTGTTTCTTTGGAACAAACTTCAATGCATGCAGCCTTATTCTGATGTTTTTGTGCTGTTCTAGATGATGATGATGATCATCATCATCATTTTATCATCATCATCATCATCATCATCATCAATGAGAGGGATCTTAGAGTCTTAGTGGACAACCAATTAAATACTGTATGAGCTAGCAGTGTGTGGCAACCGCCAAAAAAGCCAATGCAATCCTAAATTGCATTAACAGAGGGATACTGTCAAGATCAAGTGAGGTACTAATACCACTCTATAAAGCCTTAATAAGACCACACTTAGAATACTGCATCCAGTTTTGGCCACCACAGTAAAAAAACGATGTTGGAACTCTAGAAAAAGTGCAGAGAAGAAGCAACCAGGATGATTAGGGGACTGAAGACAAACATATGAAGAACAGTTACAGGAACTGGGCTTGGCTAGTCTAGTGAAGAGAAAGACCAGGGGAGACATGATAGCAGTGTTCCAATATTTGAGGGGTTGCCACAGAGAGGAAGGGGTCAAGCTATTTCCAAGGATCCTGAAGGCAAGACAAGGAATAATGGATGGAACTGATCAAGGAGAGATTCAACCTATGGAGAATAAGGAGAAATTTTCTTATATGTATAAATTTTATTATTTTTTAAGACAAACATAGACAAACAAAACATAAAAACATCAAGCCATCTTCCATATATATATATATACATACAGTATGTCAGTTGGTTTACAAATTATTTTGTGCTTCCACTTCGTAGTCTTCAATTACAATTACATTGTATATATTCTCATATTGTCAATCAAATAAAATACATTAATATCACTGTTAATCATTCGACTGTACTATTATTCATTCATGTTTTATGAGATAATCCATATTTTACTTAATTTATTTTATGACAGTTCATATTATCATCTCAAATCTATCCTACAATCATAGATAGATATAATAGATATAATAAAAAAAAATACATCTTTATATATTCATTATTTTCTAAAAATCTACACATTTCATTATCATGTTTTATTGTCTAACCATTGATAGAATAGATCCCAAATTTTATAAAATTGTTTATCATCTTGTTCTCTGATTTCAAATGTCAATCTACTCATTTCAGCACATTCCAATATTTTCTTAATGATTTCCTCCTGTAATGGTATTTTCTCATTTTTCCAGTTTTTGGCAAATACAATCCTAGCCGCTGTTAATACATTTACGATCAGGTATTTCAATTCTTTACTATATATTTCAGGTAAAATTCCCAATAAAAATATCTCTGGTTTCAAGTCTATATGCTTTTTTGTCATTTTTTCCAACCATGTGTGGATTTTAGTCCAATATTTTTTAGCATCTGCACAAGTCCACCACATATGGTAATATGAGCCAGGTGTCTGATGACATTTCCAACATTTTCCAGATTTGTTTTTGAACATTCTTGCTATTCTTGTTGGGGTAAAACATCTTATACAAATTTTCTTTATATGCTGTTGACATTGTCATTTTATAATTTTGAGACCACAGTTTTTGCCATTTCTCTAGATCAATCCCATATCCAAAATTCTTCCCCCAAGCAATCATTGTTTCTTTAACTTGTTCTTCTAATTTAATTTCTAATAAATATCCATACAATTTTTAAATCACCTTTTCATCAGTACCTGTCAAAATCTAAATCTGTCAGTTTATCATAGAAACCTTCTGTTTTAGAATCTTTATCATACCTTGAATGTATTTGCGCATATGAAAACCAATTCATCTTTATACCTTGTTCCTCTAATTTTTGCATATATTTAAGTTCACCCTTTTCATTCAATATTTCACCATATCTAACTGTTTGTTCCTTTTTATATATTATAGGATAAGAAAATGCTTCAATAGTCAATAGCTGGACTGGAATTTTCAAATAACATTGCCTTTTAGTCTTCTCCCAGTTTAACCACAGAGACTCCCATATATAATGTCTTCTAAAATACCCGTGTTTTAGTTCCTTTATAGTATTATACCATAGAAAAGCATGCCACCCCAACAACAGATCATGTCCTTCTAATGTCAACAATCTAGCATTTCTTAATGTTATCCATTCCTTAACCCACATCAAATTTTTAGCTTGGTAGTACAACTCCCAATTAGGCAAACCAAATCCTCCTCTTATTCTAGCATCCTCTTATTCAAGTTTTAATTTTATTCTCGCTTTCTTACCTTGCCATATATATTTCAACACAATTTTATTTAAATCTTCAAAATAATCTTCTCCAAGCCTAACTGGAATTGTTTGGAGCAAATATAAAATTCTGGGTAATATATTCATCTTGATTGTTGATATTCTCCCTATTAATGACAGTTGTAAATTTTCCCATTTCGCCAAATCTAGTGCTATCTGCTGCTTAAGTTTAATATAGTTATTCTCTTTTAGTGTACTACATCTTGCTGTCAAATGTATCCACAAGTACTTGATCTTATTAGTGACCTGGGTTTTTAATACATCCGCTAGTTCTTCCTTTTGTCTTGATAACATATTCTTTGTCAAAATCTTTGTTTTGTCTTTATTTATTTTCAAACCAGTCACCTTCCCATATACCTCTATCTTTTCTATCAATTTTAATGCTGTTTCTAGTGGGTCTTCTTAAATGAAAACCAGATCATCTGCGAATGCTTGCAACTTAAATTCTTCCTTTTTAATTTTCATCCCTTTTATATCATTTTCTTCTCTAATATTTCTGTTTAACACTTCCAAGGTTAACACAAACAACAAAGGTGACAGTGGGCACCCTAGTCTTGTTCCTTTTCTTATATCAATAGAGTCTGTAAGTTCTCCCTCTATCATTACCTTTTCCATTTGCTTATGATATATAGCTTCTATTGCATGAATAAATTTTTTACCAAAGCCCATCTGTTCCAGCTGTAATAACATAAATCGCCAATTCACATTATCAAATGCCTTCTGTGCATCTAGAAATATCAAAGCCATTTGTTTTTCAGGGTGTGCCTCGTAGTATTCCAAAGTGTCCAATATTACTTTCATATTGTTCTTAATTTGTCTCTTTGGCAGAAATCCATTTTGATCAGGGTGGATAAAATAATTTAGGTATTTTTTAAGTCTTTCTGCCAATATTGAAGCAAAAATGTTATAATCTGCGTTTATAGACATAGGTCTATAGTTCTTGATTTGTAATGGATCGGCCTTCTCTTTTGGCACGTGTAATATAAGCTTCTGACCATGATTTAGGTATCTTCTTCTTTAACATAACTTCATTCATAACTTCTAGCAATGGAAGGTTCAATGATTCTTGTAGTGTTTTATAAAATTCTGCCGGAAGTCCATCTGGGCCTGGTGCCTTTCCATTATTTTGCTTCTTGAGTGCTTCAGTTAACGCCATCATCGTTATATTGCTTTCTAACATTGTTTCAATCTCTTTAGGTATCTGAGGTAAATTAGCATTCTGTAAGTACTGTTTAACTCTTTCCTCATCAATATTCTCTTGCATATATAGTTTCCCATAGAAGTTTCGAATGATTTCCTTCTTCTCTTTACTTCTATAGCAAACTTGGCCTTGATCATCTATTAATTGCAATATTTTCCTTGATTCTTTCTCCTTTCTCAGTTTATATGCTAACCATCTACCTGGTTTGTTTGCATCTTCAAAATAGCTCTGCTTCACACCTCTGGTTTTCTGTGCTAGTTCTTCTTTTTCCATTAGTCCCATTTTATGTTTAATTATATCCATTTTTAACTTAATGTCCTTTTTCTGTGGCATTTTCTGTAACTCTTTTTCAAGTCCTTTATACTCATCCTCTAATGTCTTAGAGGCTAGTCTTTTCGTGGTATTTCTTTTCCTTGTATAGTCTATTGTCAAGCCTCTGGCATATGCCATCATTGTATCCCATACGTTCTGCATTGATGTGTCTTCTTTTTAATTTTCTCTAAAGAAAAAAGCCAGTTCTTTCTCCATCCTCTGTATGAAGTCTTTTTCTTTTAGTATAGTATTATTTAACGTCCATCTAGATCTTCTTTGTCCTTTCCATTTAATTGTCATTGGATTGTGGTCTGCCCAAGTACTTTTTTCAATATTTATTTCTTGGATATTAGCTAACAATTCTGTTGACATCCATATCATATCTATTCTGGACCATGATAAATGTCTGTTTGAATAGAAGGTGTATTGTTTAGTCTTAGCATTTCTTTCTCTCCATGTATCTTTTAAACTTATTTCATCTATCATTTTAAAAAAGGGTTTAGGGAGAGTCTTTCTGTTTTGTTTTGTTGTTTTCTGTGCTGTATACTCCATTTTGTTGTCTACAATTCCATTAAAGTCTCCCATCATAACTATATTAGCATAGTCCAGTTTGATTATTTCCATATGCAGTTTTCTATAAAATTCTTCTTGATTGTCATTTGGGGCATAGATTGCAATCAGGAGTGTTTTCATATTATTGTCCATTATTTCCACCATTAGTACTCTTCCATCATCATCATCAGTATGGATCAATTTCTCTGGGATAATATCTTAAATGTATAAAACCACTCCTCTTTTCTTGCATTGTGTCAAAGAAGAAAATATTTTCCCTAATTTTGGCTGTATCAATAGTTGTTCATGTTGCTTTTTAATATGTACTTCTTGTAGGCAGATTATATCAAATTTTAATTTCTCTAATCTATGGAAAGTTTTCCTTCTTTTAACAGCTGAATTAAGTCCATTTATATTAATTGTAATCAGTTTTGTCTCTTCCGTAGTTATATTTTGTAGTTAGGTTTAGCAGCTCTTGTAGATCTTGGTTCATGTTGATCTTTGGCTTCCACCTTTCCACCTACTGCACCTTCTTCTTTTTCAGTCACCATTTGGCAGTCCTCTTGGAATTCAATTAGTGAGATTTCTTTTTCTGCCTCTTCCTCTTTCCCTCCAAAAAATTCTGTGTAAAATGATTCAGCTTTCTCAATTGAGTCAATTCTATGTCTCTGTTCTTGCCATGTGAACATTAAACCTTCTGAAATCAGCCATCTATAATTCACCTCTTTTTAAAGTAGCATTTTGGTCAGAAATCAGTATTCTCTTCTCATCTCTCTCACTCTTCTGGGTACTTGTTTCAGGACCACAATCTCCTTGTCTTTATATTTCAATGTTTTCTCTCTTGCCACTTGCAATATTTGTGTTTTAATGGCTTTCTTTGTAAATCTGATGTGAACTTCTCTTGGTAGGCTATTTCTCATTGCATATCTTGTGAAGACTTGATAAACCTCATCTATTCCATCCATCATCTTCTCTTTAGTAATTTCCAAAGCTTCAGCCAACATTTCTATCATTATCTCAGCTAGGTTTTGTCCCTTTTCTTCCTCTATGTTTTGGAATCTGAGATAAAATTCTGATCTGTCCATCTCCCATCTCAGCATCCCACTTTTATCTTGTTCAACCACAGTTAATCTGCTATCAATATCTCCAATCTTCTTATCTCTTTGTTGTCTTCTTCAATTTTTTGAAATCTCTCATCATACTTCATCATCATTTGTTGAATGTTCTCCACCTTTTCATCAGTTTTCCCTGTTCTTTGTTCAATGTTCTCTGTTCTCTTTTCAATATTCTCTGTTCTTATTTGAATATATTGAATTCCTTGCATAATCATCTGCAGGGTTACTTTTTCCTGTTCTTTTTCTTGCTGTAAGATTGTCTATATTGAACATTGTCCTCCAGATGGTGAACAGGAAGAAGTAGAAGTTGAGGAACCAGGGGCTGTTAGTTTCCTACTCATTTTGGACAATTCAAAATCTTCAGATTCTTCTAGACCTTAATCCACTTGTGAAATAACCAATTGCAATTCCAAATAAAAATAGTAGGAAAAAAGAAACATAATATTAATAATAATATTAATAATAATAATAAAATTTCTTCAGGTTCTTGTATACCTTAATCCAATCGATTGGCTAGATAGCAGTAAGAACTCAAAAATGGAAGAAAAGACCATAAACACACACAAAAAAAGAAAAAATTGTTCAATCCTGAAAAAGGCGGAAAAGTAAAAAGTAAAACACTAAAAAAGAGAAAAGGAAAGTTCTTCAGGTTCTTCAACACCTTAATCCAATTAAGAGGTCTCAGGTATAAAAGGACGCATAAGAAAAAAAAGAAAGCCACAAAAATAAATAAATAAATAAAAACAATATGGAGGATAAAAAAAAATACAAGGGAGGGAGAGAGAAAAAAAGAAAAGAGACTACTCCCTTAAAAAGAAAAGGAAGGAAATCATTAATACTAAAGCTTTTCCTTTAAAATAAAATGCAAACGTAAAAAATTTAACTTCAAAAAACAAAAAGAAAGACAAAAACAAGTTCCAAAAGGCCAAAAATCCAAATAACTATTACGAAAGGTAAACTAGTAAGGAGGGGGTTTGTTAAAGTAAGAAATAGTGCAGCTTAAAAATAAATAAATAAAAAGAGCACACTCCACCTTGTTTGATTATCGAAGGCTTTTGTTAGAATTTATAACTCTTTCCCCCAGACTCTTATCACCTTTTTTTTCTATAAGCCTCAACACCACTCTCCAGCTGTTGATAGAAACCCAGAAGAGCACCTGCAATAATACTCTCCCATGCTCTTCCCTCTATCTTATCAAACAGGCTCAAAGTCCTTGAAAAGAAGTCTCAGTTCTTTCTCAGCTTTGTCTGGTCAAGAAAAAGAAACAGAATATTTCCAAGCCTCTAGTTGGCAGTGTTACAAAGCTTCTTTGCTTTCACTTTCCCCCTCCTTTTCCAAACAAAATATAATAAAAATTAATTAAAAAGGGAAAAAGATATTTAAAAAGATGACTAAAAGGGAGTCTCTAGGCTAGAATATCATAAAGTCAAAAAGGAGAGAAAGAATAGGTGAAAGAAGAAAAAAAACCAGTCCAGTTTCAAAATATAAAATCATGTGTAGAAAATCCAGCAATGAGAAGAAGAAATTACTTAGACATTCCTGTTTAAAATTGCCGCTTAATCACTTCTATCAAAACTTTTACAGATTATTTCTTTTCCTTAGGGTGTCCTTTCAAATCTTAAAATAAAGAAAAAGTTCTCACCAAACCGGCACACTTTCTCTTTCCATTCTCTTTCGGAGCTGTCCCAACTTCAGCAGTTTTAATGGCTGCCTCTTTGCTGCTGGCAAAAAGAGCTTCTCCTGGATCTACCAGGGACTTTGCAGTATCCCTGGGATCGACAGGATGCGCTCTTTACATTCACCATCTCTTTGGGACGGTTTAGATCCGATTGGACCGTCCAGGAGCAAAGATATCGGCAGGGATCTCAGACCTCCAAGATCGCATGCCGTATCGTCGCAACGCGAGCTCCGCCCTCCCTGTTGTAAGAGGTATTTTGCCTTTGGTGGGACAATTGACATGCTGGAAATATTTTGGGAGCTCTTTCCTTAAATTTACTTGATTGAAATATCCTAAAATGATGGGAAGGGAATCTGGGTGTTTGGCTTCAGCCTCCATAATCTGATCAGCTAGAGTTTATAATGCCTTGTTTATACAAGCTTGTGAAGGAACATACACAGCTATTAAGAGAAATGAGCAGAACTCATTTGGATAATAAAATGGTTTGCAGTTGATATGTAAAGACTCTAAGTTTTCATCACAGAATTTATATATTATAGTTATATCCTGAGACCAGCTGTTGTTGATATATAAACATAATCCTCCACCTTTAGTTTTACCTGATGTCTCTTCAATTCTGTCTGATCTAAATATCTGAAATCCTGGGGTGTATATGCTGTTGTCATCATGAATTTCTGCATTAAACCATGTTTCAGTAAAAAAGAGAACTGCTGAGTTGTATAAATTAGAATTGCATCTATTTAAAAGGAGTATTTCATCCATCTTGTTTGCAAGTGAGTGTAAATTAGTCAGAAAGATTGAAGGGAGATGGGTTCCCCCCCCCCCATTCCTTAGTCTATTTAAAATTCCCACTCTTTTACCTCGTCTCCTTTTTTAGCGCTGCCGCTTCTTTCCTTTGTTTATTGTAATTCCGGGGAATTAGAATCTCCTCTGCATTTGCAAAGATAGAGGGGGATGAGGAATCAGAAAGCTGCTCCTTAAAGAAACATTGCCCAATTCTTAGCAGATGGTCTCGTATGAAATCCATAGTGAATTGCAGAGAATAATAAAGAATAAAGAAACCATTAGAGAGCATTTCACCGAGGCAGCTGTCATAGGCACCATTTTGCATCTTCCTGTCAGCTTCTCACCCCAAATAGTTTGTGAATAGTTCAACAGACGTCTGCCACAATCTTTTGGGATCAGGCTGATAAACAACCACCTTTATCTCCCTTGAAATGCTGCCAACGACTAAATTGCCTATTAGCTGTACAAGGCCAAATGGAGCACAAAGTCAATACGGAGCTTCAGATTTTAAACTGACCAGAATGAACAAAATTGCTTCCTGCAAAGGCTCATGTCCCTTTGCTCCTCCTTTATATCTTATGGGAAGGGCAAATCATCTCAAATGTTTTCTCCCAAGTCGCCCCTTTTGTCTTAACTGTTCTTGCCTTTGGCAGCTCTGTGCAACCGTGCATTGGGAACAGGCTCCCCTTGTTCCTCTACCTCACTGATGTCAGATTCTGGAGGCTCCAGAGTTGGCACGTAACTGTCAGATGGCCCTGGACCTATTTCTGCGTTGGATGCAGATCCTTCACCTGAGCCCTCCCTAGTCTCCAGGACTGGCCAATGTTCCTCCCCACTGTCTGAACCTGCTGCCAGCTTCACAGGCAGGTTGGAAAAAGCGGGTGGAGAGTAAGAATGGCATTTGTGTTGTTAAGCAAATTAAATACCCAGACAACATGATGTTTATTAAGCACTAAGAAATGTAGTTAATAAAAAATTAATAACAATTTCTTATAAAGAAGAAGTAATAGTCTCCTGGCCCGGGGCTTTTAAGAGCAAGACCTGTAATCCAGCAACAGATGTTTGGCATAGCTCTATATTAGCTCTAATAAATAGGAGATCCTTCGGGCTAGTAAATTATTTATTCTATATCACAACCTGACCATATAGTGGAATTTTTCTTTAGCCAACTTTATCACCTAGCCCTCTGCAGTATTGGAGGGAATATACAATAATATATCTTTTGCAGGATAAATATGTCCCTGTGCTATGGAGGCATCTGAGACCCTAGCCCATGGACTCATTTGACACTAATTTTTCAGACTAATTTATGCTCCTTCCTCTTACCTCTATACTTCCCCTCATCAATAGAAGTCCCTTTTGTCCTGAGTATAAACTAATTTGTTCCTTACAGTCAAATTAGAACCCCAACACAACAGTGGTGGGAATCAATTTTTTTTACTACCAGTTCTGTGGGCATGGCTTGGTGGGCGTAGCAGGGGAAGGATACTGTAAAATCTCCAGTCAGAGGTGGTATTTGCCGGTTCTACGAACTACTCAAAAGTTTCTGCTACTGGTTCAGAACCTGCTGAATACCACTTCTGCAACACAACCACAAAAGTCTAAACATTGAAACAATGCCATTACCTAACTTAGGAAACTAACTTTTGTTTTCAATTAATGTATAGTTACACTTTATTTTTTAAAGATCTTGCATTGCATCTATCATTTATTCTTCCTGTTGTAATTTGTCAAAATACAATTTTATTTATATACATTTACATTAATACAAACTGTATGTATGTATGTGTGTGTGTGTGTGTGTGTGTGTATATATATATATATATATATATATATATATATATATATATATATATATATATATATATATATATATATACACACACACACACACACACACACACACACACACATATACACACAGTTCAGTATAATTAATTGCTTAAAATTACAAAAACAGCACAGAAGGAAAAAGAAATAAGTAAGTGGGGTGGGGGGAATGGTTAACATGTTCTTTAGTTCTGAAAATGTCTTGGTTCATACTATGACCAGTAGTGGAAGAAATGGGGTCTTTGGAAATGTTAAATACTTCACCATGTAATAAGATTCATTTTGGTCCTTATAAGGACAGGAAGTGACATCAGCCCAGCTGGTGAAAAGTTAGCTCAGTGAAGCCTCTTTCTGATAAATTTCTAGTCACTCTCTGAAAACTGATTACTTGCCTTTACACTGAGACTTTGACACATATTCAGTTTAGACATTTACATGAATCATAAGATTTATCTCTCTTAATTTTAATTTTAGATCTTAATACAGGTAGTACTTATGACCACAACTGATCCCAACATTTCTGTTGCTAAACAAGACTGATGTTAAATGAGTTTTGAGTTTTCTTGCCAGTTTTTGAGTTAATAACTATAGTTGTTAAATTAGTAATGGTTAAGTGAATCTGGATTTCTCATTGACTTTGCTTTTCAGAAGGTCACAACAGGTGATCATATGACCCTGCAACCTCCAGATCAATCTTTGTCAAAAACCAATGTTCGGAACTCAATATTCTCTTCTGCTCTCACCGCTGCTATCGCACTATACTCACTCTGTTTCCTTCTTCTTTGAAATGGGACATCAAGCCTCCGGGTCCTTCATAAAGGCTGGCTTATTCTGCATCGGATTCGAGGGTCCCTTCTTAATGCAGGGGAGATCGCACCTCTCCACGTTGCTTCCAAAGGTTTCCCCTCTTTATTGTCGGTCCCCCAGGACCAGGCTTTGTCTCGAGGCCACCAATTGCACGAATTTCGGCACCGGGAATGAAGCACTGTTCCCCTATGCCACCACAACACCATGTTACTGTCGGAAGTCCAATAATTTCACATTTCAATAGAAACAAAGAATGAAAAGTAATTAAAGGAAAATATTTATTTTGTATAATCTGGTTTTATCCATATATAACAAATCATGTGATATCTGTATTCTTCTGCAATGTAGTTACAACTGACTAAAACAGTTTAGAAAACCAAGATTGCCTGCTCAAACTTTTGAGAACTGAAATTATAATTTCAAAACATATTACTAATAATTTGCTCAAGAATTTCTGTCCTTTAGTGGTCTTTTTTGCCTGCTCTTCAGTCACTGAAGTAAGACACAAGGTGAGAAACTAAGGAACTGTCTTGGGTGCAATTATAGGAATCTGCTCTTTAGCAATCCTGAAATAGTGCAGTGTAAAATGAAGCTCTTTCATTTAAACAGTCTTATGAGTCACCAGGCTTTATTAATTCTGATATGTTCCTGCATAATATTTCAGATTTTATAATTTATACCAATCTGATTTTATTTTTATTTATCATTAGCTTTCCTGGTAATGTCAGCAGAACAACAATATGTGTTGTGTGAAAAGTTGTGTGAAAAAACTTGATAACATGGTTTCAGTCTGCCCTCTGCTGGAAACTTTTAAAAAACTGTAATATGGACCTGCTATTATTTGCTATTGTACAATATCCAGAAGCCTATTCTCACTGTTTTATATCACAAAATCTCCAGAACCGTAAAACCTGAAATTTGGTATGGCTTCTCTTGGCTTCTAGGTGCTCACTAAGAAAGGATTTTTCAAAATGACCAGACCATTAGCATTTCATATATTTAACATGCTCTGATGCTAAGGAATTCTACTTCCGCTCCCACCTGAAAAGAAATCTGTTCCAAATGCAAAACACAAGCAGAGAAGAGTTTGTTTGTTTCACAGCATCAAGCAACTTTAGTACAGAACAGTTGAGCTAAGCCACACCCAGGCTCCTTGCTGTCTCCTCCTTGCTCACACAGCAAACTTTCACTTTCCAAACAGCCCTCAACTCTCACACACTGACAGGACATTAGCCAGATAAATACCGATGGATACTGGAAGGCAGAGGCAGAATTTTTTCCCCTTATTTTCCTCCCCAAAAACCAAGCCTAACCACATAGTTTCATAGCAAAGCACGGGTATCAGGCTAGTTTATAATAGAATTTAAGTAATTAAAGAAAAGTTTATTTCTTTCTCCCTTACTTTTAGCTTTTATTAAAATGAAAGAGAACACAAAACATTTGGAAACTGTAGCAGCTGCAGTGGTAGCAAATGGTGCCAGATATGACATATCTAAAAACTACATGTGCTACACCAGTTGATAGTGTTTTCCGGATATAGTTCAAAGGATGGTTGTCCCCTTTAAAGCCCTATATGGCTTGGGACTAGGGTTACCTGATTGTCTTTTTCCAACTCCTCCAATTCAGATTGGGTGTGTTGCAGATACTGCCAGCCAAAAACATTTGATTGGCAGGAACTAGAAGACAGACCTCATCTACTGTAGCTCTTGCTTTGTGGAACATTCTCCACTTGGAAATTAGTATGACCTCCACCCTGTTGGCCTTTGCAAGTCTCTAAAAACTTAACTATGTACCCAGGCCTGGCATGTGTTAATGGCCCCATTTCTGGCTTTCTAGTTGTTAATTATCTTGGCTACTGTATTTATTTTCTGGATTACTATTCTATAGTTTTTAATTGTTTTAACTGTTTTAGAATTGTTAAGCCACTCACTTGATCAATATGGCAGCTATAGAAACTGAATGAATGAATGGGTCAATAAATTAAAAATTCTTGCAGGCTGCAAAAGAATACCAGGCATGCATAACAACTGTTTTGCAGAGTAGCAGCAGCACTGGAGCTGGCAGTATTAGCAGTGACATTTTGAGAAATCCACAGTATCTTTTGGCAGCAGTAGTAGTGCATTTATTACTTTTTTAAAAAATGCTGGTGAGCTGCACAAGACTTCTCGGCTGGGCATGTAGGCATGAACTACATTTAAATGCAGGATGTTTGTTATGGATTTAAGACAAACAACTCTAGTAGAATCTTATTTAATTGCAGCATGAGGTTCTTGTTCTTTTCAAAACCTTGCAAACAGAGTAAATTGGTCAAATAAATGTAATTATTTTTATTCATCCACATTTGTAGCTTAAGTTTTCTTTAGACATCCCAAGAAAAGTAGGTTGCACAGGATCATCTTTGTATATACAGAGGCACATGTAATGAGGTAGGATAAAGGCAAGTTGCAGGGGACAACTGAAATTTTAGCATTTCAAAAAACAACACAATTAGATAAAATTAGATAGGCCAGAAGTAAAATAACAAAATGTCAAGTGTACATCTCCAATGAATACCTTACAAGCTAGGTTTTGAATGATTCAATAAAAATATGCTGATTTATTTTCTCTTATTCTGGAATAACATATTGATTTTTGAGATTGTTTATATATTACAGGAACTTAATATAAGAAACCATGATTGGTTTGCAGAAATTTTTAGCTTTAAAAGCAGTGCCAAACAAGGTGCTCTAGCTTCCAAAACATACATTAGTTATAGCCAAATATAAAATATCTACGTATAATTTTCAAACTATCTTATGCAGTTTATTTTGCACTTACAATTTACGATGCTTTAAACAAAACTTATTGGTAACTAAAAGCAAACCCAAAATACAAACCAATATAATATAGAAATTCTATTTACTCTTATATTTTATATCAGACCAATGCTTGTGCCATTTTGTTTTAGATCAATTATATAATATTTATTTATAGAAGGGAAACATTTGGTATAGGTAAATTAATACATAAATTGAATTTCACTAAAGTCTAATTCTGTTAATTTAATATTGTAGTAGCTTGCCACTTTCTCAACAAATCTGATATAACCAGAATTCAATTGAGAAAATATGTATTTTGGAGTATTAATAGGAAAGGACGTTATCAACCATTTCAATATAGTGAGGTACATTAGCTGAATTATAAGTATGCTTATTGCAAATTACTCCTAGTTATAACAAGCAATGTTTCTTTTCTGAAATGTTATTGCTGTGGATAATATGGCTGTTGTGGATAAGGGTATCCAGGTTGCTGTGGTCCTGGATAAGAAGCTTGTCCAGGATTTTGGTACCCAGGTGATGGTGTATATGGAAGATTGTATTGGCCATACATATAAGGATTATAGGCCAATGGCAAAGGCATCTGGCAATATCTGTGAAAACAAAACAAAAAAGCGTATTTTATTAGAATGAAGAAATTTTCATGCTTTGACTTATCCCAAAAATCTTAAAGAGTGTGCAGAAATAATCTTAATTTCGTAAAGCTATTAAACACTGAACAATCACACACGAAAGTATCTAATTATGCAAGAACTAGCAAATGAACCTCTATTACCAAACTTAGCAATGAAAGAAGAAACTATCTTATATTAATCAAAACAATATGCAATGGTCAAAATATAATTTACACATGTTCGTATGGATTTTTACAAGTACAAATAGGCTTCAACTTCAACTTACAAGTGGAACCTGCAAATTACAGTTGTGATAGTTGTAAAGCAGATCATCACATGGCCAACCTAATTTGTTTACAGCAGTTATTAAGCAAATCCATTGCTTACTATGGCCATTTTTTTGCCAAAAACTGGTCACAACATAAAGTGTTATAAATCATAGTTAAGTTACAACAGGTCACTGCAAACAGACATAAATACAGAACAGTTGCTGAACAGCCAAAATATTGTCACGACTAGGAGATGGGGGAACGCCATTAGAACTTGGTCATAAGTATCTTTTGGGGGTTTGATGCAACTTCAACTAGTCACTAAGAGTAATTGAGAACAACCTGTACTACTTTATTTCTGGCTTAGGTCAGCCCTTATACAAGACATTTGTAAGTTACTAAGCCAAATATGCAATCACATGAGATCTGCATTCTATATTCTGAATCATTCTCACTTTATAGTGAGAGAGAAATACATCGTAGGAGGAAAAAGATATTATTAGCCTGTTATTCATATTTTACATAAACATTTATGTAATTTTTTTAAATAGAAAAAAATCATCTAAGCTGAACAAGTAGACTGAATTGGTGAATTGATGTCACAAATTTCTGAACCATAAGATCATCTCACTTTATGACCTTGACCGCTGCTCTCCTTAATAGGTTATGTGGCCACACAGGTCATTACGTGAAGTACAGGATACCTCAGGAGACAGAGAAGCCCTGAGAAGCCTAGTGCAAACTCAAGCCCCCAAGCCCTAAGCCCCCCACAAGATCTCCCTCTCCCGCCTGAGTCCCCACAAGCCTTGGGTCTTCTTTCCATTCCAGTTGGGTCCTGCAGTTTCCCCATCTCCACTCACTAATAACACACACATTTTTGGTAAATCTCCAAAGCTCTCATTAGGGAAGGAGGGCAGGCAGCTCTGTTCCTTGGTGTTCCTGGTGTCAGCGTTCCAAAGCTGACACCTGGGCCATATGGTTCCTTTGAAGAAGTGGTCCCCATTAAGCAGACAGTCTGAAAATGGTGTCCACTTTTGGGATAGACCCACACAGTCCAGGGACAGATCACCCACTCTACTTCCCTAATGTAATTTCTGTATCATTCTAGTCCATAATCAGTAACAGGAGTGGGAGTAGGAATCGGACCTGGTAGGGTGAGAAGCAGGCCCAATTCTTGTGGAGACCCAGCAAAGGGAAAAGGGGGAAAGCAGACCTAAGATCCAGCAGGATGAGAAAAGGGGGAAATAAACCAGGGAGGAGGGGGGAGTTGTTGTAACATCTGTAGTGAGTCTGTAGAATCCGTGTGAATGTGGCACAGTGGCTTTAATTTCAAAACCAGATGCATAAGTAGCTTTGGGAACATCCGGTCATAACTTCAAAGGATTGCTAAGAAACCAGGCAAGAGAAAATATCTGTCAGAAAATACGAAAACGAATATAGTAGACCTCAACGTATAACCACAATTGAGCCCAAAATTTCTATTGCTAAGCAAGGCAGTTAAGTGAGTTTTGCCCCATTTTACAACCTTTCTTGCCACAGTTGTTAAGTGAATCATTGCAATTGCTAAGTTAGTAACACAGTCACAATTGCTAAATTAGTAACACAAACAATCTGTTTTTCTCATTGACTTTATTTTCAGAAGGTCACAAGATGATCACGTGACCCTGGCACATTGCAACTATCATTAATATGAGTCAGCTGCCACGCACCTGAATCTTGATCATGGGGATGCTGCAAGTCATGTGAAAATCAGTGATAAGTCACTTTTTTCAGTGTTGTTGTAACTTTGAATGGTTACTAAACAAATTGTTTTAAGTCAAGGACTACTTTTTAAGAAATGCTTATCAATCAGCATATTGTGCTATAGGTTCTATTTATTTTCCTCAAAACATTTTTTCTCCTCTTATATTTTCCCATAAGACCAGGTCCCACTTTTATTTTTTGGATCAGTTAAGCATTGACCCACTGGTTGCCACAGGAATTAATCAACTGGCTTGTTTCTCAAGTCTGATGTTGTGAGCTGGAAAAGAGTCCCTTTGATAGAACTCACAGTGTGGCGCTTTAACACTAAAGAGCCACAAACTGGCTTTCTTCCAAACTATTATTATAACTATTATTATTACTAAAACCATTTAATACATAAATCTATTTTCAGATCCCTAAAAGTAATACTGCCATTCAATTGGGAGAAGGGGGGGTGGGGCTTGAATTTGATTCATTACTATTGCCTGTGACAACTGGTATTTTATAACTTGTATCCTGGTGTCTAAGCGCCCTGAGATATTCTCACCTCTTGGGGAATGTGGTGGGGGGAGGGCCATGTGGCTTGTTTCACTCTGAAAGCCAGAGGAAGATGGCCATGGGAACGTATGCTTATCTGTTTCTCAGAGTGGCCGGTACAATAATATCTTCACACCTGTGGATTGGCTGAATCCACATCTGGCTAAAGGGAGGGGTTTCTAATGCTTTTAATTCTACTTGTCTTGCCTAAGGGTATTCAGATGTTGCTTTGAATGTATTGCTTTCACTTCTGCTTAATAAAAGAGTCCTTTTGAAATACTTCATTTCAAGAATCTTCACTTTCTTAAGTTAGGAGGAGAGACAATCCTTACATCTATTATGGTCAATATTAGTGGCACTAAGTTCAGAAGTGTCTTAACTAAATATGCTAGCACTCTCAAGTAGACAAATAGGAAATAGGACCAGCTGAACTAATTCTGCTTTACTGTAAGGCTACATTAACAGAATTTTGCAAGTCTGAAGATACAAATTTCCCATTGCCATTTTTAATCACCTGATCAATTATGGCAAAAGTTTCTTCCACTGACTATTAATCCATTGGGGTCTCCTCTCGTTTGATTGTTTCCTAGGCAGCTTCTCTTCCCTTTGTTTCCCAAGGTCATTCACACATTCCATCACAATATGATACTAATTAGTTCACATCTTTGCAAACTTACCCAGGATATCCTGGATATGTTGGATAAGGTGGTCCCTGGGCCTGTGAAGAAGCTACATTAGCTGCAGAACCCACGGGAGCAGGTGATATCCCAGTAGTTGCTAAACCAGGAGCAGTGACTACAGGTGCTGTAGAAATTGCTGGTGGAGGAGGACGTGCTGGTGGCTGTGGTTTACCAGACTAAGCAACAAAATGATATATAATCTAAGTTAGAAGTACAGTTATATTCTTTGTATTTTATATTTATGGCAATCGTAGTCCTGAAAGACTGATTAAAACCACAAACATGTAATTGACACATAATGAGAAAAAATTATTTAAATAGATTCCTTTTAAATATTCAAAAGAAGCTTTGCTTTGTTTTTTGTAAACATTTTATTTCAGTTTTCCACATTTTAAAAACATATTTTTTAGTGAACAGCATGATTCCAGGTTTTCACATTTCCATACAAACCTGACTTTGATTACATATTCATCTTTCACATTTAAATTCAAATCTTATCATTACTTTACATATTTTCTATTAGTTTTCTCAGATACTTTCCTCAAGCTTATTTTATAAATTTTCAATTCACTTCTTAACCTATTTCTTTTAATTTTAAATAATTCTCATATCTTCATATTTGTCATACTTTATACTTTTATCTGTCAGGTTTGCAATTTCATCGCATATTCTTATTTCATTATTTCAAAAATTCCATCTCGGTTTAAACATTTCAAAAAAGTTTCCCTTACAATTACCAATTTGGAGTGTGCGTTATATATCATTTAATTAGTTCCCCTTTAAATCCCAATAATCATTTAACTTTTTAATTATCAAAAATTAATAACAAAAATATCCTAGCGACTACATAACATATATACCTTTTAAGTTAGATTCCGTATGGTACTTTCCCCTTCAATTACATCAAAAACATGTATAATTAAAAAAAAAATCTATTCAATTCATCTTAAAAACTGATATTCTCATTATAGCAATCCTCATAATTCATTTCAACTATATTCTGAATATTCATTAAACATAATTAATAAACTTATCATTTCTCTTTTTTCATATTAATTCCATTTATCTCTGTGTAGTTTAACAAAAAGCAAATATTCCAATAATAAAAAATATCAGTTCCAATCTTTCATTTTAATAATCTATATTTTCCTGTTTTCTAAATAATTTGTTACTTCTAATACATTTATTCTACACCTCGTCACCTTAAAGAATTCCCCTTTTTAATTCTTAATTAATCATTATCTCTGACTTTTAAATAAACAATGTATTTTCATTTTTATTCTGTCAGATTCTGCATTGTACTTTCCTATTCAATTACATCAAAAGCATTTATAATTTCAAGAAGAGAAATTAATATATTCCATTCACCATAATAACTAATACTAATCTTATTGCAATAATCCTCATAATTCATTTCAACCATATTCTATAAATTCATTAAACATAGTTAATAAACCTATCATAATTTCTCTTTTTTCACATTTACTCCATTTATTTCTGT
This sequence comes from Notechis scutatus, assembly GCF_049901735.1. Classification (NCBI taxonomy): domain Eukaryota; kingdom Metazoa; phylum Chordata; class Lepidosauria; order Squamata; family Elapidae; genus Notechis; species Notechis scutatus. The sequence goes on along the minus strand of NC_142025.1, from coordinate 61,186,898 downwards.
ATATAGTTTAACAAAAAACAGCCTTCCAGTAACAAAAAAAGAAAAATATCAATTCCAATCCTCTATTTTGGTAATCTATATTTTCCTACTTACTAAATAATTTCATTACTTCTAATACATTTATTCTACATCTCATCACCTTGCAAAATCCCCTTTCTTAATTTTAATTAACCATTGTCTCTATGTCTTTTAAATCAGTGGTTGCCAACCGGTGGGCTGCAGCCGTGAGAAAATTTTGATGGTCCGCAGAGAAATCTCACCCCCAGAGCACCCCCCAAAGGAATTAATCCAGGCTGCGCAGAAACACAAGGCTGCTCAGCCCACATGGCTCACGGGGACCCTCCCCGCCCACTCACTCCTTACCCGGCAAACTTGCCTGCTAAATTGCTATTTTTCCTTTTTCCGACAGTTATCTGTTCTGCTATGCGGGGAGATTTAGATTAGCTAGGAAGCAGAAAAAGGGCGTTGGTACTTACCTGATACGCCCGTTCTCTGTGAGCTGTGAAGAGCATCCAGAAGTGAGGTGCTTCAGTCTCTTCTGGAAAGGCTGGGCTTAAAACTCCGGGACGCTCCTCCTCCTCCACAGGACTCCTCCTCAGCGTCCCCCAGTTTTGCAAAGACTGAGTGCCAAAGTCTGGAACTCATCACCTAATCTAGGTCCCTGACTGGAACGGAACCCCACCAGACGGAAAGAAATGGGTGGGGCTGGATGCTCTTCACAGCTCACAGAGACGGGCGTATCAGGTAAGTACCAACGCCCTTTCTCCCATGAGCTGTTCAGAGCATCCAGAAGTGGGACATACCAAAGCTTGGCCTCTCCTTAGGGAGGGACTCCATCTGGGTCGAAATCCACTCCTATACTCTGTGGACCCTCTGCAGGACTCTTCTGCCAAATGAAGTGTCCGCTGAGGCATAGGCATCAATTTTATAATTTCTGACAAAGGGAGATGGTGAAGCCCAAGCTGCCGCTCTGCAAATTTCGTCTATGGAGGCCTGTGTGGCCCATGCTGCTGACGTTGCCGCACTCCTTGTTGAGTGGGCTGTAATGCCCTTAGGAACTGAGATGGACTGGCATTCGTAACTTTTAGCTATGGTGGCTCTCAATCATCTACCGATGGTCGTGGATGACACCTTTTGTCCTAAAATGGATGGGTTGAAGGATAGAAATAGAGCCTCAGATTTTCGAAATGCCTCTGTGCGGTCAAGATAGATGCTTAAGGCCCTTCGCACGTCAAGTCTATGCCATTGATGTTCCAGCCTATGAGATGGTTTCAGACAGAAATTTGGAAGGACCAACTCCTGCGCTCTGTGGAAGGTTGAATTTACTTGAGGAGTGAATGATGGATCCAAATGGAGAATCACTCTGTCCGCATGAAACACGCACAGGTCCTTAGGCATTGACGATGCCGCCAATTCGGAGATTCTTCTAGCTGATGTGATTGCAATTAGGAAGGCCATCTTATATGTCAGGAATTTAAGACTAGTGGTTCTTAGAGGCTCGAACGGACCAGTTGTAAGTGCGGTTAACACCTTGTTGAGATCCCAGGTGGGATAGCGGTGAATTACAGGAGGTCGTAAGTTTGCAGCACCCTTGAGAAAACTGCGGACATGTGGATGATGCACTATGGAACAGAGGTCACCCCAGGTTATCACCGAGGCTAAAGCTGCCACCTGTCTACGTAAAGTATTTGGAGATAGGCCCTTGGTCAACCCCTCCTGTAAAAAGCCCAATAATTGTCCTATTGATGGAGTAGTTGGGTCGATCTTAAACCCCTGGAACCAGCGACAAAAGGCTGACCACGTGACCTCGTATATACGATTTGTTGAGGCCCGTCTGGATGCTTGAATAGTGGCAATAGCATCCTCTGAAATTTGTTGGGCCCTTAAATGGCTCCGCTCAACCTCCATACGCCTAGACTGAGCCATTGTGGGTTCGGGTGAAGTATCGGCCCTTGGGAGAGGGAAACCTTCGACGGTGGAATTTTCCAAGGTTGTTCTCTCGACAGGTCCTGTAAATCTGTGAACCACGTTTGCCTGGGCCAGTAAGGGGCAACCAATATCAATTCCGCTCCTTCCTCCAATAACTTTTGGATCAACCTGGGTATTACCGGGAGTGGAGGAAACGCATATAGAAGCCCGGGAGGCCACTGACATCGCAGGGCATTGACGGCCTCCGCCCCCTGAGTCGGGTATCTTGAGATATAGCGGGGCAATTGGGCGTTGAGAGGAGAGGCAAATAGATCGATCACTGGTTGCCCAAACCTCCGCACTGCTTCCTGGAAGACAGACAGGTGTATGCGCCACTCTGACTGATCTATCATGGCCCTGCTGAGCCAGTCTGCTTGTGTGTTTAATGCCCCTGCTATGTGTTCTGCCTTGAGTGAAGACAGATTGGCCTCGGCCCATTTGAACAACTTGGTCGTCTCCAGAGTCAGAAGTTTGGAATGAGTACCCCCTGTCTGTTTACGTGGGCCTTGGTTGTGGTATTGTCTGTCAAGACCAGTGGTGTGAATGGAAAAGGGGTAGAAAACTGTGTAAGGCCAGGTGAACTGCTCGCAGTTCCAACAGGTTGGTGCTTTGTGATTGTTCGGAAATAGTCCAAATTCCTTGTGCAGTGTGGGATTGGAAGTGAGCTCCCCATCCTACCAGGCTGGCATCGGTTGTGATCATTGCCCTGTGAGGTTCCTTGAAAGGGCACCCCTTGTTTATCGTTTTTTCCGACCACCAACGGAGTGATCGGGGAACGTTGTACGGTACCGTTATCCGGATGTTGGAGGTGGCTCTTCCGGATCGCTGGAAAGGTAGCAGGAACCATTGCAGCTCTCTAGAATGGAATCGAGCCCAAGGCACAATGGAAATACAAAAAATCAGTTTCCCTAACAGTTGAGACAGCAATGCCAGGGAAACCCTCTTTAAGGCCCTGATCTCTTTGGCCAAAGACTGAATACTGTTTAACCTGTCCTGAGAGAGAAAGACCTTGCCCTCCACGGTATCTATCACTGCCCCCAAATGAACTAGCTTAGTTGAGGGGATCAAGTGGCTTTTATCCCAATTTATGGAAAAGCCATGACCCTGAAGGGTCTCCAGAGTAAACTTGGTATCCAATTTTGCTTGATGTCTGGAAGATGACAAAATTAAAATATTATCCAGATAACATTGTAAGCGAACAGATTTGATCCTGAGTGAGGCAGCCAATGCCGCGAGGACCTTGGTAAAAGTCCTAGGGGCCGAAGCCAGACCGAATGGCAGGGCGATATATTCATAGTGCCGATCACAATAGCAAAATCTAAGATATCTGTAGTGGGCAGGTCTGATTGGAATATGTAGATAAGCCTCTGTGAGATCTATAGAGGTCATGATATCGTTCTCTCTGATGCTAAGCAGAATGGACTGGAGAATAGTCATCTTGAATTTTCGATAAACCAATGATTTGTTCAAACGCTTGAGATCCAGAATTGCCCTCCAGCCCCCCAAACTCTTTGGGACCACGAACAATAGAGAGTAACAGCCTTGACCCCGCTGTTCAGATGGGACCTCTCTAATGGCCCGAATATGCAGAAGATGATTGATAGCCTCCTGCATCAACGCCCTCTTAATGGGGTCCATGGACCTAAGGCTCCTAATGAAAAAGTTCGGGGGGGAGGATTGAAACTCCAGCGCCAAGCCAAACCTAATAGTGTCCTTGACCCACACATCAGAGGTAGAGATGTCCCATTGATCAGCAAACAGTTTTAACCACCCTCCAATGGGAACTGCTGTCAAGGGCTCACTTGGGGTGACGAAAAAATTGGCCTCTAGTGCCTCTGGGGTTTCTACTATTTTAGCCTCCCCGCTGACCTCTATCGGAAGATTCAGGCCTATCCTGTCTAAAACTGGGCCTGTAGCCTGATGTTCTCTGAGATCTGGGAACATAGGGGCCCTGATAGTAGGACTGAAAGGAACCCCTTCGAAACGACTGGGGCGTTCTGTTTTCAGACCTACGAAAAAGAGGGGGAAGCACTTTTTTCTTGTTTCTATTTTCTATAAGGAGGGGCTCCAAGACACTGCCAAATAATTTATCCCCCGATATCGGGGCTGATGCCAACTTACATTTATGCTTGGTATCCGCCTGCCAATGCCTGAGCCATAGCAGTCTCTGTGCTGATACATGAGATGCTATGGCCCTAGACGAGAATTTGACTGTATTAAATGTGGCGTTGGCAGAGAACTCTGCGGCTGCCATAATTTTATCTATGTCCTGGTGAGCTCTGACATTTGACGCCGGCAATATATCCCTCAGGTGGGAGAGCCATCGGAGGGAGGAACATGTAAAAAAGGATGCAGCTGTAGCTGCCCTAATGGCCCAGGTGTCAGTAACGTGCACCCTACGGAGTGCTAACTCTGCTCTCTTGTCTTCCGGTCTCAGGGCTTCCTCGGCGTCATTAGGGAAAGTGGAAGAAGAGGCCAGTGCCACAATGGGTTCATCCACCTCGGGCATTTTGAGAAAATTTGCAAACTCTGGTGCCAAATTAAAATATCGCTTATCGTACCCTGTTGGGGCTGGGTATGATGCTGCTGATGCCCATTGATTTTGTACTAATTCAGCAAACATACGAGGGACAGGGATAGTTTCTGCCTGATTAGCCGGTTGCGAGAATATTAGGTCCTCGGATTCGTCCTGAGACTCTGTTGGCAATGGATGAGGGTCTGATGTGCCTAGTTTAGCGGTGTTCTTTGCCTTGAACAGTAAAGATTTAAAGAGGTGTTGGCAAAAAAGGCCAGAAAAAGTAGGTTGGTCTGGAATGAGGCCATCATCATCTGACATTCCCCGTTCTAGCGGGTCAGCCTCTGACAGCCACAAGTCCATCTGATGGATCGACCCCCCCTCCATGGAAACCTCCTGGTCCTCAAAGTCCACCTCCTCCTGAAGGCCCTGGGCTGGTATGTTAGGAATATTTGGAACACCTGAGATTGATGTTGTTGGGTATGCCCAAAGGAGCGGGCGGACGGGGATCCCGCATCCGAAGCGGTCGAGAAGTGTCTGGTCCGGATGGATTGCTGAACTCCAGCCGCAATGCCCCTTTGAATCGCCATCTCCATCCATTGTCTCATTTCGATGGGAATAGTCTCAGGTAATCCCTCCTCCTGTCTTAGGCCGGCGGCTGTAGGAGTGAAGGTTGCCTCAGGAATTGGCTGGCCAGTGCTCAATGGAGATGTGCCTATGGGGGGGTTGTCTAGAAACAGCCTGTCTGGGCTGGGTAGATAAGTCCAAGGGCCCCATCAATGGGTTTGGGTTCTGATCAGGTTGTTGTGTCATAGCCATCTTGTCTGCCTCCCTGGCTTGTTTTTGCAATTGTCTTTCCAATGCTAGGTGCCTTCTATGGGCATCCTTATCTGCTGCCTTAGAGGCCTTTTTGGGGCCCACAGGCTTGTCTTGGGACTTACTTGGCTTGGAGCGGAAAGCGTTGTCACGTTCCATTTTGTATGATAGATTGTCTTGCCTCTGAATGTAAATTTAATTTTTTAAATTTTTTTTAAAAATTTATTATGATTATTATTGATATTGTGGTAGAAATTTGAACTTTGGGGAGATGCCTTCCCCTGCAGTTGAAATTAGAACGCTCCTCCAGGAAGGTAAGACTGTATGTTTATAGGAATAAGAGTTTAAATGGTGAACAGTATCTAAGGGTCCCCAGCAAGGGAAACCCCCAAGTGCTCCAAGTGAGAGAAAAACTCCGGATCCCTGGTCCCCAGCAAGGGAAACCAGCTATTACAGGCTCTGATGTGAGTCCTTGCCTGTCAGAAACAAACGTCCCGCAATATAAATGTCACTCGCAATTTCCGTCTGAGTAAATGATTCAAAGGCAAATGCACAGAAATGCCTGTATAATGAGTAGCCGTTTAGTGCTGCGTTAGCCAGAAGGATAGCCAAATCCAGGAAGGGCACAATGGAAAGTTACTACCTCGGTCCCCAGCAAGGGAAACCAGCGAGGAATGGAGGCTATGGTAATTAGGCACGAAATTGAGGCAGCCGTTGAAAAGGGCGGGAAGCGGAATCACCGGTGTTAAGCCTGAGCCGTCTGACGAGCCGCTGCTACTGCTGCTCTAATTGCGATTTAAACGCTGCTGTCAGAAAACAGCAAAGCCAGGAAAGCCACGGCTGCGAGTGTTCCGTTCTAATCGCAGAGCAGACGATCGGAAGGGTAGATAAGGCTGTTTCCTAAGGCGATAGCCTCAAGCTGCCTGCGGAGTGGCAGACTCCGTTAATTTACGAGGGAAACTGATCGGAAGGGTAGATAAGGCTGTTTCTTGAGGCAATAGCCTCAAGCTGCCTGCGGAGTGGCAGGCTCTGCTAATTTACGAGGGAAACTGTTTTAGAATTATTGCTTTTTGAATAAATCGAGGGGAAAGCCTGAAAAACCGAATTAAATGGTGAAGGGTTTTAAAGATCAAACCTGAATTTGAGAAAAGCCGTTCCAGTCAGGGAGTGCACAACCTCTTACCATGAAGGCTGAGCTAAAAACTAGGGGACGCTGAGGAGGAGTCCCGTGGAGGAGCGTCCCGGAGTTTTAAGCCCAGCCTTTCCAGAAGAGACTGAAGCACCTCACTTCTAGATGCTCTGAACAGCTCATGGGAGAATGGTTGAATTTCTTGCTTTCTAGCTAGTCTCTAGATCTTCGGCTCTGTACAGCCGAACCTCCCTTAGGACTGAAGGTTTGCTTGCAAGCAAATTCAGTGCAGACTCACAACAAGCAAATTTGAGAGACTGAGCTAGCCGATGGCAGATAGATAGATCACTGAATGATTCTGTGAGCAACTCAATCTGCCTGCTTTGCCTGATTTTGTGTAAAAATTGCTCTTTTTTATAAAAAAAAACAATATTTATATAAATATTTATAATATTTACATACAAGCCATGCCCAGCCAGTTACATGACCACCCAGCCACACCCACAAATTAAGCTACACCCATAGAACTGGTTAGTGGTCCCTGGGATCTAAAATTATGAGCTTGGTGGTCCCTGAGGTCCAAAAAGTTGGCGACCCCTGTCTTAGATAAACAATTTCTTTTCATTTTTGTTCGATTTCCATATTTCTTTATTTCCTGGTTCCGTTTCTTTTTACTTCTTTTTCCTTTCATTTTTTCCCCTCCTTTTCTTACTCCGATTTTTATCCCCCTCCCTCTTTAAAGCTTCCTTCTGTAATTCCCTTTTCTGCTGTTTCCTTTTGCTTTGTTTGGTTTTCAAAGTATTCCTTTTTAATTGCCTCCTCAAATCTCCAGTTTTTAATTCCCATTCTTCTCTCCCTTTGCTTTAATATCCGTTGCTCCAATTGTTCATTAAAGATGGCCTCTTCTTTAATCAACTCCTCCTCTTTTGGCACTCCTTGTTGTTCTTCATGCTCTAAAATTGCCTTTTCTAAAAACTGTAAGGCAAAACCAAACAACTTGCCTTTTTCTTGTAGTATTTCCTGCACATTTCTTAGTTCCATTTTAATTCCAAAAAAAGTTCTGCCATTTTTAAACACTTCTGCTATGTATATTTATATATCTTTCTTTACTCTTTATGTCCACAATTATCCAGTAATTTGAATCAGCCAATGTCTATAAAATTTATTTCCAACGATCAGCTTTTCTTAATTCCTCTTCAGGTTTTCCCGGATTCAACAAATAATCTAATGTCCATGAATTGAAGTTTATGCCAAAAACACCAAACAATCCCGTTAATTTCTTCCTGCTTCTTTCTTTGTTTTAATATTCAGTATTCCACTTTCATTTTCCAGGGTCTCTATTTTGTTGTTAACAAGGTCTTACTTACTTTGTATCAAAATAAGCTTTTGTAGGAGACAGGTTATAGAAATTCTTAATTTCTTTTACCACTAGATGGCACTCTCTATTATATCCAAATTCCATCCTTTTTCCCTTTCTCTTTTTCTCTCTATTTAGAGCTTTAGAAATTCAAAGTTCCAATAAGTCCAAATATACAAATACTATTTTTTATTTTTTTCTTTGACACATTCAAGTTCAGCTTTAGTTATGCCTATTTGATGCCAAGATCATATATTTATCCAATTTAAACAAATATCTGCTTCTGGCTTCTTCCTTTCAGGTTTCAAAGTCACTGTCAGCTGTCAAACGTTTTTTCTTCACTTTCTCTGGCTGCCACTTTAATTGTCTCTCATAAATTCCTTAAAATTTTAATTCTGGGGTATCTTATATTTAAATGTTGCACCTGTTTAGCTCGGTTTTCAAGCTGTCCTCTTCTTCACTGCTCCTGCACAATCTTATCCAGGTTAGTTCTTCCGCTTCAGGGTGGCCATATTAACCACCACTACAGCCGTCTTCGGAGGGGAATAAAATGTCTAGCCAGGGAATGGAAATGCAGCTCCTCTCTATCCAGCTCACGGTCTCTCCCCTCTTCACCACCCCTACAGGATGGTTCTGGCCCCAAATGCAGGTGATCGGGGCCCTCTGACGGGAGAGCACAGATCGAAGCCACGGACGATCACGGTCTCCGATCTGTCAATGAGGAAGATGTCACCGGAAGACCAGAAGCCTTTCTTAAATTACTTATTTAAATCAAGGATGATCTTTCATCTTTCTTATCTAACTAGTAAATTTGACAAAATATATTTATGATAGCAATTCATAGCATCACAAAATAGATTATATTCTAAATTGCAAATACAGTAGCTTTAATCTCCAAATGATACATAATATTCACAATCACTATCAAGCTGTGGATATAAGGCAATATTAGGGTTAAACACTTCATTGTTCCTGTGTCCTATCAATCATCCCTTCTCTTTTGCTTCATCCACCGCTACCATCACCACAGAACCACAGAACAATTCTATGTAGTCTAGAATTTTGTTAGAAAAACCAAATCTCAAATCTCAAAATTATCAATTATCAAGAAAAGTAGAATAGTTTTCAAATGCTATTTTGATTAGAGAAACGTAATACTATCTTTCTTTCTCTTTCTCTCTCTCTCTCTCTCATCTATTTGGGCTATGAATAGATTCTTTTTCATCCGTGCTTTGCATTGCAATTTTTTAAAATATAGTATTCAGCATACAAGGCTGCTCTTCCAATTTACTGAATTGACTGAAACAGAGGAAGTACAAAACAACAACTTTACTGTTGATTTACTTACCACATTGGTTCGGGGAGCTGGAGTTGGAGTAGAGGATGCAGAGGGCTTGTTTCCCCCAGAGGGAACAGTTTGATATGCAGGCACAGAAGGAAAAGAAGGAGCACTGGGTTCTCTGGCAATAGTCTGCTGCAAATCTCTTAAAAGAAACACATTAATAAAAATGAAAGGTGAACATGGAGAATTAGAACTTTAGCTTACTGTAGATCACTCGGGATATATTTTATATTGAGATCTTGGTTTCAGTGTCCGAGAGGGAAAACTACAAATTAATATTCACTCCAAGTCAAGTCCTAATTAAATTCACCTTCACCTAGCCAGAGCCTGACATAATTAGATTTAGGGTCTCACAGAAAAGTGTTTTTCTTGGATGAAAAGGTATTTAAGAAATACAAAAATAGAACTTTTTAAAGGAATCTTAATAATTCTATAAAAAAAATATTAAAGCAATACTCCAGATTTAAAATATTAGGTCTTGTTTCAAGCACTGCTTTTGCACCTACAAAAGATTTTCAGTTTATGCTCCCCAACTCTCAAGATGGAATATAGTCTGTTTATAAGCATAAATAGCAGGCACAGTAGAGGGAATGCAGAAAATGAGAACTAGGCTTCTCAATCTATATTCATAAAATCTGATGGCTAACAGTATATATTTTAGTAACCGCAGTATATGATAAATATAAGCGAACTAGTAAGTCACAAAATATGGAGGAAATTCAGTTAAAAAATAATGTAATGGTAACATTAATGTGTAACTATTTGAAGACCAGTGATGGGAAAGTTGTGACCCTCCAACTGTTTGAGGTTTATGAACAAGCAAACATATTCATTGTGTACAAATATCAATGACTAAACAGGGTCACAATTGTCCTCAAGATCTGTCAGACAAAAAAAAATACATATAATGTTCAATCAAATTGGATTAATTGCACATTAGTTGCTTTTATCTTAAGGGTAACCAAGCAAATATCTGAACTTAGAAAACATTCTATAATTCTATATATTACAAAACCATAAATAATGATTCTGTAACTAATCAACATCTTGATAATTGTAAAACAGAAGTATTTCCTATTATTTTCCAGCTCAGCCATTATTGACAAATCTATATTATGTGAAGGAACATTCAGTTTAAGCTGTTTTAAATACAAAGCTTTCTTTCCTTAAAAGCAGTAGCCAGAAGCAAGGTTTTTTTACAGTATTTGTAAAGGCTTACTTCAGAAGTTCATCTCTTTCTGTTTTGCGGGCAAACACAATGTCACTGCATTTGTTTTGGAATTTCAATAGGATTTCAGTCAATTCGTTGTAGAACTGGAAAGGAAAAAACAATGCATATATTCATACACCACACACACACAATTATTTAACTGAAATGTATTGAAGTATGTGTTATATAAAAGTTCTTCAAGATATTACCTCCTATCCTGCAGGGTATTTTAAATTTAGTCGGTCATGGTAGACAGAAAAAATCATGGTATGTAATCTTTGAAATACTACCCGAAGTAATACTGCTATCTTGGTTATTAAAAGCATTTCTCTACATCAGGAGTGTCAAACTTGATTTCATTGAGGGTTGCATCAGGGTTGTATTTGACCTCAGGAGGATGGGGGGGGGTGGAATGGGGGGGGGGGCAGGGTGAGCATGGCCAGCTTGACATCACTCGTGTTGGGGCATCTGTGTGACCCAAGCGCTCTGTCAGGAAAAAAGGGCTCTCGAGCCCCATTTTCGGCTCTGATGGTCTCCTGCCCTCTGCCAGTGAAAATGGAGCTTGGGGGAGATGCACCTGGCCCCTCCAAGCTCTGTTTTTGTTGGCAGAGGGCAACAGGAAGCTGTCACAGTCAAAAGCAGAACCTGGGAGGGCAGCACGCTCCATTTTTTCTGGTGGAGGCACTGTGGACCGGTCCTTTGCTGATTCCGGGCAGCCCCATGGGCCAGATCTAAGCAACCTGCAGTCTTTGAGTTTGATATCCCTGCTCTATATCATTCATCATTCATCCATCAATATTATAATTTTAATAGATACTGAACATCATATCTTTTAAAACTATATTATATTCTCATTTACTGTAAAAAGCCCCAGTCATTACAATATGTATGTATGTATGTATGTATGTATGTATGTATGTATGTATGTATGTATGTATGTATGTATGTATGTACCGTGTTTCTCATATAATAAGGCCGGGTCTTTTTTTTTTTTTTGAGCCCCGAAAAAATGGCTAGGTCGTCTTTTCGGGGGTGACTTAATTCCCCCCCCTTGCATCTTCGGGCGGGCGGGCGGGCGGCGACAGCTTGGATGTTGACCTCGGCGTTGGTGGGGCACTTCGTACCGGGGTCAACGCAGGCAGCACCATATCCGGGTGTGCAACAAAAGTACTTCCTAACGGAAAGCCCCCCCATTTCACATGTTTTAATATAGGCCTTAATTTGGGGGAGGGGCTTAATTTCATTTCATGCCTATAAAACATGCTGGGACTTCCTATTGGGGGACGCTGTATTGTTGGAAACAGGGTATGTATGTATGTATGTATGTATGTATAATGCCAAGGACATGACATGCTAAAATTGCTGAAATGGGATTTCTATTTTCCAGAAAGAAACCTTACAAAAATCAATATTGGATGACAAGATGGTATATGGAATAACAAAAACGGGAAGGTACCATCAGACTATATATTCCATAAAAGTACAACCTTTTTTTAGAATTGGCCCCTAAGATTTGATATTCGCACAAATTGTCTATTCTCTTCTTATATCCTCTAACACAGGGGGCAAATTGAAGGCCCGCCTTCAGTATCCTAATATCCCGCTCCTGTATCCTGCCCTCGGAGTTCTTAAATCTGGTCCACAGGGCTGGCCTGGAAATAGCAAAGGACCGGCCTGCAGTGCCTCTGGCAGCCAAAACGGTAGAGGGGCATTTTGGCCAGCAGAGTGCTGCAGGAGAACTATAATGATTCAGCCCTCAAAGAAATCAAATCAAATCAAATCAACCTTTATTGTCAGAGTACAACATGTGAACAATGAGATTGGATCTCCCTTCATGCACCCCCCCCCCAACCAAACACAACTCACAGTGAAGACAAAAAAGAAAAATCTCTAACCCAGTGAGTCCTACTAACAAACAATTGTATTGCACCGTGTTAAATTATTGCACAACATACCGGCCCCACAAGTCTATCATACTATGTTGACATGAGGTTATTTTCCATTCAGGAGTCTGACAGCCCACGGGTAGAAACTGTTCTTCAGCAGGTTGGTGTGGCTGGGCTATGCTTCTATGTCTCCTACCTGATGGTAGGAGAGTGAAGAATCCAGTCTGACAACCCTGCCCTAGCAGGTAGATAGATTTTTTATTAATCTAAGTATTTTACTAATTTTGCTTAAATTTTCCTATTCTTCTTTTGTTCTATTTCGTTCTAATTTCTGTCTGATAAAAGTATGATGCTACAAAATATCCTTTAACATCTAGCAAAATCTGCAATTCAAAACTGGTATTCTTGGAATACATGATCCATATATTCATTCAAGCTTTTCCAAGTTCTTTGTTGAACTTACATTCTATTAAGTTTTTAAAAACCAGAAATAAAACGTATCTTTTGAGATGTTATTAGTCTTGTGGACTCTTCTGTTACCATACCTTTGTGCCTTCTTTCAAGTTGGCTGTAAGTTCCACAAAGTTGTCATTAGCTATAGCTAAATTCTTCAGAACTTCTTCCCTTAAATTGGATTCGTTATTTGACTGTTTCATCTTAGAAAATTCCTGATGAGAATTCTAAATGTGAAAAAGGACAAGATATAAGAAACCAAGTTTACGATATTTTATTCCCTCAACCTGGGACAAGATTCTTGTTGGAATAATAATTTAATATTACTGTCTCAGTAAAAAGCTACATTAGATTATGCCAGATTTTTGTTCTAAAACACTTTTAAATAATTACCTGAATGGTGTTAAGCAGCTCGTCCTGTTTCTTCAGGGTCTCCTGTACTTTATGAGTAAGACCACCATAAAGATTATCCAACTCCATGACAGAAATGGCTTCTTCATTTAAAGCACCATCCTGTGCGAGTGCTATTATGAATTTAGATGTCATGTCAAAGCTTACTGATTTAAGATCATTCTCGAGTTGTTCTCTCTGCTTTTTTACTTCATCCAGACTAGCTAGCAACGATTTTAAGATGTTAACTACCTAATAAAAGAAAATAAATTAGAAATAAAATTAGATGTAGTTTTTCATAGTAATACTTTTATTATATCAATATTGCTTAAGAATATGACAGCATACTGAACCTAAATACAATTTAAATTAAACCCCTGGAGTTCTTATCTGCATCTTAAATGAAACAAAGATTAAGACTATTGAATTTCAGAAACAGATTTATTCTGTATAAAAATAGATAATTTTATATGAAACATCTGTTGTGCCATCTCTTTCTATTTGGTTAAATAGAATTGTTTTACGTAATTTTTGGAAGTTGTTTAGGTGTTTTTTAGCAACAAGGGAAAATGTAAATGCATAAGCTGTCTAGAATACTTTTGTGAGTATGACGATACACAAGTAGTTGGTTAAATAAATAACTCCTCAAACATGAAAAGCCAACCTGTATATATCATTACCATGAAAATAATACCTAACTATAATCAGAAGCAATTACAGGATGAAAAGAACTTGAGTAAACAGAACCAGTGTGATATATTGTTAAAATTGACAGTTCTAAGTTCAAGTTCCCCCTGTAAGCCTCAAAAGCTTACTGGATGATGGCTTTGGGGCAGTCACTTTCTCTCATACTAGCATATCTCATGATTGTTTTTGTGGGGGCAGGGATGCTAGCATGCAACTCTGAGCCACTGAATAAAAAGCAAGATATAAACCTAATAAATAAAGAACATCTGCATTGGACAGTGTGTGTGTGTGTGTGTGTGTGTGTGCACGTGTGCGCGCATGCACACATGTGTGCATTCCTTTGGATCACTGTTGACTCCTGGTTATATATTACAAAATCATTGAGATGAACCTATAAAAGCAGTATTCCTAAACTGTGATTCTTATATTTAAAATTCATTTTAATAGATTAAACTATTGTAAATCAAACATTGATAATTATGAACCAATCAGAGTACCTAACTATTCATTGTGTGAGGTTAATAATATGTTAAATGTGTGCATGGTTTAGAAACAGAGAAAGGAGCAGCAAGTGGTGAGCCTCCAGAAAGTCTGCACGCTCACCACTTGCCTGCTCCTTTCTCTGTTTCTAAGCCATGCACATATTTAACAAAGGAAACAGATAAGAGGATCCAGACTATTGTCTTTTCTTCGGAGGAGCCAGTATATAGACATAATAAAAAAGACATCGTTTATGTTACATGGTCCTAGTATCATAAGGGGGGAAGGAAAGCATGGTATCCAGTTTGCAAAATGGAATTTCAAAGTGTTTCAAAGTAGAGTCATCCCATATTATCAGATGCTACAATTTGGCTGTTACTATATGATTTATATTGCTTTCTTTACTATTCCTACATAATATATAAGGTATATAGCCTATAGCCTTGCTTAAACCAGGATTCTTTTGCATTCTTCTGGCCAAGAATTAGTGTTGCATATGTCTCCAAATGCTTTGATTTCTTATCTAAATTGGTGTTTTCCCACAACAAATGTAATCATTAAAATTTTTCTTTCATACCTCACTCCCTTGTATTGTTTTTGCTGGATTTGCTGATGGAATGGCTGCATTAAGTTCTTGTTCTGATTTACATAACAATGAAATTGTATCTCGATGAGATTGGTACCGTTCCTTAACCTGTTTGTCAGCTTGTACTGCTTTATCCAGTACATTACGGAAATTGCTTCCTTCTACAAAAAAAGCCCAAAGAAAAATCTGCAGCTAAAATATGACATCTTACTAATTAGAAATATAGTGAATTGTTAAGCTCTTATCAACCACTCACAACCAAGAAAGCAATATTCTCACAAAGTCTCTTTAGTCAAATAAAAGGAAAAATGGCTGCAGCATCTTAGCAATTGAATTATTTTACTTTATCAACTTATATCTTAACATTTTTTTGATGTCTTTATATTTCTTTCTATTAGCCTCTTGACACAAATATATTCCTACAATTCACCTGCTAACAGAATACTTCTGTTCTGGTCCATTAGTCTGAAAATATCCATTCCTGGATTTTGGGAAACTGATTGTGTGAATTGGTTACCAATACTTTATTAAATTAGTAGTTCCATGAATTTGATTGGGCCAAGCTCAGTTGTAGTATATTCTTTTCAGTATTGGAAAACACTTTCACATATCTTTGTGGTTGATTTTAAAAGCTTTATTAAATTATGACCGATGTCATATAGCCTGGATGCCAAACTGTGCCTTCAACTAGCAATTGTTATAAAGACACAAAGTTTCTGTTCAGATGCTTGCTCAAAAATTAAAATTCTACAGTAGAAAAATTGAACTTCCTTCTATCGCTTGAACATGCACAAGAATGGTTATTTGAAACCCAAATTTATTTTGAGATATATAATCCAGTTTCTGGGGGCGGGAGAGGGGTGCTTCTATTTTCTAAACTGTATTTTTTTGGTCATGAAAACAAAACATTTGAGATAACATAATAGAACTTGGAACAAACAACTTCACCCTCATTTTTCATCTTAGGATCATAATCCATACCACTTGTCGCCCTGTTTATAGAAAAACTGGTCAATGGGATATTGTTTTTTAAATAAGCATTTTTAAATTCAAATCCCACAAGAAGTTATTATACCTTTAAAAATATGTGCTTGTTAAAATAAAACAAACATTTGAATAATATTGAGAAAAATTAGAAGTCCAACAAAAATTAGAAATCCAACCTAATGAAGGCAAAGATATTTAATCCATTTATTTTGAGTTGATGTTTTGCTATATTCAAGCCCTGTTTGCACTTGATTTATAAATACTTCCTGGAAATACTAGCATAAAAGTGGACAACATTTTAAATTTTTCTAAATTGTAATTAATCAACATTAAAATATTGTAATAATCATTTATTAAAGCAGGTCTTTATTGTCTGTCCTTACATTATGAATACTCAAGTATCAAAATAAATTAATATCTAGCTCTCTGAAATATATGCAAAAGCATTAGTACCATTATATAAACTAATAATTAATCAACATCTTGTACTGCTAATATCTATCATCTGTATGCTGACTCAATGTAATCAATTCAGATTGGAACTGAAACATATCATCTATTAAATCAAGCCTAATATAAGTTTGTTTCTATTCTCAGACTGTTTCTTTTACTGTGCTCTCTTACCTACCTGCTTCAATGTTGTAACAATATATTTGGGGATAAAAATTATCACAGAAAGAGATTCATGCCAATTTCTATTTAGTAAGCACCGAGTGCAAAGATCAAATACACAATAATATATTACCTGCCCTCAAAGACTTGTATAAATCATTTGATGATGTTCTTTGCCAACGTTCCTTGAATTTGTTTTTCAACTCATTGTCTGTTGCTTCTTCTTCATCCAATATCCTTAGTGACTTTCATTGTTTTTTTAAAAAAACAATTAAAATAATTTTAGTTCATATTTTAATGGACTACTGCCAGCATATTGGCTTAAATTATCTACCATTAATAGTTATGACTTAAGCTGGTGACTTAAAGAATTAACTTAAAACCTAAATAATGTATCTAAATTAGATTACCATACTTTGCAATTATATCAGCCAGTTGTTATTTGAACAAATCAGGGTTAGTACTTCTTAAACTGATTCCGTCTCCTACTATATAAATATTGTAATTCCCATCAGTTCAATTAGAAACATTTAACTCAACGAAATGTGAAAATTTACCCATTTTACCAAGAAAAAGGCACATGATTTCTTAAAATAGCGCAATTATTACTGCAAACATACCTCATCCAGAATCTCTCTATTTCTCTGCAACAATTCAGGAAGATCTTTCATCAACTGATCTATTGCTTCAACGCCTCCCTGTTCAATCACTGACTTAGACTTCTGTAGAATAGATTGAGGAATACTATCCCCAGAAACATCTTCAATAGCAGCAGGAAGATTAAGAGATGCTAGCACTCTAGACGAGATTACAATATTTCAGTTTACCATTTTTCAGTCACTTCACAACAAACATACAACTTAAACAAGTCAATATAGTACTTTATGTTGATTCTAATTTTTACATCACCATAACATTACTAGGCATTTTTACTGTTAAGAAAGACTTGTCTTGATTAGGAGTATAAGGAATTCAACTATATATGAAATTTCAATTGTATACCAATAAAAAAAAGCCATCGGGAGAGACATTTCTAAAAACTAGAGTTTTATTTTATATTTATTTAGCGTATGGCAAATACATGGACTTATAATAGTTCAAATGTTAATGTCCAGTCCACCGAGACATTCAAGGACAAGATGGTCTATGTTGAAAAAATCAGACATTGGACCAGTATAAGCTCTTGATGGACATTCGGACACAATGCGATGGGTATTTTGTCAAGGAGCACCACAGTCACACTGAGGGGTAGAAACAAGACAGCACTTAAACAATGAGTCCTGGCAGACACCGTGTTGGGTATGGATCCTGTTCAGAATCAACTAATGCAGGCAAGGAAGGTCAAAACCTGGCACCTTTTGTGTAGGGCCAACTACGTGACTGTCTATCTGGGAGTTCAGCAGCCAATTTGGCTTTCCATTGTGTGTTGATGTCAAAATTGTTGACAGCTGTTGAGCAAGTGCCAGAGAGGGCTTCCTGGATTTAAGCCTGCCAATTGATAGATGAGGAAGATCAACACAGGAAGAAGTGGGTTTCTCATAATTTTGCTGTACTCCTTCACTAAGGCTTCCTACCTCCATAGAGCTGATGGTACAATGTGGCTCAAGAGAGGGAGATAGTAAGTAGATTTTATGCAACCACTTATGATCCACATTGCATCATTTAGTTTAGCATCAATCTTGCTAGTGTGGCAGCTATTAAGCCAAACAAGGGTGTAGTATTCAGCTGTGGAGCAGACCAATCCCAGTGCTGATATTCTGAGAATAGAGGCTGAGGCTCCCCAACTTGATCCTCTTAGTTCCTGGAGTAAGTTGTTCCTGGTATTGATTTTAGCGGACATGTTCTCTATGTGTTACTTATAGGAGAGGTTTGTTATAGGAGTGTTTATTTTATAAATTGCTTTTCTTGTTTGAGTTTAAAGTGGCATAGAAAAGAAGGAGCAACTATCTGGAGAGAGGGCCAAATGCAGTGGTGGGCTCCTGCCAGTTTGCACTAGTTCTCTGGAACTGTATGTTCATTTTCTGAGCAGTTTGGAGAACCAGTTGTTGGAAGAAATCTTTTCCCACTTTACAGGGCTAATCCTGCAAGGAACACAGGAAGGAAAGATTCTAGTGTGCCTGTATTTCTAGCCTAATTCTTATCTTAATTGCTGCCCCTGCTGCTTTAAGTGTTTTCAGAAACTGCCTCTGTGTTAAGCTTTGTTACATTGTAACAGCCTTAATGGTTCTTGGCAGAATGCCCAGACTTTCTGTCTGTAGCTGACCTTCTCCTGAGTCATCTTCCCACTCCCCCCCACCAGAGTTTTTTTTGTGGTACTTTTATTATTGGGGCTTGAACAGCTATTTACAGAAAGATTGGCATAGCCATAGAAGAAATGGCTGAGAGGCAGGATGCAAGCTTGGCATTCTGACTGATTTTTTTACTGGCTTTCTGAAGGCATGTGATTTTTCCTTAAATCTGGATTATTACCTTAGGATATCTTGTGAGGTGAGTGAGACCAGCTGGTATCTTTAAGTGGTGCAATAGATTTAATGATTGTTCCTGTGTGTTTTGTCAGTTCACTGAGCACTATGGGGATTCTTCAGTCATCTAGGTCATGATTGTCCCAAAGGTGCTCTTTTCATCAGGGAACTGGACTTCCTTGGTTTCCAGAAAGTCCAGTTGCCTCTTGAAAAAGCACCTTTGGGACAGGAGTCTCTTGCATTGCTTCAGAGTGGCCACAGAACAAGATTGCTCACTGATGATAAGTGGATCCTTCTTCCAATTTGTTATAGTTTGCTCTCATGATAATATGACATAGTATCATGGCATGAATTGTAGAAAGTTAGCACCCACCCCTCTCCTAGAAGAATGTCAGCACTTAAAAGATAAAGAGATACATAGCTATATTCATAGGCAAAAATTCCCTGCAGCAAGGTCTGAAAAAAGACAGAATAGGATTAGCCCTCACTCAAGATGTTAATTTGTCTCTTTAGGTCAGTATTTTGTAGCCCAAATATGTCCATCCACTTTCTGGAGAGCTTAAATTCCTCAATGTGCTCTGGCAACCTGCCTGATTTGTAACTCTGGGTTGCAGATATTGCTGAGGAAAAGGAAGGTATTCAGACAGAATAGCTTTCCATGACAGCTGTGACTCATTGATCTTCAGTGTGTATTCCCCCATTTCTAATCTAATGATTGGTATTTAGGGCAACTTTTTGCAAGCAAAGAAGCTTTTTGTATTTTTCTACAGGTAATTCTTGACTTACAACAATTCATTTAGTAACCATTCAAAGTTACAATAGCTGTGAAAAAAAAGTGATTTATGACTGTTTTTCACACTTATGACCATTGCAGCATCCCCATGGTCACAAGAGGCTGGGAGAGGTTAAGTGCCCCTCGACAGGAGTGACATCAAGTTGGCCATGCCCATTCAGTCACATGACCATCCAGCCATGCCCACCTAGCCAGTCATTAGGGCAGAGAACTGGTTGTTAACAAATTTGAAACCACCACTGGTCCAATGGCCACCAGTCTTATTCCCAATCCAATGCCTGAAATCAAAGTTGTCCTTAATACAGTGTATCAATATTTATTAACTTCAGTATGTCTGTACCACCAAATAATGTTCTATTAATGCAAAATTTCTCTAGAACCTAGCCAGACATCAAAATAATCATCTCACCCATTTGCCAAATTGGTGGCCTCTCTCATCTGCCCTATTGATCTATTAACCAAGTCTGCCTTTCTTTGGTTGTAGACAGCAAGAGCTTGCTGAATTGCCATGGGAACCATCTTCTCAAACAAATCTATAAAGCAAAACAACTACAATTAATAAAATAGATTCATATTCTAGCCTTCACAATTATTTACCTGAAATTACTAGACTGTATGCTCCCCATTATCTTTATTTTTCCAAAACAAAATCACAAGAACCAACATGTGAACTTGTTAGTAGTTTCTCTTATACCCAAAAACATGAATAAAGAAGTCTGCTCTAGTGAACCACCTCAAGATACTCCCACCTACAATTCTGATATAATTTAAAGATGATGTAATTTTATTTTTACCCTATTAAACATTTGAACTATGGGATTATAGAGTAAAGCCAATGTTTTTTTAATGTGCATTTCTTGAAACCTAAAGTACTTTTAACGTGAAAGCAATGTCACCAAAGTAATCTACATATTGCAAGCTAGACGTGCAACAATGATCTTATCACCAAGAATGCAAACCTTACATACCTGTTTTCAGAAGGCTTGGAGCCTGTTTGATAATATTTCACATTGAGTTTTTTAAACAAAAGGATTACTAAAACTTTGCAGGACAAAGATTATAGATTTCATTTGTATAGTGTAACTCTTTGAAGCAGATTTAACATATATACTTAAAATCAAATTGGTATTCATTAAGAACATACCAAATGCTTCAAACACTTGTACAGATATCCTGTTTCCCTGAAAACAAGACCTATCCCAAAAATAAGCCCTAGTGTGTTTTTGCAAGTGTTCTTAACATAAGCCCTACCCCCCAAAATAAACCCTACTTAAGAGCCTGCAGTTGGTCGCCCATTCTGTCTGGTTGCTCGCAGTGCCACAGCCACGAGATGAAGCAGAGTGGTGGTGGAGCTACTCCATGCACCCTGCACCATCTTACCTCAGGGATCCTGTATCAAGGCCATCCATGCCCCGACAACTGCTTCATGGCTGTAGCACCAGCAGCTATGTGCAGCAGGAGCACACTTGGCTGCTGCCTGACTTTTTCTGCTTGCTCGTGGCCGCAACAGAGCAGGAAGCTGAGCAATGTGCTGGTGCTGCGGCTGTGAGGTGAAGCAGGTGTCAGGGTGTTGATGGCCTAGCTTTGGGGGGCCTGAGGTAAGCTGGTGCGGGGTACATTGGGCAGCTCCCGGCTTGTGGTGGCACTAGCACATCGAGCAGCCTCCTGCCCCGCTGCGAACAGGCAGAAGTGGGCCTGCCATACATGAAGAAGAAATAAGATACCCTCCAAAAATAAGGCCTAGTGCTTATTTTGGGGCCCAAAAGAAAATAAGACCCAGTCTTATTTTCAAGGAAATATGAGTAGTTAAAATTTTTTAATGACATCAAATAATATACTGGTGAACTGATATGGACAATGAAACCAGCACTCATTGAAAAATACATGCAAAAGTAAAGCTAATCCCATTCCCACTGGGTTGACATTTAAAATAAAGACAATACAAACAACTTTAAATTTCAAAATCAGAATGAGATTGCTGAAATCATGTGCAATCATATTAGAATGCAGTGATAATCACACTTACCTGTAAATTTCTGACTCAGAGGGATAGTCATGGGAGTTGCTTTCACAAGACTGACTTTTCCTATTGGCTCAAGATCTTTAAGATCAGGAACTCTATCGTGATAGATGAAGTCATTATCCTTCTTTGCAGCAGTAAGTGCACGGTTGATTTTGTCAGACAAGTCTTTAACATTTATATATTCATCATAACGAGATGTCACTGTTTTTACAAGATCAGCAGCATGCTAATTTAAAAACAAAATAATCCGAAATTAACAGTTTTGTAATAACTGAATGCAATATTTCTGCATATAGGACCCAGAAAAAGGGCCTTCTCCGTGGAGGCTCCCTCTCTAGAACATCATTCCCCCAGAGATTAGAACATCTAATACTCTTCCAAAAGGCGCTGAAGACCTGGCTCTGCCAGCAGGCCTGGAGAACCCAGAATGGGATGGGGCCGTTTAAATGGCTCGTATGATCTGCTGTCGCCAGGGTGGGGGATGATTTTGTTATATTGCACTATATTAATTTATTTGATTCTTTTTGTTAGTTTTTATTGTTTAAATGAGATTTATATATATATAAAGATTATATATAAACACACATACACATACACTAGTTGTTAAATTACAAAGTTGGTATGCATAACGAGTAGTGGCTTTGTACATGAATTGACATTTAGATTTTACTCAGAATTTCCTAGTATATGTTTTATTTTGTTGGATTTTGTTTTGGTTTTCCAAATGCCAGCTATGGTAAATGGACAAGTACTAAAGAGTTTTTACATATAAGCTTCAAAGCTTTACAACAACAAATTATTTTTATTGTTTAATAATCTATTATTACATGGACATCATATATATTTCACATTGGCAGTAAAATATTCTAACAGAGATTTACCAATTTTAAATGTTCAATTTAAAACTTACCCACTGAATTTAACAGATGGGTAAATTATGCTGCTACGGCTATACTTCTGTGCCAAACGCCCATAAAACAGAAACAGCAGCTCAAAATTTAGCTTTTTAATATAGGAGAGCATTTTTATCTATTATAACAAGATAAAAATATTAGCTTTTGTAAAATATAAATGATAGATACATGGCAAACCCATGGCAGTAAATCATAATGTTCAATCTAAACATAGATTCAGTATAGTCCAACAACCATCAAAATTGTTGAGACTAAAACTCTGATCTAGAGTGTTGAGGTAATTCCCCATTAGGAGAATGAGCCCATACAGGGAGATGTAGTGAGAGTAGTGTTGAATAATACACACACAGCACACAGATACATTGTACAGTAAATGTAGGTTTTTACTTCTCATAAACATTTAAGCACAGTTCAAGATAAGCAGTCCAAGTCATTCACAGGTAAAGCAGTCAGTGTTCAGTTCAGCGATAATCCAAATATCAAAGTCCAGTATCAAAAAACAGTTCAGTAACAGACTTACATCAAATCCAAGAATAACAGTCAATAGGGAAAAATGGAGGAACGGCAACTCTCTCCAACAGAAGAAACAGATGCTCACATACTCCACTGAGACTAAACAACCCAGGTTTCTGGCTCCATCTTATGGCCGTTTGAGAAACCACACCCAATTACAGTTTTAGCATTTTCTTAAAGACATAGTATTAAAATATCTATCCTAGTTTATATATTTCCAAGTCAAATAACTGTTAGGAGACTTACATTCCTAACATAGTGCCTGATGGTTCCCAAGTCTACTTACTCCAATTTACCAAGTTATCAGAAGACCTGATTAAGGTACAGATCAAGGCCTGCCTTTTACCAATTACATAGGGTCTTAAAACCTAGTTTTGGTCTTAAGCCTGGGGGTTATTTTATTTAGAGAGGAGTTATTTTGTTTAGAAAGCGGCACTGTGCAGCTGCACTATGTGTTTAATGGATGTTTTTAGGCCACACTATTTTTTGTTTTTCATTGTGTTAACTTAGTATCAGAAACCAAACAGCCTAAGAAACTTGTTAGAAAGGAGGGGGTGGAAGCTCCCCTGTACCTGATCGTGCCTCCCTGACACGAACAGGCAGTGTTTGTTGCTGCAACTTCTGCCCAGGTTTGGTTGGAAAGGAAGAGCGGGGGGTGGGGGGACAGTAAGAAAGCTGGCTTCATACAAAGGAGTTTTTGTTTCAGGTGGGTATCCTAGCCTTAGAAAGAGAGAGGGAAGGGGGAAGGAGAGGGAGAGAGAGGGAGGGAGGGAGGGAGAGGGAGGGAGAGAGAGAGAGAAGACAAGAACAGAACAGAAAAAGAATGGAAAGAAAGAAAGAAAAGAAAGAAGGAAGGGGAAGTGAATGATGGATGGAGGGTTGGTGGGAGAGGGAGAGAAAAAGGAGAGAAAGTAAGGACCACAAACCCTGGCACTAGAGGCAGCTTCAGAGGACACTTTGAAACAGCACAGCAATCCAGGGCTGGAAGGGACTTCGGAGATCATCTAGGCCAACCCCGTGCTCCAGCAGGAGACCTTATATAAATGTTTGTCTATTCAGGAAATCAAAGCCAGAGCAATGTAAATGCCCCAGGCAAAAAAAAAAAAAAGGTGCTACGAAGGATTTTTTTTTTTCAAACAGCCTCCCTCACTGCATGTAGCTAAGTCTTCCTTAGGAACCTCAATTTGCATATCTTGATATCAAGACATACAGACGAAATGGGAACTTTGAGGGTGGGGAGATAAAACAGTCCCCCTTTTCAGATGAAGAAAATGATTAAATAAACTAATGTTCTGCTCTCTCCCCATCTCACACCTGATCCTGCAGTTGGGCTGCTGCTCCCCACATCGGACAATCTTAGGTACAGACATATGACATCGGTCAAGGCTGGCCATGACAGTCGTAAATCAAGGATTGCCGCAAATTGGAAAACAGTACAGGTAGTCCTCAACTTACAACAGTTTGTATAGTGACCAAAGTTACAATGCTACTGATGACCATTTTTCACATTTATGACCATTGCAGTATCCCAATAGTCACATGATTTACAGTTGGATGTGTATCAACTGACTTGCATTTATGATGGTCGCAGTGTCCTTGGGTCACGTGATCTCCCTTTTGCAACCATCTGACAAGCAAAGTCACTGGGGGAGCCAGCTTCACTTAAACATTATCTGACTGACTTAAACACCACTTAACAGTGGTGGCAAGAAAGCTCGTAAAATGGATCCAAGCTCACTGAACATTTGTCTCTCTTAGTAACGGAGATTCAGGGAAGCCAGATTCACTTAGCGACTGTGCAATTGACTTAGCAACCAAATTTTTGGGCTCAATTGTGGTCATAAATCGAAGACTATCTCTGCCTGCCTCTGCATCGCAGCGTTGTCCTAGAGGCCCCAAAATAACACAGATGATATAAAGTCTCCTGCTGGAATGCAGAGAGTTGGCCTAGATGACCTCCGAGGTCCCATCCAGCCCTAGAATGCTGTGCTGTTTCAAAGTGTCATCTGAAGCTGCGTCTAGTGCCAGGGTTTGTAGTTCTTCCTTCCTTTTTCTCTCCCTTTCTCCCACCATTCCTCCATATCTCATTCCCTTTTTTTCTTCTTTCTTTCTTCCTTTCTTTCTTTTCTTTCTTTCTCTTTCCTTTTCTTTCTTGTCTCCCTTCTCCCTCTACTTCTTTCTCTCTCTTTCTCTTCCCTCTCTCCTTCTAGGGCTAGGATACCCACCCGAAACAAAAACTCCTTTAGATGAAGCCAGCTTACTTACCGCTCCCCCACCCCCGCTTTTCCCTTCCCTACAGTCGCAACAACAAACACTGCCTGTTCAATGTCAGGGAGGCACGATCAGGTACAGGGCAGCTTCCACCCCCTCCCTTCTTTCTCCTAACAAGTGGCTGAGGCCATTTGGCTGCAGCACTTCCCCCAAAGCCCCCAGACCCTGCGATGGATCACACCGTGGCTTCTGGCTGCCAGTATTGGCTGGCAGCTAACTGTCCCATGCGGCCAAAAGCCTGGGACAAAAGCTGTTTTGTTGAATGGGTTGCGTGGGACGAAGGAGCCACAGCCCATTCGTCAGGGCAAACAGCTAGGGGATGGCCAGCTGAGGAGAAAAGCTAGAGGTTAATGTGCAGAGATGGGATCCTGGCGGCAAAGCAGGCGCAGCCAAAGGTAGAAGCCTAAAAGTCCTAGACCCATTAAGATTTTTCTTAGTGCAATTATAGTTGAAGACTGTATTATTTCTTTCTTATGAAAAATGTTACTCACTTGCAATCTTGCAATTTCTTCACCAAATTTCTTCTGTTGCTTTGCCAGTACAGATTGATGGTACTCTGTATGGGCTTGCATTATGCAGTGTTTTGCAGCCAGAAGAGGGAACACCTCCTGGAAATAAAAATACTGACCAAGGGAAAAGTCCAACCACATAAACCATCACAGACAACATGGGATGCAGGAAGAAAAGGAAGAAGAACATGGCATTAGACACACCCGATTAATGTTTTAGATAAGGCCTGGGAGATGAAAGATACCAACATGCAGGGATTATGTTAAGTGGAATTATGAATATTAATCTGAACAATAAAATTTAGGAAATGTTAATTTGATTTAGAATTTTCCTAAATCATCCCTTTCATCATTCAGGTTAGCTTAGGAATTTAGGAATTCAAATATGCATTAGGAACTAGGACAAGGACACTGTAATTTACATATTACATTTATCAACTCAAGTTACACAAATTATCTAGACCTTAAATGATAAAAAACTAGTTTATGTAAAACTAGTTTATGTAAATCACCCACTTAATATTCTTGAAAAAAAATTAAGAATTCAGTCCAAAGAGAAATAGAGTCACTAAATAAGCTTAAGCACCTAACTACATATTAAAGGGTAATATGATGCTTATGGTAAAAATATATAGGAAAATTGTTAATTCGCATAGATCAAGAAGAGATTATGTAGAAGTGCCATATAATATAATCTCAACAAAGTTCTGAATTTTTTAAATTACTTTACTTGCAACAACTATCTAAAATGTTATGTTTCTGTTTGCTATTTTATTGAAAATACCTGTCCTTCAAGAACATGAAAGTGAAGTACTTATCATCAGAATATCTTTGTCTTTATTCATATACTATTGCAAAAGATATCACTAGAGGGAAGATATATAAATATAACAAAACTGCCAGCCAATGGTGAGGAAAAAATAGGAGGAACGAGTGGGGTTGAGTGTATTTACCACTTTAGTCCATTTGCAAATAATTTTTTTTCTTTAAACATGCACATCCATTTCAAACTTAAATTTCTATTGGTATCCTGAAGGTCAATTCTACAATCAATTTAACCCCTAACAGGCTAATTTATTTGTTTATATCCTGTCTTTATCATTTTTACAAATAAC
Organism: Notechis scutatus; assembly: GCF_049901735.1. Classification (NCBI taxonomy): domain Eukaryota; kingdom Metazoa; phylum Chordata; class Lepidosauria; order Squamata; family Elapidae; genus Notechis; species Notechis scutatus. The sequence continues at coordinate 61,159,880 of NC_142025.1, read as the reverse complement.
TCAATGTTGTGAACATATCCAATACAACTTCCTCTTCCAATTTCCTGACAACAACCCTGTAAGGTGGGTTGGACTGAAAGACAATAACAGGACAAGATTACCCAGCTGGCTTTTATAGCTAAGTTGGCACTTGAACTCATGGTCTCTTCTTTCTAGCCTGGTGCCTTTAGCCTGGTGCTATAATTCCTACACTTTGCATACTTTTTGTTACTTGAATTAGAAAGTCATGAATTAAGGTTTGGATGGCATTGTTACTTATGGTATGATAGTGATTTTAATAATCATTTTGTTAGACATGCCATATTAAGAGTTTGGAATAAATATAAAACAAGACTGTCTACGAAATTGCCTCTTTGAATGTCACCCCAGGAAGTTTTCTTTAGAAAAGAAATGGTGGCAAAGCCAGACTAGACTGGTTGATATATGGTCAAATTTTATCTTTCAATTCTGGTGACCCAATATTAAAGCCAAGGGAAGAACTTGAATCAGAAAGTTATGTTTGACTTTGGTTTATTTATCAACAACCTGAAAGAAATATTTAAACTGGATAAAAAGTGCTACGGATTTAACTTTGTTAAAAATGAATTGGAAACTTTACTATGTGGAAACGATGAACATTATTATCACTAAGATCTATAAAATGTTATTGAAATTTAATTTGGAAAATGAACATGTAAAGCATGATGTATAAAGGTATGTCAAATGAATGTTGGAAATGTAAAAGAAGGGACTTTTTATCATCTATGGTAGACATGTGATAAAGCAAAAAAAATTGGAGTATGATTCATATTTTAATATAGAAAATTTTGAAAATGAAGATAAAGATGAAACCAGAATTTTTCCTTTTTGGTCAAATGGAAAAAGACCTGGAGAAAAAAATTTGAACTTGGTTACTACTAGTATATATGATGACAGCAGCAAGATTATTGTATGCACAAAAATGGAAGGACACTTTGATTCCTACTATGGACAAATGGTTGCAGAAGTGGATGGAGTTGGCTAAACTGGTAAAATTAATTAAAGATAAGAATGTAAGTACTTTTGTTTCCACATGGAGATTGCTTCTGAACTTTGCGCTTGAAGTGGAAAAGAATGAAACTTTGATTTTGGGTTTTACTGATTAGACTGATAGATCCTTATAGAAATGGCTGGTTTATACTATTAGAAAAAACAAAAAGTTGTGATTTGATGTTAATGCCTTATTTTACTGCAACAGTCAGAGCTCAATGCTTCTTTTTCTTTTTCCTAATCCTTCCTCACTTCTCTTCTCCCTCTTCCTCCCCACTGCTTTCCTATTTACTTTCATATTTTGAATCTTATCTTATAACTCAATAAAAATGTTAAATTGGAAAACTTTACCTCCACCCCCAGTTTTTAATTAACAGTTTTATTTCACTGGAAAAAAAGACTGTGATTGGACCAAGGTTCCCAGTTGGCTTTTATAACTAAGATGGTACTTGAACTCATGGTACAAGTTTGATTGCTAAGAAATGTTACACTTTTCATACTTTTGCTGTAAAATAAGATAAGAAATGATTGTGAATCATTACTTAACATATAAAATAATAATAAAAATGTAATAAAAGCAAAATATATTTAAACTGCATAAATATGTCCACAGTTGATCAGCAGTGAAAAACCATATTGCTACATTTATTTCCTGCCTATCTCACCATAAGGCGACTCTATATTGCAATTTACTAACACTTTCCTCCCCACAATATATTAATAGTGGGGGGAGGGGGGAAGTATTAGTAAATTCCTGATAATATTTTCAACTTAACTTTAAAGCAATGCTGTTTATAAATATGTCCCAATAACAAGAAGATCTTCAAGTATACATGTTCTAAGTTCAAACTTGTGCTATTGTTTCTGATAGTCTCTCCTCTCAGAATCTATGCTATTGTGACATAAATGCATAAAACAACTTCTAAACCTCCTGATAATTAAGTTTTTAAAAAGTGTTGCCAAAGGAAGCACTCTGATAGCTCACTATAGGTTTTCCAAAATTAAATACAACAGTAAATTGTTTTAACCAAAGTATTATATTATGAAAGAGTACAAGAAGTATTATAGAAAGAAATTTTCTTCACTCCACTGCATCTTTTAAGCCCCAAATCAGCCCTGCTGTGTTTCTCAACATCCAAAATGATGATGGGATGTAGAAGAGGAATCAATCTCCTGGTCAATGTCCACACAGTATTCTTATCACTTAAAAAACCCGTAATTAATTATATCTCAAATTGAATGAGATATACAAAAATAGCATATATAAATAAGTATACAGTGAAATTTTTATATGTAAACACACATACAGACTCAAGCATTTAAGTAACTCAGAATGTGAATATACATTCTTTAGGAGCTCATTTGGCAGTCTGTTTTCTGCTGTGTTTCTAAAAGTAACAAAATCAAGCAGTGACATCCTCATATTAATTTGGGCCAATCCAATATTAGTTTCCTTGTTCACATTAAGAACAGACAAGTTTGAATTAATTAAGAAGTGTGCTAAGTTGAAACCACATTTACTAAAGAAAGAGGTAAACAATGTATCTAGAGAAGTAGACACAAACATCCCATGTTATATTTAATTACAATACCTACCATATTTTTCGGAGTATAAGATACCTCTGAAGCGTAAGACACATCTAGCTTTTGGAGAAGAAAACAAGAAAAAGAAATCTGCCTCTGCCTCTCAGCAATTTGCCTCCTTGCAGCAAACAGCCTGATTAGCTTCAGCACAGCCTGATTAGCACAAGCAGCTGATTGTCGGTTGGATCGGCCTCCTGATGATCAGCTGTTTCAGGCTGCAGGGATTGCCATCACATATTGCTGCCTCCACACATCCCATTTTCAGCCTCCGCGCATCCGGTTTTCAGCCTCCACATGCCCCATTTTTAGCCTGTTCCAGGTGGTAGGGATCGGAACGGGTGGAAAATGGGGCACCAAAGGCGGCAATAGGCAATCCCTGCAGCATGAAACAACTGATTGTCGGGAGGCCGATCCGACAATCAGCTGCTTGTGCTAATCAGGCTGTGCTGAAGCTGACCAGGCTGTTTGCTGCAAGGAGGTAAATTGCTGGGAGGCAGAGGTCGGCAGGTGGGGGCTGGCAGGTGTGCGGGGCTTTGGCAACATTTGCTGTGTAAGACGCACAGACATTTCCACCCACTTTTGGGGCTGGAAAAAGTGCATCTTATACTCCAAAGAATATAGTATATTTCTTATACAATATATTTTAGGTTAAATATAATAAGCTGGGAATGAGTTCATGTGCTTCCTAAGAGGTACTGCAAATTATGTATTGATTTCACATACTGTACCTCAAAATTAACTGAATCTCTCCATCCCATTCCACAAGCCAAATGTCAAGCAAGGATTATAAAATATTTGAAAATGTCACTGATAGCTTCAAGTCAGTAACTATCTCAACATGTATTACTTTTGTACTCCTTTTCTGATGTCTTCAGTATGAAATTACCAACCTTGGGTAAGGTATCCTTGTACTGGCACTGTTTGAATGCATCACCATAGTAATCAGCAGCTTGGTTTGCAAGTTTAGCTATGATTGCATCTTTCATTTTATCTAAATAAAAAAGAACATGTGTCAGTTTTGAAAAATTGAGGCAGTATTTTTACATGTGCAAAATCAGTGAAGTACATACTGTCACCAGAATTTAAAGTTCTCCATTTATTTTTGTAAATGAAACAGCAACAATATAGAACTTTATACAATATTATAAAATTGTATATTTTTGTTTTAAAAAATACTTAGATTTTAGTTGAAAACAACTTCCAGAAAATGCATAAAACTAAATTATTTCTTAAAAGCTTCCCTCAAACAGTAAACTATTGAATGAAGTTCAAAAGAACTTCCTTTCTATGAAGCAATGTTAATAGTAAAGTTCAAGATTTGCAAACTTTTAACTTTTGTGTTGTTATGAACCATACACTTTAAATTAATGCTTTCAAATAATACATGCAGTATTAGTATGAATTCTGAATTGCAGTATAGGATTTTCAAATTACATCATGTGATATATTCCTAAATATTCTATGCTAGATATTGCAGGCTCCATAAAAGTATTGTTTTTAAAATATACCAACCTTAATGTTGTTTTATATATTTATAGACAGAAATACAGAAAGTAACTTTATTCAAATGACTAACTCTAAAACATGTTACTGTTATATTGGTTTTGTCCTCAGATTTCACAAGATATATTCTAGCATTTCTACTTAAATACTTAATAACATTTTTTAAAAAGCTACCAATATCACAGCCAGTTTGGTCTAGTGGTTAAGACACAAGGCTAGAAAGTGCCTCAGCCACTCTGTCTCAGCTCAATTCACCTCACAAGGTTGTTGCTGTCTATCCAAAATGTACTGGATAGTTTCGCTGTGGCTTTTGTGACAATAGTAAAGGTAGGATACAAATAAACGTCTATTATATTTTTTTAAAAATGCATTTTAACAAAATCGGTTTTCATATTATTCATAAAATAAAGGAATCAATTATAAAAGCAAAATTTTAGATGTTACTGAATATGGAAGCAAGAATGTATCATCTAATAGCCATCCAGAAATGCATAGTACACTAATTTAATTATATGCAATAGATACGTATCAGTATTATGTGTATTAAAATCTTTAAAAATCATTTAAATTATTTCCATTTTAATGTTGATTCTTCTATTTTTAAACGTTTCTTTTAATATGTGTATTGACTATTGTATGTCAGTCAGTTACTTACAAATTAGATAAGCAACTATATGAATTTGATAACTACACTTGAAAACTTCAATTGCCAATTTGAGAAATTGTGTTGGCAGGTATTTTTATGTGGATAGGTACAATCTATCCATATGAAAATGTTCTATGGAAACAAAATATTTTTATAAAAGTAAAAACTATTTTATACAGATAACAATAAATCCTATACACTGGTCAAAGATGGTAATTGAATTTATTATGGTGGTAGAATGGCTGTTATGTCCAGCCTTAACTATAGTATGATTGTTGTTTGTTACCTTGGTTTTATATTTATTTTTCATTTAAATTTAATTCTTATTGTTATATACCAACTAAAGTAGTAAGAGACAGGTAGTCATTAAGTTCCTTAAATAAATGAATAATTACAAATTCCCTGAATCATCATATGATATTTTGGCTTCGACTTTTAAATTACATTAAATTTTCCAGCATTCAATATAAATTGAAAGTGCCTACTTAAAACTTTAAATTGAAGATATTTCCAATTTGAATAAATATACTAATACTCCCAATTATTTTAATCTCTGGTAAAAATAAGGTTACAAAATCTATATATTTCCACCTTATATCACATACCTCTGGTAGCTTTCAAAAAAAAAACTTCTTGACCTTGAGCCAGCATGATAAGACTTAGTGTGCCAACTGTATCTGGAGAAATATCAACTGTAGGCTCTCGATTCAATGAAGAGAGGACCGTATCTTTTATATGCTGGAAGGCACCACTAGCAAACTTGAGAAAATAATACATTTTATTATAGAAGCATGCTAAATACTATAGTGAAAAACACTACAAAAATAGACATTCCATTTAAGGCACTGTTCATATTGCATTTAATTTAATTGGATGCCTGAGAAATCTTAGGCTACTAGAACAAGTTTTTACTGTATTTCTGCATTCAAGGCTGTTGGAACTTTATTGATGTCAATTCAATTTAAAATAGCTGAGAAGAGGAAGTAGGTCTCAACCTTTTCAAACTGATGGTACATTTGGAATTTTGAGAACATATTGTTGATGCTCTTTTACATTACATTAGTAATGGCTACTAATGATTTGTCAACTCACAATTATCATTAGGATATAACTATTCATATAGCACATATTAGAATACAATATTGCAATTCTTTTATTATTTCTATTACCCATTTAGCATTACCTATTAACCCTTCTAGTCTAAATCCTGTTTCAGTGTAATGGGCACAATTCCAAATTGAGCATATAAACAAAAGCAGGTTTAATGATACCCCAGAGATTTTCAGAAATATAAATTAATTTGAAGATTGGTGCTTTCTTTTGTGACATGCCAACTTTAATATAAACAGTCAAGCAGGACAGGGATGCTGTTGAGTCCAAAGGAAATCATGGTCACCATTCTTCTCTTTGATAAAGAATATTCATCTTAGATCAGAACTAGGCATTTTATGGCCCCTGGGCCACATTGGCCATTTGGCTGTCACTGTCTGGCTGATGTGACAATAATAGGAAATTAGAAATAAAATGTAAATAAAGGTATAAGATGCACGTGATACAACTGCATTGTTTTTATTTTGAAGGCAACCTTTTTTTTCCAATTTATGTATGTAAATGCATGCATGCCCACCATCACAGCCTTATTGGTTCAGCCATGCACAATTGTCCCAGTTTCTCATGTGACCCCTTGGAAAAATTAATTGCCCATCCCTCTCTTAGGTTTCCTAGGTTTATGACACTGATTTTTTAAAGATACATTATGTATCTTTATTACTAATGTCTAAACAAAACAACTTCCAAATTCCAATAAATACTTAATCGTAGAGAAGAATTATACCTGATAATATTTTGCGGCAGCTTTCATCCCTTCATCACTATCAAGATTCTGTTCTGATGCTATTTGACTGGCCAATGCTCCACAATTAAATAACACACATGTTTTCTCATAGCCTAAACTTGCCAGAGCTGAAACAAAGTGCATACAAATCAACATTCTTATCTATAAACCAGACAGTAATGGAGCCTATAGTAATTAATAAAAGTAAAAACAGACAAGTATACATCAATGAATCTGCAGATCTATAGAATGCATCAAATAAGTTATACTCAATTCTTTTTTAAAAATAAAAATTAATATTAGTTGATTTCCAGGTGATCTAGTTACTAATAACTGACCTTAAAGCTTTTATGATTTGAGATGAAAATGTTTAAATAATTGTTATTGCAGTCATATCATTGTGCGATTTGTCTTTAAGGGTTCTGGGTAAACACAACTAGCTTGATTTCTTGAAAAATAATGAAGGTGGCTTCATTTTCAATGGAGCTGACAACCACAGCAAAATGGTGAGCCAGAAAATGGATTGGGTCCTCAGAATTCCAGATCAAGGATACTGTGGTATTGGCCACAAGCACGCTACATAATAGTTCCCCAAAAGGAGATCAAAATATAATGTCTCCAGCAGATTTTGGAGTTCTCCAAACCAAGTGAAAGTCGTCGCCGACAAAGTTGCAGTTCAGAGCAAGTATACTTGGATTTCTTAATCAGTTCTGGAAAGTTTTTGTTAATAGAATTTGAAATAGTAAAAAGTGTCAGAAAATGTCAGGTGTAACTGTCATTACACCAGGTGAGTTTCTTTTTATTCTTTGCAAAATAAATTTTATGCAAGCTTAGGGAGTTAAAAAATTCTTTAAAAAAAAACAAAACTTTATTCAATTTTCCAACAATTTAAAAAACCATAAAGTACAAAATTGTATCAATATTGAAGACATCATTTACATTTCTTAATCATATTCTTATACTTAATTTTCTATTACATTACAATTATTATATATTACTTTTTCTATTAATTCACTATTCCTTACTCCTTATTTATACCACTTGTTACACAGTACATTTTCTATTAATTCTACATTCAGTATCTATAACTTCATATCCTTTAATTCAGGGGTCACCAACTTTTTAGACCTCAGGGACCACCAAACTCATAATTTTAAATCCCGAGGACCACTAATATAAATATAAATATAAATATAAATATAAATATAAATATAAATATAAATAATATAAATATAAATATATATATATATATATTCTTAAGTTTTCGCGGTACTTACATGTATGGCCTTCAGCTTTGTTGGTATTTTCCCACATCATTATAGTTGTGCTTTTAAAGTTGTAGCAACGTTTCAGCAGAATCTCATCTGCCATCATCAGCCTGATGATGGCAGATGAGATCTGCTGAACGTTGCTAACTTAAAAAGCAAACTATAATGACGTGGGAAAATACCCGAACAAAGTTGAAGGCCATACATATACATATATATATACATATATACATATATATACATATATATATATACATATATATATACATATATATATACATATATATATACATACATACATACATATATATATACATATATATACATATACATATACATATACATATACATATACATATACATATATATATATGGATCTTTGGTTATTGGGTTTTTCTCCGCGTAAGATTCAAAGTATCTAGGCACGTTTGGCGAGGTCCCACTCGCCATCTTCAGGCTGGTGCTTTCGGCTTAGTGCCAGTGCAAGCACTGCTTGCACTGGCACTAAGCCGAAAGCACCAGCCTGAAGACTGGCGAGTGGGTCCTCGCCAAACGTTGCCTAGATACTTTGAATCTTACTGTGAGAAAACCCAATAACCAAAGATCCACATACAAATACCATGAGAACCTCAGAAAACATATATATATATAATATAAAAATTTTAATAGATGAACACAATACAGAAGCCTGATGATGGCAGATGAGATTCTGCCGAAACGTTGCTAAAACTTTAAAAGCACAACTATAATGACGTGGGAAAATACCCAAACAAAGCTGAATACCATACATGTAAGTACCCGCGAAAACTTAAGAAAACAAATCTATCTATCTATCTATCTATCTATCTATCTATCTATCTATCTATCTATCTATCTATCTATGTCATCAATGTATATTAACCATAGTTTGGGTTACATTGATGACACATTTGTGATTTGGCCCCATGGAAAAGAAAACCTAAACAATTTCCTAACACACCTAAACAGCACACACCCCAAAATCAAGTTCACCATGGAAACGGAAACAAACAAACAACTACCATTCCTAGATGTACTAATCTACAAAAAAACAGATGGCACACTAGGACACACCGTATACCAGAAGAAAACACACACTAACCGCTACCTCAACGCACAATCCCACCACCACCCAGATAAACTCAGTGACTAAAACACTAGTTACTAGAACCAAACGCCTGGCAGACAAGACACACATTAAGACTGAACTATGCACCCTGACTAAAGTACTGACAGCCAACGGCTTCCACAAAAGCAAAATCACCGGCTTGATCCACAAAAACACACTGAGACATAATAGAGACCCAGAAGATGAACAGACCTATGGAACAGCTGTCCTGCCCTACATAAGAGGTACCACAGACAAAATTAGTAAGATACTACACAGACACCACATCAAGACTGCCTTCAAAACAGACAGAAAAATAGCAGCCATCCTTAGAAACCCCAAAGATAAAATTGACCTGGAAAACCAAGGCATATACGAAGTCCCCTGTGCATCATGCCCGGCCACATACATTGGACAGACCAAAAGAAGAATAAGTACCCGCCTGGATGAACACAAAAATGCAGTCAAAAAGCTGGAACACACTTCCTCACTAGTCCAACACATGGAAGCCACAAGTCATAGCATCAACTTCAATGGCACCAAAACCCTAGCCACTATAGAAAACCCCAGCCAATCATCAGAGAAGCCATAGAGATTGAAAAAAGACCAGAAAGCATGAATAGAAGAGATGATTCCACCAGACTGTCAATCATTTGGAAGCCTGCACTCACAAACAAAAAAATCTCCACACCACTAGCCAGGCAAACACCTGGGCACAAACAGATCCCCCCTGATACCTCCAGCTCAAACACACCCCAACCAGGCACCCAGATGAAACCTAGCTTCCTAACTAATGATAGCCATCCGTTTACCCGGAGACAAGCTGCACTAAAGGCCTCCAATAAAGTAACACAATGTTGCCAGCCAATCAAGATACAAAAAAAGCCAAAAAACAGACAGAAGATATCAGAAACACCAATCAAGCAGAACACAGCAAACTCCAAGACCAATAAACACAGACCAAGACTCCCAACCAATCAGGATAAAGAAAAAACCATTCTGGCACAGCAATAGGCTGCCCCAAATTTAAATCTGAAACCACTGTAAAAGTCTGACTGACAGATGAACACTATACAGAAGCCTGATGATGGCAGATGAGATTCTGCCGAAACGTTGCTACAACTTTAAAAGCACAACTACTATGACGTGGGAAAATACCCGAACTAAGCCGAATGTCACACATACATACATACATACATACATACATACATACATACATATATATATATTTTAATATAAAAATGGCCTGGTGGCCATATGGATGGGTGGGCGTAGCCAAGCCGACATCACTTCTTTGCCCTTGTTGTTCTCTCTCTCTCATTTCTCTCTCTTCTTTCTCTCTCTTCTTTCTCTTTCTCTTTCTCTCTCTCTCTCTCTCAGTCGCCGGGAGTGGGGGGGGAAGGTAGTAGGAATCTGACATGATTGGTCATCTTGACTTTGCTGCGGAAGGTAAGCTAAAAGAGCAAAATAAGGCAGGAAAAGCTCCAGGTTGTTTTGAGCGCCTCCTCAGCCATCTGGGGAGTGAAGAGGAGAGAGGGAAATTCCTAAGGAACTGGCCCCGTGGGGCGAGCTTCATTGATTCCGCTGGCTCTTGCAGAAGCGGCCAACTCGTGCCCCAGAGTTGCAGAAGGGAGAAACTCTTGGAGGAAAGTTCATCAAAAATTGCAGTCCTTCACACGCACCCCTCATACCCCCTCCCAAATCCTGAAGATCGCCAGGTTGGAGAAGGGCTGCCAGGGAAAAGGGTGACAAGACGCTTTTCTCTCCTGGATTGCAACATTTGGCACGTCGGGGTGTCAACTTTGCAGGGATTTTTGCTTTGTTCTCTCCCTCTCTCTCTCTCCCGCCACCAGTACTACCCCTATTGCCACCATGGGTGCGACCGGGCGGGCGTGGGTGGGACCAACCAGGGGTGATTGTTCAGTTTGGTGAACTGAACCGTCCCTACCACCTGGTGGAGGTACTCAAATTTCACCACTACTTCGGAGGCTTCAAATGAGGGGAGTGAAGGAGGGGGAGGCTTATTATCATGGTTTTGATTATAAGCCTCCCACTCCCCTTGTTTGAATGCTGCCCCAGGTGGCTGGAAACCAATTTGGAGGCCAGTGAGTCCTGCCCCCCTCTTGCCTTGGAGAAGTCCTCTCCCAGCCTTCCAAATTGGTTCCAAAGGCAGCGAGGAAGCCGCAGGTGGATGCTGCCAGTCACAAATGAATGTCGCTCCTCTAACTTGGAGATTGGAGAAGAAATACTACTCACATTTGTATGGCATTAGTGAAGGGGTGGGGGTGAGGGGAAAGGATCCGCACATCGAGGAGGTTGAGTGGCTGCCAGTGATGCCCTCAAGGAAAGATATTGCAAGGGGGAGGCTCGACCCCCCCCCCCCCAGAAGCTTCTCTTCCTCCTCGACAGAAGTACTCAAGTGCAAAGTGTCACTGCCCCTCTGGCCCGGCAAGCCTCCTCCTTCTCTCTGAGCATGTGAGAGCTTCTGGCGAGGAGGAAGAGAAGCTCTTGAGGGCAGGGGTGTGGGAGATTGCAGCATTGGAGCTCTTCCTGGGTGTTTCCTGGCCTGCGAGGGGAGGAGATCTCCTGCGCCCCCCTCAGTGCTTCTCTTCCTCCTCACCAGAAGCACTCACACGCGAAGCGCTCACTGCCCCTCTGACCCCCCAACAAACCACCTCCTTCCCACTGAGCGTGTGAGCACTTCTGGCGAGGAGGAAGAGGGGGTAGAGCTTCCCCCTCGCAACATCTTCACCTGAGGGCAGCTTCTTCCTGTGGCTCAGGAGGTCCACGCTCTTCCCACTGCTGCTCGGCCTCCTCGATATTCTGAGGCAGGAGGCAGCAGCTACGACACAGGAGACTGCAGGATTGCCCTGCCTCAGCATGCTGTGGCCCACCAAAATTTTCTCAGGGCCCACCGGTTGGCAACCGCTGCTTTAATTAATTACAGTATTACTTTTCTTTCTATTCTCAAACCATGTATACCAGATATCCTACACTGAATAATATATCGATTCCTCTCTATCCTTTAACTCTAAAATCAGCCTGTCCATTTCTGCGCAGTCTAAATATTTTCCTTATCACTGCTCCCTCTTGCGGCATATCTCCATTTCCAGTACTGTGTGTATGTACTCCTAGCAGCAGTTGTTATGTGTAAAATAATGTATTTATCAGTTTTACTATATTTTTCTTTTATTATACCCAATAGAAACAGTTCTGGTCAAAATTCAATTTTTTGCTTTATTATTTCTTCTAACCATTTTCTAATCTTACTCCAATATTTTTTTGCTTCTGGGCAGGTCCACCACATATGAAAGTATGTACCCCATTCATTCTTGCATTTTCCAGCATTCTGGGCTTTGATTTACAAACATTTTTGCCAATCTGGCAGCGGGGTGGGTGGGTAGATGTCACCTATAAAACATTTTGTACATATTTTCTCTATACTGTAGAGATAAAGTTATCCTATAATTTCCCCCCCACCATTCTTTCCCAATGTTCCAATTCTATATTATGTCCCACATTTTTCACCCAGGCTACCATCGTTCCTTTAATTACCTCTTCTTCCATTTTAAAGTTCAGAAGAAAATTATATAATTTAAATATCATCTTTTTCTGTTCCTTGGATAAGTTTATCTAATTGTTGTTTATCCATATAAAATCCATATTCTTCCTTGTCTTTTCTATACCTTGCCTGTACCTGCATATAGGGCCACTGGTCAATGTCTATATTTTGCTGTTTTAACTCCTGTACTGTTTTTAATCTTCCTTGTTTATCGAGCAAATCTTTGTATTTCCTCATTTTAGCCAGTTCCATTGTGTTTGCGTATATTAATGCTCCATTGTCGACAGCCAATTTGGTATTTTTGTATAGTGATTCTTCTTGGTTTTATTCCATACTTGGATAAGTGCATCTCTGATTTGGTGTCTTTGAAAGTAGGTGTGTTGTTTGTTTTTCCCTTCCCATAAAAAACTATGCCCCTTTTTGACTTCCGGTTTGCAAGCTTTCGGCGGCAGCAGGGATTCGCGACCGCGCGATCCCTGATGCGTTCGCCAAGGTTCCCCCGATCCATTTGGATCTGGGGGATATAGCTGCCCCGTAGAGGCAGCTGAAGACAGGGGGATCCGGCAAGGGGTTTGGGGTGCGCAACCCCTTCCCCAGCCGGCTAAACCCCTTTTCCCGAGGCGGAGGAACGGCGATCAGCAATGGCCGCTGACGAAGAAAGCTGCAGCCGGATAAGCAGGTGCAGGAGGGAGAAAGCTGGAAGAAAAGTGAAAGTTGCTTCTAACCGGGACAAGACGGGAGAAAGTAACCTGGAACCTTGAAGGCTGCTAAGTATATATTGTTCCTTGTGAGAGTTACAAGCTGCGAATACTCTAAAGGGGAAAGTTTTTTCTTTGTTCTACTCTCCTTCCTAAAGTGACAGCGGAAAAAAAAAACACCTTTTTGGCTGTGAGTGGGAAGGGAGAGTGAAAAAAATTAGAGCAAAATCTGAAAATAAGGAGAAGATTGCCTAGAATTGCAAAGAGTTGTTAAACATTAAAAAACTTCCAAAAAATATATTTGAAAAGGATTTGTGATTACTTTAACCCCAGAAAGAGAAAGTGAAGAAGAAGAAGGTATCTAAAAGAAATAGTCTGTTTGGATTGTTTGGTGATTTTGGAACCTTTGGAAATTACTTCTGATTAAATCATCTGGGTGGTTGTTTGGAAAAACTTTTTCTCTACACAATGGCATCATCTATGGATGGATTGAAACTTATATATCAAAAATATGAAAGAGAAAAACAAGGAGGGGAAATGGTCTTGGCACTATTTTTCAATACTTAGAAATGGCGGTTTATACTTATGTGAAGCAGAATGAGGATGATGGGGACAAAGAAGAAGAAGAAGCCATCTTTGATGAACAAATGACTTTGATTGGAGAAGGGAAAAAGCAAGAGAAAAAGGAAAAACGGTCTTTAAGATCTGGAAAAACAGCCCAAAAAGAGAAGAATAAGGTGAAAAGGGGACATTATGTTAAGAAACAACAGAAAGGGGGAAAGCAGAATAAAAGGGAGGTGGAGGGACAAGGGGTTAAAGAGGACAAGGAGGAGAAGAAGCAAGAGAGAAAGGAAGGGATGAGAAGTCCTAATGGTGGGGAGCAAGATGTTAAGAAGCAAAAGTTTTTTAGAGATAATGGATAAAATTGTTAAAGGGATTCTAGAAAGGTACATAAGACTGCATTTTTATACCTGTATTTAGAAGTAATCATAGAAAATTAGAAATAATATGTAACTTAAAATGTGATAAAATATTTAAGATAAATTAGTGAAATTTTTGGTTAAGAAAAGGGGAGTACTGTAATGAAACATGATTCAAGATTGTGATGTGGGGGGGTAATAATCTTTGGAAAACATAAGTGTTCCCACAAAGGCATGATATTTAATTGAAATGGATAAAATGTTTAAGATATAAATGATTGTTAATATTAATGATTAGAATATGGTATACTAGTGAAATTTTTTGTGAAATGAGATTTGAAGTAGAAGGAGGAACATTTTAATAAAATATTGAGCTATAATATGTGATGTGAGGGGGAGGAATAATTATGGAAAATAGGGCTCCCATAAAAGTATGTGATTTAATTGAAAAGCAATGAGTTAAACGTTTAAGATATGAATGAATATCAATACTAATGAATAGATTTGTATTATTTTTGATAATATAGTATAATTTTAGAATGTACCAGACAGAATCCCAATGTATGTCATGTGTTTTATATTAAGTATTATAAATATAGGGGAAAGAGATAAAGGCATCATACTCCATATAGTGTACAGGAGAAGTATTTCTTCTTTTTTTAAAGAAGAAAAATAAATGGTTAGCTGGAGTAGACAGACAAAGAATAATAAATATTATGATACGAATTGAGAGGAGATAAATAAAATAAAATAAAATTGAGAAAATTTAAAGGAGAGGAGAAGTCATATAGAAAATTGAAAATGTTAATAAGATATGAAATGGTATGTAAAATGAATATGAATTTGAATTTGTGTCTGTACCAAGAGTTTTAACCCGGGACTAAGCAACTTTCAGAAAAGAGATTTTTTATGCTTTTATGTTTTGTGTTTATGTGTATTTATGTATTGTTTGTCTTGAAAATAAAACTTGTTTTTTTTAAAAAAAACTATGCCCTTTTGCAGGTCATGTCTATTAATAATATCCTTTTATTCTCTAAATTGATCCTATCTTTTATCCATACTGCCGCTTGATAGTATGTTTCCCAATCTGGAAGTCCAAAGCCATTCCTCTCTCTTTTATCCTGCAGCAATTTCATTTTAATTCTAGCCTTTTTGCTGGCCCAAACAAATTTAGCTATTATTTTATCCAATTCCCCCCCCCCAAAAAATTATCTAATTTTACCGGTACAGTTTAGAATATAGTATTTTCAGTAGTATAGTCATTTTAACTGCTGCAATTCTTCCAATTAGTGAAATTTGGAGTTTCCCCCATAGTTCCAATTCCATTTTTATCCGCATAATTAATTTATTGTAATTATTTTCTTTAATTGAGGAACATCTTGATGTTAGCCAAATACCAATATATTTTACTTTTTTAACTATTTGCATTCCCAATTTTTCCTCTAATTCCTTTTTTTGTTTATCTGTCATATTTTTAGTTAATATCTTCATTTTGTTTTTATTTATTTTAAGTCCTGCTGCATTACCGAATTTTTCTTTTTTTAAAAACAAATTTTATTAATTTTACAATTAAAAAAAAACAAATCTACAACATATACACAAATAACAAAACCAGAAAAAAGCAAGAAAGAGAGAAAGAAAGAAATGCGAAAAGAAAGGAAAAAGAAAGAAGGGAGGGTGAACATTTAAAAACATTTTCCTTTTTTTTTTGCGGACTTCCAGTTGCAAGGCTTCGGCAGCGGCAGGAATCCGCAACTCTGCAGGTCCCTGCTGCGCTCGCCGCTGAAGTATCGGATTTGGGGGTTGTCGTTACCCCGGAGAGGTAACGGAAGACAAAGGAGATCCGGGCAGGGGTCTGGGGATATCGCAACCCCTTTCCCCAGCCGGCTAGACTCCTTTTTCCTAAGGCAGTGGAGCGGCAATCAGCAATGGCCGCCACAAAGAAATCTTCAACCAGTTAAGACTGTGCAGGAGGAAGAGTTTGAAAGTGAAAGTTTTTTGGCTAAACCGGGACATTAAGATATATCCAAACACCCTGGAAATCTGACTCTTTGAACGATATATTGTTTCCAAAGGAGACTGTCAAAGCGGCGAATGAAAGTGCTGAAAGGGAAAGTTCACTTTCCTTCCTTACGGAGATAGCAAACGGACATTGAAAAACCTGCTTTTACATAGAAGGTAAAAATTAAAAGCTCTTTGTTATAAGTGGGAAGAAAGAGGACAAAAAAAAATTATACTAAGACTTTGCTGGAGGAGACGCTTGAAGATTATAAGACCAGAAATTAATTGTAATAAGGCTTTAAAATACATTTTGGGACTTTGTAACTGATACTGCCCCAGGAGGAGAGAGTGTAAAGGGAAGAAGATGAAACATTTTGTGTCTGTTTGGATTGCTTGATGACTTTGGGACTTTTGGACACTACTCTAAGATTAAAAACATTTGGGTTGTTTTAAAAAAAAGAAGAAGAAAAAGCTTTTACAATGGCATTATCTGTGGATGAATTAAAAATGGAATTTGAAAAATTAAAGGAAGAAGAACAAGAAGGCAAGGGCTCTTTGGGAGCTGTTTTCCATTTTTTAGAAATGGCGATTTCTACCTACCAGCAAATACAACAACAAGAGGATTGGGAGGAAGAAGAAGAAGAAGAAGCCATCTTTAATGGACAAAAAATTTTAATTAAGAAAGAAAAGAGGAAGAGGGAAAGAAAAATTGAGAATTTAAGAGTTAAAAAAACAACCAAGAAAGAGAAAAATAAGGTGAAAAATCGATACAATGTCAGAAAGCAACGGAAAAGATGAATACAACAGAGAGCTAAAAAGGCGGAGGTTAGGAGATGGGGGGGTAAAAAGGCCAGATTGGATAAGAAAGGAAGGGAAAAAGGGGAAAAAAGCCACAAAGGCTTGAAACAAGATGGGAAAAAGCAGATTTTTTTTAGAGACAAAGGGTAAAGTACAATTAAAAAAATATTCTGCAAAGTACATAAGATAGTATTGTAGTATTTGTATTTGAAATAGAAAACTGGAATATTATAAGATCTAACAAAATATTAAAATGCTTAATAATGATAGATTTCAATATTTAATAAAATATTAAAGGGAATGTGTAAAATGTTTAACTATCTGCTATTGTTTTAATGTTATTATAAATTTATCACTTCATTTTTTTAAAATAATGTATTAAGCAGAATTAGAATGGAAATTATATATTTAACTATATTACAAATTTATCATTTTCCTATTTTAAAATGTAACATGTAGAATGTACTAAGCAGAATCAGAATGGAAATTATGCATTATTTCAAGTGTTAAATTAAGGGGAAAGATAGAAGGCGTTATACTTTAACCAGTGATTTCAGGGGAAATTTTCTGTTAAAGAGAAGAGATAAATAGATAATTGGAAAAGAACGGACAAAAGATACAAGCATAATGATTTAAATTAAGATGAAATAAACAAAATATAATTAAGAGAGTGAAAAGAGAGGAGAAGTTATATAGAAAATATAGAATGGTAAATAAGTAATGGTATATAAGGTGAGCATGAATTTGATTTAGGTCTGTAAAAAAGATGTAACCCGGGGCTAAGCCACTTTCCAAAAAGAAGTTTTATGTTTTGTATTTTGTGTGTTTATGTTTGATTGAGAATTAAGAAAACCTTGATAGAAAGAAATATAATTGAATAAAACTAAAGGGAGAAATAACGAGAAATTTGGAAAAGATATATATGTGCTTAAATGGAAATGTGATAATTTGGAACTATGCTGTACAAAATAATGTTTCCTTTGCTTTGTTAAAACCTATAAGTAGCTTTTAGAAAGGAGGTTTTATGTTCCTATGTCTTATGTTTTGTTTGTCTTTTAAAAATTAATAAAATTTGTTTAAAAAAAAAACATTTTCCTTTTCGACAGTTTGTAAGATCTTTTCTTCTTAAATTGTATCATATACGCACATCTTATCCGTATCTATATTTGGATTACACTCAAATAGGTTTATCTCATTCTTTTTTTTTATACCTTATAATGCACGATCTATCTTTGGTCTAACCACTTGTACCAGGGATTCCAGTTGTTGTAATATATTGAAGACTCTTTGTTTTTTAGGGCTAGGGTTAGTTTGTCCATTTCTGCACAATCTGAAATTTTCTGGATGATCATCTGTTCTGTAGGTATGTGAGATAGTTTCCAGCACTGAGCAAACGCTAGCCTGGCCGCTGTTAAGATATGTATTATTATATACTTCATCTTTTTTGGTAATTTTTTGTCAAAAATCCCTAATAGGAAGGACTCTGGTTTATATTCATTTTGTTCTTTGGTTATCTCCTCTAGCCATTTTCTAATTCTTTGCCAGTATTTCTGGGTTTCCTTACACGACCACATGTGGAAAAAGGTTCCGTCTATACTTTTACATTTCCAACATTTTGGACTCATGTTGGGGTGCATCTTCGCCAACCTCGAAGGGGGAAGGTGCCATCTGTAAAACATTTTGTATGCGTTTTCTTTATAAGCTGCCGATTTTGTGATCTTGTTGTTTCTGTTCCAAATCCTTTCCCATTCTGTTAATGTAATACTCCATCCGATGTTCCTGCTCTAAGCTATCATATTTCCTTTGACTATCTCTTGTTCTAGTTCTACTTCCAGTAAGTATTTGTAAAATTTAGTTATATTTTTTTTGTTTGATCCTAATAAAATTTTATCTAAGTGCTGGAGTTTGTTATAAATTCCAAAATCTTTGTTATCTTGTTTATATCTACTATGGATTTGGAGGTATACCCACTGGTCAATTTTAAATCCTCGCTCTTGTAATTCTTGTCGTGTTTTCAGTTTTCCTTGTGAATCTAATAAGTCTTTGTATTTAATCATTTTTGTGATGTCCAAATTGTTGGGATGAACCATTGCCTCCATTGTCGATAGCCAAATCGATACTTTTAAATAGTGTTTTTTCTGTACTTTTTTCCAATTGGTTAGGAGTGAATCTCTAATTAGGTGTCTATGAAAATATGACTGATTGGGTTTCCCCACATCCCACAAGAAGGCGTGCCAACCTCTCTGCAAATCGTGACCTTCTAATAATAGTGTTCTTTTGTTAAGTAGGTTCACCCAATCTTTTAACCATAATAAAGTAGCTGCTGTATAATATAGTTCCCAGTTTGGAAGTGCTAATCCCCCTCTGCTCTTCAGATCCTGTAATGCCTTTACGTTAATTCTAGCTTTCTTTCCTTGCCAAATGAATTTGAGTGTTATCTTATTTAGTTCTTCGAAAAAAATTTTATGCAATTTAATTGGAATTGTCTGAAATAGGTATAAGAATTTTGGCAGAATATTCATTTTGATAGAAGCAATCCTGCCCAATAGTGAAAGTTGCAACCTGCTCCAAGATTCTAAATCTTTCTTTACTTGTTGCAACAATTTGTCATAGTTATTCTCTTTCAGTGTTTTACATTGTGGTGTTAGCCATATCCCTAAATATTTGACTTTCTTTGTTACCTGTATTCCCATACTTACCTCTAATTCTTTTTTCTGGTCTTCTGTTAAGTTTTTGGTCATTAATTTTGTTTTTGTTTTTTCTATTGATTCTATTGAGTCCTGCTACTTGTTCTAATTGTTCTAATTCTTTTATCAATTTGTATCCTTTTTCTATTGGTTCCTCCAAAAAGAAGACCATATCATCGGCAAACGCTTGTAATTTGTATTCTTCTGTTTTAATTTTCAATCTTTTAATTTCGGGATTTTGCCTGATACGTGTTAAGAGTGTTTCTAGAGTGAATATAAAGAGAAGAGGTGAGAGAGGGCAGCCCTGTCTAACACCTTTTTCTATTTTTATTGGACCTGTGTGTTCCCCATTTATTAAGATATTAGCCTGTTGTGTGTCGTAAATTGTTGTTATGATATTTTCAAATTTAGTGCCTAGATTCATATTATAAATTTTTTGAATTAAGAAATGCCAATTTAGGTTATCGAATGCTTTTTCTGCGTCTAAAAACATAAGTGCGAATTGTTTCTCAGGGTGGGCTTCATAAAATTCTAAGACATCTATTACTGTTCTTAAATTATTCTTTATTTGTCTAGTCGGGAGGAATCCATTTTGGTCTTCATGTATGTGTGGGTTTAAAACTTGTTTTAATCTATTGGCTATAATGGAGGAGAATATTTTATAATCAGTATTTAGGAGTGAAATTGGTCTGTAGTTGTTAATATATCTGTGGTCAGCTTCCTCCTTCGGGATCAGCGAAATCAATGCTTCCCTCCACGAGTCTGCATCTTAGCTGCTAGTAGTACCTCGTTGAACACTTCCATCATCAGTGGTCCAATTAATTCCATGATTGCTTTATATAATTCTGCCGGAATCCCATCTGGCCCTGGGGTTTTATTATTACTTTGATTCTCTATTGCTGATTTCAATTCGGACCATGTAATATCTTTATTTAATAATTCTATCCATTCCTCTCCAATTACTTTGTCATTCGTTTCCTCTAAGTTCTTATTTTATCCTCATTAACTTCTTCCTTTTTATATAGCTTTTCAAAATATTTGTGAATGATGTCTTTTTTCTTTTCTATCTCATGTTATAAGTCGCCCTTCTCATCTATTAACTGGTATATCAATCTCTTTTCTTTCCCTTTTTTATGTTTATGAGATAACCATCTTCCTGGTTTGTTTGCATATTCAAAATAAATTTGTTTAGTCATTTTCAAATTTATTTCCATTTTTTCTTGTTCCAATAAGTTCAATTTATGTTTAGTTGTTATTAACTGATTTGTATTCTTTGGTTTTTAGAGGTTTTTTGTAATTGGATTTCTAATTCCTTAATTTGTTGTTGTAATTTGTTTTGTTGAGCATATTTTCTTTTATTTCTCATGGCATTATAAGAGATTGTTATTCCTCTTATGACTGCCTTCAATGTATCCCAAATATTTTGTTTCGAGGTTGCATCATTATCATTTTCCTTTAGGAAATAATTTAGTTCCTCTCTAAGCTTATTAATATACTCTTCTTCTCTTATTAATTGAGTATTTAATGTCCATCTTTTCTTTGATTTTCTCCTGCCTTTCCAAATTATTTGAATTGGGTTATGGTCAGCCCATTCATTTGGTAAAATTTCGATTCCTTTTATTTCATTTGCAATTTCCCCATTCATCCAGGCCATATCTATTCTTGTCCATATTTTATGCGGGTTAGAGTAATATGTAAATTGTTTGTCTTCTGGGTTTAATTTTCTCCATAAATCCATTAAATTTAGTTCTTTCATCATTTCCTTACAAGTCTTGGGAAACTCTCTTTTCCCTTTTTTGTTCTTAGTCGCATTACTATGGTCCTTTTGGTAATCAGCAATAGAGTTAAAATCGCCTATCAGACAGATGTTCCTTTTTTCAAATCCTATTATTTTTTGGTGTAAATATTTAAAAAAAATTCCTTGTTCTTCATTTGGTGCATAAATTGCTACCAATAGAAATGAATTAGTATTAATCGAGATTTGTAAAACCAGAGTTCTTCCTTCCAGGTCTGACCAAATTAGATCTGCTTTTAGGTCGTCTTTCACGTATATTGCAATTCCTTTCTTTTTTTGTTTATCTGCTGGTGCCGTAAATAACTTCCCTAGTTTCGGGCAAATTAAATATTTTTCATCATTTTTCCTAATGTGAGTTTCTTGTAAACATATTTTTCAATTTCTTTTATTAAAACAATCCCAATTTCATATGGTTCCTCTAGGAAAAATACTATATCATCAGCAAATGCTTGTATTTTATATTCTTCTTTTCTGATTGTAACCCCTTTAATTTCTTTATTTCTTCTAATGTTTGTTAATAAATTTTCGAATGCAAGGATAAAGAGTAGGGGTTACAAAGGACATCCTTGTCTTACTCCTTTATTTATATTAAATGTTTCTGTTCTGTCTCTATTGAGTAAAACACTAGCTGTCTGGGTTGAATAGATTGCCAATATCATCCTAATAAATTTGTTCCCAAAATCCATGGCTTTTAGCTGTTCTGTAAAGAACTGCCAATTTAATGCTTTTTGCGCGTCCAAGAATACCACTGCTGTTTGTTTCCTGGAGTGTGCATAATATTCTAGGACATTTATTATTGTTGTTTTTGTCTATTTGGTAAAAATCCATTCCAGTCAGTATGTATAATTTTATTTAATATTCTCTTAAGCCTTTCTGCAATTATAGTCATAAGTATCTTGTAATCAACATTCAGTAGTGATATGGGCCTATAATTTTGAATTTGTTGATGCCCAGTATTTTCTTTTGGGATTAATCTAATGTAAGTTTCCTCCCATGATTTGGGTAATTTCAGTATCGCTAGGGCTTCATTATATATTTCTAACATTTGTGTTTCTAATATTTCTTGTAATGTTTTATATAACTTAGGGAGTTAAAAATATTACTTGGGAATAAACAGCCGAAGGTTGATTAGAAAATTGATTTTCAAAAATCAAACAAACTAAAGGGTCAGATAGATTTGAAATCATATTTTGAAATTAATTAATAGTATCCTACTATTACTGTGTTTCCCTGAAAATAAGACTTGGTCTTATATTTTGGAGGGGCTCCAAAATAAGCATTAGAGCTTATATTCAGGGAATGTCTTATTTTTTTCACATACAGAAGGCAATGAGTGCAGGGGCCGATGGGGGTGGGAGTGCTGCTACTGTCAGGCCGGACCTCTCCATCCCACCATCTGCTTTGCCCATAGCCACAACAGACCAAGCTCTCGGCATGCCCCAGCCACTGGCCACCCTTCCTGCTGGCCCTGCTGCTGCTGGGACACTGGAGCTCGGGTTTTGCTCACGCTGCTGCTACTATAAGGCAGAAGGCCCTGTGGTGCATCAGGATTGCCTGCTCCCTGCCTGTGCCACCGCACGTTGGAATCACCTGCCTCCATTAATTCGGGTGTCAATACATCCCACCATCTCTCAGCTTGCCCATGGCCACAACAGCACAGCACATCCAGACTGCCTCCCCCACATACCTGTGGCCCAGCTGCTGGGCCTGCTGCATTACCCTCCTGGCCATGCTGCTCTCAGCCACACTGCTCAGCTGCTCCTGCCTGGCGCAGGACATGTCAGCTCAGATCTACAATCTCTGGAGCGCCTCCCGCCATTAGCCTGCCAGGGCTCTTGTACTGCAGGGCACTGCAGCTCTCATGCTGGTTGTGTGAGGTGGGCATGGGGGTTCCCATGTCTGCCATTGGCCTCTACTTCACCTGCAGCTGCTCTGCTGCTGCCACTTCACCCTCTGCCCTGGCCGGTTCAGCAGTCCAGTGCTGCCATGAGATGAGGTGAGGCTGGTGGGGGTGGTGAAGCTGCCTCCCTCTACCTGCCAGACACCTGCCAAAGGGATTCCCCACCATCCAATCAGAGCTGAAGAAACCTCTTGGATGAGAAGTGAAATGTCTTCAAAGAAAAACCAAAAAGTCCAGTTGCCTTTTGAAAAAGCACCTTTGGGACATGAGGTTGGGTAGTATCTGGATGTGGAATCTTGAGGAAATATCAGGATTGTAGATTTCCCACCATCCAGTCAGAGCTGAAGAAGCTTCTTGGATGAGAAGCAAAACATCTTCAAAGAAAAACCAGAAAGTCCAATTGCCTCTTGAAAAAGCATCTTTAGGACAACCTGGATGACTGAGAACCTCCACAGACATTTACCCAATTTATCTTCTGAGATTAGACAAAGCCAGATGCTACTGGAATACATGTGAATTACTACTTTACTATCTCCTGATAAAGTAAATGATCTATCTAAATACTTCATATGTATAGGAATAAAAAGAAACCATACTTATAGAATATTTCTAATTACTCATTCTTGCTCCCAGGTGAACAGACTGAAGTTTTAGATTACTTCCCCTGACAAATGAGATGGTGCCTTATATTGACAGGTTGGTCTAATCCTATTATACTATTTATTAACCCTGCTTACATTTCCTAGTATCTCTTTTGCAATTTCTGGGGTTTACAAAGAAATACGTTTTTTATAAACATTCAATATTTATACTTTTGCATTTGGGATATATAAGTGGAACAAAAACACCAGCCTGACTATCAAAATACAAAATGACAATGTGTTTCAATTCTGGTTCTGGTCTTATTCTAGTTTCTCTCAACTGACAAAGCATAAAAAGTAGGTAAGGAAAAGAAAAACCTAATAGGACATACAATATTTATACAGATAATCACAAGTTGCCTCAACAACTCAAAACCTTTAGGGTTTCTGAACATAAAAATTAGTTGCAAAATCAGTAGAATATAGTTTTCTTAGCACAAACCAATTTCATATGTATCATTTCAATGAAAATTTTAGTAAAACTAAAAACTAAAATTAGTAAATCTTTTATCAACAAGTATATTATTCCATTCTAACACTGCTTGTTTCTGAGGATCAAAACAAAAATTGTGCTCAAATTCATGAAGGAAGTTACATGTCTCTTCTGCAGAGTCAATTAAAGTGACTTTTAGAGTCACATAAGTGAGATGACTGGTATTGAATTTAATAAATAAATAAGCAATTCTTTAAAAATATAGTAAGTTAGAATACTTATGAGAAGAGCATTTAGATTTCATATATTTGAATTCTGTAATAATTACCATACCAAGTTTAACAGATCCTCCAAACAGTGACCCCTTGTCAAAAGCATCTTTCCAGGTAAAAGTTACACAGATCTAAAAATAGAAATAAAAACAGTAAATTAATTTCTAGCCTTAAGATTGATATAAATGTTCCAAAAAAGATCCTTAAGCAGAAATACAAATGTCAAAAATAGTAAAAATCTGGTTCCGGTCTGCAGCGCTTCGGGGCAGGCAGGAATCCACGACTGTGTGCGGTTTCTGCCTGCGCTCGCTGCCGGAGTGCCCTGAGCCACCTGGCTTCAGGGCTAGCCACCTCCGTAGAAGGTGGCGAAGATAGGGGGGATCTGGCAGGGTCGAGAGATATCGCACCTCTCTTCTCTAGCCGGCTAAACCCCCTTTTCCGAAGGCAGCTGAACGGCGGTCAGAAATGGCCGCCACATAGAAGCGCTCAGCCGGAAAAAGAAAGTGCAGGAGGAGTCAACAAGAAGTAAAAGGTTTTTTTGCTGACCGGGACAAAGCAACAATGAAAGTACCCTGGAACTTAAAATTTGCAAAAGACACATCGTTTCCAGAGATTTACAAGCAGCGAATGGAAGTTAAAAGGGAAAGTTTTTCTTTTTTTTCACTCTCCTTCCTAACGTGACAGCGAATGGAAATGCAAGAGAAATCGGAAAAACCCGCATTGGCACTAATAGGTAATTAAATGCTAAAGGGATAAGGATTTCTGAATATTTAAAAAAAATCTTTTTTGCTGTAAGTGGGAAGGGAGAGGAAAAGAATTGGAGGAGGATTTGGAAGTAAGGAGGAGATTGCCTAGAATTTCAAAGAATTATTAAATACTAACAAGACTTCTAAAAGATACATTTTAACTGGAACTTTGTAACTAAACAGTAAACCTGAAAGAGAAAGTGAAGAAAGAAGAAAGTGCTAAAAGAAACAGCTTATTTGGATTGTTTGGTGACTTTGGGACTTTTGGGAATTATTTTTGACTAAGAACACTTGGGTGGTTGTTTTGGAAAAACGTTTTCTTTCTACAATGGCATCACTTGTAGATGAATTGAAAATTGAATACAAAAAATACAAAGAAGAAGAACAAGAAGGGAAAGACTCTCTTGGCACTCTCTTTCAATTTTTAGAAATGGTGATTTGCACTTATGAGAAACTGACTGCGCAAAAAGATGATCGGGACAAAGAAGAAGCCATCTTTGATGAACAAGTAACTTTATTTGGGGAAGAAAGAGAGAAAGAAGAAAAGAAAAAGGGGACTTTACTTGAAAAAACAACCAAAAAATAAGGTGAAGAGTGGATATAATGTTGGAAAACAACAGAAAGGGGGAAAGCAGAAGAAAAGGGAGGTGGAGAGACAAGGGAGTAAAAAGGGCAGGGAGAAGAACAAGCAAGGGAGGAAAGAAGGGATGAGAAGTCTTAATGGTGGGGAGCAAGATGTGAACAAACAAGATTCATTTAGAGATAATGGGTAAATTTAATTGAAAAAGGGATTCTGCAAAGGTACATAAGATTTTATTCTTATATTGGTACTTAGAATTATTGTTAGAAAATTGGAAACAACGTGTGATCAAAAATGGGATAAAATATTTAGTGTAACAGTGAAATTTTTGTGAATAAAAAGAAGGCAATGAAATAAATGAGAGAATTGAAGTAGGAGTAAATGGGAACATTTTAATGATACAATGATTTAAATACAATGATTTAAAATATGTGATGTGTAGGGGAAATAACTATGGAAGGTATAAGTGTTCCCATAAAAGTATAATATTCAATTGAAAAGTGAGGTGTAAAATGTTTAAGATATAAATGAATATTAATATTAATGATTAGATTTGTATTGGCATTGATAGTTGTTTTAATTATATTATATACTTATAATTTTTTCTTTTTATAAAATATGTGTAATTTTAGAATGTACTAAACAGAATCCCAATGGAAGTTATGTATTATATTAAGTATTATAAATTTAGGGGAAAGAATCAAAGGCGTCATACTCCAATCAGTGTACAGGAGAAGTTTTGTTTAAAGAGAAAAGAGAAATGGATAGCTGGAAACAGAACATACAAAGAATGATAAATATTGTGATCTGAACTGAGATGAGATAAATAAAATAAAACTAAGAGAGTTAAAAGAGGTGAGAAGCTATATAGAAAATGGAAAATGGTAATAAGATATGGAATGGTATATAAAATGAACATGAATCTGAATTTGTGTCTGTACGGAGAGATGTAACCCGGGATCAAGCAGCTTTCAGAAAAGATGTTTTATGTTTTTATGTTTTATGTTTTGTTTGTTTGTGTATTGTCTTTGAAAATAAATAAAAAAAAAAAGTAAAAAGTAAAAATTTGCACCTTATCATTACCTGATAATACATACCGATACAAGAATGTTTTATGAGAAAATTCAATATATAAATTAGTATATTTAAAGTTCCAATTATTTTACTATTATAACCACAATTGGGTGTACACTCTTTGTTTTAAAACAATGTACATTTATGCCATTCAATTAATTGGACTATTCTTAATTTTTGTAGAGTTAAGTACATTTTGAAATTTTCTTGGGAAACTAACCAAAACTGTGGTTGATATGTATTATTCTGATCCAAAAGAGTATTGTCGCACTGTATAATAGATCCCTCTCCAAGACTGATGTCTTCATGACTTCACTTATTTAATTAAGAAAATATGATTTAAAACTGTAAAATTCATTCAAAAGCAACTTTTTATTCCAATGTCAACTGCTCTCTTCCACAATATATTGCATTTTAAAACAATATTTAACATTAACACATTACCTGGTTTTCAGAAAATGGAAATTTTGGTTCTATGGAACACAGTTGATCATAGTATCTGAAATAAACAAACACCACCATAAGTGTACATGTTGTTTCAAATATACCAGATTTGGAAACCACAAACCCATGAATGACTCTCTAGTTCTATATGAACACAGTTAGACCTTCCTTTCCTCTCCCTCCACCACTGTGTGTGTGTGTGTGTACAGTACACACACACACATATACAGAAAAGATTTTGTGTATCCGTTTTTTAATGTACAATGTCTAGCAGCACCTAATTGTATTTTAAGTATGTAATATGTTTTATGGATTGAACACTGAGTGAAATAAAAAAAATCTATTTTACTGAAGATTTTGTCTTTTTAAAACATACCGTGTTTCTCCAACAATACGCTCCCCAAATAGGAATTCCCGTTTTCTAGGCATAAAATGAAATTAAGCCCCTACCCCCAAATTTAAGCCTCTTTTAAAACATGCAAAATGGGGGGAAGGGTGGGGGGACTTGCCGTTAAAAGCGCCCCATGGGCAGCCATGCCTCGCCAACAGCCGCTCCTAACAGCCGCTCATGGCGGAGCACGGAGGGCTCCCTACCCCCACCAAGCGCCTTTGCTTCAGACCCGGGTCAGTGGGCGGCCGCCGGCGGCGTAGATGTCCACTGGCGTTTCAGCCGCTTCTCAGGCCTCTGTAGCATCTACGGTTCCCGCCGGCGCTGGCGCCTCTCTCACTAGCACCGTCTCCAACAACAGCGTCTGAGTCGCTCCCGCTTTTCCCCCCATCCCCGTCCCCACAACAGGGAAAAAAAACATTTTGAGGTACCTGGGAGCACCGCGTGGTGCGTTTTCGTTTAATCCCGAGTGGCTGGTTGGGCGTGAGAAGAGCTGAGAAAGCGTCTCTGCCGCTGCTACCCTTGGTGCTCTGCAAGTTTCCAAAAGTCCCAGTGCGCAGCCATTCCTGCATTCCAAGCGTGCCCAGGCCGAACTGCAGCTGTCCCTCTCTCACCAGCGCCGTCTCCAACAACAGCGGCAGCAGCGGCGGGTACCGTGGAAGTTACGGAGGCAGCTCCGCAGCCCAAGAAGCGGCTGAAAGGCTTCCATGGTTCCCGCCGCTTGCAGAGCCCAAGGCTGGAGCACCAAGGGTAGCAGCAGCAGAGACACTCGCTTGGCTCTTCTCACACCCAACCAGCCACTCGGGATTAAACGAAAACGCATCATGCGGCGCTCCCAGATACCTCAAAATGATTTTTTTCCCCATTGTTGCGGGGATGGGGACAGGGGGGAAAAGCAGGAGCGACTCATATGCTGTTGTTGGAGACGGTGCTGGTGGGAGCCGTGCAAGAAGCACCAGCGCTGGCGGGAACCGTGGAAGCTATGGATGCCCAAGAAGTGGCTGAAAAGCTGCCGGCAGACATCCACGCCAATGCTGCCCACCCGCTGAGTCTGGGTCTGCAGTAAAGGCGCTTGGCGGGGGGAGCCCTCCACGCTCAGCCATGATGGGCTGTTAGGAGTGGCTGGTGGCAAGGCGTGGCTGCCCACGGGGCACTGTAGGCGAGGTTGCGTTGGGGAGGAGAAATTAATTCACCCCGAAAAGATGTCCTAGCCATTTTTTCGGGGCTCAAAAAAAAATAAAACGAAGCCTTATTATGAGAAACACAGTAGCAAGGACAGTTCATAGAGAAAGGTTGGGAAAAGAATAGGGTTTCCATTATTTTAGCTTCTGATTAAAGTTTAAAATCTCCAAAAACCTGGAAAAGTTCTCGAAGTTTAAAGCAGAGACACATTCACTCCAGAACATTTTCTTTCTGTATAAATATGCACAGCCAGGAGTCTGTGGTAAGTTTTTTTTTTTTCTATTTTTGACATTATGCTATATTGCAGGATCCAATCTGGGTCAGTCCCCTGGACCAGAGGTTTTGTCTTCTGAGCTTTCAAACTTATGCTGGAGCCCATCTTCAGGGAACTTCTCTGTAGCAGAGTGTGTGCTGTTCTGTGTGTGGTATTTATAGTACCTGTTGTAAGTGGCTTTTTAGATGTTGATTGGGGTAAGTTGATGGCTGGCTTTTAAGTCATTAGCTATCAACCACAACCGAGTTCAAAATTTCCATTGCTACTTGCTTGTGCTGCCCAGCCCTTGCCTTCTAAGTACTTGGATGGTGGTAAATCAGCACTCTTGTTGGCCAATGAGGGGCCTGTTTTCCAGGTTTCAATCATTTCCCTGGCTGTTTCTGTGCCTGCTGGGCCAAAAATCTTAGAACAATCAGGGAGTGCGACTACAGAAATTATTTCACTGTAACATAAAGGCAATATAAGGCACAAGTTAGACACCCTGGAAGGCTAGGTAATAATTGGAAGAACTATCAAGCTGTTACACCAAAATAGGATAAGGCATTAAGTGGAAAAATTAAAGAAGGTTTTGGACCTCCAACCATCCCCACTCCTACGTTCAGCATCACTGCAGACAGTCCTCAACCGCCACTAAAGTCCAAAATTTCCATTGCTAAAGCAAGGCAGTTAAGTGAACTTTTCCCCATTTTACAATTTTTTTTTTGCCAAACTTGTTAAGCAAATCACTGCATTTAGTGAATCTGGCCTTTTCCGTTGACTTTGCTTGTTAGAAGCTACATGGGAAGGTTACAACTGATGATCATATGACCCCAGGACAGTGTCATAAAGACATAAATAACTAAATACATGCTACTAGCCAAGTGCCTGAATTTTGATCATGTGACCATGAAGACGCTAAAATGGGATAAGTGTGAAAACCAACCATAAGTCACTTTTTTCAGTGCCATTGTAACTTTGAACGGTCACTAAACAAATGGTTGTAAGTCGAAAACTACCTGTATAAAAACATCACGAGATTCATTCTTGATTATATTAGGAAATAATGAAAACATGACCCACTATAATGTTGAAACTGGAAAATAGTGAAGTAGATCTTCCTAGCATTTTTCTGTACATTCAGGATCCCCTTTTTTCAGATCAATCAACTATTAATTCAATGATTGCCACAGAAATTGACCAACAGCTTGTCGCCCAAGTTTCAGATTATAGGACAAAAATGACTGGCTCAAAGTCATCCAGCTGGCTTTCAGGCCTAGAGTGGGACAGAACTCAGTCTCCTAGCTTTTAGCTTGGTGTCTTAACCACTAGACAAAATCTTTCCACTTCTTACTAAGGCAAAGTATATCCTGTTTGTTTTACTTCAGTTAATATATAAACAAACCACACATCAATTCTTTACCTTATGGGATATTCTATTCTATAAGTAAACATTCCTGACTTTGGAATAGTTTATCTCTGAAGATTAAAAAAAAAACTAATTTCCCAGAAGTATTTCCTGCACCCATGGTATTTTAAATAAACGATCGTTACAACTAAAATGTCTGTATCATCATTAAGTTACTGACTTGATTTTTATACTGATTTATTTATGACACAAAGTAGTGAGAAAATATATTATCTGCATTTCTATGCCATTCTTTCCAAAATTATTGTGATTACAAATCAGTGTCCATATGGTTGTCTTAAGCATGGGTCACTAATCCATAATCATAATAATTTTGGAATAGAGTGGCACAGAAATGCAGATAATACCTATGCCCACTATTTTGAACCAATCATGAACCAATAATCAAAAGAATTAATTAGAAAACATGTTAAAGCTCAGAGGAAGTTAATAAGACCCAGTCTAAGTTTCTGCACATCACCCACATATTAATTTTTAGTAAGAATTATTCTTTAATTAATGGGATTTTTACAAAAGCCAAAGTGCTGTACAAGATGTTTGACTTTTAGATGAGTAACCTCCTGGACAACAATATTCATACTTAATAATTTGCATACATTATATATAAATAATATGTATATAACAATGTATTTCATACAGGTGATCGTTTAGTAGAAAACCTGAAAATTTATCAAAATGTTATTTTTTTCTAGTTTATATTAATCTACCCTAGATTTTCAGTTAGAAACATTATCATTTAAACATAATCTTCAAACTGTCTCTAGAATACTATTGTTGTTATTGTTGTAATTATTTAGCATATGATGAGAACATGAAAGAAGTAAATATATTTACACAATTGCAAAGGCCTCCTTGCAAAATCATCATGCAGGAAACTAACACTTGTCAAATTAGTGACATTTCAATAAATTTTATTGAAATTACTATTTCAAAAACAGATTAATTTCTACTTTTAATTTCTACTTCATTAAATATTTCATGCAATTATAGAAACATCTCATGTGAATCCTTTCAAACAGGATAAGCTAATAAATAGAACTACAATCTAAAATTTCACAGGACAACAACCATTAAAGATAAAGAAAATTTGCACATATGGAAAACACATATACCATAAAGAAATCTACAATCGCATAAACTTCCTTGTCATTTCCCCTATACTGTAGTGTAAGAGGGCCTCTCCGGTTCTTTATTCATCTTACGTCTTTTGGCGAATTCATACATCCTTCAATAAATTTATGCACATAATCCAACTGAAGAATCAAGAATGAACTGGTTTCCAGAATACCCAATATGTGTGGGGGTGGGGGGTTGTGCCCAAATATTAGTCACAAAATAAATCCAGGAGGAAGAAAACAACCTAGAAGAACGGGGCATCACTCTGCCCGCATTGCTTGTACTAAGGATCGCAAAAGCATCAGGAATGAGCTCGTCTCTTCTATTCAAAAATGTCTAGCGAAGACACCCCTCAAGGATGGCAAGTAGAGCGTCGGCTCCTTTATATTAACTCTTAAGCTACTAATCCACCCTCAACTACAGAAAACCGGTGTAATTTTCGTTCTTGTCGTTTTTCTTTTTCAAGGCGGATAGGACTGTTTGGAAAGCATCCAAGCCGTCACCTCTACATTCACCCACCCATTGGTAGTATGATGCCCAATTGTCGCCGATAGGCGAGAGCCAAGGCACCCGCCTCCGCCCGAGGGCTGGCTCGGTTTACTTGCTCGCAACTCATCATGCCAGGACGCGGCCTACGCGCAGCCTCACTGCGGGTTCGCCCGCGCGCCCTCCCCCACCACCTTATCCGCGCGCCTCACCTCAGGAGGGTCTCCAGCGAGCTCTCATGCTTGTCGAGCGAGCGCCCGAGCGCGCTCTTGCGCAGCTTACTGAGTTCTTCGGCGGCTCGGCAATGTTCGGCCTGAGATTCTCCACCCGGATAGGTCTGCTGGATGAACTTGCAGAGAGGCTTTGCCAAGTCTACCTCCGAGGTTTTCTTTAGTTGCACTGTAATGAACGACGCCATCTTCTTCGTCCCTTTCTCGTTCACTTCTGGTTCCCACCCACCCCCACTACTTATTTTGTACCTCGACTTGACGCTGCTCCAGATAATGTCTAACCGTTGTCCGCAACTCACTTCCTGATTCTACGTAAAAGTTCAGAGTCTCTATGGTATACTGGGATCATTACGTCATGCTCACGCGCCCACAGTCGCAGTGACTTGGCTCCGCCTATTCCCAAAGGGTTTTACTGTAGTTCCACCCAGTCGTCTTTTACTTATTTCTCCGGCTCCGCCCAGTATTTCGAAATGTTTTACTTTGTGAAACTTCCTGGTGCTTGTAAGTACAAGGAGGTGGAGGAAGCAGGTTAAGGAAAGATGGTTTCTCTTGCAAATAATGCTGTTGGTGGCCTATTTGATATAATCTGTAAATCCGAGGAAAGTTTCCGATGCAACAAAAGCAACTGCATATTCCTTTAATCTGGAAAGAAATCTTGTGGATGAAGCTTTGGAATGACTACAGAAAGGATTGTACAGCCTTTATACCGTAACTGGCATGCTCATTTTTTCCCAATGTACACATTCGATGAAATGGTCTCTATATATTATAACTACAGCTGTGTGAAAAAATCCTGCATGCTTTCAGTTTTAAGCTGTATTTACATGTTTAATCAACTTTTCACTCATAGAAACGACGCAAAATTAGTACTTTGGTGAAAATTTCTGTAGTCAGATTGAGATACATAATTTTTATTAATATAACCAAAGTCTTTTTAAGGTTTTGAGTGAGTTTATGTGCTAAAATAAACACAACTTGCATTTTCGAGAATGTTAGGATCGAAAGTAGCCAATCAGCAGCAAGCTTTGGCTGACCAATCAAAATGCACAGAGGCTAAATTTATGAGCCAATGTTGTAATACTCTGACTATAAATAGGCATGAAAAGCATCAACAAATTTAATTTAGCTCTGGCTGCAGGCAAGGATGAAGGCCTTTCCTTTCACCAGTACTAAGCAGTGGCATCGTATCATTATGCTTCATGAAGAGGATTACGCCTGTATAGAAATAGCCAAGAGAGTGAAATACCATCGCACCACAGTGAGCAGATTGGTTGAAAAATACCAAATAACCGGTTCAGTTGATGACAGGCTCCGCTCTGGAAGATCAATAAAGTCAACAAAACAGTAAGATCAGGCTGTAGAATGCATTTCAAGGCTGACAGAAAGCTCACCTCACCTTAGATTACAAAGAATTTGGGGTGAAATGTGATGTAAAAGTGTTCACAAGCACAGTGCATTGCAGCCTGCTTGTCAGAGGGCTCGAAGTAACCCTTTGCTCACAGATACTCATCACTCTTGTCAACGTGCGTGGTCCAAGAAGTATGCCATGGGACCAATGAACAATGGACCAAGGTCATTCTCAGTGACGAGAGCATTTTCTACTTGACTGTGAATCATGCACAAGTATGTCAGAATATTTGTTGAAGAATCAGGCCATACGCCTGAATCTATCTGAAGCATCCATTGCATGTGATGATCTGGGGCTGTATCGCTGCTTCTTGGTATTGGTTGATACAAATCATGCAGGGAATCATGAATTCCAAGCAGTGTTGAAGTGTCTGAAAAGACCATGCTTTCTCAGTCTCAGCAACTTGATTCTTACTTCCAGGATGACAACACTCCTTGTCATCGAGCCAAGTCCGCCCAGCAGTGGATGAAGAAGCATGGTGTTCAACTCCTGGATTGGCCAGTTCAGAGCCCAGATTTGAACCCAACTGAGAACTTAGGGCCAAGATTGGTTACGAAATAATCAAGAAGCATCCGAAGATCAAGCAGGAGTGATTGAATCCATTATTGCAGCCTGGCACCACATTGTCACCAAAGATCATGTGCAAAAGCTTATACAGTCTATGCCGAAGCAATGCCTCTGGTGATAAGCAATAAGGGCTGGCCATTTCATATTAGTAACCATGTTTGGTTACCTAAACGGTCCTTTTCAGGGCCACAAACAATAAAAATGTTAACAAAACACTAGCATCGGCCTTAGTAATTGCAACATGTATGCCACTGGTTATGCATCAGTTAATCTGTTTTTATAGTCATTGTAAGAATGCATTGTAAGCATGCAAGAAAATTCACAATCCCCATCCAAACAGCACCAAATTGCAAAAAGCTTATGCTTTTCACTTAAAAACCACCATTATTTATTTAAATATAACATTTGCATAGCAGTTAGCATAAAATATAAAATCAGTGGGCTATCCAAAAAAATTCATAAACCGTAAAGCGTGCAGGACTTTTTCACACAGCTGTAGCTAAGATGTACCATTATAGTTTGTACCTTGAAGTTCTTGTTATTGATGGATTGATTGAGCCTTTCAATCAATGTTGAGTCCTGACAATTTGCATTTGCCTGAATTTGCATTTGTGACCAATTAAGCATCCTGCAATCATGTGACTGATGGTTTTGCTGAAAACTGGCATTTCTACTTTTCAGCAGAGCCTTACTCATAGCTAACATTGGTTCACTTAACAACTGTGATGACAAAAGTCATAAATCAGATTGGCTATGTGGGTGACCCAAATTATGAGTCATGAGTTAGGACAATGATGGGTAGTCTCCAATATGATTGCAACTCAACTATTTGTCTCATCATTCTGCCATTTCATTATTCTCTTTTGCACTAAGCTAGGCCACAAAGTACTTAGCGTGCTTTTGAGTGAGCTATTTATAGCTATTGCACAATTCTAATAAGTTACCAGCTCATCTTGCTCCACTATGGAAAAAAGAGTGAATGAATAGCTGAACAGATGTGGAGGGGAGTATATATTAATAATCCTTTTCTGATCCCACTCATGATTTGTACCTTTTGCAGCTGTTGAGTTCTTTCAGTTTTAGGAAGAAAACATTTTAACACCAGTATTGTTACGATAACTTCAGTGATGTGCACTGAAGATGGTGTTGATTTCATTGCACGAGGTGCAATGACTAAACTAAATTAAAACTTAAGGTCCCTTATATTATGGGGCAAGGTAAAGGTACAGTCAAGGAAATGCAAATAGAAAAAAATGTGGCCATGATATATTCATATCATGTTTGGCAAATAATGGGGGAAATCTAGGATTACATTTTCATTATCCCTAGGCTATGTGACAAAATGTTATATACACCATCAGTATATATTAGTGTGTCTTATTAATTACCTGATGTTATAGATATTATATATTTTTCTACTTGTTTGGTCTATTTTTATTCTTAATTTATTTTTATTGGTTTCAATATTAGCTACCTAGAATTCTTAGTGAATGGATAGCCATACAAATTGAATGAATGGATTATAAATAACTTTGGATAATTGCAGCAACTGAGATTGTAGCTGAGGAGACAACAGTGTAGTGGCAAATCTCAATCATTTAAATTTATTTTGTATTGAGCATAACATTTCAGTCAGATTAAATGATCAACATGGCAACATAAGACATATCAAATACTGTGTACAAATTGTCAACTTACCCAACCAGCTTGCTGCAGCTGTTAATATTTATCCATTCTAAATGAAAAGTGTTAAGCCAGAATTCAAAGGAAGAGACTAATAGACAAATTATAACAAGCAACAAATATGACTGCAAAATAAAGCAAGTCTTTAAAAAGATAATGTTCAGACTGGTAACAATTTGGCTACAATTTTCTAGTTTGTTAACATCATTTGTCTATCTCCACCATCCTCAGAATTCAGGTTGTATTTGCAAATATAAAACATATACCCCTTTATTCTTGGGGTAAAGTGTTTCAAACCATCAGCACATCCTTAGAGAAAAGGCTTCTACACAGTGCCTTCATCTTTGTTTTCTATCAAAGTTTATATATCTTTTTTAAAAGCTTACAGAAACAGGGTGTGAATGAGCTTATGACTCATCAGAATTAATTATATTTCT